>NW_026947495.1:57782500-58407500 GCF_034190915.1 Cavia porcellus
AGTGGAGAAAGGATTGTACCCTCAATAAATATACTGGAACAACTGGATATCCACATGCAAAAAGTCCAAACCTCATAGCACATCAAAAATTTCTTAAGACACCCGAAAGTCAACGCAAAATGGCTCACAGTGGGTTAGTTAAGAGTAGGTGTGGCCTGAGTCATTGATTGGCTGAAGTCATTTTCTAGGGAGAAATTACATTATTTGTTTCATAATGAAACAATATGATGTTTGTACATGTGTGACATTCATTTCACTAGTAAGTATATTCTCAGAGTGCATCCATTTACCTATAAAAATGTCAAGTTTAGGGCCAGGGTTTTAGCTCAGTGGTATAAGTGCCTGCCTGGAGAGTGTAAAGTTGTGAGTTTGATCCCCAGTACCAAAAAGGAAGGGGGTCCAGTTTATCATTCTTCATGGCTGAATAGTATTAGATTATATAGAAATACTACACATCTTTCTTATCCATTCGTCAGTCGATGGGCATTTAAGTTGTTTCCGATATCTGGCTGTTACAGACTGTGCTGCTATAAACATGGATGCACATATATCGCTGTGGTATTGTTTTTAATTCTTTTGGGAAGATATCCAAAAGGGAAATGGCTAGGTGGAATGAGACCTCCAGTCCTAGTTTTTTGAGAAATCATCACACTGATTTCTACAGTAGTTGCAGCAGTCTGCACTCCAACCAACAATAGAGAAGGGTTCCTTTTCCCCACAGCCCCTCCAGTATTTGTTATTGGTTGATGTCTTAATACTAGCCATTCTTTCTGGGATGAGGTAGAATCTCAGTGTTTTAATTTGCATCTCTCAAATGACCAGTCTTGGTGAACACTTTTGCATATATACTTCTTCATCTGAGAAGTATGTGTTCATCTGTGATGCTCATTTTTGGATTTGGTCTTTTAAATCTGGGAGCACTGATTTTTTTGAGTTCTTCATATGTTCTCAATAACAATCCTTTACCTGAGGAACAGCTGGCAAACATTATCTCCCACGTAGTGGATTGTCTCTTACTCTGTTGGTGATTTCTCTTGCTGTGCAAAAGCTTTTCAGTAGGATGAGATCCCATTTGTTGATGCTTTACGGTAAGTCTTATGCAATCTGTACACAATCCTGTGCAATCATAAAGTCTTTGCCTATACCAGTGTCTTAAAGAATTTTACCTACTCTATCCTTCCAGCAAATTTAATGTTTCTGTTTTAATATTAAGATCTTTAATCCATTCTGATTTTAGCTTAAAGATAAAAATACGGCTCCAGTTCTAATCATGTTTTTAATCAGTTTTCAGCACGTAAAGCCAGTTTTTCTAACACCATTTGTTAAAGAGAGTGTCCTGTCTCCAGTGAATGTGTTTGACAACTTTATCAAAGATAAGGTAGCTTAGTATGTCTGCAGTTATTTCTGCATCTTCTAATCTATTCCATTGATCTTCAGGTTTGGTCCCCCCCCCCCCGCCAGTACCACTGTTTTTATCACAGTAGCTTTAAAGTGGAATTTCAAGTCAGGGATTGTGGTGCTTCCTGTCTTGTCTTTGTTGCCCAGGATCGCCTTTGCTATCCTAACATCTCTTCTGATTCCAGATGAATTTTAGGATTGTTTTCTCTAATTCTGTAAGATATGCTATTGAAGGGGCTGGGGATTTAGCTCAGCGGCATAAGCGCCTGCCTTGCAAGCAGGCAGTCATGAGTTCGATCCCTGGTACCAATAAAAAAATAAAAAAGACAAAAAAGCAAGATATGCTATTGAAATTTTGATTGGAATTGCACTGAATCTGTATAACAGTTTTGGAAGTATGACCATTTTCACTGTATTGATTCTTCCTACCCAATAGCATGGGCTATCTCTTCATTTTCTAGTGGCCTCATCAGTCTCCTCTTTCAGAGTACTATAGTTGTCAGTGTAGAAGTCTTTTACTTTACATCTCACATTAGATTGATTCCTAGGTATTTCTTTTTTATTTTTGGGGTGCTATTATAAAGGGTATTGTTTCCCTGATTTCCCTCTCAGTAGGTTTGTTATTTGTGCACAAGAAGACTGTTGATTTTTGAGCACTGACTTTATAACCAGCTTCATTAATAAATTTGCTTATTAAATCTAGAAGTCTTTTGGTGGAGTATTTGGGGTCTTCTAAGTAGAGTATTCTGTCATCTGCAAATAATGATAATTTATTATTGTTTTTCTCTCTTTATTCCTTGTATTTCTTTCTCTTGTCTACTTGCCCTGGCTAAAGTTTCCAGGACTGTGTTGAATAGGAGTGGAGACTAGAGAGAAAGCTTTCTATTTTTGTCCATTTAGTAGGATGTTGGCTTTTGGTTTGTCAGAGATGATTTTTATCAGATTGAGATAAAGACTATCTATTCCAGTTTTCTGTAGGGCTTTTATCATGGATGGGTGCTGAACTTTGTCAGAAGCTTTTTCTTTATCATCATTCTTGGCTCTGTTAATATGATGTATTACATTTATGGGTTTACATATGTTGAACCATCCCTGCATCCCTGGGATGAATTCTACTTGATCATGGTGTACAGTCTTCTTGGCGATTTTCTACAGTCTGTTTGCCAGTATCTTACTGAGGACTTTTACATCAATGTTCATTAGGGAGATTGGCCTGTAATTCTCTTTCTTAGTTGGGTCCTTCTCTGGTTTTGGAATCAGGGTAATGCTTGCTTCTAGGAATGAATTTGGGAATATTGCTTCTCTTTCAATTTCATTAACGAGTTTGAGAAGTAGTGATATTAGGGCTTCACTACATTTCTTGCCGAATTCAGCAGTGAATCCATCAGGACCTGGGCTTTTCTTTGTTGATCGATTTTTAATTACATCTTTAATTTCATCTATCGACATTGGGTTATTAAGGATTTTTATATCTTCTTGATTCAGCTTTGGTAATTCATATGTATCTAGGAATCTCCATTTCTTCTGTATTTTCCATCTTATTAGAATACAGGTTTTCAAAGTAAGTATAGATGATTTTCTGGCTTTCTACAGGGTCTTGTAATTTCATACTTTTCATTCCTAATTGCGTAAATTTGAGTCTTTTCTTTTTTTGATAAGGTTGCCAAAACTTTGTCAAATTTTATTTAATCTTTCAAAGAACTAACTCTTGGATTTATTGATTCTTTATATTGTTCTTTTAGTTTCCAGTGTGTTAATTTGTGCTCTAATCCTTATAATTTCCTCCCTTGTATAAACCTTTGGCTTAGCCTGCTCTTCTTTTTCTACTAGTTTAAGTTTCATCATTAAGTTGTTTACATGTGCTTGCTGTTTTCCTGATGTGGCTATTTACTGCTATAAATTTCCCTCTTAAGACTGCTTCCATTGTATCCCACAAGTTCTGTTATGTTGTACTGTCATTATCATTCAACTGTAAAAACTGTCTAATTCTTTAATTTTATCTGTGACCCACTCAGTAGCATGCTGTATTAATTTCCATGTGTTGATGGAAGTTTTTGTGGGTTTTCTTTGGCGTGGATTTCCAATTTTCTTGCACTGTTTTGATATTATGCCTGGGATAATTTTAATTCCTTTACATTTACTTAAGCATGTTCTTTTTTGTGTGTGTGTAGCCTCGCTGTACAAGCATTTTGGGCTCTAATGTCTGCTATGGGTATCCCTGTCGATTTCTCAGTCTCAAATTATACCAAAACAAAAATGAAAACCAAGCAGGAAACATAAGCCTGGGCCAGAGTCATTTAATAACAGCTCACTTATAACAGCAGCTCACACCCACAGCAGTGCTGCTCACACCCACAGCAGTGCTAACGTTCTTTCTGCCTTCTACTTTCTGATTTGCAGGTGGGGTCTCACCATGTAGCTCAGACTGGCCTTGAGCTCGCAATCCTGCCTCTGCCTCCTGAAGAGCTGATGGCAGAGCTGTGCCAAGGCACTTGTCTTTTTGTTTGTTGCCTTTGAGCAGAACTTATCAAAGTGTCAAAGATGTCCCGTGCCTGGGGCCCTTGGGCCAAACTGCCGAATACACACACAAGGAGGCCTCACCAGGCTCTGTATGCACAACCATGACAGAACAGAGGCTGATGGGACCTCAGCAACCGGCACCCGAACACAGGGCCAGGGCCACGTGGCTGCTGGAGGTGCAGCAGACCCTTCCAGAAAGACAGACAGAAACCCAGGATGGGAGGGTCACAGAGGCCCTCAAGTCACCGGCGCTCTTGGAGTCTGCGGTGTCCCCTTTTACTGGGGTACACGGGGATCTGCTCACCTGTGCAGTACCCATAGGCCTCTGCAGATGGAGCCTACAGCTCACTGTCATCCTGTCTCAGTTTCCACAAGAGCTAGAAATTTACACAGTCAGGTTCCCCCCTAGTGAGCTGCCACAGGGCCCTCCTTGGGGTTCTCCCAGACTCCCATGCTCCTATCTACACTTGCTCAGTGAGTGCTGGGTGGTACAAGCTCCAAAAGGGGCCAGGCCAGTGGTGCACAACTCACAGACCCATGTCACTTACTTCTGAGCCACCTGTGTGTGCCGGCGAGGAACTGTACAGCTTGTCCTGTTTTATTTTATTTTTTTTCTGCCACTGAGGATTGAGCCCAGGGCCTCTTCCCTATGTTACACCCCCATCTCTCTTTACTTTTTGAGACGGGATCTCATTGACTCACTAAGCTACCTGTTCTGTTTGCAGTCTCCTGCCTCTGCCTCCCAGGGTGCTGGGAGGACGCCAGTGCATTACCATGCCCAGCTGAGTTTTTTCTTGAGACGGGTAGGGACACAGCAGCTGGGCCCTTACAAGACGCTGACACTAACAGAAAGGAGGATCAGGACCAGAGACTCACATCGGGGCCCTTGCTTATGCCCCTCCCTCAACCAGGCCTGGGACTGAGAGCCTCAAGGCAAGGCCTGGAGGAAATGGTGCAGTCCCAGGGGCTACACTGGGCAGAGAAGGGGGTGGAAGCCCCTGAGCAGCTGCACCCCCACCTCCCACCCAGTGAGTGGGGGCAGCTGGCCCTTGCATGTGGGGCACTTGAATCTCTAAGAGCAGGTGAGGTAGGCACCACTGGGACAGATCTTGGTCCCCTTGGGACTCTGGGTACCATATCATGAGGGGCCACAAGGATTACCCAGCTGGAGGAGCAAGGAACATAGAGCTGCTGTCTATTCCACAATGCCCATGTCTGAAGTAACAGGGGTATGGTCTAGGCCTTGTACGTCCTAAAACAACAGAATGTCAAACTGGAAGTCACTTCTCCTGGCACGAGGCCAGGGGCCATGCCCTGTGGGCTGGGGTCCTGCCCCAGGGGACAGGTACGGGGTGGGCAGGGTCCATGCACATGGAGTCCCTGCAGAAGGGTCCCTATGTACTCTACATCTATGAGCACTGCCAAGGAGCAGCGCGGAGTTCTCACCAGAACCCCAAAACCACGATGGGTGTTCTGAACACACACAACCTGTCAGGAGAGGGAGATTCAGATCCTCTTATCACAGAAGTTAAAGGAAAGCCCAATTCAGGGATTGTGGTTATTTGAAAAAGCCAGTTTTAGGGGCTGGGTATTTAGCTCAGTGGTATAAGCGCCTGCCTTGCAAGCAGGCAGTCGTGAGTTCGATCCCTGGTACCGATAAAAACGAAAAAGACCAAAAAAAGAAAAGAAAAAGCCAGTTTTGAGCCTGGCATGGTAGTACGCCTCAGTATTCCCAGCACTTGGAAGGCTAAGGCAGGACTACCATGAGCTGGCCTACTTAAGCATGTTCTATGAGCCAGTATATGATCTATTTTAGAGAATGTCCCATGTGTAGCTCAGAATGTGTATTCTGATATTGTGGAGGTGGATCACTAGACATCTAAGTCCATTTGCTCAAAAGTTTGATTTCTAGTATTTCATAACTGATTTTTTTGTCTAGTTGATCTTTTTGTGACTGGGTTCTCCCAAAATAATTGTATTAAGGCTTATTTGATTTTCATGTTTTATATAATTTGGTTCACTAATATTTGTTACATATGTATTTATGATTGTTATCTCTTCCTCTTGGATTATCCCCTTTACCACGATGTAGTGACCTTCTTTATCTCTCTTAATCAGTCTTGGCTTGAAATTCACTTTATCTGCAAATAAAATAGCGACCCCTACTTTTTTCTGGAGTCCTGTTGCATAGAATACTGTTTTCCATCCTTTAGCTTTCAGTCCATGAATTTCTTTTTAGATTAAATGTGTTTCTTGTATTTAGCTTTTTTGCTGGATCTTGCTTCTTGAACCATTCTGCCAGTCTGTGTCTTTTGATTGGTAAATCGAGACCATTAACATTTAATGGTTAAAACTGATATGTACTGATTTATCTTTGTCCTGTTATTTTCCTATTATCAGCTCTACCACCACCACCACCCCTTTTTTTTCTTTTTCCTTTCTAATTGTTTGCCTTTCCTGGTAGATTCCTTCTGTTGGGGTTCTGAAGTTGTAGTCCTTATTATCTCTTTATAGAATATTCTTCAGAACATTTTGGAATGCTGGTTTGATGGTCATAAATTTCCTCAGATGTTTGTTAGGAAAGTATCCTATTTGTCCCTCAGTTTTGCAAGATAATTTTGCAGGATACATCAATCTGGGTTAAAAGTTGTTTTTCTTGAGAACTTGGAGTACTTCATTCCAAGCTCTCCTTGACTTGAGAGTTTGTGCTGAGAAGTCAGCTGTAATTCTGATGGGCTTTCATTTATAGGTGATTTGTTTCCTTTCTCTAACAGCTTTAAAATTCTATTGTGTTGAATTTCTGGAATCTTGACTTACGCTATGCCTGGGTGTGGATTTTTTTTTTTATCATTGCTAATTGCAGTTCTATATGCCTCGCTTATTTGTGTGTCAACTTCTTTTTCTCTACCAGGAAAGTTCTCTATCACAATGTCTGTAAAGATGTTTTTAATGTCATTTGTGATTTCTCTTGTTTGTTCATAGACTCCAGTTAATCTTAAGTTGTTATTCTTTCTCTCATCTAGCAGCTACTGGATTGATTTCTCATGTTCTCTTGCTAGTTTTGAGAAATCTTTCTTTTCCTTGTCACTAAGTGCAATCCTGGCCAGGGATTTAGCTCAGTGGCTCAAGCACTTGCCTGGTAAGCATGTGGTCATGAGTTTGATCCTCAGTATTAAAAAAAAGAAAAACACCAAACTTATCTGCAATCCTGTCTTCAGTATCTGAGGTCCTGTCCTCACACTGGCCTAATCTGCTTCAAATACTTTCAGTAGAGTTTTTATTCTCCTGGGTATCTACTTGAATCTGCTTTATGGATTTCATTTGTTTCCTATATTGTGCTTTTATAATTTGCTTAACTTTGTCTATTTTTTTGTCTGTGTCTGCTCTAACATCACTAAGCATGGAATGTATTTTGGTAATCTCTGTAGTTATTTGAGAGATTATTTCTGATTTCATTTTTTCTAGAGCCTCATTCAGTTGTTTGTTCAGAAAGCCCTGATAGGGAGCTTTTGGATTTTCTAGCCTCATTGCCCCCTGAATTTGCCTGAGGTGAACTAGATGACTGCACTTGTGTCTTGTTTTAGTGTCTTGTGTCATATCCTTTCAATGAAATGCAAAGCAGTTATATGGCTGCAGTATATCAGTTCTGCTCTAAAGAGTTAAGATTCAAAATAGATTAAAGATGAAACAGAAAAGTGGGAAAAGAGAAAGAGATTATAAGTAGGTTATAGGACAAAGGTGGATCCCACCAACTTGGGAAAACTGATACAAAAAAGACTGAAGGAAAAGAGAGCTAGAAGAGATTTTTAAAAAAAAAAGAACAAAACCAAAACACACAAAATAAAAACCAAGAAAGAAATAACAAACTGAAGAAAACAAAGGCAAAAACAACAACAAGATAATCCAGACAGCCTGTGGAGACAATGTCCCAAATCATGTCCCAAATCAAAGCCAGAACTGGCTTTATGACAGAGTAACCGACAATGTTGGCAGGCCTGCCCCAAGACCAGACTCATTGGGCTCACCACAGTCCAAGCAATTTCCACAGGTCTGCGCCCAGGTAGGATCTGCTGGAAGAAGCTGGCAACAGTTCTGCTTCTGGGCTTAATCAGGCCCGATTCCAAAATGGCCAATTGTTCCCTCCTGTGGGAAGACCAAGTCCTCTGCACTCACCACCAGTCAGCACAGTCCTCCATGTCTACTGCTCCCCTTCACCACCGATTGTTTCCACAGAGGCCTCCAGGGTTGCCAGCCATCACAGTCACGGTGACCACAAGTTCCCCAGGTTCTAACAGCTCCCCTCATGCAGTGAGTCCAGCTTTGGGGAAGACACCACCAGCTACCACCTTCTTCATTGAAATTTTTCTTTTCTGGCCCTGAATCAAGGCTGGCAGCTTCCTGACGCCGTTGATTTCAAGCAGAAGCCTAAAGAGATGTCTTTCTGTGGTCTGTTGGCCATTTCAGAACTTGGGAAGTGAAATGGTCAATTCATCAGAAAGATACAGCTTGAAGCAAACACCCCACACACACCTCCCCACCCCCACATGAGCGGCTATGAGTGTGCCAGGTTGCTGCTGCCCAGGATGGGAGTAGGGAGCTGCCAGCATTTACTGGGACCTGCACCATGCTGGGACCTGGAGCACCTGAAACGAAGCACACCCGCCCGCACCCCTCCACCCCCACCCCTCTTACACCCACACACACCCACCCCCGTGAGCAGCTGTGACCCTGCCAGTGGTGCAGGCTGAGAATCAAACATCACATCTTCTCGCGTCTACCTCCCCCCCACCCCTGCCCCATTAGTGGGTGGGAGCCAGTGATCTGGACATCCCTAGAGAAATTGACTATAAGCAATGTAGCAAATAGGGGGGATTTCCTTCTACTATCTCTTTGAAGGCGAATACTTTTATCCCTGGTTTGCTTTGTTCTAATTGTGTTACTTTAGCCTGTTTTGTTTTGTTGAACTTCAATATGCATGAAAGTATGGACAGCTGTTTTGAACGAGAGACCCTACAACAGCCATTAGTGACTTCCCAGTTGTCTGGTTTTGAAGACCTAAAACGCCTTCTTCATTATGTTTGGATCAGTTTTATACTATGTTGTTTTGTATGAATTCTCTGTATGTGAAGACATGGACAACTATTTGGAAGAAAACAAGAGACAATATAAGAGTGAAGATCTCAGGTCATCTAGCTTTGAAATTTATCTCTCTTACATTGCTTTCTTATGTCCTATTTTGTTCTGTTATGTTGTGTTTAATTTTACCCCCTTTAAAAGAAAAAAGAAAAAAAAATTTTTTTTTCTTTTTACTCTCTCTGTGGGCTTCGATTCAGAATTCAGACCCTTCCCAGGTCCAAGAGATCCACTTTCTTTTCTTACCTTTCTCACAATGGTATATTTCCATGTCTAGATGGTATCTCTCAGAGAGGCTGTTTTCTCTGTTGCTTACTACTCCGCCATCTTCCCAAAAGTATCCCCATCTTCTGATCCTGTTTTGTTTTGTTTGAAAAGGTCTTGCTTTTTCAAGCAAATGGTGCATGCTAGGTCAGGCTGGTATGCACCACCACACCTGACCTAATTCTCATATTTTGTCTTCACCTCAGTCATGTCTGCTGCTTAATTTTTGATCTCCAGAATTTGTTTGGAACTTTTTCATGGACTCTGGTTCTGATTCTTTGCTAAAATGTTCATTCATGTTTTGTGTCATTATGTTTAGCTCAGCTAGCTTTTTATTGGTGTCTTCCATTGTATGTTCCCTATTTTATTACCTTCATTATCTCATGAGTCATAGTTCCTATGAGCCCTCCAAGCACCTCATTGATCTGTTCTTTTAATCTCCTCTGAATAGTTTTGCTTTTTTGTTTGACCCCCTGGTCCTCCATGGAGCTTTGAGAGAGGAGAAGTTTGAGGAGGCATTTGTTGTTTTGTCTTCTCATGTTTCTGTTGCTGTTTGATTGATTGATTGATTGATTGATATGTGCAGTCGCTTACAATAGATGGACTTTGCTAGTAGTGTGCAGAGCTCTTCAGTCTTGTTTTTTCTGTGACCCACTCAGGGTATGGCTTACTATGGTCCTCTGCCTCTGTCCAAAGGACTAATCACCTCTTATTAATATGGGAGAAGATACAGTGTAGTTCTCTGGGGATGAACCACAGTATTGCTAATATCACAAAGGTAATCCAGGTATTGGCATACAAAGAAACCTAATAATAGCAACAACTGTTGCAGAATCAAGTAGATTAATAACAGTAATAGCATCCAAGACAAACTGGATATTGATATGTCATAAGAATCAATATTGTACCACCCTTATCCTTACAAAAGAAGTCTGTAGTTACAGTATAAACACCCACAGCAACCAAATACTGACATATAGTGAATATCTACTACTATACTTCCACTAGTAACAGTAATAATGTAGAGGTAACAAACTAGAGTAATAAAGTTTAATGGCTATATTATTAAAGATACAGGTAGTTGGCAGTAGAAGAATACCAAAAGAAAAATTTGGAAAATTAAATAATGGCTGGGGGCTGGGGATTTTGCTTAGCAGTGTAAGCACCTATCTGGCAAGTGAGTTTGATCCCCAGTACCAAAACAAAAATTACTACGTAAATAATGGCTGATGAGAAGGAAGAGAGAAGAGTAAGACAGGTGATCTTATTATGGACTAGAAGGTTAACTGTTAACTTTATTTCTTTATAGAAATAAAGTTAACTGAAAAAAAATCTAAGAAATAGAAGGTAAAAGGAAAAAAGGGAGAAATATAATATGAAGAATAAAAAAAAAGGAAAAAGTTAAAACAAAGCAGGAAGAAAGAAGTAGAAGAAAAAAAGAGTCCAAAAACAATTTATTTATTTATTTAACATTTGTTCATTGACAAGGTCTTGCCATGTTCAGGCTGGTCTTGAACTCACTGTGTAATTCATGGGATCTCCTGCCTAAGTCCCCAAGTGCTGGGATTACAAGTGTGTACCACTATGCCCAGCTTTCCTCTGTACTTTTGAATGAGGAGTTTCCTTAGGGTTAGGAGTCTAAAAAGTCTTGGTTTTCTTCCTCCTAGCCTCTAGCCTATGGATTTGCGAGATGAACCGCTTGTTCCAAATGCATCTCTGTTTACTCCAGCCTGTGGCCGTGTCAATCATGTGAGATAACTTTCTAGAACAGGTTAACAGGTTACAAGAGTCATACATTTGTATGTTTGGTAGACAGTGGCATTAAAACATAAAATCGTATATAATAATGCTATATTATGTTTTAATGTTTGTATACATTATGTAATAATATCAGGTTAAACATCTGCAATGAAAGATACATCATTTATGCTGAGAAAACTGAAAATTCTGTCTTCTCTTTGAAATACATAGTGCACACTTGTTATGTGTAGTCACCCTAAGGCAGTGCAATACTGCACACCAAACCTTCTGACTTTTTAGTTTCTGTTGGTCATTACCTTGTTCCTTACTTCTGCTTCCCAGCCTCTAGTAACTACTGTTGTACTCTCAGTTTCTGTGAGTGAGATTATATTTTACGTGAGTGAGATTTTGTAATACTTGGTCTTTTGTGTCTGGCTTACTTCATGTAATATAATGATCTGCAGTTCCATCCATGTATTGGATATGACAGAGTTTCATTGTTTTATGGGTGTATAGCATTCCATTGTGTTTGTGTACCACATTATGTTTTTCAGTTCTTTGATCAATAGGCTTTTGTTTTCCACTTCTTGGCTATTGTAAATGCTACAGTGAATAAAATGATCCAACATATTTTGTTTGAGACGGAGACTTACTATACAGTGCAGATTACTCTTAACTCATTTATTTAGCTCAGGCTGGCCTTGAACTCATGGCAGTCCTCCTGCCTCTGTCTCTCGAGTTCAAGGCAACATGCATTTTCATTACCCACCTTCAACAATTCATGGCCAGTTTTGTTTTACCCATATCTCACTATCCCCCCTTCTGTGAGATGGGATGTTGCTGTGTTGCTCAGATTTTCCTCAGACTTGAGTATCAAATGATTCTCTCACTCTAGCTTCCTAGATTTGCTAAGACTGCAAGCATTTGTCACCAAATCTGGCCCCTTTCCTATTTTAAAGAAAACTCCAGGCATTATACTTTTTTCAATAAATAGTTCATTTACTTCTAAATAACCAGTACCCTAATCATATACATGTACTCCTAAATATCTGCCTGATAGTGTTCAAATTTCTAATTGTTTTATTAATGTTTGTGTTTTTTGTTGTTTAACTCTGGATCCAGATAAAGTTCAAACATTGAGATTGACCTTGTAAGTCACTTTGCATTAATTTATTTAAACCAGGCATAGTCATACATGCCATTCATCCCAATTAGGAGGCATAGTGGGACCATAGTATCTTAAAGAAAGTATTTATTTGGGACTGACCCCAGTACCTCATATGTGCTGTACAGTAAGTTCTTTACCACCAAGGTGCATTCTCAGCTATTTTAAAAAAATTTGGGGCTGGGGATTTAGCTCAGCGGCATACGCACCTGCCTTGCAAGCAGGCAGTCGTGAGTTCGATCCCCGGTACCAATAAAAAGAAAAAAGGAAAAAAAAAATTTTTTTTTTAAGATAGTCTCACTAAGTTTATCCAGACTGGATTCAAATTTGTTTTTCTTCTGCCTCAGCCTTCTAAGGAGCTGGGACTACAGAGATGTGCAGCCATGCTCAACTGTTTTTTAGTAGCTTCCCCCACTACCTACTTTTGTTTCCTTAAAATATATAGTTAATGAAAGTAGATCGTCTTGGGCTGGGGGTTTAGCTCAGCAGCATAAGCGCCTGCCTTGCAAGCAGGCAGTCGTGAGTTCGATCCCCGGTACCGATAAAAAGGAAAAAAGACCAAAAAAAAAAAGAAAGAAAGAAAGAAAGTAGATCGTCTTGTCATATAACAACATTTCCCATAATTAGTATCTTAGGTTTTACTAATTTACTCATTGTTGTACAATGTAATGTGTTCTCTCAGTGCTTCTATTTCAGATAACTTGGATAGATCTAGGAAACTTGGTCAGGTACAATTTTGTTCTCCTTGTTGTTCCTCTTAATGGGATGAGCAGTTATGCAGGGCAGATTGTCTCTGTGCTCCACAGCAACTATTGGTGTTAAAGGTCTCATTAATAGGTGCAAAATGGTGATGTGCTAACAGTAATCCCTTCTTCACTTAACTGTAGAAATATTTCTGATAAAAAGCAACTTCCCTTCATTTGGATAGCAATTGGTATAGTTCACATAGGAAAGGCAGAACAGATACTTGATATTTTGATGTCAATATAGTTGATGTATTCCATTGTATTGTGATAATTATACAACAGTATTGTTTTATCTTTGTCCTGAAATAGCCTTTTCAAAACACTGTGGTTTGAATTTAGCATACTTTAAGATGAGTCTATTTCTATTGTATTTGTTACTTTTCTTTCACGTAATACACTTTGTTATTTCCACTTATATTAATTGCCTGATTTTGACCACTGAGTTTTGAGACCTTTTAAACATTATTCTTGGGTCTAGGGATTTAGCTCAGTGGCATAAGTGCCTTCCTTGCAAGTGCACAGTCGTCAGTTTGATCTCCAGTACAAAAAAAAAATCACTATTCTTTCCTTAACACAAAATAAAATTTCAGTTTGAAATAACTTTCTGTGGGATTCCCAAAACATATTTATTCATCACGGCCAGTGATTTCCTTGTTACGAATCCATACTTCAACTGTAGTTATATTTCTTAGTCTTTAGAGGAACATTCAGGCATTAAAACATAAACCCTTGCTAATGAAAGCATGTTTTTATCTTTCTATGTTTGAGAATAGTATTTTTCTGTTACCACCCTACTATAGTTTTGCTTCCAGTGTTGACACTAAGAGAAAATGTGAGAAACTATAAGAAAATTAGAACCTGGAAGGCTTAAATGGTACTCTGTATCTCTGAAATTTTTTTATTCAAATGTTCTTTGACTTAGTTGATGCAGTTTTGATCCACAAATCTGAAGATCTGTATTCTAATCCTAAGTCTTGATTCCTTTTGTATACTCTCACTTCAGATAGGTAGATGAGCTAAGTGTTAAATACTGAACTTTGTGAAAATCTGCAGAGTATTTAAACTTGTGCTTACAAAGTTTGTCTAAAAATTACTGACACAAGTCGTGTTATTTTTATTAAAGTTAAAAAAGAAGAAAAGAAAAGGCATAAATCATCATCCTCTTCCTCCTCATCATCCAGTGATTCAGATAGCTCAAGTGATTCTCAGTCTTCTTCTGATTCTTCTGACTCTGAAAGTGCTTCTGAAGAGAAATCAAAAAAAAGAAAAAAGAAACACAGAAAAAATTCCCGAAAACACAAGAAAGAAAAGAAGAAGAGAAAGAAAAGCAAGAAAAGGTCTTTATTTTTATGCTATTAGCTTTATATTCTGATTCTTTGTTTATATATAAATCTATTAAGATTTTTAATCAATTATATGGAAGCACTAAAGTAGAAATATTTTAATAAAATTGAGTGTCAATTTTTTATTGTGCAGTCAATGAATTAAATTTGAGTATATTTCCATTTTTAACAAAACCTCTCCATTTTTTTTTATTCACTCAATAAAGTGATAGCTTTTGGATTTCTTTGTCCTTGGATTTGGGGTTTGTTTTGTTTTTTAGATAGGGTCTCAGTCACATAGACCAGCTTGGAGTTTGTGATCCGTCCTGCCTTACTTCCCAAGTAGTTGAGATTATAAGCATGAACCAGTGTGCCAGGTTAGGTTTATATATTTATGGAAGATTGTAGGATTACAAAGAACTACAGGAAGCCAATAATTGTGTTCATTTTCTATAATATTCTCCAGTGCTTTTTTGTCTTTTATTTCCTTTGCTCTTAAAGTAGCACAAAGCTAGAAAGCAAATAATGACTGTAGATTCACTCTCTTTTTCATTTTGCTTGAAATATTCCATGTGTGCCAAAAATTTTAACTGCCTGTTGCCTGAAAAGTAACTAATTTTTTTTTTTTTTTTTTTTTTTTCTGTTCTGAAGCTCACAGCAATCCTTCTGCCTCAGTCTGCTGAGTGCTGGGATTATAGGCACATGCTAGCACACCTGACCTTTACCTGTATTTTAAATTTAGAGGAGTCTGTTGCCCACAGAATAATATTTTTGAATCTATTTTATGGAAAAAATATTTGTGAGTGTGGTAATATATTTTGTTTAGCTTTTGGATTGGGTCTTTGGTTTGTTGGAGGAGTTAGAGGAAGATGTTCCCACATAGTCGTATCTTTGGGATGGATAAGATAGTGTGTATATATATTGTGACACAAAGGAAGGAAATACTGCAATTGGAAATATAGGGTAGGTACATAATAACCAAATATAATTTATTTTGTGCTTCCTGTGTGTTAAGTGCATCTAGTGAAAGTGAGGCTGAAAATCTTGAAGCACAACCCCAGTCTACTGTCCGTCCAGAAGAGATCCCTCCTATACCAGAAAATAGATTCCTCATGAGAAAGAGTCCTCCTAAAGCTGATGACAAGGAACGGAAAAACAGAGAGAGAGAACGAGAGAGAGAGTGGTATGTTAATGTGTGTATTTTGTACTATCCTGTATAGGATATTCTCCTTCAAAACTTTTATATTTCAGACGAGATTAAATCATGTCCTGGTCCCAAGATTGAAATTATCTTTTTTTTTTAAATTTCATCTTTTTTTAATAGAAGCAAGTGAAAACCTTTTTTAAAAGTTAGTTAGTATAATAGGGGGCTGGGGATTTAGCTCAGTGGCATAAGTACCTGCCTCGCAAGCAGGCGGTCGTGAGTTCGATCCCCGGTACCAATAAAAATGAAAAAGACAAGTTAGTATAATAGGAAAAAGTCTTTTATTCCTCACTTGATTTATAGTATTGCAGTAAACAGCATGTGAAAATATTTTGAATGTTTTTCTGCATAAATCCACATTATTAATGGCAGTAACTGTATTGATTTCTTGACTTATTTTAGTGATTATGTTCAAAATTTAAAAACTGAGGGCCGGGAATTTAGCTCAGGGGCTTTTAAGTGCCTGCCTGGCAAGCATGAGGTTGTGAGTTCAATCCCTGATACCAAGAAAAACCTAAAAAATTTAAAAACTGAAGTAGTTCTTAGTTATGATAACAGATGTATTGTTATAACACACAAAAAATAGAATTTTTAGTGATCCTCTTTCACAATACAACAAAAATACAAAAAATAAGAATTATTTGGAAAAAGAATTACTTGAAACTTGCAGTAATTTTGTTGGATGGGATTCAGCTTATTTTTCTGGAAAAGGCTGTTTCTAAGAAAGATTAAAGAGGAAAATTTGAACTATTCTTTAGTGAACTATACTTTCAGTGAACTTTTCAAATGTCATTTACCTAAGTGCCTGCCTGGCAAGTGCAAGGTCCTGAGTTCAATCCCCAGTACAAAAAAAAAAAAAAAAAAAAAAAAAAATTTATGGGTATTGTTAATGGCTAAATATCAATTTACTTGACCATAGTTTCAATTTTTGATATAAACCATGTTATAAAAATTCAGCTAATTCACACCAGCTTATCTCTGCTTTATTCACAATATTTACATATCTTTACTTCTTTTACTTCTGAACAATTGCTTATAGAGATGATCAGGGTCTTTGGAATAAGATAGTTCTAAAATCTGTACTTTTGGCTCCCTCTGAACTCTTCATTTTGATTTTCTTTAGCATTATCAAATTAGCTACTTTTTTTGTTTTGTTTTGCTTTGTTTTGTTGATTTTTGAGACAAGGTCTTGCTAAGTAGTGTAAACTAACCTTGATCTTGTTTATGTAGTCCAGGCTGCCCTCAAGGTTAACAGTGATCCTCCTGCCTCAATTTTCGAAATGCTGGATTACAGGTGTGCTTCACTATGCCTGGCCTTAGTTTTATCCTTTTTTTTTTTTTTAGTTGGGATGGGTACGAAGAATCAAACTCAAGACCTTGTGCTTGCCAGGCAGGTGCTGCTGAGCTATATCCCTGGCCCCACCCCCATTTTATCTTAATAATGAATGCTTAGCAGTGTTGCTGCACCTGACTGGCATTTTGGGACAGAAGAGACCATTTTGACACCTTATAAGATTCTAACATTTCTGACTCTTAGGAACTGACAACAAGTCGTTGGTTATTGAGCAGAAAAAAGCTCCCATGCATTTCCAGATACTTTCTAAGACCTGATAGCATTTTAAGTTTAAAAATACCACTTTTCCATTTAGAATTTTAAATTGATTAAGATCAGTACAGCTGTATTTCCACATTCACTTCCATAATAGTAATATGTTTTAACTTTCCTTTTGCTTTTCCTAGTAATGCACCTAACTCCCAGCCTGCTTCATACCAGAGACGACTCTTAGTTACTAGATCTGGCAGGAAAATTAAAGGAAGAGGACCAAGGGTAGGTAATTCTTCACCCAAAACTCTTAATTAATATTGATTTATCTTTCTTAAATAGAGTAAACTAGCCATGTAGTAGTTTCTTAAATAGAGTAAACTAGCCATGCCTAATATGTATAAGGCTCAAGAGTGAATCTACAGTACTACAATATATATATTTTATGTAAATTTTTAAAAAATATTATTCACAACATATGTTACAATTTCTTTCTTTTATTTTTTCATTTTGACATGAGAACTTGCTATGTAGTTCATGCTGGACTTGAACTCACTATGCAGCCCAAGCTGGCCTTGAACACATGGCAATCCTCCTGCCTCAGTCTCCAGATTCTGGAATTACAGGCTTGAGTCAGCTCACCTGGCTAAAATTTATTGTTTTAAAGAAAAGTTTGTGTGTTGGTGCAGCATTCAAACTGAAAAAATGGCGTAAGATTTAAATGGTTTATGTGTTTATATGGCATAAAGTGGGGTCAAGGTGTTTCGTTTTGTTTTGTTGAAGACAGAACCTCATTCTAGCTTGTGCTGGCCTTGAACTCACTGTGTAGCGCTAGGGTGGCCTCAAACTCACAGTGATCCTCTTACCTTATTCTTCTGATTAAATAGGTGTGTGCCACAGTGCCCAGCTAGTCTGAGGCCTTTGGTACTTCCTACCTGTCACAACTTAACTCTTATTAAAAAATAAATAATCTTATCTTATTCTTGCATTTCATTCTTTCTCTTTGTTGGATTTTCCCCATGCATTTAAATATATTCTTCTGTTTTCAGAACTTTTAGATACTTAGTTATATATCCTGTCTTCTCTACTTCTTTCTTCAAGTATTTTAACTTTTCTTCTATTCCCTCTATTCTACTGAAAAATGGTGTTTGCTTTGTGGTCACTGCCATCATACTGGATCTTTTTGGTCTTCATCTTGATAAATCTTCCTTATACTATCTCTGCCTATTGCTTTCACAAATCACACCTTTCCCCTATATCTTTGACTAATCACTATTAAAGTTCTGATGCTAGGTTATACTCCTGTAGCCAATCTTTAAATAATGTAATACCTCAAACTCACTCTCTTCACAGTATAAATGCTCCTTGGTCAGTGTCATTATTCTCACAGTTGATAACTCAAAATTTTCCTCTTAGCTGCTGAGGCTTATTTAATGAACTCCTTGGACTTGACATTACAAAGTTGAAGACAAGCATTTACTCGTCAGACCTCATCCTTTAGGTTCGTTGTCTTAGTGCCTGGCACTGCTGTCTCTACCGTTCCTTAAACCTAAAGCTCAAGGATCATTTTTTTTTTTTCACCACTATACTAAAGAGGATCAAGGATCATTTTAATTCTTCCTTTTATTCATATATATCTTACCTATCCCCAGATCCTATCCATTCTACCACCTCAGTACCCCAGAAACTATGTTTCAAGCTTCATTCCCACCTTGATCATTCAAATCATCATCATACTTGTTTTAGTTTCCTAACTTGTATTTTGGTAATCGTCAAACTCTTTTTATTTCTGTACTGCTTTACACTGTTAAGTTTTTGTAACTAGGCACTGTGGCATAGATCTATAATCTTCTGCTCTAGAGCCTAAGGCAGGAGGTTTGCAAGTTCTGGACCAGCCTCCGAAAATTGTAAGACCCTATCTCAAGATAACAATTTTGAAAAAAGCCGGGGATATAGTTATAGTTCAAGGATACAGCATTTGCCTTGCATGGGAAAATACTGGAATCAACCCCCCTTCACATGTGTGTGTGTGTGCAAGCATGTGTGCATATGTGGTGTTTTTTTTTTTTTTTAAATGAGTTAGAAGAGCTTTTGTTGATAAAGAGTATTTACTTTTTTAGAAGTTCAGTATCTTGTGCACTGGGTGAATGACTTGGGGATGACAATGTATATATCATTGTTGCTCTTTAATTGACGTGTTTTGAAATTTAGTTTTAGTTTAGTTTATTTGTTTGTTTGTTTTGTTTTTCTTTTTATCCTTGAAATAAAATGAATTGGGGGAGGGAGTTAAAACTAAGGACTGGGCAGGGGAGTTAGCTCAGTGGCAAAGTGCTTGCCTGACAAATGCAAGGTCCTGAGTTTGATTTCTGGTAACAACAACAAAAACTAAGGACTGTTTCTGTCACAAGAATATATAAGTTTACATTCCAGTAGCTATGAAAATAATGACAACAAAATATGTCATACAGTCCCTGAATAATTCTAGTGTATGATCTTAACAGGGCAAAAGTAAAAAATGGAAATAATAAGTTATTATGAAAATAGTTTTGACTAATTAGTTCCCCTTTGTCTTGAGATTTTTAGGTCACACTTTGAGAATTACTGAGCTCATTCTTATTCCTAACAGTAACCAGAATAGTAAATTAAAAATGAAACCTAATTATATTACTCCCTTACCATTGATGTTAGTGATAACCTTTTTGATTTTTCAAATTATGTTACAGCACTGAGAATTGAATCCAGAGCCTTCACACTGCACTGTATCCCCAACCCCTTTTTTACTTGAGATCTTGAGACAGGATTTGGCTAAGTTGTATAGGCTGGGCTTAAACTTCAGATTCTCCTACCTCAGCTTCCCACATTTTAGTATCCTAGGTGTATATCATCATGCTTGGCAAATACTATTGTGATCTGTAAGACCCAGTCCTGGGTTATGTCATCAGTATTATCTAATCTTTCCCTTGCAGTTTTTAAATTTAGCTGTAGTTGGTTTGTCTTCTGATCATTTCTAAAACATGCTGTTTCTGTCTCAGAACTTTTAACATTGTATTTTTTATGCTTTGCATGCTTTTTCTCATCTGTCCTTATCCCCTTTCCAGTTTTTATTTAATTGATCACACTGTATTAAGTCACCTCTTTTTGCTTATTCTGTTAACACCTTTTCTCTTTCTTTTTTTACTCGTTCAGTTATACTTGTACAGATGTTTTAGCATCTTAACTTAACCGTTATCTTTGTTGTGTGATAGAGTGGTTGGCCAATCCTAAGGACTAAGTAAATCTTGGTTGAATAAATGAACATCCTGTTCTTACTCTGCTTTTCTCATGATATTTGTTTTGAAACATCAAGTATAAATCATTGAATTTGGCAACTTGTAAGAGTTTATATACCTACTTTGCACTAGCATCCCTTAGGATAAGACTCTACCATGCGGGGGTGGTCCTAGAATTTCTGTGGTTAATGTTTCTTACTTGGAATTTGCAGTGTGACAACTTAAAGTTTCTCTGTCTTATTGATTTCTTACCTGAAAGAGAGGGAATTTTTAGTAGTTTTGTTTATTGATCAGTTAATTAATTGGTCCTGGTCATCAAAGGGCCTCATTATAACATGTTATTCTACTCACTGAGCACACCCTACAACAGTGGACACAGAAATACCATTTTTAAGCCTATAAATATATATGCTTTTGCTATTGTATTGTTTTTAAATTTTTATGTTAATTTTTTTCCCTTTCTTACCTTCTTAAGCGTTATCGAACTCCTTCCAGATCCAGATCAAGGGATCGTTTCAGACGTAGTGAGACTCCTCCACATTGGAGGCAAGAAATGCAGAGAGCTCAACGAATGAGGGTATCAAGTGGTGAAAGATGGATCAAAGGGGATAAGTAAGATCAACTATGGTTCCAAATGTAGTGATAAGTATTTTAACTGTTGTACATAAAATTACTTTACTGATAGCTGTATACCTAATTAAAGTTTCTTTTTAACTAGTAATTACATTGTTCTTTTACTAATAACATTTCCAAAAATCCTTTTTTTCTCTTATTTTTAGGAGTGAATTGAATGAAATGAAAGAAAATCAAAGGAGCCCAGTTAGAGTAAAAGAGAGAAAAATAACTGATCACAGGCATGTGTCTGAAAGTCCAAACAGAAAAAATGAAAAGGAAAAGAAAGTTAAAGACCATAAATCTGACAGCAAAGAAAGAGAAATCAGAAGAAATTCAGAAAAAGAAGATAAATATAATAAAACCAAAGTGAAGAAAAGAGCCAAATCTAAAAGTAGGAGTAAGAGCAAAGAGAAATCAAAGAGTAAGGAAAGAGATTCAAAACATAACAGACATGAAGAAAAGAGGTTGAGGTCGAGGAGTAAAGAACGGGATCATGAGAATGTTAAAGAAAAAGAAAAACAGTCTGATTCTAAAGGAAAAGATCAGGAAAGGAGCAGAAGTAAAGAAAAGTCTAAGCAAATAGAATCAAAAAGTAATGAGCATGATCATAGTAAAAGTAAAGAAAAGGATAGACGCGCACAGTCCAGGAGTAGAGAACGGGATGTAACTAAAGGTAAACACAGTTACAATAGTAGAACCAGGGAACGAAGCAGAAGTAGGGACCGAAGCAGAAGGGTGAGATCCAGAAGCCATGACAGAGATCGTAGCAGAAGCAAGGAATACCATAGATACAGGGAGGAGTACAGGAGGAGAGGAAGATCACGAAGCCGAGACAGAAGAGGAACACCAGGAAGATCACGAAGTAAAGAGAGGAGGAGAAGGAGGAGAGATTCTCGGAGCTCAGAGAGAGAAGAAAGTCAAAGCAGAAACAAGGAAAAACATAGAAACCAAGAAAGTAAGAGCTCACACAGAAAAGAAAATTCTGAGAGTGAAAAAAGAATGTACTCTAAAAATCGTGATAATAGCTCAAGTAGTAACAGGGAAAAAAAGGCTGATAGAGATCAAAGTCCATTCTCAAAAATAAAGCAAACTAGCCAAGACAGTGAATTAAAGTCCTCCATGTTGAAAAATAAGGAGGAGGAGAAGACCAGATCCTCAGTGGAAAATGAAAACCAAAAATCAAAGGCTCAAGAAAATGACCATGTACATGATAAAAACAAAAAATTTGATCATGAATCAAGCCCTGGAACAGATGAAGACAAAAGTGGATGAGTGAGTTGTATAAATTTATTTCCTTTCTGTCTCAAAATTTAAGTTTTAGAGACTTGGCTGGTGAATTGCCTTTATGTTTTCATTGTATTTTGGGTTATTCTGTGTCTTTTTGTTTTTGTTTTTAATGTGGACTTCATTGAGTTGATCTTTTGATAATCTGCAACCTGGATAATTTGTACTGCTAAAGTTTTAATAAACTTGAAATGAGAAAAACATCTTGGTGTAACACTGTGTGCTATGTTAAACTATTTTATGTATGAATTTTCCAGCAGTCAGCCAACAGCATCCTGATTTGTTTAATCAGCCATTTGAAAACACGCATAACTGATGGTTGCACTTAATTGTTACAAAAGCTTGTGTTTCTTGTGATTAAAGTAACTAGACATCACTAGAGGAAATTTTGTGTAGATTTTGATTGAATTCATAATACAGCCTTCTAGCAATTTATTTTAACTACAGAAGCAAGGTCTTAATAATTTGAGATATTAAATCATACCTTGATTTTATAGCTACTTGTATTTTAAGATAGGTGAAAATTTAGTTCTTTGTCTTGTGTTTCATACTGTCTTAGTAATATTATTCTGTCTAGTTGTGTTCTACTTACATGTCTAAAAGTCTTAGAGAATTTTTTTCAGTTGATGTGCTGGTCGAGCTTGAATTGCTGTTATACAGCATTTTATAGGAAGATCAGATTGTAATTCTCAGTTTTTTTGTTGGTTTTGGTCTGAAGAGTTGAAATTATTAATGAGAACATTATTATTTTTGCTTTCTTTTTCTAAAATTAAAAATATTTTCTCAGTAAAACATACAGCTAATTTCTCCAGGTCCTTAAGCTAGACAGATTCTAAAAATTGTTAGTTGATACAGTAACTTCTAAGATTTCTCTGTTTTGACCACCAATCTATATAGCATTGAGTGTTAACTCTGCATGGTTTTTGTTTTTTTTAAACTTAAAGTATCTTCTCCCATAGCTGTGAGTTTCAAATGGCAAAAAAAAAAAAAAAAAAAAAAAAAAAATTATAAATGTGTGATGATAGGATATAGCATGTTTATGACTCTGGTTTCTTTTTATTCAGATGGCTTTATGGCTTTATACCATTGTTAACATTATTTTAAATTGGCATGTGTAACATTGCCATGTAGAGTAAAATAGAAAGTTGCAAAATTTGGTAGCTCTCAGAGTTAATCACTAAACATATCCAGCGTCCATTCAGAATTTGATGTGTTTTGCCATTTTTGCCACATACGGCATTTTATTCTGTAACATCTCTTCCGAATAAAACATTGATAACAGCAAACACAAAACCTGCCTCATTTTAAAAGAAATTTCAAAATTCTAATCTATAGTGGATTCTGGAGTTTTGTACTTTAACATTTGTCAGTATAGTGTTAACTTTATTACCTAGGTAGAGTCTTGATAACTCCATTAGCTACCCAGTGCTATTTGTACTGAATAAAGTAATGCTTAGCATAATGCTTCCCATTATTGACTAATATAGTGATAATCATTTGGCATTGTAGCTGTTGCAGAATAGAGTAATGATTATAAATTTGTTTGAGATACTTGAAACAAATACCAAGAGAGGATTTTTTTCAAAATTTTATTTCCTAGTGGTAAAAGTAGTATATGTTTATTACAATTCAGGGTGATTCCTTAGGAACTGACCACAGACCCACATTAAGAATTATTGAGTCAGTATCTAAGCTCTATGATCTGTTATATATTTTAAATTGTTGTCTTAATTCAGTAAATTGCATTTTAAAATCTGTCAGATTATTTGAGCTTCAAGACAGGTACTATTTAAGAAAATTTCTGATAACACATACATATTTTTTAAAGTCCATGCTAAGATCCCAGAGCTTTATCTGTTAAGGATATTAACAAATACTTTCCAGATTTTGAGTTTCAAAAAGTAGCCATAGGAAGGAAAGATAATTCCATAAGTAGTGTTGTGCCCTGTTTGAGTTACCAAAAGAACAACCCCATGCTGAGCATTATATATAGGGACCTTTCTAAAAAAGCTTTGTTAGCTGTTTTCATAGAACAGATGTGAAGGAGTTTGGATGAAAAAGGACAATCAACTATATTTTATTTTCAGAGTACAAAAAAAAATTTAGAAAATGATTAGGCAGAATTATACCCCAAGATTTACACTGGTATCTGAATCGCACAAGGCTCATGGGGTCCTTTCCTTGTATTACATTTTTAGTAGTTGCTCCATCTTTATTGTTTTGGACATTGCCCAGAAATCAGTTATTTAATTTTTCCCATCACATTAATTTTATAGTTACATCTGAGGTTAAAGGTCATACATAGCTTTGACTTAATAACAGGTATTTTCATTTTTTATTGCTCAATTGGTCATAGCTGCAAAAAATTCAGTACCTAGAATTTTTATGATTATTATGTGAATTTTTTTTCTGTCTAAGTTGTATGCCCTGGAAACTGGTACTACAGAGAGATTAATGAATAGCAGAGAAGGCACTGGGTTGTTTAACATTTTTTAATTAGTTGGTAATTGGTGAATTCAGAGGTTATGTAGTATTAAATTAACTAATTGAAACCCTCAGAAATTGCTAAGAGTTTATGTGATAAATCCCTTTGCACTGATACTGATGCATGTTGAGTTTGCTGAATGGCCTTTGATTCATGTGATCAGTGGAAAATGAAACTAAAACAAGATTTTGTTATGTTGTGGACAAGCATTAATTGAGTTTCTAGTATCCTGGGTAATAGTAGTAGCTGATAATTCTAATTTATTTTTTAGTTTCTGGAGCAAATTAGTATTTTTTTTTAGTAGTTAGTTGTACTTTGCTCTAGGTGGTAATTTTCATCTTGCTGAGCTTTTTTGTAAATTTCTGTAGAAATTTTTTGGGCTTGCCTTCACTAGAAGGCACTTTAAATATATACCATACAGCTAATTGGTATGAAGACTAAATGGATATTTTTCTGTCTTGTTTTGCTTATGTTTACTATAATTATTCTCTTAGGATTCCTACATTTACAGTTTAAAAATTCTCCATGGATTGCAGGTTGATAAGTTGTTGTATTGTGTAAATTTGTGTTTTATTACAAATACTTATTTGGGGGAAAAAGGACCCAGGGAGTGCAGTGTTGGATGGCACACTGCCACGGTGGGCTTCCCAGTTGCCTTTAAGGGATTCAGGCAGGGGCAGACTCTGGCCTGTTGTGTGACAAAGAAATAAATATTAAAGAAAAGAAAAACCACAAATCACATGAAAAGAATTCCATCAGCAAGGTTAGGGAAGGGAGTTGGTGAAGGTTTTCCTGGTTTAGGTGTGGAAGGGAATGGTGGGATGGATTTATGTTTCTCCCCCTGCCTCAAGCAAATTCCATGTCATCAAAAGCACATGCTGTATATTTTCTTCCTCTTTTGTGTATTCATAGTATTTTCAAAGACTGACAAATGAATTGAGTATTACTGTGTGTGGTCATATTCAAAGTTGTGGCTGCTTTTTGTGAAAGGGGAAACGTAAGGAAGTTACTGCACTTCTTTTCCTGGCTCAGAAGTCACTGTGATGTATATTTTTTTAATGAAATTTAGAAATAAAATTGTTGTCTCAATTGTAAAATTAGTTTCAAGATGCTGCTTCTCCTATCATTAGTCTAGTAACTGTTGGACTGTTTTCTGCAAACTGCATTTTACAAAATTTAAACTTAAAATCTGTATTAACTTTTATAGTTAAACATTGTATTAAATAAACTATACTGTAACAAACAGTTTGGTTTTGTATTTTTTAAATTATTAACTACTTGACCTTTTTTCTTTTCATTAAAAGCTAAATAATGAAAATAAATCAATTGAAATGCACTTGCATTTTACCCTTGAGAATATAAAATCATTTGTATTGTGAGAAAACCAAAGTTTAACAGGATTAAGCTTCTTAAAGAATTTAGAGCCAAGTGTGGTAGCACACACCTGTAATCCCAGCACTTGGGAAGCTGATGCAGGAGGATCTCCATGAGTTTGAGGCCAGTCTGAGCTACATAGTGAGTTCAAGGCCTGCTAAACTATATAACGAGACCTGTCTTTAAAAAAAAAAGGCTAGCAATAATGATTTTCAGGTTTGGGTGTATATTCTGTAAACATTTAATCATGTTTCTGTTTGCATTGTGTCTTTTGACCCAGCAAACTTTCCTTTTCTACCATATCCTTTTGTATTTTAATTGTTTATTGGTATATAATGATCACATTCATCATAGGAAATTTGTACCTACCAGCAGACTTGTAGAATGAAACTTGGAACTTGCATTACTATCTACATTTGGGGGCTGGGGATTTAGCTCAGCAGCATAAGCACTTGCCTTGCAAGTGCGCAGTAGGAGGGGAAAAAAGGTGCTACCGTTCGCTTTTAATTCCTCCAGATTTCTCACCAGTAGGATTGCTGCAAGTGTATACTGTGTCTGTTGCTTTAATACAACGTTACTGTAAAGCCATATAAAAACTTTTGTAAAATGATGTCTAGTTTTTATTTGGTTCATTTTATTTTTACTTAATTTACACATTTAGAAAAATGAGCCTAGTCAACTTGAGGGTAATTGAAAATACATGCATAGGTGAAAACATTGGTGGACATTCAGTGATTTGTGTGTTAACAGAATATTAAAACTTGAAGTCTGCAGTGTTTTAAATGCATTAGCCAGAGGAATATGTAAAATACGCGTGCTCCATGTAAACTATGCCAATTGTGTATTAAAGCACTGTCAGCAATAATTAGCTCTATTTTCTGTATCTTTTGTTTTTTTTTAAAGACAGGGTTTCTGGCTCAAGCCTCTGCTCTCCTTTGAGCTCAGGATCTCCACGAGCCTCCTGAACGGATGGGATCATAGGCATGTACCACTGCGCTAAGCTTTTTTACTCTAGGTTTCACTCCTAAATATTCCCTTACTTAATACTACACTACCTTTTTAAGTGCCAGCTCATAATTTTTCCATCTTTCCCCCGCTCTTCTCAGTGCTCAAAATGCTTTAGTTTAAATTTATATCAATTTCTGGGCTAGGCATGGTGATGCACTGCTGTAATCTCAGCACTCGGGAGGCTGAGGCAGGAGAATCGCAAGTTCAAGAGCAGCCTGGGCTACAAAGCCAAGGCCAGCCTGAACTACATAGTGAGACCCTGCTTCAAACAGACAAAAACAAATTTATATCAATTTCTCTTCATTAAATTACAGCCACTTGTGTAGTATACAAGTTTTGACATTGTTTTGTGATTTGCATAACCTTATGTACTCTAGTCATGTATTACATTTTAAAAGTCCAGTCCAATTGAAAATAAAATTGTGTATTTATGGCAGAAAACTAGTAGGGCTGGTCCTTCCCTCAGCATAAGTTGGTTATACATCTCTTTTATGATTTGTTACACTTCTCATTTAATGACCAGGTTTATTCTATAACTGGGTTGTTGGCTTACTTGATTGCTAAGTGAGGATCTGTATATTATAATATTCAAAGCAGAAGTATTCAAGGAAAACTCCCAACTTGATGACTTTGCTTTTATTTGTTTAACATGACATTGTAATATACAATGTCATAAAATTAGTAGTATAGTGTACAGTATGGTCAGCAAAAACTACTGTATAAGCAACGATGTACTGTGCAAAAAAAAGGTTGAGGCTCTAAACTACAGAGAACTGCACAAAGAAGACAGGTCATAAGTCTGAATGGTGGGTTGTAAACTGACCCACATGATTCAGCTGTAATTATGAACTGTTAAGTGAGGAATATCTATTTTGTAGAAAACTTTGTTTTGCAATGTGAAGATAGTTTTACCTAAAATTTTTTGTTTTCTTTTTGGCAATGGTGCTATTGAACCCAGAGCCTTACCTATTTATTTTTTGTCATTTTGAGATAGGATTTCAGTTTGTAGGGCTGGCCTTGAACCCACTGTAGCCCAGGCTAGCCTTCAACTCACAGCTGTCCTGCTTCAACCTCACAAATACTGGGGCCACAGTCATGCACCAATATGCCCAGGTTTGTGAATCATTTCTTGATAAGGGTTCAATATCCAGAATATATTGAGAACTACAATACATTGTGATGTACAGTTGTAATCCCAGTGCTTGGGAGGCTGAGGCAGGATCTAAAAGTATAAGCCCACTCTGCAAATTAGTGACTTAAGACCCTGTTGCAAAATTTCAAAAAAATAGGAGATGGGGCCGGCAATGGCCCTGGGATGGGGAAGAAAAAATAGGCCTTGAATAGATATTAAAAAGTATGATTTTGTGTGCTTATTACTATATGCAGTGCCCTGGGTTAATCCCCATCCCTCCACTCTTATCTTCAGCTTGACTAGTGAAATACAAGTTGAAACTTAACAACTTAGGCTAGCTGTTAGGTGTTTGTGAGCATGTAAAACGGTGCAGCTGCTATTAAAAAAATAACAGTAGGGAAGGTCCTAAAATTTTAAGTAGCATTATGTGACTTAGCAATTCCACTTCTGGGTGTATATCCAAAAGGAGTAACATCTCGGTAATTTGTATAACGATATTCTCAACAGCATTATTCACAATAGCTAAAAGACGGAAACAAGGGTCCATCACAAAGGAATAGATAAAGTACATATAAAAAAGGATACACAACACAATGGAATTTTATCATCTGCCACACTGGATGAAATGACATTGTGCAAAGTAAAATACCAAAAAAAAAAAAATCTGTAATCACATGAAGTATATACACAGGCTAGATTTCTAGAAACAAAAAGAATGGTGATTCCCAAAAGTTGAGGGAAGGGGGAAATAGTAGTAGTGCTTGGTGGTGTGTCTGGAGTTCCACTTGAGTAGGATGACGAACTTCCAGAGTCACAGGTTTAACACTGGAATTGTACATTTAGAGCAGGCAAATGCAAGTAAGACCTGCTGAATCTATATGAAGTTGGCAAAACTAGAATTGTTTTATGTGACTTCAAAACAGTACTTTGAACACATCTGGTGAGATACACTCTAAAATAAATCACAAGTCAGTAATTCATTAGTAATAGCAGTAATTGATTCTGAAGTACTACAGGACAGAGCAAATAAGCATATGAAGTTCTGCTGCAGAGGAAGGAAATACGGAAAATAAGGAATGAAGCCTGATACTGTACATGGTACAACACGGATGAACCTTGAAAAATAAAGTCAGCCAGGCACCAGAGCACACGATATGATTCCATTTAAATAAAATACATAGATAAGTTCATAGAGACAAAGCAGATTACTGGTTGCAGGGGGCTGTTGGGATGGAGATGGGAGCAATTGCTTAATGGGTGCATGGTTCCATTTGGAGCAATGCATAGGCATAGCTGCAAAATGTGAATATTTAATGCCAATGAATGCACACTTTTAATAATGTTTTATCTCAAGTATTTAAAGAAAACTGAATCAGTTCATGGGTTTTATCTCAGTGGAAAAAGTGTGAAGAAGCAAATCGGGCATAAATATACTGAGATGAAAAGCAGCTTTATTAACTATATTTGTAGCTCATATTTGCTACAACTTAGTCTTCTCAATATTTAAAATTTTCTACCATGTAAAACCTAGCCTTCCCTTAGACTTTTGTAAATTATATTTTGATCCATGAGAATTATAAAAAGGGAGCTGGACTCCAGTAAAATCATTTGCTTGATAGCTTGGTTTTAATCCACCTCTGTCCACAAAAGCTGGTCCACGGCCACCTCCAGGTCCTTCCTGTACAGCTTTTACAAGAGGGTAAATATATTTACTTGTTGATTCAGATTCAAGTTCAATCACTTCTCTGGCATAATTCTGAAATTCTTTCTCCTTTTCAGTTGCAAGAGTTTCAGTATGTCTGCAATACTGTAATTCTGCTTCTTTTGCTTGTTGTGCATTATATTTATTTTTGGCCTATTTGGGAAAGAAAGGAAACAGTTTAGTGTTGGATTTTATAACTATATGATATGTTAGGATTTATTTCAGAAACTCCCATGGTTCTAGAATAGTATTCTGAAAGTGTGACTACAGACTAGCCTTATGTGAGATATCGTCATCAAGTGAGATAATGAAATAAAAGCAGGAAATTTAGATAAAAATCAGGTAACTAAGTTCAGAATCCTGTTTTAGCAATGAGGAGATAGGCACTTTTGGCCATTTAAAAGGCACATCTACTCAGCTGCACTGTCTCATGTCAGTCCAGTATCTCCAGCCATGTAAGGGTAAATTATCAGTGAATATTTGTAATTAAATTTGTAACTTGTAGTTAAGCTAATTATGTCCTGTGTTTCAAGAATTTGAAGTACAGAAAATGAGTAAATTGATCAGAAATTTAGTGGAATAAACTGGCTGCCAAAAGCCAACTTACCAATATTTTATAACATTTTTGCCTTGTAATGTTTATATTAATTTGCACTGCATGAATTGTTTTTAATGCCTTTAATGTGGAAATGTGGTCAGCAACTCATTTTGTCTTCTCTATAGCATTTTGAGAAATAATGCCGGGTGTGGTGGTGCACCCCTGTAATCCCAGCACTCAGGAGGCTGAGACGAGTAGCACCGTGAGTTCGAGCCAACCTGGGCAATGTGGTGAGTTCAAAATCAACCTGAACTACATTACAAGACCCTGACTTAAAAAACAAACGAAAAACAAAAAAACCTTGAATCTGCAAAAATAAGTTCATCTATATATGAACATACTTATATTCATGAAGTTTTTTTTTTTTTTGAAACCAGGCAGGTACCACTGCTGAGTTATACCCCCAGGCCCCATGAAAATATTTTTAAAAATCTAAAACTCCAGTACAAAACAGTCTAAACTGATACCATCAATGAATTGAAATTTATGGGAGAATAAAGCAACCACATAAATGTGAAACATCAATTTTTTCCTTTTACAATTCAAGTAAGGAATATATGCTAATTGCTGAATTGGTTCAACAAGGAAAACAGTCCAACTGAGAAATCTGGATACCCATATGCAAAAGCATAAGGCAAAACTTTTATCCAAAAGATCATAAATTTAAAATTAAAATGGCTCAAAGACATAAAACGTAAGAGCTAAAACTATAAATAAAAGCCTCAGAACAAAATACATAGGACATGTATGTCCAATACTTCATGACATCAGCTCTCAAAATATCTCAGATATGACATCAAAACCAAAAGACGGGCTGGGGATTTAGCTCAGCGGCATAAGCACCTTCCCTGCAAGTGTGCGGTCGTGAGTTCAAATCCTGGTACCGATAAAAATGAAGAAGACAAAAAAAAAAAAAAAAGCATAAGACAACAAAAGGAAAAAAATTTATGAACATAACCTTTTTTGTGCACCCAGGATACTATAAGAAGAGTAAAAGGCGCCCCATGGAATGGGAAACATTTGTAAACCATACTTCTGGTAAGGGATTAATATTCAGAATATAAAAGAACCAAGTCTCAACAACAAAAGCATCCCAACTCAAAAACAAGGACTAGAGCAAACATTTCTCCAAAGAAAATACACAAAAGGACCACTTCCAAAGGCTCAAAAATGCTGTTAAAGCTGAGTTTTGTTTTGTTTAGACAAGGTCTTGCCATGTGGCCCAGGCTAGCCTTGAATAGCCATCCTCCTCGCCTTGGCCTCCAGACTGCTGGCATTACAGCCATGATCACTGCACCCAGTGCCCTGGGGTTAGTATGGTACAAGAACCTGCCTAGGGCTTGCCTAACACCACCACCACGCCCCCGTGCTCTCTTGCAGTGCTGGGTACCTAAGGCCTTGCACAAAGGCTGGGCAAGTACTATACCAGTAAGCTACATCCCCAGTCCTTTCCCGCCCCCCCCCCCTTTTTTTTTCTTTGAGACAAGGTCTCACTGTATAGTTCAGGCTGGCCTTGAACTTGCAACAATCCTATGTCAGCTTCCCAGTGTGGTGATTACAGAAGTGTGTTGCCATGCCCAGCAGATACCCCCATCTTGTAGTTTCATTTTGAGTAGAATCTAATGGTAGAAAGATAACTTACAGAAAATTTACTTAAGATGTGACAGATGTTACCGCCAAAAGAAGGACATTCGTATTGGCAAAATATGCCATATATGCAGTTGGAACATGACAAGACGCTTCACATTCCAATTTAAAATGAAATGAGAAATGAGATAGCACTTTTTTTTTTTTTTTGAGATACCACTTTTAAGAGCTGTTGGGAGGAAATGGAACCCTTGTGCATTGCCAGTGGGAATTTTTGTAAAATGGTGCAGCTACTGTGAAAAAAGACTATGGTGGGTTCTTTCACAAATCAAACACAGAACTAACATCAGATTCAGTGATTCCACTCTGTTCTCAGAAGCTCAAAGACTGAGCAGAGACTCAAATAGGTATCCGTATGTCACTGTTCACAGAAGCATTGTTCATAGCAGTCAAAATAATCCCAAAGGGCATCGATGGTTAGATGGATAAACAAAATGTGATGTATATGTACGTACAACAGAGTAATATTCAGCTATCAAAAGGAATGGAATGTTTGGGCATGCTGGTGTAGGTCTATAATCCTAGCACTTTGAAAGCTGAGGCAAGAAGGATATGAGTTTGAGGCCAGCCTGAACTGTATAGCAAGACCTTGTTTCAAAAAAAAAAAGAATGAAACTGATACATTCCACCATATGGATGAGCCATGTGGACATTCTGCAGAGTGAGATAAGCCAGACACGAACAAATGTATTATTTTACCCAAAAATTAAATTAGTAGAGCCAGAAAATAAAATTGGTTACTAGGTCTAGAGGGAGGGAGGCAAAGGGAAGTTACAATGTAATGGGAAGAGTTTTAATATAAGGTGATGAATAAATTCCAGACATAAATAGTGGTGATAGTGTAACTGTCTTAATGCTCCTAAGCTCTGTACCTAAAAATGGGTAAGAGGGCACTTGCTGATAAATCGCAGCAATGAGGAGGCCAAGGCAGGAGGACTGCCATGAGTTCAAGGCCAGTCTGGGCTACATAATCTGTTCAAGGACATCCCAACCTACATAACAAGAATCTGTCTCAAAAAAATGCTACATTTATGTTGTGTATACTTTTAACAAAATAAAAATTCAAGTTTTAAAAACTCATCAGTAAGAAAATAGCCCAGTTAAATAGTTGGCAATAGGTTTAAACAGTCATTTTGTGAAAGAAGTCATACAAATGCTAACCAGGACATGAAAAAGAAATTAATCATCTTTAGTCATCAAGAAATGCAAAGGAGGGGCTGGAGATTTAGCTCAGCGGCATAAGCACCTGCCTTGCAAGCAGGCGGTCGTGAGTTCGATCCTTGGTACCGATAAAAATGAAAAAGACAAAAAAAAAAAAAAGAAATGCAAAGGAAAACATATCCTACATTAGAAAAGCTGAGGTTACAGGGTGTCAATAGCAAGCACTGATAAGGCTACAAAGCACCTTGTGCTGATAGGAATGGAAAATGGCATTGCCATTTTGGAAAACAGCTTTTAGAAATGACTGGATGCTGGCTCCTCTACTATCTATCACCCCCTCCAATCCCCTCCAACCTGAAACCCCTGAGGTCTCAATCAACATGGCTAAGATGCAACAATAGTGGGAAATAGTAAAACCAAGACGATGGTGGTAATAGCCTATCACAAGTATTTGCATTTTCTGTAATATTTACTAAAGCACAATAGAAACTAAAGAATAAACATTGTGTAAAAGAAAAGCCTCATATGGGAACCTCCATGCAGACATTAAATTCACATTTTTCACATACTGTGTAGTATCATAAACAAAATGACCATTTGTTCTTACCCAACAAAAGAAACTGCCTGGGAGACAGAAAACCAGCACAAATTCTGTGTTCCACATTTACCACCGCAGTAACAGTAAACATTTAGGATTATTACCATTTGCTGAATATGGGCATCTTGAACTCCTTGGCGTTCTATATCAGCTTTGCGGTTTTTCTCCTTTTCCTGCTCCCTGAAAATTTGATCTGCTTTTATGATAGCCAGCAGTTGCTGTTTAGATTCTATTTTCCTTTGTCTTTCTTCTTCCTCTTTTTTTTCCATCTAGATGTTTAAAAGCAAAGGGAAAATGAAAACTAGTTTTAGCAATAAACAGATCAAGTCAACAAAGTGCTATGAATGAATTCCAGGCAGGGTATTATCAGAAAATTTCATTAATTTTTTTCTTTTAGTGCTGGAGTTGAAGCCAGGGGAAATTAAAACTAGTTCTGACTGAAAAGGACAGAAAGCCAGGAGCAATGCAGGAGCAGAAAGTTGTAAGCATCTAGATTGATTCCACAACTTACTCTCTTTCTTGAATTAGCAGGAAATACCCAACACAAACCTAATATTAGGGTGATCTAGACAGGTCTCTTCTGATTTAAAAAAAAATTCAAGCTGGAGTTGGTGGCAGAACCCTACAGTCTCTGTACTGGGGAGGTTGATGCAGGAAGATGGCAAGTTTGAAGCCAACATGGGCAATTTAGCCTGTCTCAAAATAAAAATGTAAAAGGGCCAGGGATGTGGCTCAATGGTAGAGCACTTTCATAGCACATGCAAAGCTCTGGGTTCAGCCCCAGTATTGCAAAAGAAAGAAAATGTAGGGGGGGAAAAGCCTTTCAACATAGGAAGATATTTATAGGTAAAAATTTAAGGGTCATGTAGGGGAAATTTTAAAAAAGGTTAAGAAAGACAAATGTGGGGCTGGGGATTTAGCTCAGCAGCATAAGCGCCTGCCTGGCAAGCACCAGGTTGTGAGTTTGATCCTTGGTACCAGAAAAAAAAAAAAAAAGAAACACAAATGTTACTTGGTTATTTTTACTTGGTTAGTCTTTAAAACATTTGTATGAAAAGTAGGCTGAGTAGGGGGTGGGGGTGAAAAAAAAAGGGGGGCTGGGGATTTAGCTCAGTGGCATAAGCGCCTGCCTTGCAAGCAGGTAGTCGTGAGTTCGATCCCCGGTACCGATACAAAGGAAAGAGACAAAAACAAAACAAAAGAAGAAAAACCCTGTCTCAGAAAAGTAGGCTGAGTCAGGCCAGATGGCCTATGTCCACAGTCCTAGCTACTCCGGAGGCTGAGGCAGAAGGGCAGTAAGTCCAAGGCAAGCCTGGAAAGCTGAGGGAGACCAAGTCTCAGAAAGGGCAGAGCACGGAGCTCGGAGACACAGTGCTTGCCCAGTGTACACAAGAGTCTGGGCTTAGTCACCAGTACCACCAAAAAAACTATAAAGAGCATATTAAATAAAGAATATTATTTGTATATTAAGATGGTTCTGAAAGAGGAGTATTTGCATTTACAAAATATCTCATTTGTAACCAATTGTCATGTCATCTTCTGTTAGAAAGTTAATCACCATCAGATTTCAGGGTTATAGGAAGACAATTCATTCTTCGTTTTGCACATTTTGTTACATTTTGGGTCAAAGAGACAGAGTGGGTAGAAACCACAGTGGTAAAGTCTTAAATTTATCATCATTTCATTGTTTACCATAATGGCTCTATGTTCTGCAATTGCTTTTAAATCTGCTTTTGTTTTTTCAGACTTTTCTTTTTCTTTTTTCTCCCATTCAGCTTCTATTTCTGCAATATCTTTAGCAAAGATCAAATCTTCATTACCAAGTTTCTCTTTCATTAGTTCACTCAGGAAATTGTTTATTTTTTCTCTTCGTTCTTCCATTAACCTATAACAAAGTAACCATATTTGTTAAATCCCCATGAACAGATCTGTAATGGGGCCAATGTAATTTAATTAGGGAGCCGAGATATATTATCTTCTATAAAACTAAAAAAAGGCATTGTTCCCTTTATGCATTGATTGCTTGTAGAGAAAGTACTATTATAGCTATAAAGTAACATATGCTAAAAATCCAAAGAGAGTAATATGCTATATATCATATAATTATGAAAGTATAGGAAAAAAGGTGTTAAAATTCTCCACACTGAAAAAATTTTACAATGTTATTGGACTATCTGTTTTAACACTGGAGGATTAAGCCACAAAAGACTTTTCTTTAAATAAAACCTAGGAAATAACTAATGAAAGTTATCAAGATCAAGGTTTAGAGATGTAGCTAACTGGTAGTCTGCTTGTCTTGTATTTTTGAGGCCCCAGCTTCAACTCCAGCACTGAAAAAAAACATCTAAGTCCTCTCATCCTAGCCTGTCTGGAATTTAATCATAGCACTTTGTTGATTTGATCTGTTTATTGTCTCTTTCCCTTTCCACTGGGAGACTCCCAAGGCCAGGGACCAGATAGATCTCTTTATCCTCCAGAGCCAAGTGTGTGACTGCTACATCATAAACAATAGAAGTATTTTGTTAAAGGAACTGGGAAGCCAACTGGACAAAATATTTTAGTTATGACAAATCGCTAACTTACTGAATGAATTTGCAAAGCTGTGTGTGAGAAATGATCAAAAGAGGTCAATGCATGCCCCAGGTGAATTATGAAGTGGAAAAAAGACATTTATGCAAAGAACTGTGTAAAAAAGGAGTGATACACTCTGTGGGAATGCCAGAAAGTGACACACAGGAGGGAAAGCAAGAAAGCCTTGTGGGAAAGGTGCAGTTTCAGTTAGGATTTGAAAAACACTGTTTTATAACTTTTGCTTACAACATACCAGACGCTACTGCAGTTCAACTGGATGTAACAGTTGAACAAAACATTAAAACTCTGTGCCCACGGAGCTTTCATTATTGCTTGGGAGGATGGCCATAAACAAAATACTGCTACTGCCAAACACTGAAGGCCCTTAGTGATCAGTGACTGGGGAGAGGGTGCGATGGGGGCAGCAGAACTTTGCAGTCTGGGCTTCTGGGAGGAGGTCAGGTCCCTAGGGCTGTGGCCTTGAAGGACCCTTCCTCTCTCTGGTATCCTTGCTATCCTGTCTGGTGCTCCCACCATGCTATGCTGCCCAGACCCCTCCCCAAGCAACAGAGCCAACTGACTACGAAATGACACATCCAAAGCTTAGACCAAAATAAAACTCTTCTCTTTTGAGTTTACAATCTCAAGCATTTGTTTATGAGGACAGAAAGCTGATACAGAAAGTACAGCATTTTTTTCTTTTTGTTTGATCATTAATCTCAACAATGTTACTTGTTGATTGACTTTTATGGTTCTGGAGATTGAACTCAGATCCTCACCATGCCATGATTCTATAAAGGATGTGATGTTAAGCTTCCAAGAAAATTAACATTTGAGCAAACATTTAAAAGAGTTAGCCAGGTGTGGTGGTACACACCTGTAACCCCAGCACTTGGTAGGCTGAGGCATGAGGATCACTGTGGGTTCCATGCCAGCCTAAATTACAGAGCAAGACCCTGTCTCACAACAAAACAAACAAAATTAAAACAAAATTTAAAAAAAAAAAAACTTATTCCTAAGAGTTAATGGTGCCAGATACACATTCTTTGGAGATGAGCATTTCCCAGAGCCATGCAGAAGCCCAAGGCAGATGAGAAGAGGAAGAAGCAGCACACAGTGAGAGATGAGTTCAGAGAGGGACAGGTGCAGAGCCCCAGGGGCCACCGGGAGAGGACGCGGCAGGGGAGAAAAGCAGGAGGGAAACGTTCTGTGACGCTGTGGCCTCCGTACCCTTCCTTACCATCCCACCCCGCTCGCTGCGGCAGCGAAGACCTCCGGTTAGTGGGGCACTTCATTTATAAAACCTTAGCTAACCCCTGCATCTTCTTTGCCTTTCTTCTTTCTATGCAGTCTTTCTCTGCAGGGCTGGGAACGGGACACAGGGCCCCCGAGGCGCAGGGCGAGGCCCTAGGTGACCGCCCTGCACGCAGCCAGGCTCCTCCCGCGGCCCCGCCCCGCCCCGCCCCTTCTCACTCGCGTTCCGCTGCTTCTGGCCTTGCTCCAATCGCTGGAAGCTTCATTTTCCTTTTTCTCCTTTGGCCTTTCAGTGTGGAGTTCCCTTGGCACTAGGCCGCCTTCCTTTTTTAGCCAGCCGCCCCCTGTGCGCCCAGCGCCGTGCTCGAGCTGCCCGCCCTCCCTGCTCACAGCACCCGCAGGCCCTGGCCCCAAACAGGGCACCCTGCTGAGCACTGCCAGACCACATTATTCTTCGGGTTTTTTGTTGGTTTGTTTGGTTGTTTTGTCTTGGGTCAGATTCTCACGATGAGTGAGTTCAAAGCCAGCCTGAACTGCATAGCAAAACCTTGTCTCAAAAAAGACAAAAAATTAAAATAAAATAAAAATAAAAATCACTCATTGTCTCCTACCCCAAGAGAACTGTTAACATTCAACACGTCTCTTCCAATCATACATATATGATAAACTTGTACTTATTGCATTTATAAAATTGGAGCATATATTTTTATAGTCTATGCTTTCCCCTATTTACTGATTATTTGGGTTTGTGTGTGTGTTGGGCTTTTTTGTTTTTGTTTTGTTTGAGACAGGGTCTCTTTATGCAGTTCAGGCTGGCCTTGGGCTCAATTTGTAGCCCAGGGAGGTATCAAACTCACAATAATCCTCCTGCCTCAGCCTCTCGAATGTTGGGATTATAGAAGTGTGCTACCACACCTGGTTGATTTATTTGTATTTTTCCAGGGTGTTGAGATTATGAATTATTTAACCATTGTGTATTACTGAACCTTTAGTAGGGTTTTCTCTTTTTTTATCATAATTAAATTGAAATGAAGTACAAAATACCTAAAACTTAAATCACATGTCTGGGGGCTGGGGATTTAGCAAGCAGGCAGTCGTGAGTTCGATCCCTGGTACCGATAAAAAGGAAAAAGACAATAAATAAATAAATCACATATCTGATCATTTCAGTGGAACAAACTTCAGGCTGGCCTTGAATTCACTTTGTAAATCCAGGCTGGCCTTAAACTCACAGCAATCCTCCTGTCTCAGCCTTCCAAATGCTGGAATTGTAGGCACACACCACCACATCTGGCCCTGAGATCTCTGTTCCTAAACACACTCTTATACATTCTGTTTTATTAGAAAATAATCTCAGCAGGTGTTTTGTCTTTTTTTTTTTTTTTTTTTGTCTTTTTCCTTTTTATCAGTACAGGGGATACCACCTGCTTGCAAGGCAGGTGCTTATGCCGCTGAGCTAAATCCCCAGCCCCTTGTTTTGTATTTTGAGGCAACTGGCGCCAAACTAGCAGTGAGTCTCCTGCCTTAGCCTCCCAAATGCTGGGATTACAGATTACAGGGGTGTACCACTACGCCCAGTCTCAGCACTTTATTAATTATGCAAATTAATTAAAAGTCCTACCTGTATGTTTCAGCTTCTTTTTTTCTCCTCATTTGTGCCAGACGCTTTTTTGCTGTGACAAATATTCGAATCTTTTCATTTTCTTCCTCTTGCTGCTGCTGTTCAACAGCTTTGATGATCTTTTTATCATGCATATGGTCCTTCGGGAAATAAATATACATTACCCTATAATCCTAATACTGACAAATAAAAATATCTTTCGACATATCAGTATTTAACAAGAGCCTGTCCAAGATCATAGCTTCTGACCCAGTTATTCCTTTTTGGGAAATTTATGCCACTGAAATGATCAGATGATCTATTCTTTTTGGAATGGTTTTGGAGTTGGATGTTCTTACTCTGGATGGATGATTTAAGAATAAACACTAATTTTAAAGAAAAAATGTAAATAAATTGCAACAGCCATAAAATATTACCATTTACTAAAGAGGTATTAATAGCTCAACAGATAGCAAACATAACTCTCACCACTCTCATTTCGAAGTCAAAGAAACTCATTTGGAAAGAAAACTCCTCGTCTTCCTCCCCGCGTGAGTGCACGCATGGAGCGCGCACAACCGGGCAAGCAGCGCCCACCCCTCGGCAGCGCAAGTGCGTGGACACGTGTGGTCTGCTCCACTGTGTTGTTGTTTTTTTTTAATGTATTAAAAGTTAAACCCGACTTTATACACTTTTTTGAACTCTTGTATTTTAAACTTACAAAAAACAGCTTCCTTTTTTCATCTATCTCTTCTTTTTTCTTTTTTAGTTTTTTTCTCATTTCTATTTCATACAGCAAATTCTGTCGCTTTATCTCTTCGGCATCTTTTTCTTCAAGTTTTTTCATCCTTTCTTTTAACTCTTCATGCTCCTTTATTCTAAAGTGAAAACAGAAGACTCACTGAGAAGGAGTCCGACAGACAGGTTCTGCTTTACAGAAATACCTAGATTCACCCTGGGATGGTCTGAAACTTAAGGAAGAATTTGTGGTTTTTTCTGGGGAAAAGAACTGACGTTAAACAGCAGTGACTAGAATAAATCCCAATACATCGAGAATCATTAGCGCTTTACCCGCTTTCAGATTTGTTTCATTCATCACCGAAATGAGCTCTGCAAGTTCCCTTTCTCGAGAATGAGGCGGAGGGAGAATGGTGGCCTCGTCTCTAGTGGTCCTCGGGGGTGGCACCAGGCAGGGCTCTCGGAGGCCCCGGGGGAGGGAAGGAGAGCAGCAAGGGTCCGGCCGGCCTCGCTGCTGCCCCCCAGCGGGAGCCTCCAGACGCAGGCTCCTCTCCACGCACGCCCGGGAGCCCCGCGCCCGCGGGCTCCAGCCCCTCCGCTGGCTGCCCCCCAGCGCTTCCACCTGCACCGAAGGAACCCCACATCCCACCAGCCAGGCGCAGCGGGCAGGCGGCTCCCTGCCGCGCCCTCAGCTTTCCAATTTGTCCCCTCCTCCACAGGTAGGCACAGGCCAAATCAAGGACCTTAGCAAACTCAGCTTCAGGGAGAGGGAATTCCCTTCCCCTTGCAGTAAAATACTACATTTAAGTGAGCCGGTAAATCCCAGACAGGAGAGTTACCTCTAGTCAGGGTAACCAGGTTTGTGATTGTCGTTAAAAAAGCAAGTTTTGGCAACCCACTCAGTGCCCCTTCTGTTTCTCTCCCAGACAGAAGCTTTCTTTCCCTCAATAAATATATTCTGCTCTAATAAAAAATGTGTTCAGCTTATTTCCTTTGTTAACACTAATATTTTATACCTATCAATATTATAATAAATTCACAAGTATGCAATCAAAATTTAAGTTATTTTCTAAAAAGAGACATCCAGTTTTGTGAAAATAAGTTTTTGAAGTTTTAAAATTACTACTTTACGAGAAAACAAGATAGAAAAAATATACAAATTTAACATTTCTTAGTAAAACCAGAACTAACTCATGTCTATGCATCCACTGTATCTTTCCTTATTTTAGCAAAAAAATCTTACCTATTCTGTTGCATGGGTAAAATAAAAAACATTGGGCTGGGGATTTAGCTCAGTGGCTCAAGTGCTTGCCTGGTAGTGCAAAGTCATAAATTCAATCCCTAGTACAAAAAAATAAAAAATAAAAAAAATAAAAACCCTTGCTAGGGATGATGGCACACAGCTGTAATCCCAGCACTCTGGGGGCTGACAGAAGATGACTGCAAGTTCAAGCCCCACCTGGCCAACTGAGTGACTTAGAAAGACCCTCTTTCAAAAATAAAAATAAAAAGGTCTGAGGCTGTAGCTCAGTGCAAAGGCCCTGGGTTCAATCCCCAGAACCACACACACACACACAAATTTTTTTTAAAAAGGAAAAATTATAAAAATAGCTTAGTGTCAACGAAAAGATACTATTGCTAATATGCATAAAACTTCAAATAATTAAAATCTTAATTTCCTCTCAATAAAGGCTTTTACTTTACTGGGTAATTTGTCTTACTGCAAAGTTAACATGTTGCAGGCAATTTCAGATCCTCTGGTTCAAGGAAGAAATACATAACATTCACATCTTTATTTCCAACTCCTATGCCAGGAGAAGACATCAGTAATCACACATAACTGCTTGGTCCCTTCACTCCCTGATGCACTGGGCGATTTGTACCAACAAGCTCTCCTGTCAGAGCTGAAGATGTCAGGAAGCTCTGGGGCTTGATTCCTCAGAGCTAGCATACTAGGCGAGGCTACCTGGTTGTTCCATGGGTTCTTTCCACTCACTATGTCTAAAGGCAGATGCACTGTCTTCCTCTTCTAAAATGAGCTTTTTGGTCTCTTTTTCTTATTTTGGTGAAAAGACCATCTCTTCAGTTTCCCATGCCAGAGACCTAAGAATCACATTTAGCTCTTCTATAATCCTTGGACCACATATTCAATTATCTGATAACTATTGACGGACTTTTTACTAGAATGATGAAAGCAGACACAGTTCCTGTCAGGCCTGACCTGAAGAAACCCTCCCAGCAAACATGCCACCTTGGCAAACAACAGGAAACCACCAAAGGACCATGCTGCCCTCAGCAAACAGAACAGATGGCCATAAAGAAAATTGAGGACAGGACATATAATTTCCTTGGTGCCGGGAAGTCCAGTAGGATCTACACACCTGCACTGACCATCTTGGGAACTTTGACCTCAAACATTCCACCTGGATTCCTTGGGATTATAAACCCATCCCCAAAACCCAACAAAAACTTAACCTCTCCTCCGGCCAGCTGCTGAAATCATTCATGATCTCAGCCTGTCTGCACCCAGACAAAATAAGTCCAGCCTTTTGCTCACATAAAGCCTGTGGGTGGTTTTTCATGAGCCACTGAAGAATAGTTTCTGCATTCAAAAGGCTCTCTCTCTAGTGAGGGATACAGGCAATAGCAAACCAAGGAAATAGACAATTACAAATTGCGGTGTTACAGGAAAATAAGCTAAGAAAAATAATGACTGAGTGGTTTTGCTCACTATCAACAGAGCTATACCATAAGTCAAGGAAGGCCTCTCAGAGACAGGAAGAAGCCCACAAACAGCAAATAGGAAAACAAAGTTCCAGCATGGAGAAAAAAGTATGTTAGGAACACTGTGGCAAGGAAGTTCTTAGCACTGCTCAAGGTCCTAGAAGAACTGGGTGACAGGGGGATAATAAGCCAGGGGAAGGAGAAGCAGTTGAGAGTTGAGGCCAGATCACACAGGGCCTACAGGGCATGATCAAGTTTCCACTTTACTTTTATTTTAATTTATTTTACTTTAGAAACAGGATCTTGCTATATAGTATAGGTTGGTCTCAAACTCAAGGTGGTCCTCCTGCCTCAGCCTCCCAAACCCTAGGAATACAGGCTTATGGCGCCACACCCAGCTTCATTTTTTTGTTTGTTTGTTAGAGACACAGTCTCACTATGTAGTTCAGGCTGGCCTTGAACTCACTATGTAGCCCAGGTTGGTCTCAAACTCATGGCTATTCTCTTGCCTCAGCCTCCCAAGTGCTGGGATTACAGGTGTGCACTACCATGCCCACCCATTTTATTTTAAATGAACAAGAAGCCACTCCAGTGGTGAAGGTAGAAGTATATGATCAATTTTTAATTTTTTTTTTTTTTTTTGGCTTTTTCGTTTTTATCGGTACCGGGGATCGAACTCACGACTACCTGCTTCCAAGGCAGGTGCTTATGCCGCTGAGCTAAACCTCCAGCCCCCAATTTTTAATTTAATAGTATTTGTGTAGTTGATCAATAGCTAACATAATTGGGGAATAAGGAAGAACATGAGGCCAATTAAAAGGCCAAGGCATCTCTAGCACTACAAAACAAAAAAACACAAACAAAAAAGTGGATGCAATAATCCATGGAATATATGAAAGTGGCCTGGATAAGGTGATAGCAATAAACTCAAGATTTCAGTGAGAAAAACTGAATTCCTGATGGTCTGATAGGGTAGATAAAGGAAAATGAGGGGTGGAGGTGGAGCCCCAGGTTTCTGGCTTGGAGAGCTGGTGGGAATGGTGTCCCTGGGGAGTCACAGCAAGGTGGGCAAACAGTAACTGTGCTGCACATTTAAGTTTGAGCTACATGTGAGACACTGAGATGCAGACCTGGAGATTGCTGGGTGCTGAAGCTGGGGCTAGGGAATGGCCTAGGGGCAGATCCACGCTGGCCCTGACATCTGTACACTGCAGGAGGTCACCTAAGAGCCTCCCTCTTGCTCCTCTCTTTGAGATGATCTGACTTAGGGGGAGGGGGAAGTGGTACAAACTATCCTATGATGATTTTCCCTTTCAGGGGGAAGCTGATGGGATCAGCTGTCAGTATTTCTACAGGTTTCCACATATTTTTCCACATATAATTTCCAAGACATTTATCATCACATTCCAATGTATGTTTTCCATTTCTCTACCCCTAGATGGAGAATTTAAGGGAAAGGTTGCATTTTATTCATTCTCCAGCGAGGTGCAACAGTCTCTTTGGAGGGAAAGGCTAGCCACCTAGAGAAGGATGGAGAGCTTTGCAGTGTCAATAGATATTTTGCTACATTTCTTCCCAAAGTGTATTTTTTTTAATTTTTTTTTTGTCTTTTTCTTTTTCTTTTTTTATCTGTACCAGCGATCGAACTCACGACCACCTACTTGCAAGGCAGGTGCTTATGCCGCTGAGCTAAATTGCCAGCCCCCCAAAGTGTATTTTTATGGTTCTCAGTCAAATCTCTTTCCTGGGCGACTGTGGCATCAGTAGTGCCTTACTTCCCTGTCCCCAGCAGGTTGTCAGTCACAGTCAGACTCTTATAGACTGTGTGAGGGTGTGCTAGTGAGTTTTTTTTAATAAGTAATTTATTCTTTATTCTTTTTTTTTTTTTTTTTTTTTTTTTTTTGGTGTCAGGGATCAAACTCATGACCTCAAGCCTGCCAGGCAGGAGCTTATGCTGCTGAGCTAAATCCCCAGTTGTGCTAGTGAGTTTTAACCTCTTTCTTTATACTCTTTCTATTAATATGTTAGCATGAATTATTTCATAATTAGAAAGTACAGCTACATCCATTATGAGAAACTGAGGGAGATACAAAGAAGGTAGTTTATGTATACGTACTGTTTTAGATGCTCCTCGGCAAGAGCCATTCTTTCTCTGTGCTGTTTTTCTGCTTTTTCTCGCTCTTCTTTAAAAGCTTTTTCAATATTGAGTTTCAATTGCTCTTCCCATTTGGTATCTGGTTTTATCTTGCTCTTATGGAATTCAATCTGGGCATCACGTTCTTTCATAACTCTGCTGAGAAGCAGTCCTGACTACAAAAAAATTGCAGTATTTAAGAAAATAAAATCTACTTATATAGAGATTGTAATTAATTACACATGTTGAATATATAAAACTAGGAGAAAATCCAAATAGTACATGAAACTTTTTCACTCGTTCTGTCTGGTAAAACTGATACTGCTTTGCATATTCAATGGCCTTTTTTCTTTCTCCTTGTTTATGTATTTCCTCTTCCAGGTCAAGGATTTGTCTTTCAGCTTCAATTTCTTCATCACGCTTTTTTTTGGCTTTAAGTTTCTGTTCTTTCATCCCCTGTAAAAAGACAAGCCAGTTTTTTTTATCTTGCAGTGCTAGGGATCCAGGGTAGGGCCTCAAGCATGCGAAGTGAGTGCTTTGCCACTAGGCTGTACTCCCAGCCCAAAAGCAATCTTTTGTTTGCATGTTGCAATTTAATTTTACTAAAGTTTAGCATTCTGATAATGGAACTGTCATTATGAATTTTACTGCATTGGCATATTTACTAAATATGAAGTTCCAATTTTGAGGTAATTTTAGGAACTGAATTCTTCAGGTATTCTTTACCTGGCTCAAAACCCAAAAATGTTATGACCGGTACCAGGGACTGAACTCACGACCACGCACTTGCAAGGCAGGCACTTAGGCCGCTGAGCTAAATCCCCAGCCCTAAATATGTGTGTGTGTGTGTGTTTTCTTTTTTCTTTTTTTCAAAACCCAAAAATGTTATAGAGACACACTGTGAACTTCTCCCTCCAAACCTAATTTCCATCTGCAATCTCCTCTCACTCTAAGATAACCTTCAATATGAGTTTATATGTTTATTTCCAAAGTTCTTTCCTGGTTAAATAACACAGTTTTTACTGATTTTGCTCCTTTGGAAAACCAATAGTAGCATATTTCTACATGCTTTCTAGACACTGAGGAGCTTGCTGAAGGTCTCGTGTAGTGTGAGGTCTTTCTTCCCCTCTGGAGGCCACACTTTCTATGTCTGAAAAAGAAGTTACTTGTGATGACTACATTATACGAGTATGATTTATAACCCAAGAGTCTATAATTTATGTTAACATTTTGTTGTTTTGCCTTTTAAAACTGGAGCCTTTAATTCAGCTAAAATTCATTTTCTGTATTCTCTTCAATTGGTATGGAATTCAGTGTTTGCCATCTGCCAATTATCAGAGTTATCAGTTACCAAATTCCACCCATCCTTTCCTTTCTAATGTGCAGTGATGTTTCTGTCTTATGCTGAGTTTTTGTGTATAACACAGGTTTGTTTCTAGGCCAGTCATAACGACCCTTTTAGAGTTTTCAACGGCACAAACACCCTGTGTGGCACACAAACCACAGGTTGCCATCGCTGTTTTAGGGTGTGTCATCTGGACTACTGTATTTTGTCAATATCTGTGCCTATATCCCAGTTTTAACTACATATTATTGCTGGCAAGATGCATCTTCATGTATTCTTCTTCAACACCTATGGAGCTGTGTGTAGTGTGCTACTTTTATGTAAAAACAAAGCAGAGGGGATATATTAACTCTCTTATACTTTTATATGCCAAAGTTTTTTTAAATAAAGTTTTTTTTAGATTGTAATTTACATATGCCCTTAATATTTAGGTTTACAAATAAATGCAGAAGGATTCCATTCTCTGCAAAAGACATTTACCCAAGAAAAATGGGATCACATGTCCACATACAGACTTCTAAGTGAATGTTCACAGTAGCTTTATTTTTAATAGCCAAAAAAAGGAAAGCAACCAACTGTGAACATTTGATGGAGTCCAATCCATGAACAAGTGACCAAATATATAAACTGCAGCATACAATACAACAGAATGTTACTTATCAATAAAAATGAATGATTGATAGAACAAGGATGAATTTCAAACTAATTGTGCTAAATGAAACCTACAATAATAATAAGTCGGTCCGCTGTGACTCAGGGATAGGAAAGAGTAGAAAAAAGTAAAATAGGGCACAAGGAAATTTTGGAGTGATCACCCATTATCTCCATTGTAAGAGGGTTTGGGGTATACACACATGTCAAAACTTATCAAAATGTTCACCTTAAAATCTTATTGTATGTCACTTCCTGCCACCTAAAACAAAGCCAACAAAATGTGTTTCAATGCGTTTTATAACATTTTATGCGTAGAATTGTTCATAAAAATGTAAAGCGTTGGGAAACAAGAGTAATTCTTCAGTGCCATGTGAACTTCTAAAGGATTAACGCTTACCGCGTATGTGTTAGTCCAGTGTTTTACCACCTCTTGGGATCGGAGATGCATTTCTCGCTTTGCCTTTCTTTCTGCACGAAGAGCTGCTGCTTCTCTTGTCAAACCACCCAGGCTATCCTGAATCCTTTTCCACTCATCGTGTGGAATTATGGTGACCTGCCGGAGGTCCACCTTGCTAGGTAGAAGAGATGGGTAGGAAACTTCACCGTGTTTAGGGTTCCCCATTTCTAAAAAAAATATAAATTTTTATTAATGACTTTCAAGAAGACTGTAAGATATTTTCCCTCAGAAATGTCTAAATTGGCATGACACCTGAGTATTGTTTAAAATATTTAATTTACTCGTCTTAAAAACAGCTGAGATGAAGTGCGGAAAGAATATAAAGGTTTGCATTCACAAGACATCGATTTGAGTCTCTGGTCATCTGCTTACTATGTAAAATGGAGCACATCATTTAACTTCTCTCTTCATGCCCTCATCTTTAAATTGATATCAATAATTATTTCAATACGCTGCTATAAGTTTTTAATCATGTGAGAGTTCACAGATGGGTCATCTTTCTTTGTAAATGGGTGATCTTGAGGGTGTACACACTGTGTAATTGACTCTATTCAATTTCTTCCCCACTGATCAACAGCAATGCAACTTGGTGAACTGACTATAGTCTGGAGAGGTGGGACTAATTCATTTGCAGATTCCTGTATCTCCTTGCCAATGATCATTTCTCTATTACGCGAAGAAAGAGAATGAAAGGTTTATTTGTGATTTTTAAAAAGTTCCACATTTGTCTAGGAGACACCCAAGAGATTCTCAAGCTGGATATAAATGAGAAAGTAAGAAAGATGCATAGAGGCTATCCTATGACCACAGAAGGGACCAGCTATGGCTGAATCATAGTGTGAACAGCAAAGAAGAATCAGCGGAAGAACCTAGGATGGTGGTGGTGACCTTACCCCTAGGGCACACGCACCACAGCAAGGTGTTTGTGCCGTTGAAAACTCCTAGAAGGTTCCCCATCACTGATCTAGGATAGCGATGACCTCATTATGTTGCAAATCAGCCCAAATCAAAGCCTGGGGTACCTGTTATTTGAATCAATTTCCTTATTTTTGAAATTAGTATCAAGGACACAACACATTTTGATGTCTTTCTTTTTGTGTGTGTGGGGGCAGAGATCAAACTCACAACCTTGCGAGTGCCATGCAAGTGCTTGTGTCACTGAACTAAATCCTCAGCAATTTCCTTATTTTTGAACATGATTTGAGTTGAGGATTCTGTTATACAAACTCAAAAACATCCTAAATGACACAGAGTAACTCATTAACTGTTCTCTTTGAAGAAATGTTCCAATCCCTTCAATCAATTGAGCAACTAAACTCATTCCATGAATTTCAGCTAAAAAGGATTTCATTAAGGAATATAAGTACCCTGTTGAGTTTCCTAGAGAGCCAGAGAATCATCTTTGGAAGATATACATACCCTAAACCTCACACAAACCACATCATGAAGGTCCAGTGAAGGCCCACGGCAAATGACATTGGGTAAACAACTCACCTGGGCCCAGTTTATAAATTGTCCTGCTAGGTATCATATACCTGAATGTTCACTGCTGTTTGTTTCTGAAATTACTATGCATTTGCTGAAAATGTATTCTGCCTGCCATTTGTTTCTTTACTGGTCTTTTCAGAATATAACTCTGGCACATATACTATTGATTTGTTGAGTCTTAAGTCCATGCCTGTACCCTAGCTGCAAGGGAGGCTGAAAAAAATAAATTCTGCCTCTTGGCTTGAAGAATTAGCGCTAATAAGAAAGGAAATTCACAAAAATAGGAAAGACTTTTAAATAATGATAGGTGTGCCGGGTATACCAAAAGTAATGTAGCATACCGGAGTCAGAATACCTGGACATTTTCCTAATGTACTATATATCCAACCATGTAAATCTAGACAATCTTTTTTTAACTTTTCTGTTTCTTTAACAGGAAAATAATTTTTTTTGGGGGGGAGACAGGGTCTCACTACATAATTCAGGCTATCCTCGAACTCCCAGTGATCCTCTTGCCTCAGCCCTCCTGAATGCTGGGAACAAGCACCATTTTCAACTGAACTGCAAAATTATTAATAGCACTGTAGTAGAGCAAATGGCCTACACTGGCAGAAGCTACTCCCCGCAAAAGATGCAGTGGTAAGTGGGTGCTGGCAATGCAGGGAAAAAACAGGATGTCAGAAAGCTGTGTGAGCACAATGGGACCCTTCTCTTTGCCATCTTGAATTTCAGTGCAGTGACTGTACTCATAACACACTGTACGCAAGTAGACCTTTTCATGACTCTAAGCAGGAACAGAACAAAGAGAACCACCACAGAGGCAGGAATAGATCTGAGTAACCATAAAGAAAGAGTGGAAAAGTACTAATTATTTTGAGCCACTACAGATAGGCCTTGTCTCCCTACAATCTTGAGGACCAGGAAAGGCCTGGTTGGTATCAGAGCTCCAGGTGATTTCACACCCATGCTTCAGTCTGCTAGGTGGATGTAGAATTTAGTTGTCAGAGGCCAATCTTATTTCCTACATCCCCACCTCATAGTGGGTTTTGAACAATGCCAGTAAATACTGTAAAAAAACATTAAGGCAGGGCATTGAAAGATGAGACAGAAGAAAGATGGAAAAAAAGAGTGGAAAGTGAGCTAAAGGTATCTGAAGCCATGTACCTGTGATTTTGTTTATTTGGTTTTTCTTTTTGAGACAGGGTCTTATTCTGTAATTCAGGTTGGCCTTAAACTCACTATGTAGCTCAGGCTAGACTCAAAGTGACTGCCTCAGCCTCCCAAGTGCTGGGATTCCAGGTATGCACCATCATACCCAGCCCTGCATTAGTGACCTATTCTGTATAGATTACAAAACTGTGTGCGCGTGATATTGGGAACTGAACATAGGAAGCATTGAGCTACATTTCTACCCCTGTTTTTTATTTTGAATCAGTGTCTGCTAAGTTGGAAGGCTGCCTTTGAATTTGCAGTCCTCCTGCGTCAGCTACCTTAGTAGCTAGGACTACAAGCATATGCCACCATACCCAGCTAAAACTTTTTTAAAGATATAATGCACATTCACCACTAAAGAGGTTATCATTCTGTGCTTTTTTGACTTTTCATAAATTTGTGCAACTATCAATACCATTGAGTTCCCATTTGTATCAACCCATTAGCAGTCATTCCCTGTCAATCCGCTTTCCACAGGCCTTGGGAATCACCTACTTTCTGTCTCTGTGGATTTCACATACATAGAATCATTCAGTACATATGGCCTTTCCTATCTGGCTTTTTCCCATGTGTCATGTTTTTAAGGCTTCTTCATGGTGTAGTGTGTACCAATAATTGATTCCTTTTGTGTATGAATATTGCATTGTATGGATACAGCACATTTGATAGATCCATTTATTAGTGAACATTAGAATTGGCCCCACCATTTAGCTATCAGTGAATAATGGTGCTATGAACATTTACGTACAGGATTTTGTATGGACATATTTTAAGTTATCCTTGGTCTATACCTAGGACTGGGATTTTAACTCCATGTTTGACGTTTTGAGAAACAGTAAAGTTGCTTTTCTTTTTTAAATTTTATTTAATGAAAGACTAAACAAAACAAAATAGGTAGAAATAATACATACGTTCAGAGAAAAAATAAACAGTAAGAAATCACTAGTTGATGTTTACATATTGTCGTTTTACAAATAGTTGTTCAAGATACAAAAATGGAACATGTAAAGTGGGAATTCAAACAGCAAGAATGCAAACAGTTCTGTTCAACTGTCCAACAAAAACTTAGTAACATGGTTGTCAATCCTATACACTTAAACGTAAAGTTGTTTTTCAAAGTGGTCATTTTATATCCCTGCTAATATATGAATGTTTCGGTTTTTTTTTTTTTTTATTTAAGGAGAAAAGAAAAAAAATAGTGAAGGGGTACAAGTTATACAGATTTACAGAAGAAAAAAATGCGCAGTAGGAAATCACTAGTTAATGGATTACATATTGCCATCTTAGAAATAATTGTTCAAGTCACAAAATTAAAGCTTGTAGAGTGGACATTCCAACAATGATACTGCAAACAGTTCTGTTCAATGATCCAATAAAACTCTGTGATATCATTTTCTATCTTATACACTTAAATATACATGCAGTTATATAGTTTAGAGCACTTTCTTTTCCTCTCTTATGTACAATGACTATTACACATTTTGGGTTTCATTGCTCCCACGGTTCTTATTGCTTTTTTGGAAGAGAGTAAAACCAAATGTGACATAACAGAACAGAATCGGTCAAGTCAAAAGGGTGGACATAATAGATAATATAAAAACATAATACAAGGTGATCAACACTGGTTACCATAATGCCTCCCGCTATTTCTAATAGAATTGCCTATATCATTAGTTGTAATACAATTGAACAAAATAGTAAAGAACAAAACCGACAAAACCAAAACATTGGAGACATTGTAGGTCTTCAAAAGTAGATAAAAGTCAACGAGAATGGGCGTTATAATGAATCTCATTATCTTCTCAGCTGATGCCTAAACTTTTGAACCTGATACTATCCAGTAAAACAGAATAGAGGAACCTCAGTCAAAAACAAGATGGTGAGAGTAATACAGGGCTTCAAATCAAGATAATAGAAAGTCAAAGTGGGTTACTATATTATATCCTGCTATTTTTTTCCCTTTAATTAAACGGATAAAAATGAAAAAGTAAATAATGGAGTGGAGATTGAGAAAAAAAGAGGGCATAACAGCGAAACAGGGCAGATCAAAATATAACCATTTAAGCAGAATAGTGTTTCACCACCAGATAATTCCGACCCAAAAGTAGTTACCATATTGACTCTTTCCTTGAAGTCCTTGAGTACAACTTCATATACTGTAGCATTAAATATATCAAAACAATGTAAAACCATTTAAGAGAATGACAGCATTATAGAGTATTTAGAATCGACTAACAGAAAATGAACAATGGTTTCTGTATAATCTCCTTGTCTTTAAAAGGTTTTTGCTTATACTATTGTACATAATAAAATCCAATAAGATACAACCTGTTTAGACCATTGGAGACAGAAGAACAAAAGCTAGATGAGACTTCAAAACAAGATGGTACTAAATCAGTATTACCTATTAAGATGTCATTTTCTCCAAAATAGCTGTTCCTATCATCCAATCTTCTCTGTCTCATTTCTGTTGAGCTCTTTTTCTGTCAGTAGCTGTCAGTTTGTCTTCTTCATTTTGTTCTCTGCTCCATTCATTGTGGCCTCCCCGCCACTATTTCTGGGTTCTTTGTATTTTTCTTTCTTTAGAATATCCTGCAATACTTTCTGTAGGGTTGAATTGGTGGTTGCAAATTCCCCCAGTTCCTCTTTATCCTGGAAGCACCTCGTTTTTCCATCAATTTCCAGGGACAGTTGTGCAGGATATATCAATCTTGGCTGGAGATTATTATCTTTCAAAGCTTGAATTATTTCCCCCCATGCTCTTCGTGATTTGATGGTTTGTGCAGAGAAATCTGCTGTAATTCTGATGGGTGTTCCCTTGTAAGTGGTCTGTTTCTTGTCTCTTACAGCTTTTAATATTCTGTTCTTGTATTGAATTTCTGGAATTTTTATTATTATATGCCTGGGTGTTTCTCTGTTAGGGTTGTAGGTAGCTGGGGTCCTGTATGCCTCATACATCTGAGTATCTTTACCTTTTGCTAAATTAGGAAAATTCTCCTGGATTATTTCTGTGAGTAGCTTTTGTAGTTCACTTGTTTGTGTCCCTACTTCTTCTTTTATGTTCTTAATCCTTAAGTTATGGCTCCTCTTATCATCTTCTTGTCTTTGTATTATTGCTGTTTGTTTCTTTGTTATTTTTAAGAAGTTTTTCATTTCATTCTCCCATATTACAAGTCTGCCCTCCAGTTCAGATAGTCTGTCCTTAGTTTCTTTCAAGCTGTTATGCCAGTCTTGGATAGACTTCTTAATTTCTTGATAGTCCCTTTGAACCTGCTTCACATACTCAATGCTTTCTCTGTTTTCTCCATCAAGCAATTCTCTCCTCTTTTTCTGTTCTTCCATTCCACCATCTGTTTTTTCCTGGGTGGTGCTTAGCATTTCTCTAACTATTCTGCATACTTCTAGCTTCAGGTCATTGATAACTTCATTCCTGAATTGGTCTATGAGGCTCTCTATATGGCGCTTAATGTATATTGGTGCGGTGTCCACTATTGCCTGTTTCTCAGAATTGGGGGCCGAGGAGCCTTTCTTGTTGCTTCCCTTCCCCATATTTTCTGTTCCTTATAAAATGCAAGCTTACATAGGAGGCCCGGCTTCCCTGCCTGTCAGCCACAGCCTGATCAAATTGCGCTGGCTAGTTGTTCCCGCCCACTGCTGCGCACCAGGGATTTGCGGAGGAGGCAGCCTACGCGGGAGTCAGTCGCTCCTCCGGGCCACCGTCAGGCTCTGGGATCTGGCTTAGGCCAGTCTACCGAGTCCGCCAGCAGCGTCACGCAGGCCAGGCACTTTTCACCAATCCCGTCCGAGAGGGGGATGTGTGGCTGGAGTCGCCACCGCGCCCTGCTCTTACAGGACTGCCCGAGCCCAGAAAGTCCTCCGCTGGAGTCAAACTGTGGTAGGGGGTCAGTTTCTCTCACTCACCTCGTCACCAGTCAGTTTTCGTGTACGCCTCTTTGTCCGTCCTGTTTTCGACTCCGTTCTCAGACTCCCGTTCCCAGAGCTTCTGCACGTCTCTCCTTGCCGAGCCGCTGTGGAGGCAGCCAGCCGCCGGGCGGCGGGAAACCCAAATCGCGGTTTCCAATGGCGCGGGGTCGAGCCTCCACACCGAGTCTTTTCTGTTCCTATTTTAGCGCCAGGACTGTATTCTAAGTTGGTTTCTCTCAGCCCAGTTCGTTCCTGAGTCAGCAGAGCATATCTCTACCGGTTCATGTCTCCTTAGTCCGCATCATTCCTGGCCTCTGAGCCGAGCCTTTCAGAGAGCCTCCGGTAGTTGCTGTTATCTGTCCACCATGTTCTCCCGGAAGTCTGAATGTTTCGGTTTTTCTATATCCTCCCCAATATTGTTCCAATACTGTCCCTTTTCCCCCAGCCATCCTACTCAGTGTAAAATGATGTCTCCCTGGGGTTTTTATTTGCATTTCCCTAATGGATAATGGGATCGAGTGTCTTTTCATGTGCTTACTGGTCATCTATATAACTTATTTGGAGAAATATAAATTCCAATCACTTGTATATTTTTAAAATGAATTATCCTTTTACTGTTGAGCTCTAAGATTTTTTCCTAACCTGGATAAATGACCCTTACCATACGTACTATTTGGTAATATTTTCTTTCTTTTTGTAGGTTGTCCATTTCACCTTCTTAAAAGTGTTCTTCCATGGGCAAAGGCCAAAACTAGGGTTGACTGTTCCTTTGGTGATGTTAAGGATTAAAAGCTGGTGGTCAACTTAACACCAGCTGAATTAAATCAGCATGGTTCTGAGTATAGATGGCCCACCTGAGGAAAGTTGCTGTATAAAAGGAGATAGGGAGAGGAAGAATGTGGCACTCTAAGTTCTCCTAAGTGGTGTTGTTTGGAGCCATTGGTTCTCCTGGAAGAGCTTGACATGCTGGCTCCCCTGAAATAAACTCGGCCATTATCATCAGAGGAGCCTGAAACCTTTTCACTGAGAGTGGCTGCAGTTCACTTTTGGGGGGGCTCCAGTTCTTACTTTGAGTATCACTTCCCGGCTCCAGAGATGAGGATGTGTGCTGTTTAATCTGCAGAAGCTTGTCACGCTTGCTTCCTGATATGTACTCTACTGTTCTCATCATCAGAGGAGCTTGTTGTTACTGAGGATGGCTGTGGTACTTTTCAGGGGAGCACTGGTCCTTATTTGGAGTGTTGCTTCCTGGCTCCAGTGCAGAACCCTCAGCCTGCTGGTACAGATCCTTCATCTCACTGGCATGGACTTTCTAGCTTTCACCTCTGACCTTCGGGCCTTCCCAGCACAAGCCCTGACTATAACAGGTGATATATTTGAGAAACTGTAGCCTAATCCAATGCCATTAAGATTTATATCCAGATTATATCATTTGTTGTTGTAGCTATTCTGGTCCCTCCATGTCCACATAAGCTCTAAGATCAACTTTTCAATTACAACAAAAAAGACAGGTATTCTTGGTACCTATTCTTGGTACGTGTGTCAGCTGCTGTTTGCCCTCAGCTGTTATCTGTGCTCATCTTAGTCCATTTCGTTGGCTATATTAGAGGACCTGAAACTGGACCCCTCATAATGATCAGAAATTGGCTCCCTGCTCTTGGAGCTAGGATACCCAGGATAAAGGCACATGGAGCAAAGGCAGAGAGAGGGAAACAGAAAAGGGGGCCAAGCTTCCCTTTTCATAAGCAGTCTGCTCAAGATGATGGCACCGATCCCAGTTCCTCTCTGTAGGCCCCACCTTCCAACACTACTGCATAGGACTTAGTTTTAAATCACAGCACTGCCTCAGATAGCTATGTTAACAACTGCCATGGACTGCCAGGCATGGTGGCACACACCTGTGATCCCAGTACTTGGGAAGCCGAGACACGAGGATCGCCATGATCTGGAGGCCAGCCTGGTCTACATAGTCAAGATCAGCCTGGAATACAATAACCCTCTGTCTCCAAAAACCAAAAGATAACTACAACTTTTTTAAAAAGCAGTTGCTACACATCATTTTAACAAACACATCCAGTGAGACCTGAGTCAGTGAAATAATAACTTCATAACTGAGATTTTAAAAACCTGAGATTTTCCAAAGGTGTTTGTCAGCTTTGCATTATTATGAAATACCCAAAGTGCTGAACTGAGAAAGGTACTTTGGCTCAAGGTTTCCAGAGGTTCTGATTCACAATCAGGGAGCTCCACTGCTTTGAGTCATTCACTAGGACAGAAAATCTTGGCAGAAGTGTGTGTCGTGCACTGGCACCGGGAGGGGGGATATTGCTAACAGAAGCTCAGGGAAAGACATGAAAATACTTCACATTCCCAAGATTCTAGGTGTTACCATGGCAACAATATACTCAGGAACTGACAGACTTAAGAAACTATTATAGTTGGAATTAATAAAAAGTTCTTTAGCAGTCCCACTTATTTTTATTGCAAAAATAATTTTACAATATTCTCTGAATTGCGATATGTTAAATAGTAGTAGTAGTATTTACAATCTACCAGAGCGTCTGATTTAGGGAGAGCCTTTCCCTTGCCTTCACTTTAGGGTGAAGAGAAGTGAAAGGCTGGGTGCGGTGGCACACAACTGTAATCCCAGCGCTCGGGAGGCTGAGGCAGGAGGCTCGCCACAAGTTCAAGACCAGCATGAACTACAAAGCAAGACCCTATCAAAAAAAAAAAAAAATTGGAGGTAACTGGAACTGAGACATTTCCTTCGCTGCAGAGTTATGTAGGTGCTGGTATTTCCTAAACATATTCTAATTCACTGAGTAAATAATCAGGCCTAAGAGACCAGGGACTCCTCAGGAGCCCGACTCCAGGGCCTGCAACTGGCTGAGCAATCTGGCCAGTAAGCGGAGAGTTCTATGATTTCTCCATTTCTATTTACGTGAACTTTCTTCTATCCACCCACGGGTCCCCTTTCTCTCTTCCACTCATTCACACAAGGCTAAACGGTCTAAGTTCCTGAGTCCAACACGCTAATTGAGGTTGCTTTCCGAGTCGGTGGAGCTCATATCAAAAAAGTAATTGAAGGCTTAGCTTGGCACCCTCACCTCTCACCACATCCCTGAGTGCCAGAAACAACCCCCGTGCCAGAATGGGCCACTCTAACGCACCCTTGCTTTCTCTCGCCTGTCCAGAGCGCCGTCCAAACCGCACCAGCATCTCTGCTACTTGCCCGCAGCGCGCCAAGACCTGGAGATAAGCGGTGAGTAAAATCCAGCCTGCAGTGTTTTCTAGGCCTTCTGGTTGCTTAGCAACAGACACCGGAAGTGACGAAGGCGGTCGCCGAGGAACCAGGAACGCGCTCCAGTCAGCAGTGTGCCGGAGAACAGAGACTGCGCCTGCGCGGGAAGCGGGGGCGGGACGGGCGGTGGGGTGGGGCTTGTGGGCAGGCATAGTCTCGCGGCCCCAGAGCAGTAGCTGTGCGAGCGGGTCAGGCGCTGGTCACGAGTCAGACTGCTGAAGCCCTGTCGCTGGGCTGTAGGTCAGTGAGGAGTCCTGGGCCCTGGCTTGGCCTGCTGCTCCCATTCCCACCTGGTGTGCGCCTCCTGGTTGCGGTCGACCCCAACTAGGCCCCTGCGTCTACCTCGGGGCTGGGCCTGGCAGGTGTGTGAGTGAGGCCTAGGCTTGGTGTGTGCGGCCCACGGACCTCCTCGCGGGTGGAATGTGAAGAGCAGAGCCCTCTCTTGACTGTAGAAACCCAGGGAACAATGGACATGAGTTGTTTTTTAAGTTACTTATTTCCGAGGTATGATCAGGGTGCAGTGATCTAATTATTTTTAATAAAATAAGAACGTTTAAACTTGGATGTTGTTCCCAAAACATTCATGTCAGTTCCTTTGAGAAATTTTAAATCTGAGTGTATTGGCGTAATCCCAACACTCAGGAGGTGGAAGCAGAAGAATTGAGGTGAGTTCAAGGCCAGCCACAGCTACATAGTGAGTTGAAGGTCAGCCAGAACTGTATAGGAAAACCTTGTCTCAAAAAAATATTTTAAACAATACATAAATTAAGTATGGCGAATTGTATGTGTTTTGGGGACCCCTCATTTTCTTAATAACAACAATCTGTTGAGCGTTCTGACATATAATTGTGCTATTTTTCTGCAGGGTTTCTGTCAGATTCTCCACAGTAGTAAAGCTGGTAAGTATGGAAAGGTCAATACAATATCTATGGTAGAATTCTCTTCACATTCAACACCTGGCTTTTTTTTTTCAAACTGGGGGCCAAGGGTGCTGCGGATTTAGCTCAGCGGCATAAGTGCCTGCCTTGCAAGCAGGCAGTCATGCGTTCAATCCCCGGTACCGATAAAAAGGAAAAAGACCAAAAAAAAGGGGGGGGGGGGATCAAACTCACAATTTTCATTACATGGTTACAAATAAATTTCAGTTTATACATTTTTAAAACCACAATTTTTTTGTTGTTTTATTTTTAAATGGTAAAAAAGGGGCCAGGGATTTAGCTCAGTGGCTCAGGTGCTTGCCTGGTAAGTGTGAGGTCTTGAGTTCGATCCCCAGCACCAAAAATAAAATAAAATAACAAAGTTTTATATTTATTAAAGATACGGAAAAAAACAGTCTGAAGAATAAATTTGGCCCACATAAAAGTAGGAAAATGGGTATGCTATACAGGAGCGAGCAAGCTGTTGTGAGAATATGCAGGAGCCTTTTTTTTTCCCTTTGTTTTTTTTTTGAGACAGGAGCTGACTACATAGTCCACGCTGCCCTCGAAAGCTCTGTGATCACCGCCTCAGTCTCCCAAGTAGTGAGATTACAGGCATGCACCACCATGTTCCACAACATGTGCTGCAGTATATGCTAATTTAAAAAAAATATATGATAAAGATTGTGAAGTTCTTAGTCCAGAGTTTGAAATATAGTCATTTCTCAAGAATATTTGTGATACTGTAAACTTTTTTTTTTTTTTTTTTTTTTTTTACACATAACAGTTCTGGTCTTTCCTGGGTATTTTGTATTATTACTTTTTTTCAAATGATAATTTTCATCCATACCATTTGTTGAGCACCTTAATTTCTCTTTTTCGCTTGAGATCTGTAATTAATGACCTTCATTATCTTTTCTTTGAGGTGCTGGGGATTCAACCCATGACCTGATGCTTGCAAGCCAAGTGTTATGCTGCTGAATTAACAACCCCAGGTCTCTCTATCTTTTAATGAAAACAGTTCTTTGTCACATCATAAGCAGTGATTACTCAAAACACATTCAGATTATTTGGCACCTCTATCAAGAGAACAGATAAAATGTTAGCAAAAGTTATTCTAGTTTGAATGGTTGAATTAACTCCTCATTTTCAAGTAATTCTTTAGAATTCAAGTACACCATTAAATCAGTTAGTTATAACATTAGCACTTAAAAATTGATTTTGAGCCAAATAACTTTTTTAAAAAATTACATTTTACGGGGTTGGGGATTTAGCTCAGCAGCATAAGCACCTGCCTTGCAAGCAGGCAGTCATGAGTTCCATCCCCGGTACGGATGAAAAAGAAAAAGACAAAAAAATTTATATTTTACAAGACATATTCTATATTAAATTTGTTTAGAGTGTTGGTTAGTATACAGTGAATCCATATTATATGTAATGTATAATACGGGGATTATCATAAACATACACTGATACATGAGGCTATAATTAACTTTGAGATAGTAACAATGATTAATGCATTTTTGGCTCTTATAACCTTTATATATTTGACTATAAAAGATTGTTTCATTACTTCTCTTTCTGTATGGCTCTGTAGTTTCATTCTGTGTGCCTAAACAGTCATCCACAGGAACACAATAATGAGTGTCCTCTTTAAATATTTTGTTTTCCATTCACATAAAATACTCAAATATGAATTTTGTTTTTTAGGAAAAAGTGGTTAAGTGATCATCTTAGTGTTTGATCATGTACTTATATTACTTGTTTTAGCAAACTAATATTTATTTGTGTTTTTAAATGAGTATAATAGTCATATATATAAACACTGTATTTAAGGAAGAATATTTTTTCCTTTTTCAAGGTGACCTAAATCTGGAATCATGAAAATTTTGTTGGTGTTTGACTTTGACAATACAATCATAGATGACAATAGTGATACCTGGATTGTACAATGTGCTCCAGACAAAAAGCTTCCTATTGAACTACAAGAATCTTACCAAAAAGGATTTTGGACAGAATTTATGGGCAGAGTCTTTAAATACTTAGGAGATGAAGGTGTACAAGAAGATGAAATGAGAAGAGCAATGACGTCAATGCCTTTCTCCCCTGGGATGGTGGAACTTTTCAACTACATAAGAAAAAATAAGGAGACATTTGACTGCATCATTATTTCAGATTCAAATTCAGTCTTCATAGAATGGATTTTAGAAGCTGCCAATTTTCATGATATGTTTGATAAAGTGTTTACAAATCCTGCAGCGTTCAATAGCCACGGCTATCTCACTGTGGAAAATTATCATGCACATTCTTGCAAGAGGTGCCCAAAGAATCTTTGTAAAAATGTAGTTTTGGAAGATTTTGTAGATAAACAGCTACAAGAGGGAGTGAATTATACTCGAATTGTTTATATAGGTGATGGCGGAAATGATGTCTGTCCAGTGACCTTTTTAAAGAAGGATGACGTTGCCATGCCGCGGAAAGGATACACTTTACAGAAGACACTTTCCAGAATGTCTCAAAATCTTGAGCCCATGGAATCTTCTATTGTAATTTGGTCTTCAGGTGTTGAAATAATTTCTTATTTACAATTTCTAATAAAGGAATAATACACCAACAGTTGAAATATGTAACAGTTAAGATTAGGTTCAGCAGCATAAAACTAAAACCAGAAGTGAAAAAGAAAGAGAAATACAGAAAAAAGAAAGGGTTTTACCTCTCACTTTAGAGAATTCAGAGGTATCTCAAGGCTGTCGTGTCTTACTGTCAACCTCAGGACTTCGTGTCCAGCTCATGATTCAAACTGCAGCCTTCATAGCAACCTTCTGGCTAGAAAGAACGAGGGAAGTGAGATGGTTGCAGCCCCTTATTTAAGGAAACTTCCCAGAAGTTATGCCCAGCACTTCAGTTTAAAAACTGTTGGCCAAAATGTACTCATAACACTCCACTAATTTCTGGGAAAGTATAGAAAGTATAGCTTTCATTTCAAATGGTCACATGTCCAGGAAATTTTGGAAAAAAGAGGAATATATACTTAAGGTAGGCACAGTGAGTGGTGTTATATTAAATCTACCCTAGAGGTAGTTAATAGGTAGATTATATTTTAAATTTATGCCTGGAGAAAGTGGCCATATTTTTAGTCTCTTAGAAAATTATTTCAAAAATATAATCAGTAATTACAGATCTTAAAAATAAGCCCGATGCTTTACTTATGTAAGAATAAAAGACACAGCCAAGCATGCTTTCAAGGCAAGTGTTATGCCAAATGATTTGAATGTGCTCTGAGTATTCACTGCATATAATGTGACAAAGACGTCTCTGTTTTCATTAAAGATAATTAAGAGGCCTAGAGATGTAACTCTGCAGCATAGTCCTTGCCTGAAAAGCATGGGCACCTGGAATTCCAGTACTCTGGAGGCTGAGGCAGGAAGATTGCATTGAGTTCAAGACTGGCCTGAACTACATAGCAAGAGCGTGTCTCTAACATAAAGAAATAAAGGACAAAAAGCACATATATATACAATAACCTCCCAAACCAGTATACTTATTGTTAAGGTTTTCATCAACTAAAGCTTTCCTTTTGAAATGAAAACCAGGCATAGTAGTACACACCTGCAATCCCAGCATTTGAGAGGCTGAGGCAGGAGGATAGCACAAGTTCAAGGCCAGCCTTAAGTATACAGTGAGACCTGGTCTCAAAATAACAACAAAAAACCTGTTTGTAAAAAACAAGCCCATTTGTAAAATGAAAAGTATGCTAATATTCTTGAAATATCTTAGCATCGTAGAAATTAACTATGCTGATTTAATGAGTATGTTTTCCATTTGGCAATCCAGTCTTGAGCAATCCAGTATACAATTCGTAGGAACGGAATATTAGCAGAATACCAACCAATCCAGAAATTTTTATAAATCCATAATTATAGGCTCATATTTTACTCAAATATTTAATCTGTAATGCTAGGATTTTCTTTCCCAAGCTATGGAAAGCTCCAACAATGAAATTATTAGCATAATTTATGGGAAAAATTGATACTCTGTAATATTTTTTCTAAGCTGACAGTATTTTGCTTAAACAGGTAAGGCTGTATTGAAATATATCTTACAAATTTCGTCTACATGTGAAAACTACTAAATTATAGAACTAGAAAAAAGACTATCAGTAATGATTGACCAAGCAATTTGGACCAAGTCTTCTGTGAAGTGTATCTAAAAAACCAAATAGTGGAACAAAATATTAAAAACATTTACTTAAAGACATCAGAGAGTGACCGCAATAAAAAATTTCTAAAAAAACGGAATCTCTAAAAGGCAACTGAGATGTTGAGTGGTTATGCTGATAATCTCACAGGACCATAAGGGTTCTGCAGGCTACCCATTGAGGGAAGGATGATGTAGAAGTAAAAGGCCTTTAAAGGGCTGGAAGCTCAGCCCTGAGTATTCTCTGTCTCTGAAATTAGACTGAAGGTATTTTAAGATTTTTAGAGCTTCCAAGTGCCTTGGAGAAGCAAATCTCAATCTACTTCTCAAGAGGAAAGACAGATCTTAGCTATAGTAGACTCTTAAAGACCCTATGGTTCTTGTCTTTTTTATATTCCTCGTTTGTGTGTGAGATCTGTGAACATGCAGATTATGGAACAGACATGATTATATACACATGGCTACACTGAATTCTGATGCCCACGTTAATGACTTCCATGTTGGTCCTGGGCAGGCAAGCTGCCATGTTGTGAACTGGCCTTTTGGAGGGACCATTCCTCTAATAGTCTACAAGGAACTGACCACTGCGAACAATCAGTTGATTTTGGAAGTGGATCCTCCTCACAGTGGCGCCCCAGTTGAGACCATTCATACCATGATTCCAACCTTAAACCATGAAGCATAGGACCCAGCTAAACTGTGCTTGGACTCCTGACCCATAGAGCATGTGAGAGTTTGTGAGAATGTTGTTGTACAGCAGTGGGAAACCAGTATAGTAGGCTTCAAAATAAATCGAAACAGTTCTGCAGGGACCTTGTAGGTTAAGTAATAGAATGTAACCATACAAAGAGGTGGGTGAAAACTAGCAGAAACATCCATCTGAACAGATATGTGGGGCCTCCAGATTCTGGGGTTTTCAGAAAAAGTTATGAGGATTTTGCAAAGATATGAAGTTACATTAAAAACAAAATGAAACAAATTACAATTACGATGGACTGGAATTAAGATATTAAGGACAACAGAACAGGCATAGCTGAAAAAAGGGAATGAATACAAGTTAGAAGATGTATTGGTTACTTTTCTCTTGTTATTGAGACAAAATATTTGGCACCCAAAATGAAGGAAAGAAAGATTTATTTAGCTCACAGTTCATGGAGGTTTCAGTCTATACTCAGATGACTCCAAGTCAGGGTGGCATGGCTGAGAGGCAACATGGCAGCTGCAGCAGATAGCAAAAGTGACAAGGGCAAAAGGGTAAAACTTGCCTCCTTCCATCCCTTGTATGGTATGCTGGATACCTGCCCCTGGGGCGCGGGGTGCAGTACTCACAGCACCAATCCCAGTGCTAGATAACCAATCACAAACGTTAGACTCGGCCATCTGCATGACTGCATGAGGCTTTGGGACATTTAAACAAACCATAACAGAAGAAAATATCCAAAATGGTGCATAGAGAGATAAAACAAAGAAAAACTGAAACATGGAAGATACAATAAGAAGCTAGAACAGGAAATTAGTATACCAGGACAGAGAAAAGAAAATGAAACATAAGTAGTAGTTTATAAGATGATTAAAGAACTTTGCACAACTGATAAAAGGCCTCAAATTACAGATTCAAGAACCCTTATAAGCTAACAGGTGATGTGTGCTGTAGTTAAGCAGCATAGGAGGCTGAGGCCTGAGGAGGCTTGAATTCTGGAGTTGGGGGTCAGTTTAGGAACAGGGCTGGAAAAAAGTGGAGGAGGGAGGAGCAAGGATCATAATCAGCCCCAACAAGATAAATGAAAACAAGGGCTGGAGGTGTAGTTAAGTGGGAAAGCATATGCTTAGCATGCATGAGGCCCTGGGTTCAATCCCCAGCACTAAAAAAAAAAGAAAACCATGATATCATATACTGCTTTCCCTTGCTTCTGTCAAATCTCTGTCTTAGGATAATGTTTGTAATTGCATTTAGGCCCACCTGGACAATCCAAAATATAAGAAAAATAATTATAAGATGTCCTAAATTTAATTACAGGATACTAGGGTAGAAGGGAGGGAGAACTGGAGAGAGGTTAATAAGTTAGCAGCTACCACCCAAAAGCAAGACCATTTCACTTTTTTTTTTTTTTTGAGACAGTGTCTTGCTATGTAGTTCAGGCTGGCCTCGAACTCATAGCAATCCTCCTGCTTCACTCTCCCAAGTGCTGGGATTACAGTTGTGTAACACCAGCCTATCTGTTTCACATTTTTGAGTGTATGTTAAAATATTAAATGCCTTCAAGACCTCCTGTGTGCTGCCATGAAATCACTCCATAGCTCAGGCTCATTTGAATTTGTAGGGATCGTCCTGCCTCAGCCTCCCAAGTGCTAGGATTACAGGTGTGTGCTTTCACACGTGGCTCAGATTTTTGTTATAAAAATCTTCGCTGTAGGTTTAGCAGACACTTTTCTGAATGTTGTCTAGCTTGGCTGCTGGACAGTTATAGGAACTTGTCCCAAGAAGTTAACATCAGAAACAGCTCAACAAACCCTTTTACCTCAGAGCTCCCTCAGTCCCAAGAGTTTTGATTTAACAAGGACAGTCTCTCCATTTTAAGATTCTTAATTACATCTGCAAAGCCCCATTTTTTTTGCAGTGTAGATTTACAAGTTCGGGGCCAAGGACCTGGTATCTTTGGGGGGCCATTATTCAGCCTACTATAAGGTAGTAAAGCATTTGGCACACATTGAATAGTAATCAAAATATTTAATCAGCAACACAAGCACCAACCAATAAAACCAGTAAGCATGGATAGCTCATATAAACACCCATAATGGAGGCTGCCTCTGGAAAGCAGCCAAACACTTGCTGTAGCCAGCACCCTACACACAGAGGATGCAATGAATAAGTGCTACTTCACTGGGCCCCAACTTGACTGTTTCAGTCTCCTCTTTTGAAATGCCAGGGCACGTCTTTGCCCATTTATCTGTAGGGTCTTGTATGATACTCTGTTATCTATTTGAATATGTCATATATGGAAGATACTAACTTTGCCATACTGTGACAAAGTTGAAATTTTATTCCTTTCCCTGTGGAGGAAAAGGAGTAACTTTAGTTTGCAATAAACCAACAACAGATGTAAGGAAAAAAAAAACATACGAATTATATTGCATATGTAAAGCATGGGAGCATGAGACTCAAAGAGAGCCAAGTGGCTGAACCTTACACAGATCCTAACAAAGGAATAGGAGCTTGGGAATTTTTTTTCTTTTTCTTTTTTCTTCTTCTTCTTCTTTTTTTTTTTTTTGCTACTGGGGATTGAACTCACAACCTCAAGCTTGCCAGGCAGGCGCTTATGCTGCTGAGCTAAATCCCCAGCCTGGGAATTTTTTAAAGATAGAGCTTTGCTGTGTAGTTCAGGTTGGCCTTAAACTCTTTGATACTCCTGCCTCAGTCTCTTGTATACTGGAATTGCAAACTTGCATCACCACACCTGGCTAGGATCTTGGGCTTCTGAGAGGAGCATTGTTGGTCCAGGCTGAGGTGTGGAGAGAGGATGTGTACTGGGAATGAGGGTTGTCACATTATACAGAGGGTTCCCCTCTGTCCTCTCCATGAGGGCCAGGTGTCGGGCCACCCAACCTCTTCTTCCTGTGGAAAGAGCATTCCTAGGCAGGAGGGGAGGGACGTAATCGGATAAGAAAAGCCTCTACATCTGCTCTTGACTTTACTAGTGTAGATAGATGTAAATTCCCCTTAAAAAATGGAAATGGCCAGCTTTTCAGAGCCATCCCACTCTGAGTAACCAACTCAAAATATGCCAAAGAAATGTATCAGGGCCGGATATTTTACTGTCTCACAGGGTTATATTGTGTTGATCTTTTCTAAATTTTATGCTTATTTATAGATCATTTGATCTTTATCTTCATTTTGAAATAACGTGTCTAATTGAGTATGTGGCTTTTACTCAGATTGCATGAAACAATGAAACAAATTGACACACACTAAACAGGCTCTTTTTCTTTACATTTTTTCTTTCACAAATGAAAAAGCCTCTTTTTCTCCTAAAGATAAGTACATTCTTCATGGCCAGTTTTTACTGGGGCTAAAGGCACGTACATAAAGTTCAGAATTAGAGTTCACTATGAATTCAAGAGACTGCTATTAATTTCAGGACACAGTTGGAGAGAAAAGTAGAGTCGGGTAACTTCCTGTTTGTCACCAGTTGCTCTAAGATAGTTGCAATCAACAGAGTTGTAAAATGGTCCCCACATTTCCCTTCCCGGCAAATATGCCCTGCATAATTCCTGCAGTTTGATGAATATATTACCATGATTAGGGACATTATCCAGGGGGCCTGACCTCATCACATGAGGCTTTAAGCCAGAGTTTTCTTGGTTGTTGCTCAAGAGGAACTAGTGAATTGTAGCACAAGAGGGTTCAACATGCCAGTGCTGACTTAAAGTTGAAGGGAGAGATGTGGTAAGGAATAAAGACAACTTGTACAAGCTGAGACCAGCGGCAGGAAAACAGGACCTCAGTCATGCAACCAAATGTAAAGGAATGAATTCTGCCAACAATCATGTGACCTCGGCAGAAGACCAAAGCCCCAGATCAAAAATAGCCCAGGTTGACACCTTGATTTCTGCCAGGTAAAAACCCTGAACAGAGAACCTCCTTATCCTGAGATGGGATAAAAGAAAAAAAGATAAGTAGAAAGAAGACAAGGAAAATCATAATTTAAGAATTGTTCTTAAATTCAGGACACAAAGTTACTCAAGGATACAACACTTTTATCCCTTCCAGGCAATTGTCTAAAAAAATCCTAAAAGTCATAAAGATTCAGTAAGTCTGTAAAATTTTCTACTACTACTGTAGATTTGCAGATCTCACAGACTTCCATTCTTAAGAAAGCAGTGCTGCTAGGTGGTAGCATATCGTTAAACTCAAAATACTGCAAGTGGTTTGCATTATAGCACACAGTAGCAGAAAATGCTCCAGCCAGTCTGTGACTTGCTAAGGTAATAATTTCTGTTATAGTTCTCGTTACTGCTGTGTCCTAAAAATGGCCAGTCACTGTAATGCATAGCTGATGACTATAATGCATATTATAAAAATCCATCAAAGACAGCCAAGTACTCTACCTTTGTATTTCCTCTTTGCAAACCAAAAAAAAAAAAAAAAAAAAAAAAAAAAAAAAAAAAATTCCTCTGGCCTGGGGACCTTAAATAAATCTGCCTCAAATGTTGGGTCTTCTTTCAGTGCTTCTGTTTGCTGTTGCATTTGGTGCATCAGCTGGGAAGACTGACCATGCTTTTTGGTCACTGGCTATGGCCCTCACATATGAAGCAAGGACCTCTCCAGATCCTGATGGGAAGGCATGCCCTTGGGATTTCTCGAGTCTCCTGGAGGGGATTCTTGGCTTTCCCCTGAACAGTTCACATTGTACCCAAAAGGAAGGAGAATGCAATCTGGTCTAGTCATTGGACTAAGATGACAACCTCAGGGACACCCCAGTTAGTCTGTCAGTCTTGCTTAGCTTGAGGAGAAAGAGAGTTTTATCACATGTCATTAGTCAGGACCACCCTGGAGGGAAGGGTGTTGGAATGTTTAACCTCTAAGTGCCTGTTGAATGAATATGTGAGTGAATGGAATGGCCAGCATAAGCAATAGGCTGCTCTGTCTGTGCTCCAAGAAGGAGAAGCACTGGTCGTGGTGGATGATTGGGCCCTCACTGGCAGTTCAGTGGTGATTGACATATGGCATAATGGAAGACTCGTACCCTCCTTCACTGAGTTGTGCCTAAATCCTTGCAAGGAGCACTGGCCAGGCAAGCATTTGAATAGTCAGTCTCTCTGAAGGGTACCCACCCTTTGTCTGTTGTGCCATCATTCAAGAGTACACTATAGGGAGCCTGACATTTAGCTCAGTGGTGTAAGTGCCTGCCTGGCAAGCACAAGGTCATGAGTACCAAAAAATAAAATAAAATAAAATACACACATGTAGGAAGTCAGCAATGGGTTTCAGTCAGTTCAAACCTATGGGCCCTGGCTGTAGTTTCTTGCCCAAATTTTTTTTTTTAAAAAGTGGGGAGTCTTTTCTGATGATTATGGAGTTAAAAGAAAACCAAACTGTTCCAAGAGTCCCTAAAACTGCTATTCCCTGCATCTGAATTTAAAAAAAGATCTATTTTTCTTGAGAATTACACCTTTGCAACCTTGTCAGCTGCCACAGTTGCTGCCAACAGTTTCTCTCCCTGCTCCCTACCCATCTATTTCTAGCCAGCTGAACTGGTTCCAGCTGTCCATTGCCCGCATTTGGCCACAGAGGCCCTCCCTCCAGAGATTTCTGCTCCCTATCCTGGTCAGATGGCATCATCTAGTGCTTTTCTGAGATGACTGTCAGCAATTTCTTCTGAGTCTTTGCAGCACAGAACTATTGCCACATTTTGACTAAGGAAAAATTGGACTGCCCACCCTTATGAATAAGTTTACATGGCCTTTCCCAAAGGCTTTCCCACCTAAAAGCATAAAATCAATCTAGCATTTCTCAAAGACATCAAAGAGGGGAGACAAAAAGCCCATCAATCACTATTATCCAGAAACCTGATTAAAAATAAAAATAGCACCTGACATCCATAAAAAAATCCAGTCTGATAGACAACCATACCCTCTGTCTAAAGACCAATATGCAAGTATAAGGACTTTGGACACTAAAAAATAAATGCCTCTTAAGATTAAAAGACAAGAACTCTCAAAATCTTCCACATCCATACTGAGGACCAATCCTGACTTTGCTAGAAGACAATGGAACAAAATTCTCTGCCTTCAAAAGTCAGGTATTTTGTCAGGTATTTTGTACCAGCAACAAGAGAAAAGTAAACAAGACAGATGATCTTCCATTTAAATGACTATCTTCAAACAAACAAAAGTTAACTTAGGGAGAAACCCTATAATAAAGGAAACAAACCACTAACTCCTAGGGCCCGTCCTAGGACCACTGAATATTACTGCTTCTATCTGGGCCTTGTCTCAGAAGATCACACATAAGGTACCCAGCAAAGATGGGCTGAAAAAACTAAGGTGGGAGAAATGTAGCAAAGTGTCCCCCGGCCAGTCTGTTCCTTGCCCTGGTAATGGTTCCCACTACTGTTTCTGTTACTACCGTCTCCTAGGAACGACTGTCACTGTGATACATAGCTGGTCACTATGATGTGTTAGAACCAATCAAAGACAACCAAGTACTAGGGCTGGAGGTTTAGCTCAGCAGGCATAAGCACCTGCCTTGCAAGCAGGCAGTCGTGAGTTTGATCCCCGGTACTGATTAAAAGGAAAAAGACAAAAAAAAAAAAAGACAACCAAGTACCCTACCTCTGTACTTCCCCTCTCTAATCCCCCAAAAACCTCTGTCCTTGGGCCTTTGAGGCCTGACATTTTGAGGTTCAGTTGATTCCCTGTCAGTGCCTGCTTGACATTAAATAAACCTGCCTCCACATCCTGGGTGTTGACACTCCTACCTTCTCTGAGTGTGCACATTTTTAACTGCTGAGTAAAATGCTTCTCACTGATGCAACCCAAAACGTATTTTCCTGTGACCAGTGCTGGAGTGGATGAGTCGAGGACCTGAGTTCCTCTTTGCGGGGGGGCTGCCTCAGAACCCATCCAGGGACGACACCATGCCCCACTTTGCTACCACAGGAGTCCAAAGTGTGAACAAAGAGCAAAATAAAAGACACATAAAAGGAAACAGGGAGATAGATCTTTTGTAAACGGGAAGGGGACCAAGAGATGGAGAGAGGGACACTGAAAAGGGACGTGAAAAGGAATTACGATGTGTTAGGTACAAACCCCAACGCCCTATGATGAATGTAATCATTATGTGCAGCACACATATGCTAATAAAAATATTTTTAAAAAGAAACTTTTTTGAAATGGTCCCAGGACATGTTTAACTTCTGCATGGTTACTACAAGTGCTGCATACTGAGATTCCCCTCAACTGCCTGTTGTGTTGAATCTAGCACCAGTTCCAATTAAGGCACTAACAACACAGCAATAATCAGAAACTCTGTTCAACCCCTGAAAGTCCACTGTTGACACTCTAAATAAATGGTCAAGGGTGATGACATTCAAGTTTATTTGTGATTTTAAAATTCTGACATGTGCTAATTACAAAGCACCAGGGATGGGAAGGAAGACAGATGCAGGTGGGATATAATTAGTAACAAGCTACAAGCTGAAAATAGCAACAAATAATTTGTCTTCTTGAATTTTATTTATGTATTTATTTATTTAGCTAGCAATCAAAATCGGGGCCTCGTGCCTGCTAGCTAAGTACTCTGCCACTGAGTTATATCCCTGGCTCCCTAAAATGCATTTTAAAACCTTGGCTCAAGTGCTATCATGACCCCAGGAGTCCTGGCACCTTAATTGCAGCACCCAAACAATCCAGAGACACAGCCACTGCTCCTGGTAGGCTCCCCTTGTATCCCAAAGCCTTCTACCTTGGGGTAATCCTGCCCCTCTTACCTATAGCCAGTGTAAATTCAATATAGATAGTATAATAACCTCCACCTCCAAGTTTTCGTTATGATGTACTTCACTTTTTTATGTCCAACTGCTGGATACTGTAGAAACTTGTCCCGGGACTGATCCTTTCTGGCTAACATCTGTGATGACTCAATAAACTTTATTTCAAAGATTTTTCAATCTCATGAGCTTTGGTTTAACAACTGCCAAGAACAATCACCTCTAGCTCCTCTGAACTTGTTCACCAAAGAGGAATTAATAGACACAAAAATAAACTGTTAGAATGACTTAATGCAGGCGTTCTCAGTTTTCGGACTATGGACATTTTGGACCAGAATCGTTCATCTCATGAGTTTTGGCTTAATGACTGCCAAGAATAATCTCCTCCAGCTCCTATGAACTTGATCACCGAAGAGGAATTACTAGACACAAAAATAAACTGCTGGAGTGATTTAATGCAGGCTTCCTCAGTTTTTGGACTATGGACATTTTGGACCAGATCATTTCTTTAGCGAGGAGGCAGCTCCTTTGCCGCGTAGAATGTTTAGCAGCACTTCTGACCTCCACCCACTAGACATGAGTAGTAGCTCCTCCTTTCGAACCAAGTTGTGACAACACACACACACACACACACACACACACACACACACACACAAAATGGTTTAAAGCCACTATCTTTATTCATTTACTTTTTTTGTGGCACCAGGGATTAAACCAAGGACCTTGCAAAAGCTACACAAGTGCTCTATTACTGAGCTACTCTTCCAGCCCTTAGGCTATATCTTTATTTGTAGATCAAATGAAGCTAGAGCAATTGTACATACTAAATGTGTATACTAGGGGCTGGGGATTTAGCTCAGTGGCATAAGCACCTGCCTTGCAAGTGTGCAGTCGTGAGTTTGATCCCTGGTACCGATTTAAAAAAAAAAAGATCTAAAAAAAAAACGTGTATAATAAATACTGACTTCTTGTAAAGCCATATTTTTCATAAGAAGTTCCTTATCATAGCCTTGCAGTAGCATGGCAATCTTTGACTGAGTGTTTAATGAATATCTTGGATGCCTAAGTCAATCACTTATTTCTTGTGCTACATACCTATTATGTTTTTTTTCCTACTCATGTATTATATGTTTTGTGGCTATTAACTTAAATTGGTTCCTAAAGGTCTTTTGTAGGGCAAACTATAATTACATCTCTGATGTATGTTTTAAAAAATGTTATCTCAGGTGTTCCTGTATATCCATTTATTTTTATAGCATATGAACTTTCATCTCCTGATTGAAACTCACCCTACAGGCCCTGAAGGGTTAGAGATTTCCCTTTACCATCTCACAGGCTACTCTAAGGGACAGCTGATAGACTAATAGGGTTACTTCAAGCAAGCACTCAGTGGGGCCCTGTGGCTGTTTATACCTGTAGTGTTAAGATAGGATTGGAATTTACAGCAAGATCTCTACTCCATATGAGATACACATTTTTTTAGAGCATGAGAGGATCTTTAATGATCTAAAGTTTTTTTTTTAATGTAGAAAATGTAATAATTTTGTTGTAGGCAGATTTTTAGATGCACTCTGTAAAAACTAGAATAGTATATTCTAGGCCAAGAGCTAACCCTTTTCTATTTGTTTCTGACAAAATTGATGTCTGTGTGATGATGGTTCATATGGAAACAAAATATTAACATAGATGTTTCCTAATGGAGAAATTTTTAGACACTCTCATTGTTTATGGAAGATGTTACTTAGCAAAAATTGTTTCTCTTTTATATTGAAATGATAGATTTACAGTTGTATGTGTAAACAACTGGCAAAAAATATTTACAATTAAACTAAATACTGGTTGTCACATTGAGTTTTATAATCAGTATACAATGAAAACCTTACTTATTCACATTTTCCTCCCACTCTACAGTCACCCTCTGGATTTCGCTGCACACCAAAATTCACGTTCTTAAAAACCAGGACCTAGCAGAATTTGTTATCCTCAAATCAATATGAAAGTATTTTCTTTGAGAGATTCAATCACACTTGAACCATTTACATTTAAATCCATAAAAATATCATACTATATAATTTTGGTGCTAAAAATACTTCACCAAATATTTTGGGGGATATCTACTATGTATAATTAGTGAAACAGCAATTTATAGAATATAAGGAATGCAGAACTGTGTCTTAGAAAAACTGACCTTCAAATAGTTTACTGTTTGAGCGAAGTCGATGTGTATGTGTGTAATATGCTTTAACTAATTAATTAGCATAAGCAAAAGTGCTTGTGTTGGGAGTGTAACTCAGGGGCAGAGCAGTCACATAGCTTGTGCGAGGCCCTGGGGTCAATCTTTGACACTGAAGAAACAGTTTTAAAAACTAAAAAATAAAATAATTGCTTTTATGCATTACATTCTAGTGGGAGACATCACATAATAAAATGCTAGTATGGAAGTTATATATTGTCACAGATGGTAATAAGTAACATGGTTTAGAAGAAAGAAATGAAAATAGCAAATTATGGTAGAGAAATCATTTTAAATAGGTTGCTAAAAGCAGGCCTCACTGAGAAGTGGCATTTGAGTAAAATCCTAATGGAACAAGTGAACCAGTCAGAGGAGCAAGGGGAAATGAAGAGCCCCAGGGCAGCATCTTTCCTGGTGAGGACCAAGCTGGGCTCGATGTGGGCATCCAGGAGGCCATTGTAAGTACTTTTACTGAATGAGGTAGAAATTCTTAATCAGTACTCCATTTAATATTGTCCATCTATCTTGGTGCCATAGTTTGAAGGTCTCCTCTGAAACTCATGCTGACACTTAATTGCCAGATTTGTGGTGATGGTATTTGGAGGCTGAGTCTTTGAGTAATAATTAGGATTTGGTAAAGTCATTAGCATAAGGCCCCAGTGGTGCTGTTGGCTTTATAAAACAAGGAAGAGAGACCTGATTTGACACTCACTCACTTTGTTTGTGAAATGATACCCTCTTACATGTCATGATGTAGTAGCAATGCTCACACACTGTCAATAATACCAGGCTCTTAGAGTTCCTGACCTCTAGAACCAGGAGCTAAATAAACCTCTATGCTTCATAAATTACCCAATCTATGATGTTCACTTATAGCAACAGAAGACACACTGAAACACTTGGTTTACTGAGCCAATATCCTTGTATTCTTTTTCTAGTTAGAAGAATTGAATTACTGTTGCTTGTAATAGAAAAACCTACTATATTATCTTTCTGTCTTGTTTTAATTTTGTCAAAATTTGTTCTTAACTTTGGCACAGAAAAACATATATTCTCAAATAAACTGATATCTTTTAAATGACTATTCTCTCCAAGTAGTAATAAACAGTTCCTGTTTGGAGACTAGATTGGTGGTCTTTTAAATTATTTTGCATAAGTACCCCAAAAATAACTTTGAAAAACTATGTACTCCCACATTCTTAGACTGATATTGAAACGTTCTCATGAGAAATCTAAATATTTGTCAAGTTGTAAGTTGTGATGTTTTAGTAGACTTTGTAAATCCTTTTAAATCTGTTTAGTAACAAACCAAGTTTAGCAATTTGAATTCTACTCTTATTCATTTAAAAAGCACATAAACAACTTCTTTAATACTGAGAAATTTTTCCCTTCTGCGCTCATATTATCATCTCACTTAAATGAGACGGTCTCTTTCACTTAAATGAAATTGGCAGGCCTCCTTTCACACCATACAGAAGGACCGTAGAAACATCTCTGTAAGTTAAAATTGTGCAAAGTGATCCTAAGGATCAATAGGAAAAATTATGATTGTCCTGTGATCTTTACATTTTTTTGTCAGAACATTAAAAACTCTTACTGTCTCTTACAAATGTATAGGGAAGTGGTCTGGCATGTTAGCAAATGCCTGTAATCCCAGCACTTGGGTGACTGAGGTAGAATGATCACCATGAGTTCAAGGCCAGCCTGAACAACAAAGTGAGACTCTGTCTCAAAAAAACAAACATTTTTTTAATGTATAGATAAATTAAACCATACTAAGACTAACATTTACTTAATATGGTTCAATTTGTTTTTTAAAAAGTTTATTGGTAGCTGGGTATGGTGGCACATGCTTGTAATTCCAGCACGTAGGAGGCTGAGGCAGGAGGATCATTGTGAGTTTGAAATCAGCGTGGGCTACAAAGTGAGCTCAAGGCCAGCCTGAACTGCATAACAAGACCCTGTCACAAAAAGACCAAAAAAAAGTTTATTGATATATTTTAGGCATACATAATGAACATATTCATCATACGGAATTTGTCTCTACATGATGTAAGTTGATTCTTTTTTCCCCATTCCTCTCCCTTCCCTTTAATCCCTTTCCCCTCCTTATTTACAAAAGCTTTGCTTCCGTTTTTCCTTCCTTCCCCCTCCTCCTTCCCTTGTTCCTCTTCCCATGTGAACATTTTCTTTCATTTCACAATATTTATTAGTACAGTACACATAAAATGTTAGAAACATTAAGCATTTAAGTATTTTATTTCTTTGTAAAAACAAAACAAAACAACAACAAAAACTTACCTAGAGAGGTTTGGGCTGAGGGTGTCTCTTGGTGAATTCCAACCTGTTACCTGCTGCATGTCGGTAATGTGAGTTATCTCCAAGAGTTTCTCCAGTGTGGCGTTCTTGGCCAGCGTCCCTTCCTCTGGGGCACCTTTGCTGGAATCGGTTTCCCGGGTGTCACAGTGCGCACCTGCGCTAAGTTCCCCAGCTGCTGCCTATCTCAGTGTTGGCAGTGTCCACATGCCCAAGGCCAGATGTTTCTGCTACATCTCCATGTTTGATTCTAATGGGGAGAGGGAAAAGAAAGAAGGAAAAAGTGAAAAATAAAAGACAGGAAAGGAAAACACAAAAACAAAGCTTTGTCAGTGGGCAAGGCAGGAGGGGTTGAAGGGAAGGTAGGGGATTGGGGGAAAAATAAGTTATACCACATCCAGGTACAAATTCTCTACAGTGAATGTGATTGTTGTGCATATCTAAAATGTACCAAGGAACTCTAATGCAGAAAAAATAAAAATAAGATTCTAGTTTCATTTGAAGCATTATTTCTTTTTTTGCTACACTTGCATCTTTGTTGGCAAACACCCTCTCGCAATAAATTACCATTGCAGACAGTCAGTAAGGCAAGTACAAGTTTTTCCATCTCTGTGTGAGCTGAAAAGCAGAACCCCAGTGGCCAATCACTGGCAGACTTTGAAAGAAGACATTTGCTTGGTCACCGATCCTGAGGGACATCTGTTATTTATGTGTACTTCACAGACTAAAGACCTATCAGAGAAGTGTGCATCTTATGTTGTTACTACCTACAGTAACTGAAGATTGGACCCTGTTCTTAGGTGACTAGTGTTATTTAACTAACTTATGGTAGCTAAAATTCATACATATTGGAACCTTTAAAAGAAAGGATTGTTTATATAACACTTGAAAACCTTGTATTCATCACCTCAATATCTGTAGCAAAAATAAATATAAATTAAATTTCAAATGTTGTATGTCCTTGAGTATTTTTAAACTTCTGGACTAACATTATAATTACTACTATGTTCAAGGAAATAACTGGTAAAATTAAAAGGAAAAATTTATCAAAAATTATTTCAAGTTGCCTGGCATGGTCCAAATACCTATAATCCCAGCTCCTTGGGAGGCTGAGGCAGGAGAACAGCAAATCTGAGCACAGCCTAAGAAACATGTGAGACCCTGTTTCAAAATTTTAAAAAGGAGCTGGATGTGGTGGCACACACCTGTAATCCCAGCACTTGGAATGCTGAGGCAGGAAAATTACTATGAGTTCAAGGCAGGTTGAGCTACAAAGTGAGTTCAAGGCCAGCCAGAACTGTATAGTAAAGCCCTGTCTCCAAAAATAAAAAAGGTCTGGGGATACAGCTCAGTGATAAAGCATTTGCCTAATTTGCAGCAAGTCCCTGGGTTCAGTCCCCAGCACCACAACAAACAACCAAAAAACAGTTGGATGAATGGGGCATTTTCCACTTAGAGCACAATCTCAATATCTCTGTCTGTCTGTCTCTCTTTGTCTCTTTCTCCTTGGGAATCAAGCCCACAGCCCCTCACATACTAGCCAAATGCTCTTCCGCTGAGCCCCAGAATGTGTAACCTTGGGTATTGCAAAAATCTTCTTTAATGTTTGTTGAAGACCAGGATTTGGACAAGTATGTGCAAAACTACTTGTCATTGGAAGGTTCACTTTCTTGTTACTCAGAAGGTCTGATCCAGAAACGTCAGCTCTAGAGCAGCCAAGTACCCCTGTGCTGGTTGGGTGTTTTGCAGTTTAGGGCGGTGCTCTCTTTAAGAGCAGTCCATTGGAGTGACACTGGAACTAAACAGCGCCAACTCACCTGGCTCTTTGTGACCTTATAAATTACTCCCTCTTACTTTTTACCAGTAGCAGCCTTTTTAACTCAGTATATAAAATTTTCTATTTATACCTGACATCTGTGCCTATCAATAACATCACAAATGCATGTCAAACATTTTATGCATGGCATAGCTGTATTTAGTGGAGACGTATCAATAAGGTAATGGTTTTATTATTATTTTATTAGAAACCAGAATTGTTATTTTTAGAAGCTAGAAGTCCTTTGAAATGTAAAATGTCAGGTCAACAAGGTGCCAGTTCAATGCCAAGTACCTGCCAAGAGTCATTTACATCCCATTCTGTGATGGCTTTTCATTTCTTTAAGGCCTGGAGTCTCAGATAGCACATCTGTTTTCTTAACAGTGTCATTAATTTGTTGAACTTATAAATGTGAATCACAGCCACCCCCACACTTCAATGACTAAAAGGGAGACTCTTGCATCTTTAGTCAGCCACACTTCTGTCCGTGAGGGGCAACACTGACAATAGCAATATTTTCAATGGCTAAGAATTCATATTTCTCTAGAATTTAATGATGAATAAACTTTAGTTTGAGTAGAACATTTAAAAAAAAAATAGGGTCTTGCTATGTAGTGCAGGCTGGCCTTGAACTCAATTATGTAACCCAGGCTGGCCTCCAACTCATGGCAATCCTCCTGCCTCAGCCTCCATGCCTGGTTGAGGAGAACTTTTAATGGAACTCCTGGTTAGGTTGCTGTACATGGCTGTCGGTACGATGTGTTTCAAAGGAAGTATCATCTGGGCATTTTCAAAAAACTGCCCAGTTTGTAGATTGGTATTGTCCTTTATAAGCATCAGAGCACTCAAAAATTGCCTGGAAATCCCTAAGAGGTTAGTAGGACATGGTCAGACCTGAGATTCTGCATGCTAAGGAGTTTCCAGGAGGTGCTGATTCTCCTGAGGTGGGAACAACACATCTTCAGACAGCAGGGGTGGATTCTCTGCCTGAGGGACAGCAGGGAACTGGAAGGCCCCCCTTTTAGTTCTGTAATTTTCAATCTTGTTCAGCTCAGCGGTGACTCTAGAAAGACATTTCAAGGATTCCTGAAAGTTCTCCCTTAATAAGAGTTACATACTTCATTTGTCTCTGCTATGAAAAAAATCCAGCCCAATTTGGGGTGACATAAGCAAATAAATGTACTAACTGTGCAGCTTTTTTTTTTTCTTTTTGTAGTTCTTTTCCTCCAGAGTGCTACCTAGGTTATTGCCAGAGATAGCTATGCACATTTCATAACGTGCTAGTGAGGTACTAATTCCCCAAGTGAGGTAATGATGAAGAATTAAGTATATTTTTTTTAACTGTGATAACTAACATTTATATACTCTGTCCTGAGTCCTCATTTTATCTTCAATAACTGTTAGGTTGAAAAAGTACCAATAACATCTGTTTTACAGATTAAAAAAAAAAACAACTCAGGATCAGAGCTGCTCAGTGAATTATTCAAGGCTACACATTAGACAAGTGGCTGGGATGAACCCTAGGCCTGAATCTAAACCTCATGCTTTCTTTCCTATTTTTAAACTGTTAAAACTTTTCATTTTTCTCCAGTTTGGGTCCAACACACATTCTCCAATCATGCATGAAAATAAACTGTGCTATCCTTGATTAGAATGTAGATTCTTAGGTCCCCAGCCCAGAGAAGTCAGGGAGAGGGTATCACAAGGTTCTGCATAATCAGCGTCCCATATAATTCAAATTAAGACGGTCTGATAAAGTAGAATTCAATTTAAACCGCTCAAAGGAGCACAATGCTATTAAATCAGAACTTCCTATAGCAAGAGTCAATCACCCTCTTGCTTTTGGCAGAGGCTCAAAGGCAGGCAGGGAAGTGAAAAGCTTTGATGAAAGGGGAGAGCCCTACGCACCCTCTGATTGGAAGATGTTGGCCTGGGAAAGTTGGGGGCGACTAGTAGATGCAAGGGTATTTGATGTGATTGGTTTGGAGGACATATTCGGCTTTCTCTGTTGGTCCTGAGGTGGAAGCAGGGGTAAAAACAAAGAAGCTGGCAGTAATTGACCTCAACCTGACTGTCCTGGTCCAACCGTTGCAGGCCATGGGTGGACTTGCTGGGACCTTAGGGGGCTCAGAGTTCCACTGTCCTGTAGAGTACGGGTGTTCTCTGTTGAAGGGTTCTGTCTCCGGGACTTGAGAAACACACTGTGACCTAGGAGTGGCTCCACCCTGACCTTCCTCTCTGCAGCTGGTGAACTGTAAGCTCCAAGAGAGCTATGAACTTTCTTCCCACGCTTAACCAATTCCCAGCCCTAAGGCGCTCAGAAGGCACTTAATAAAATCTTGCTACTGAAGGATAAATGTAGATACTTGAAACTAGCTTTTGTTGGAACAAGAAAATGGAACTTTTTGGTGTGGCACATGGGCATCTTCATGTGAAGGAGCTGGCTGTCATCAGACCAGGTGGCCCTTGCTCCTCGAAGCTACTGGTGCTCTAGTCCAGGAACCTGAACCCCAGTCCTCGGACTCCCCTTGGCGCTGGCTGCCCCGAGGTCCCTCCAGGCTTGCAGGTTACCCCGGGTTCCCCTCACAGCCCAGGCTCCTTCAGCTTGGCCGCAGTCTGTCCCAGTCTTCCCGCGCGCCCCCGGCCCTCGTTCCCTCTTCAGCGCCGTAGGTGGTCTTTCAGGACTCACAGATTTTAGCCCAGGGGAGGCTGTCCAGGGAGACCGGCGCCCCGGCAGGATTGGGCGGGCGCGGCGCGGAGTCGCCCCGGGAAGCCGCCCCACCTGCGCGGGTTGTTCCCGCGCCCCGGCTGCGCGGGGGGCTGTCCGGGCGGAGGCGGGGGAGCAGCCGGGGCACCAAAATAGGAGCCGCTGTGAGCTGGAGCCGCACTCAGGCAGCCTCGCCGCGCGCTTCCAAAGATGGTCAGAGGGTCCCGCGGCGCCGCCGCCCCCGCTCGCCGCTAGCAGGGCCGCACAGCGTCCCCGAGCCGCCGCCGGAGGTAGGTGCGCCGCGGGCCCGGGCCGGCGGGGGGCGGCAGTGCGGGGCCGCGGGGAGGGCGAGGCCGCGCCGCCTCCGAGCCCAGCAGCCTGGGCGCCGCGCAGACAAAGGCCGCGTGGGCTCCGGGCCGGGCCGAGCGCGTGGGGCCGCCCGCCGCGCGCTCCACACCTGCGCTCCTCGCGGCGCGGACGCCGGCCGGTGTGGCGCCCTGGAGCCGAGCCGCGGCAGGCCCGAGCGCGCGGCCTCCGGGCGGGAGGTGGCCCGGGCCCAGGCGGGCGCCGAAGCCCCTGCGACGGGCGCGGGGAGGGGCGCGGGCTGCCGGCCGGCCTCGGCGTCTCCCCTTCCCGAAGCAGAGGCCCAGCGTTTCCCTTTTCCGAGATTTTTTTCCTCCACTTATATTTCGACGATCCCTTTCGTGGCATCCCGATGTGACTTGAAGGGGAGAAGGAGCTAGGGGAAAAGGTTGACTTGGGACCGAGCTGAGGCGTCCAAGGTCCGGCGGCCAATGTGGTGGCCGCTCCGACTCTTGGCTTGTCAAGCATGAGATCTTCTTTGGGACCGCCAGCCTAGCACAGATCAATATTTCTGCTTAAATGTGCAACTGAAATACCCGGGGGTGGGGGGCTCATTTCCGCCCCTGAGCGACCCTGAATTTAAATGGATCACTGTATGAATTGTGAAACAGCCCAACCACATTTTGCATTTGCTGCTTAGAATGCTGAACTTGGTCTAGCTTTACAGTATCCCCAATGCTAATCTGATTCAAGTGATTGGAATATATAGAGTTGATTGAAGTAATGTGTAAAATTGAAAAGACATTTATTATTTCATATTTATTACAGCCATGGCTTTAAAAGGACAAGAAGATTATATTTATCTTTTCAAGGATTCTGCACATCCGGTGGATTTTCTTGATGCATTCAGAACATTTTATTTGGATGGATTGTTTACTGATATTACCCTTCAGTGTCCTTCAGGCATAATCTTTCATTGTCATAGAGCTGTTTTAGCTGCTTGTAGCAATTATTTCAAGGCAATGTTCACAGCCGACATGAAAGAAAAATTTAAAAATAAAATAAAACTCTCTGGCATCCATCATGATATTCTGGAAGGCCTTGTGAATTATGCATATACTTCTCAAATTGAAATAACTAAAAGAAATGTTCAAAGCCTACTTGAAGCAGCAGATCTACTACAGTTCCTTTCAGTAAAGAAGGCGTGTGAGCAGTTCTTGGTGAGACACCTGGATATTGATAATTGCATTGGCATGCACTCTTTTGCAGAATTTCATGTGTGTCCAGAACTAGAGAAGGAATCTCGAAGAATTCTATGTTCGAGATTTAAAGAGGTATGGCAGCAAGAAGAGTTTCTGGAAATCAGCCTTGAGAAGTTTCTCTTTATCTTGTCCAGAAAGAATCTCAATGTTTGGAAAGAAGAAGCTATCATAGAGCCAGTTATTAAGTGGACTGCTCATGATGTGGAAAATCGAATCGAATGCCTGTACAATCTACTAAGCTATATCAACATAGATATAGATCAAATGTATTTAAAAACCGCATTAGGCCTTCAAAGAAGCTGCTTACTAACAGAAAACAAGATCCGCTCTCTAATATGCAATGCCTTGAATCCCATGCGTAAAGAAATTTCCCAGCGGTCCACTGCCACAATGTATATCATTGGAGGCTATTACTGGCATCCTTTATCAGAGGTTCACATATGGGATCCTTTGACAAATGTTTGGATTCAGGGAGCAGAAATACCAGATTACACCAGAGAGAGCTACGGTGTTGCATGTTTAGGACCCAACATTTATGTAACTGGAGGCTATAGGACGGATAACATAGAAGCTCTTGACACAGTGTGGATCTATAACAGTGAAAGCGATGAGTGGGTAGAGGGTTTGCCGATGCTCAATGCCAGGTATTACCACTGTGCGGTCAGCTTGGGTGGCTGTGTCTATGCACTCGGTGGTTACAGAAAAGGGGCTCCAGCAGAAGAGGCTGAGTTCTATGATCCATTAAAAGAGAAATGGATTCCTATTGCAAATATGATCAAAGGTAAGTGTGGGTTTTGTTTTATCCTGTGTTTTTTAGATGCCTAGGTTTAGGCCAGCAGTCTCATTTCTCTTGCAAGTAACTTTAAATAGGATTTATCACTTTGGGATACTCTCCAAAACTATAGTAGGTTATACAAACAGGATTGAACAGAATGTTCCAGGTAAAAACAGTAGCGTAGTCCTTAACTTGTTGTGAATTTTTTAATTAAAGTATACTACTCAGGCTAGAAAAAAAAATCAGGAAACAGAAATGTAAGAAAACAGGTTAATTCATTTTGTTTACTCTGATTATACCTCTCTCTAAGTGAGGATCTTGCTTCAAATCTTCAGATTTTTTTTTTGAGTCTGTCCCACTATGTAGTTTAGGCTAGTTTTGAACTCACTATGTAGCCCAGGCTATCCTTGAACTCTTGGTAAGACTCCTGCCTCAGCCTTCTGAGGCCTAGGATTACAAGTGTGCGCCCACCACACCCACCTAAATCTTCAGAATTTATACTTCAATCGAAGGCTAAATGAAGAAACAGACCTGCATAGTTTTATTAATTTATGTTTTAGTTATTTTTAACAATTTATTTTTGAACTCAAACCCTTTTCAGTTCTGCTTTTTTTTTTTTTTTAATATTTACCTTTTTTTTCCTTCTCAAAATATACTGATCATCTTTCAAAAGGTCCTTCATTAAAGCTTTGGAATGTTTGGTCCCTATAAGATATAAAAAAAGTAAATTGTCCCAAGAACTGAAGACAAAAAAATCTCTGCACTATGTGGTAACAGGCTTGTCTCAGAATAAAGAAGAGGAGCAGATCCTACAGCCTTTCTTTTGTGGCCCACAGAGCCAGGCACACTGCTGGGTCTCAGTGTCTGTCTGATAAACTCTGTTTTCTGCTGTGCTTGGTAATGTACTAGCCTTGTTCTCCTTTTCTCCCACTGAGAAAAAACTGAACTGGAATCTGATTTCACTACATTTATTCACTGTTGCTGGGGAGTTCCAAAAACAGCTGGTAGGTTGTTACCAAACTTGTGTCATTTTGTCCCAAATGTTTCTTCCCAGGCCCTTCTGTTTCTTTTTTTAATGCTGATGAGGCTGTGGGAATTTGACCTGGTCTGGAAATCTGAACTGGTGCAATCTTCGGACGACCAGCAGGAAGTTTGAGAGGCAACGTGGTCTTGTGATCAGGCAGCTACACTGCAGGGGCAGCTGCACTGCCGAGGTCCAAATCCCTACTTTCTACTTCCTGGGGAGCTTGGGAAAATTGCTCAGTCTCTTCTTGCACCGGCTTTGGAGTCTGCATGATGAGAATGAAACAGTACATAGTTTAGGATCGTGGGAGGATTAAGTAAATTTATGCTGGTGGAAAGACCGATTGTCACGGATGTCAGTACTGAAGAACCATCAGTTTAAGAGGGCAAGAACACTATTCCTGTTAAATCAGAACCGATCCTGCCCATGCCCATAGGTACGGCAGTAGCTGGAAGGGTGAGAGAACTGAGCCTAAAGCCCACTGCAGCTGATCGGTTGGGTTTTTGCTTTGTCCTCACCTTCCCCACTACTTAACTTTCCAGTATGGTCCTGACGCCTATCCTACAAAAAAACAAGAAAAGTCCAACTATTTTAGCAGCTATTGCCAGCCTGAGTATGCTTCTGCTTGTTTCTTAATGGTGAGATAATGGGTTCAGTAGTACAGACTGTATTTCTCTGAGGATGGATGTTACGACTACCAGAATTTTAAAAAGTTGCATTTGAAATGAGGCTTGCTGAAGAGAAAATGCTGCACTGCTTTATCAGTGAGAAAGAAAGGAAGCCATGTGTGTGCTTGCCTTACCTTTGAGTAGAATGGGAGATGCCACCGTATGTCCCCAAAACCTCCCACACCTGCCACCTGGGCCTAAATTTCAGAGATTAATTCTTTTTAACTTTTGAGGTTTTGATTCTTGATTATGTCTAGTTAACCCAAGGAAGTTTGGGTTGCCAGTTTTGTGCAGCCTTGACTAGTACTTCTGATGGAGACATTCCAAAATTTTAGTTACTCAGTTTTCTATAGAGAGGATAACGTTTATCTCTGTTTTATTTGTAGTCACGAGGTGAACTAGCAGCTTTCTCCAGTAATTTGTACAGGGTGAAATTCCAATTTCATTTCCTTTTTCGGTTTAGGGATGTGATATACAGAGAAGAAATAAAAATTTGGTTATGAACCCCTAAGATTTTTTTATCATAGCTACTGTACTTTTAAACCCATTTTTATTTTGCAGTGCAAATGAACTGAAATTAAACTACATCGAGCACATAGCAATGCTAAATAATAATTGGCTGAAAGACTAAATTCAGTATTTTCAACTGAATTGAACCTTAGCATCTTTCTTTTCTTTTCTTCTCTCATTGAACCAGTTTCCTCTTCCTCCTGACAATTCTGTGGCATAAGTGTCCCCCAGTTGGCCCACTCGGGACCTCAGAACTGGCTGACTGGTCTGGGACTCAGTCATCAAGGCCTGCTGGACCTGCCTCTCACCTCTGCACCCTTCCCTCCAGAGCCAGACCCCTTCTAAATCAGGCCCTCTCCACTTAGGCCAACAGTACCTACATCTTCCTGACTCCTTTCCATCTTCCTTTCTTCGTTCCTTTCATGCTCTCTTTAAGAACTCAGCTGAATTAAGTCCAGATTTTTAGCTGGGCATCAGGACTCTTGACCATAAATGCCACTTGTTCTGGTCAACAGGCTTTTTGACGTTGCCCAGTAAACCTTTGCCTCCTTTTTATGGAACTTCTTCTGGCCTATACCTGTTCTGTGTGTCTCACCCTGTCTTAAAGAACATATGGAACCTTCCTTTTTCATTTTTTTTATCCTGTATATCACCTAGCACATTGCCTCACATCTACCATCAGTAGTAACAAAACCCCTAATAAACTTAGCTGGTTATTCACTGCAAAAAGGATAAACACTCAATCTAACAGTCTGATTTCTGTTGACACACAGGCGTGGGAAATGCTACTGCCTGTGTCTTACACGAAGTTATCTACGTCATTGGCGGCCACTGTGGGTACAGAGGAAGCTGCACCTATGACAAGGTCCAGAGCTACAATTCGGATATCAATGAATGGAGCCTCATCACCTCCAGTCCACACCCAGGTAAACAGATACTCCCCCAAATACTGCCCCGAGCGGTTTATCCGCATCAGACATGGCTAAAAATGAGTGGAAATGGAAAATACTAGGTTTGTGGTAGACTACACATGGGTATAATTTAAAAGCTCAGAATATCCACATATCCATCTAATAATCATTAAATCAGGTATTTTCCTGATTAAATCAGGTATTTTCCCTAATGTGTATGTATAACACATACTAAGGCTGTGTGGTTAAAAGTGATAGGTTCTTTTTAAATTTTTTCACTTATGTTCTTTTTTGTTGTTTGTTTCCTGTTCCTTTATTATGTGTTTTCTTTCATTTACTACATGCAATATTTAAAACAAAGTTTTTATAGACAGTTAAAAAGGCACTAGTGCGTCAGATGGTCCAGAGGGTACCTGCAGATTGAAGTTCAGAGTCCAGAAGCCTGTTCTGTGTGGGTTTCGAGTACCATGAAGTACTCATTGCTGTGATACCAGAGCCCTGTGTTGTTGGCACCTAACAGTCTTAAAGGGGCATTGCTGTTCTGCATGGGGAATGAAGGGCCTTCTCCTGTGACGTCTCTTTTTGTGATGAACTCAGGGGTATATTTTTAGCCTATTTGGGGAGTGGGGCTGGAGCTTAGTGATAAGAGAACCTACTTAGCGTGCATGAAGCCCTGGGTTCAATCTCAGGACCAGAAAAAAAAGGAAGTTTTAACCTTTTTCTTTTTTCTTTTTCCTTTTTATCGGTACTGGGGATCGAACTCAGAACCACCTGCTTGCAAGGCAGGTGCTTATGCTGCTGAACTAAATCCCCAGCCCTGAAGTTGTAATCTTTTAACAATTGTGTCACATATTTAACTTCCTTTCACAAGAAAAAAATTATATTGTCATATCACTGTAATTACTTTGAATCATCTTCCATAGCATGTCAGACCTCTATGTGTGCTACTGGAGAGGGCAGTTAGCACCCACAAGCTTGAACTGTCTGAGACTAACAGTAATAACTAACCTTACTAAGCACGTACTGTAGATCACTTACTGGCTAAGCATTTTGCATGTAGCATTAGCCAAATTCTCACTGCTATTCTATGGGTGCATACTTTTTTAAAAACTTGTACATGTTTATAGCACATTATGTTTACATTCCTTTTTTCATCCCTTTTTCTCTATCTCTTGATCTCTTCATTTGAGAAAATCTGTCTTCCAACTTCCTATCATCTTTTATTTTGCTCTTTATTTATAATTTGAGTTTCTCATATAAAAGGAATCATGCTATATTTAAACTTGTGTGTCTGGTTTATGTCACCTTATAATCTCAAGGTGCATCCATTTTCCTACAAATGCCTCAGTTTATCCTTTATGGCAGAGTAGTACTCCATCGTCATATTTTATAAATATCATATTTTCTTTCTTCATATTCACCTGTTGATGAACTTATATGCTGCTTCCAAGATTTAGCATATTTGGAAATAAAATCCTAGAAAGTACAAGTAACTTTCCCAACGTCATACAATTTGAAAGTGGTGCTCCAGGAGCCACATTCTGGCAATCTGATTCCACACTGTGCTCCAAACACTAAGCAATCCGCCTCTCCTGAGGCGTTCCCGCTTTTGATCTGTGCTTCATCCATTATATGTCTCATCTTTCAGTTTATGTGCAGCACACCTGAATTGGGTGCTGCATCTCCGTATGCCACAGGCTTTGCATAATAAGAAAGTTGGCCTGCAGATGGCCTGACACTGAAGACACCATAGACTGGGCAGACTTCAGTCTCTTAATCATTCAGCTCATTCTAGACTCCCCACCACTCTGTTGTGACCAATGCACTTCTAATGGAAAGTAATGATAATACGTCATACTGAGTTGCAGCTACTTTACTTAGTTTGTGCCAGGTACTACTTTTCCAGTAATTATACAGATATGAATCTCTTTGTATTTGTCTGCTTCGTGTTACTATGATAGAGTACGTATGGCAACTAAATTATAAAGAGAAAAGGTTTGTTTAGCTTACAGTTTGGAGGCTCATATTCAAGATTGGAGGCCCACACTTATTCAAGTCTCTAATGAGGGGAGTAGGAAGCAAGGTAGAAGCATTTGTCAGAGAAGGTGCTCACTTCACAAGCCCAGAAGCGAGGAGAGGGACAGAGAACTGGTTTCTAGGACCTGCTCGTGGTGACCTAAGGACATCCAAGAAGACTCACCCCTTGAAGGTCCACAGCATCTTCCAGTACCACCATGCTGGGGACCAAGTCTTTGCAGGTGGTCCTTTGGATGAGATGACTCGTATTCAACCACAGCACTATCTAAACTTTTTAATAATCCTGTAAGCTAGGTAGGTACTGTTAGCTCTTTTCCCATCCACTGAGAGCAGAGACATTAAATGCAGTAAATTTCCCATGGCCAGCCAGCTAGTGCTCATTAAGAGGTGAGGTTCAACCCCAGACAGTCTGGCTTGGAGCCCGTGCTCTTAACTTTGTGTGTGTTTTTTTTTTTTTTTTTTTTTTGGTCTTTTTGAGACAGGGTCTCACTATGCAGTTCAGGCTGACCTTGAGCTCACTTTGTAGCCCAGGCTGGTGTCGAACTCACAGTGATCCTCCTGCCTCAGCCTCCCGAGTCCTGGGATTACAGACGTGAGCCACTACGCCCAGCTCGTGCTCTTAATTTTGCTGTTACCTCATTTGACCCTCGTGTCAACCTTATGAATTAGATAATTACTCTCCCTATTTTGTGTTTAGACCTATCTTTCTAATAAAATCCAATATATAGAAAAGTCAGATTAACAAATTACCAGGAGATATAGTATAAATTTAATATAACTTCATAGAGGAGGTCTTTAAAATTAAGTGTTTCATAGCATATACAGCTTATTAGCTACATGAAAAAGAGTCTAAAAGCACTGTAACTTAAGCCTTATATTAAAAACCAAGGAAAATTGAAAATTAATCCCAAAAATTACAGTCTAAATCAATAAGAAATACAATTCCACATGTAAAGTTTTGGTTTACGTTGAACTTTTTCCTGGTCAGAGGTGAAAAACATTAAATTAGCACCATGCATGATGTATTCTATTTGACTTTCGCAGTACTTAAAATATTTTCGAACTGACTTGCTACTGAAATTTACAATTGAGGATTTCACATGAAACTCATGGTTTCTTGCTTTTAGAGAAGTTGGAAGGTCCGGCAACCAGGCAGTGTCCTTCCCGGGGGCAGTCGCTGGAGCCCCTCGTAGCTGTTCCGTCAGGGCTCCTTTCCTCCAGTGCACCCCACCCATCCAGTGCTGCCACATCGCGGAGGGAGGAGGGCGGCAGTGTCACTCTTTTTTTTTTTTTTTTTTTTTTTTTTGTCTTTTTCCTTTTCATCGGTACCAGGGATCGAACTCACGACTGTCTGCTTGCAGGGCAGGCGCTTATGCCACTGAGCTAAATCCCCAGCCCCTGGCAATGTCACTCTTGACTTGCTTCTGTCAGCCTGGCGGTTGTCTCCTTAAGCTCTTGAAGTCATTTGCATGTGCATCCACTGAGTTACAGCAACGCATACCCTTACACACCTCCCAGATGCCTCCTGAAGAATTAAGGTAGATCAGTCATCAGATCCAGGTCTGCATCATACAGTTACATGGCTTAGACTGGGAAGAAATGACTACTATTATTTTCCTAAAGGGTAAGACAAATACTGTATTTTATCTTAGCCCCTTTAATAGGGTAGCTTTGTATAATTGAAGAGCTTTGTCTAATGAAACTAAGTTCATTAAATTCAAGATAGCAATTATTAAGACCCTTCTTTGGGAAAAGTGATCCTCTAATAATTATGTAAAGACACAAAGATAATTAAGTCCTAGTCTTTGCTGCCATAGGAACTAGAATCTAGTAGCAAATACACATACTTTATAGGAATAGATGACAATATTTAGCTAAGTTCTTTTGGTTTTTTTTTTTGGTACTGAGGTATCCTTGCACTTGCCAGGTAGGCGCTTGTGCCACTGAGCTAAATCCCCAGCCCCTACTTTAAGTTCTGTATAAATGAGTGCTGTGGTGATTGAGAATACTGAGAACTTATTATCAAGAAATCAACCAATAGCAAATGCTGGGCTGTGGGGAAAAGGGAACCTTTCTCCACTGCCGGTGGGAGTATACACGGGTGCAGCCACTGTGGAAATCAGTGTGGGGATTCCTCAAAAAACTAGGATTAGAGGTTCCATTCAATCCAGCTGTTCCTCTTCTGGGGATCTTTCCAGAAGAATTAAAAACACCATACCACAGCAATATATGTGAATCTGTGTTTATAGCAGCACAATTTGTAATAGCTAAATCTTGGAAACAGCCTAAATGCCCATTAACTGAGCAATGGATTAAAAAAGATGTTTTATACAATGGAATACTACTCAGTCATAAAGAAGGACAAACTTCAAATTTTTATAGGTAAATGGATGCACCTATGAGACCATACATAGAAGTGAAATAAATCATACTTGCATGTGTAAACATCGTATTGTCTCACTAGTGTGAGAAGCTGAAAGAAACTACATACATACATACATACATACACACACACATACACATACACACACACACATATACAGTATAAGATAGTTATACTCCCAATTTCTCTGAGTACATCAAAGAGAAATATTTTGCTGATAGTGTTTAGACAATTGAATGCAGACATCTTATGCTCTGGGTGACAGATTTGGGGATGGCAATGCACAATGTTTGTACCATTGTTGTCCCAATTGTTGTTTCCAAAATTTTGGTTTTTGTTTTTTCTCTTTGAAATAAAATGAATTTTTTTAAAATGTGGTATTTTTATACAATAGAGTTCTACTCAGCCATAAAGAAAGATAAACTTGAGACTTTGTAGGTAAATGGATTCAACTAGAGATCATACTCTTAAGTGAAATAAATTAGACTCACATATGTAAACATCATATTGTCTACCTAGTGTGAGAGAAATAATAGATATGTGTATGTAATGTATATCTAAATATTCATTAAGATAGTTGTACTACTAATTTCTCTTAGTTCATTGGAAAGAATAGATTGGGCTAATATTGTTTGGACAGTTAAAGCAGATATCTTGTACTGTAAGTAACTAATTTAAAGATAACAATACACATTGGGTGTGGTGGTGCACACTTGTAACCCCAGCACTTGAGAGGCTGAGGCAGGAGGATTGCTGTGAGTTTGCGGCCAGCCTGGGCTACAAAGTGAGTTCAAGGCCAGCCTACACTGCATACAGTAAGCAATATATTAACCATTGTTACCCTCCAATTATTGTGATCTGAAATTTTGTTATTTTTTTCTCTTTAAAATTAAAAAGAAAAGAAAAGAATACTGAGAGCCTGAGTCTGAGTAAAGGAAACATGGCTGAGTTACAGTGCAGCCTGGGTGGGTGTACGTGAGGTGGGCCTTAAAGATTGGGCACAGTTATCCAAGGTGGTTTTTGAGGAAGAGTGTTTCTACAGGAGATGAGTCCAATGCAGGAAGACAAGAAGGGAACTTCAGGTGTGTCCTGTTCTCTGGGTGTGGACATGAATGAGGGAGTAGAAGAGGGTAGACTGAGACAGTTAGAGAGTTCAGCTGGGCAGCCTGGAGGATTTTGGGGGGTCAGTTAGAGAATTTTAATCATGAAACACCATCAAAGTTTTCAGATCCAGAGTACGGTGCATGATTAGTTCTTGTTTGTGTGTGTATGTGTTTATAGAAAGAACCTTTTGCATGGTAGCCTTGCACTATACCACTGATCTACATCCTAAGCTCCTTCAGCTCCCATTTCAAGAAGAGTTTCTTTTAGGAGAAAGACAGGAAATCTAAGACTATTAAAATTAACCCCGTGTGAAATGCCTACAGTCTGGAGAGTGGTGGGGACAGAAAGGACTTCACAGCCTGTGACCAGTGGCCTGCAAAGTTGGAGAGTGCTGAAGGAGCCCCCAGGGAGAGGAGGAAAATGATGAGCTCCTTGTGTAGTGCAGGTTGAAGAACAGGCTGCGTGACCTGAAGGGTGCTCAGCAGTCAGTGGGAAGCCAGCCAAGAGGAAGGATGTAGCGGCACGTAGAGAGCTGGGCTTGCTTGTTTGGCTGAGGGCGGGGGATGTGGGAGTGAGCAAGATGCCCTGCAGGCTGGGAGCAGCAAGAAGCAGCGGGCCTTGGCACTCTTGGGAGCCAGGATGAGCCGAGGGATGAGCTGAGGAAGGAGAGGGGTGAAGAACGGGGAGGAGCAGTGCCTGGCCGCGCAGAAGCACCTGTGGGCAGGGGTCTGTGCTGGTTGCCACTTACTTGCCTGCCTAACCTTGAGTAAGTGGCTTTGGCTCTTGGACTTACTTTCCAGTAAAATAAGGAAGTTAGACACATGAGCCGGAAAGGTCCTTTCAATGAGGAAAGCGCTTAGGAGAAAGTTTAACTCAATTCAGTGGATATGGTATTTGCTTCTGAGTCCTGTATCATTTTGTTCCTGTCGCTTGTGTCACACTAAACACGGATTGCCGTGTATTTGTGGCCCATATTTGTGCATAAATTCTTGGCACTGTGGCAGTTAGCACTGTTCCCGTGCTTGACATTGATGAGCATTTGGGTTGTTTCCAAGATCTGGCTATTACAAGTTGTGCTGCTATAAACATGGGTGCACATATATCACTGTGGTATGATGTTTTCAGTTCTGGGAAAATGTCCAGAAGTGGGATAGCTGGGTTAAATGGTATCTCTAATCCTAACTTTTTGAGAATCTCCACACTGATTTCCACAGTGGTTACACCAGTCTACACCCCTACCAAGAGTGGAGAAGGGTTCTTTTCCCCAATACCCCATCAGCGTTTGTTTTTGGTTGATTTCTTGATGTGTTTGTAGTTGTGGCTGTATCTTCTAATCTGTTCTGTTGATCTTCAGGTCTATATTCCAGTGCCATACTGATATTATCACAGTAGCTTTGTGGTATAATTTCAAGTTAAAGATTGTGATTCCTCTTGCCTTGTCTTTGTTGCCCAGAACTGCCTTTGCTCTTCTAGGTCTCTTCTGGTTCCAAATGAATTTTAGGATTATTTTCTCTAATTCTGTGAGATATGCTGTTGTAATTTTGATTGGAATTGTGTTAAATCTGTATCATAGTTTTGGAAGTATGGCCATTTTCACTATATTGTTTCTTGCTACCCAAGAGCGAGCTATGTCTTTCCGTTGTCTGATATCTCTTCCATCTCCTTTTTCAAAGTGCTGTAATTTTCAATGTAGAAGTCTTTTATCTTTTATCTTTCATTGGATTGATTCCTAGGTATTTCATTTTTTTGGATGCTATTGTGAAAAGTATTGCTTCCCTAATTTCTCTCTCATTGAGTTTGTTATTCATGTACAAGAGAGCTATGATTTTGAATCCAGCTACACTACTGAATTTGTTTATTAAATTTAGCAGTTTTTAGCGGACTTTTTAGGGGTCTTTTATGCAGCACATCATGTAATCCATGAATAATGATAATTTAACTTCTTCCTTTCCTATTGTTATTCCTTTTATTTATTTATTTGTCTAGTAAACTCTGGCTAAAGTTTAAAAAACTATATTGAGTGAGAGTGGTGACAGTGGACATCTTTGTGTTGTTCCTGATTTTAGAGTGAAAACTTTCAGTTTTGTCCATTTAGTATAATGTTAGTTGCTCAGTTGTCAGAGACAGCTCTCATCAGATTGAGATAAAGATCATCTATTCCAGTTTTCTGTAGGGTTTTTATCTTGAATGGGTGAAAAGCTTTTTCTGCATCCATTGAGATGATCGTATAGTTTTTGTCCTTTGTTCTGTTAATACAGTGTATTAAGTTTATTGATTTTCATGTGTTGAAGCATCTTTAAATCCCTGAGATGAATCCAACTTGATCATGATATATGAGAAGTATTTTCTTGGGTAAAAGTTTCCCACAAAAACCTGAGAACTCAATACTCAGGAGGCTGAAGCAGGAGAAGCTCTGTGAGTTTGAGGCCAACCTGGCTACATAGTGGGTTCTAAGCCAGCCTGAACTACATAGTGAGACCCTGTCTCAAAAAAAAGAAAAGAAAAAAAAAAAGATAGAAAAAAGCAACCTGGGAGCCAAAAGGGGACCTAGGGATGTGGGAGGGGAGAGAATGAAAAAAGAATTGAGATGTGTTATGCACATGTACCAACTCCCCATGGGGAATGTGATCATTATGTACTACAAATATATACTAATAAAAATAACATAAAAAAGAAACGAGAACATTATGTGGAATCAAAGTAAAGTTGCCTGTCTTCTGAGACTTTAGTCTTCAAAACTTAAATAGCAAGAACTTTACTGATCAGACATTGTCTTCCATTCTTAAAAAAGGAATCACATTTCTTTAAAAAATAAAATAAAGTTATGTAGCCGGGGATTTAGCCCAGTGGTATAAGCGCTGGACTGGCAAGCATGAGGTCATGAGTTTGATCCCTGGTACCAAAATAAATAAATAAAGTAAAATAGAATTACATTTCTGACCATGCATTCTTTCCAGCCTAGAAGCTTTTCTTTCACCTAGTAGTGGACCCAGGATATGTATCGAGTCTGTTCAGAGTGCCACACACTTCTAGTCTGCAGCTTGGGTTGGGTGGTGGTCAGGACACGCTCCTGCACTGCGAGAAGAGAGCTAATAAGCCAGATGACACGTGGTGCTAGGGACAGAGTGAAAATACAGGTGTGTGCAGACGCCTGGCTGGCTACCACAGGGTGGATGGCCAGGGAAGCCCTCTGAGGGAGATAAGATCCGAAGGCAGAGACAGCCATGCCAGGAAAAGCACCACTGAGGCAGAAGAACAGCAGTGCTTTGGCAAGTGAAGCTTTGTTGGCAATACTGAGCACTGCGACAGATCCCTGCTTCCTGCAAGACTATAAGTAGGTGCATTTGAGTGTAATTTTACGACTGATAATTCCCAGAGAATAACTCTTACTTGGAGTGATGGTAAAAGAGGAGGCCTGGGAGAGACACTGAGACGAAGTGAACATGTAAGATGCTTGAGGTGCAGTGTTCAAAGTCACTCAGAGTGACCAGAGAGTGAGCCTGCCTGCACCTTGGCCCTGCCTAACTGGACTCATGCTCATCAGAGTCCTGGGAGGGAAGGAAGGAGGGAGAGAGAAGAATTCCGGTTGTGAAATACTCTAGTGGGAGCAGGCTGAGAAGATACATGAGATGAGAAACACTGAACGAGCCCGGAAGCTGGGATGGTGCTGCATACCTATCAACCAGCACCCAAGGTGGCTGAGACAGGAGGATCAGTGGCAAGTTCAAGCCCAGGCTGGGCACTTTAGCAACTTAGTGAGGCTGTGTCTCAGAATGTAAAAAATAGCAAGGCTGGGGATAGAGCTCAGTGCTAAGGAAAGGCAGGCGTTCAATTGCTTTTTTAGTTGCTTTTTTGAGACAGGGTCTCGCTGTATAGTTCAGGCTGGCTTGGACTCGCCCTAAGCCCAGGCTGGCCTCAAACCTGTGACACTCTTCCAGTCTCAGCCTCCCATGGTACCAAGTGTGTGTGTGGGTGTGGGTGTGTGTGTGTGTGTGTGTACACACGCACGGGGCGGCGCAAGTGTCCACACACACACAGCCTGGGAGATAGTCCCCCAAGGCACACTCTAAGCCCCAGGCCAGCACCACCCCATCCTACATAGCCTGAGGCCACCTCTCACAGTGTCTGAGCATAGTGGCTGTGGTGTCCGAGGAATCTGGCTGTCTGCTTTTCTCATTCTTTTTTTTTTTTGGTACCGGGAATCAAACCTACAACCCTGCACTTGCAGCAGGCGCTTATGCCGCTGAGCTAAATTCTCATTCTTACATTGCCGTCCACCAGCCACTCGTCCTGCATCCTACGTGGCCCCTGTGGCAGCAGGCATTGCAGGTTTCCTGTCCCTGGGGACTTGTAGGGACCTGCCACCTTCTGTAAGGAGGACTTTCCTGCTACCAATTTGTACAGATTAAAATGTTAAGTAACAGCTGTGTTGATATTTCTCAGAAGGGTGATGTCCGAGGAGTGAGTTCCTTCTCATCATCTTGCAGAACCAGTTTGAGAATAATCTGAAGGAGCTGGGCATGATGGAGCATGCCTGTAATCCCAGCTACACTGGAAGCTGAGGCATGAGGCTTGCAGATTCAAGGCCAAACTGAGTAACTTACTAAGCCCCTAACCCATAATAGAATTAAAAAGGGCCAGAAATGTATCTTAGTGGTAAGAACAGTTGCATACTAGCACATGGGGTTCAATTCCTAGTAATGAAAAAACAACAACACCAAAAAACAATGCCTGAGGGATAATGGCCAAGGAGCAGGGAAAAGATCATTTGAATCAGTAGTGGGGATTGGATTTTAAGTGCCAGTATCAGAATGTCACCGCTCTTGTATTTGTGTGTGCTAAATTGTAAAACATTATTACATTACACACTGTGATAGCTCTTTTTGTTTTTGTTACCCTAATAACAAAGTGGCTCTTTTTTTTTTTTTTTCTCTTAAAAAGAATATGGATTGTGCTCAGTGACGTTTGAAAATAAGCTCTATCTCGTTGGGGGACAAACTACAATCGCAGAGTGCTATGACCAGGAGCAAAACGAATGGAGAGAGATAGCGCCCATGATGGAGAGGAGGATGGAGTGTGGGGCGGTCATCATGAATGGGTGCATCTACGTCACTGGAGGGTACTCCTACTCCAAGGGAACCTATCTTCAGAGCATTGAGAAGTACGACCCGGACCTCAATAAGTGGGAAATAGTGGGTAATCTTCCAAGTGCCATGCGGTCCCACGGATGTGTTTGTGTGTATAATGTCTGATTGGACCCACAAAACTGATACAGTAATCATTGTTGGGGGGCATAGTAAAAGGAATGCAAGGTTTGGAGTCCTTACCCGTTATTTGGTCTGGCACATGATAGGAAATGGTTTGATTTTAATTGCTAACCAGGGCTGGGGATTTAGCTCAGTGGCATAAGTGCCTGCCTGGCAAGTGTGAGGTTGGTACCACACACACACACACACACACACACACAATTTTAATTGCTAATGCTACATGACTCCTACACCCAGTAACTAATGATCAAGAAAAATTGTGTGTATCTATACACTTGAATCAGCGGGGTTAACTCGTATAACGTCTGTTTTTCAAAGATAATATGGACTATTTGGCACTTGGTAAAAGGAGATTCATAGTGAATCTTTGCCTCCTGGTAGCATCAACACTGGGAATGTTGTTTTATGTAATGAGGTGTCTCTTCAGAGCCATTCACGTAATAGTACACAGGTTCTGTTTAGCTAACAGGAATTTGAAATTTAAGGAGGGAATCTTCTCTACCTCTGTAAAATGATCACTTAAATTTTTTTCCATTTAAAATTATTTAGAATGTGGACTTAAACTTTAAGTGTATTTTTCCATTATAGTGTATGTATATAATTTATTGCTAGTATTCTTTACTTACAGACTGTCAGATATATACAAAATACTGTGTAAAAGATTGTTCTAAGAGTTTATAAGCTAAAGTTAAAAGAATACCAAGTCTGAAAAATCGCAGAGAAAATAGTCAAATACTTGTTGATGCTAAGGGCTATTTTTAATTCTTAGCCTTGATGTAAATTGCTAGTTTAGGTGTCTTCTTATTAAGCATGTCAGAGAATCATCTTCTTGAGATACAGATGTGTGTCTACAGATAAAGTTGAATTTGTGAGCAAGAAAGCATGTGGAACAGGTGTGATATCATAGAAAATGCATTGATGAGAAGAAATTTACCTTTACTTCCCAGCTCTGCCACTAACTAGAGTTTGGAACTTGAGTCACAAACCTTCCTGACCCGTACACACTGTCACTAGGGGTCGTAGGTGCCTTAGTACAGTACAGGTCTCTCGACCCTTGCAGCCAGAGGAGTCCTGGGTGTCGGGGCCCTTGGGCTGCAAACACCCTGTCACCTTCCCCTTGCGCTTCCAGACTCACTTCCCATGGGGGCCCTAGCTGGAGACAAGACCTAAGCACTGCTGCCCTTTCTGCAGCTGTCCTCTTCGATGCCTGTGAGGCCGGCTGTTCACACCTTATTTTCTCTTTTTGAAGAGACAGTAATTACTTTTCACTTTAAATACTGAAGTTTAAAACTACTCCTGGGTGCTGAACATGGTGGTAGCACACACCTGTAATCCCAGCACCCAGGAGGCTGAGGCAGGAGTATCATTTCGAGTTTGAAACCGACCTGGGCTACAAAGTGAGCTCAAGGCCACCCTGAACTATGCAGAGAGACTCTCAAAAACAAATAAATAAAATAGAACTACTTCTGTCTTGAAAACTTTTAGGAAGACACTGTTTTTAACACATACATTTCAGATTGCATTTTAAATAGATAAACTCCTTTGGAGAACATATGGTACTATATAGCAAGAGTCATAAAAATGATCATATCCTTTGCCCCGTAAATTCCACTCATGTTTTTAAACTAAAGAACAATACCCCATAAAAATAAATGCATGAAGATGTTTCTGTCTATATTTTTATAATAGTAAAAAAATTGGAAAACGTTGACATGTTGAAGAGAGGAAGCTAATGAACATATGGAATACACTAGCATGGAAATAATTATTTGGAGGTCTGTGTAGAAAAATGGACATGTCTTTGATATGGAAACTAAAGCAAGCATAGTGCAAAACTGTATGCACACCAAGAATGCAACTATAAAGTCTGTGCATGTGGGAGGTAATATGCAAAATAAACTTGTATTAGTTTGGGGATATAGAATGATTTTTAATTTATTTTTTTTTTTCATTATTTGTATTTTCAATAAAAACAAATCATTTGTGTTCATTGTTATGACTACTTGAATTTGGGCCAGTTTGGTATGAGGACAGTCTGAATTGGTGAAACAACTAAATTATAAACTATTTCATTGTTCTCAAGAACATTTAGCAATTATTGCTGGTATGTTGCCCAGTATTGTTTTAGAGATCTTCATAATGGAAGAGAAGAGCAGCTGTAACAGGCATGGCGGGGTGGCATGCCTGTGCTCCTGGCACTAGAGCCAGGAGGATCACAGGCTTGAGGCCAGCCTGGGGGGTCGATCTGAGCTACACAGAGACCTTGTCTCAAATGAAAAGAAAGGAAGGAAGGAAGGAAGAAAATTGCAATCACCTTCCTCTCATTTGCCAATGATCTGGGTCCTATAAAATACCAACTCCATTTCAACCCTTTCTGGGAATTCTTTCCTGAATGTTTCAGCAATAGTAAAACTTACTGTCACAGAGAACGTTAGCATTATGAGTGCTCAGTAGATCTCTTGGCCAGGTTTGAAACTGGGCCACATCTTAGTATTCTCCAGGTCCAGTCATTTCATGTGTGTATCTATCATACTTTGTAAAAGGATAGTAGTATCAGTTATTTGTTCAGAAAACATTCTAGAGGTGCTTGAAAGATCTAGAAAATACTATCTGAGACATTTAATTCACAGTTTCTAAAATATTAGTATTTGCTACTGATTTGTAGTTAGAAGAAAGGATTAGGGAAAATATGAAGTTTTTTGTCAGTCATCCACAATTTAAAATCACTGTAGTATGAATAAAAAAAAACTTTCAAATTTAAAAGCCAGTGCTTTGTAAGAACAAGCACTGTTTTTTTAAAATTTTATATAAAGAAAGACAAAACAAAACAGAAAATGGGTAGAAAAAATACATACTTTCAAAGAAAAAAAAAACTAATAAATCACTAGTTGATGTTTACATATTGTTCTCTTACAAATAATTGTTCAAGATACAAAAGCAGAACATATAAATGGGAATTCAAACAGTGAGACTGCAAATAGTTCTGTTCAGCTATCTAATAAAAACAGTAATATGGTTATCAATCCTATACACGAAAACATACATGCATTTATCCATATCTTCATTATGTTGAGATTAAATAAACCAAAGCAGACTAAAATCACTCTGAACAAAGAATAATAGTATTGCTGAGTTTCATATCATGACACTCCAGAATCAGCACTGGGTACTGTAGTGCCTTTTTTTCCTTCAAAGTATTTGTTCATTTCATCATGTATCATAAGATCAGTTCTTGTAAACTGCTTATAGATTTCACGCAAGCATGAGTCTTAACATGTATTTCTATCCTTTCTATATTAGAGGGAGAAACAGAACAAAGCAGGACAGAACAAAACATATTCCTATAGACACAAAAACTAAAACATATAAAACTGCTGTACAAGGAGTTCTACCATGGTTACTGTGTTGTCTCTTGTCATCATCAATAGAATTGGCCAAATCATCAGATATAGCATAATTGAATATATCAGTACATAGCAGTATTAATAGAAATACAACTTTGTAGATAGTGTAGAACTACAAAAACGTAGTAATCAAATCAGAATGGGTATCGAAGTGAATCATTGTCATTTTCAGTATAGTTGTCTATACTCTCAGACTTTATACTATCAACCTTAACAATTTTGAATAAAATCTGTCAATACCAAACAGCAATCAAACAAATCAGATTTAAGATCAGTCATGATAAAACAGTATAAGTCATACAGGGCTCCAGATAAGTTAATAGGAAATTAAAGATGATACTGTGCTATATCCTGATGTTTTTGGGATTGCTGTCTGTGCCCTCAGATCTAGAGAACAAGCACTATTAAGGAAACGAGATGGTTCTAAGCATGACAATGGAAGTAACCTTATCCAAATTTTAAAAGTTGCTGTTTCTCATAGGTTTGATTTGTAGTTTTTTTAGCTGAAACTAAAGGAGGATCAACATCGAAGGAGCTTGCTTAAAGGCATATTACCCTTTATTTTCCATCTCATGTAAATATATGCCTGTATCATGGACTAAATAGTGTTCTCCCAAAGCTTGTGAGTTGAAACCCTAAGCCGAATGTCATTGTAATTGAAGAGGGGAGAGAGGGCAAATACTTCATGGAAGTAATTAAAGTAAAAAGTCCCGAGGATGAGGCCTCCAGCTAATAGGCTGTGTCCTACAGGAAGAGACTCTGGGGAGCCTGTTCATGTCTGCTCTTGCTCTCATCCTGCCATCCTCCAGCCCCTGAAACTCAGCCACTGCAGACTAACAGCTGCGAGAACTGTGAAAAAGTACCTGCCTCTTGCTTAAGCCTTTCAGTCTATGATATGCAGCCTGAGCTCACCAATAAAGCAGATGACTGACAGTCATCTGACAACAGATGACTCTTTAGTGGTACTGGGATCTAACACAGGGTCTTCACACTGAGCTACATCCCCAGCACCCCACCACCACCTTGAGACAAGGGTCTTGCTAGTTCACTAAATTGCCAGAAAGGGCTCAAACTTGAACTCCTCTTGCCTCAGCCACCTAGAGTGCTGGGATTACAGTTGTGTGCTACCATGCTTGGCAGGAAGATACCTTACCTGATACAGTTGAGGTATTGGGTCAGCCAGCCATAGTCTATCCCCTAGATAGCCTTCCCCCTCCCATCACATATGCAAAGCAACCAAAACCACTTTATTAGTCAGAAAAGGTCTGAAACTGTAGCAATCCAGTTTCATTTCTTAGGTCACACTAGACACTTGGAGTTTCTGTCTGCCTCACAGCAATGCTCCCAAAGACCATGTGTGCTGAAGCTCTTAACTCCTTGCCTACGCAACTGGCACTGGACTGTCATGCCATCTCATGTCGTGCCACAGTGACAGGTGACAAGAACTGACAGAGAAGCCGTGGTGACCAGGAATAGGGATGGCGTAGGTGTCTTGTTTTTAAGCCTTCTTGAAGGTCTATCTGATAGAATTTTCAGCATGGCTAAAAAGATAAGAAGTATAAAATAAAAGTGGCCTTTATTTTAAGAATGTGGAGAGGGACTCCATGACCTCTGGGGTCTGGCATTTTCTCTGCCCGGCATGTGGTGTGGTGCATACATGTAGCTTAGGTTTGGGGTGGAGCCTAAAGGGCATTACTGATGCACAGGTAGCTCATTGGAATTCATTTCGCACCACAGGCAAATTGCTGAGGGGCGGGGAAGATGACCTCAAGAGAGAGCCTCTTGGTTCCACCTCCCAGCCTCCCACCACTGCAGCTTCCCATCCAGGGCACAAAATCGCTTCACTATCCTGTCTTTCCAACAGTTTGGTTATCTGAACCTTTTTAATTTTGAGTTGTGATTTTGGCTTTTGCAACCAAACAAAGCAGAGACTAATATCAAACAAGCTGGCTGCAATTTCCAGCTCAGTTACAGAGCACTTCCCTAGCATTTGTGAGGCCCTGGGTTTGATCCCCAGCACTGTAAAGAAATAACAAAGAATATAATTCAGTGATTTTTAGTATATAAAAAACAAAAAACCATAGGCTTGTCCTGTGTTAAAATGTAAATAGCTTTAGAAAGTATATTGGTTTTCATGCTATAACAAATTGCCAGATTAATTTAGTAACAATAGAAATTTAGTATAATTCTGTAGGGTGGAAGTATGGCATAAGTTTCATTATATCAGTGGTAGCAAATTTAATTTCATCTGGAACTTTAATGCCCTTTCACCATGTAAGATAATATAGTCACAGGTTCCAGGGATCAGGATGTGGACATCATTAGGTGGGCCTTATTCTCCCTACACAGATGGTATATGAAGTCTTAACCTTTTAAGGCTCCATTTGGTTGAATTTATCCTAGGCTTTCCTGAGAGGAGATTTGCACAGAAGAGGAAAATAAAACAAGATGGGTCCCAAGAGTTCCTGAGGGCTACAAGGTAGAAAATAGTTTGAAAAAGAGGAGGGGGAGGAGGAGAAATCGAAATTGTTGCTGAAGGGTTAACAGACGAAAGCCTGAAAACCGAACAGTTCAAGAAAAGTCACTGCAATTACCACCCCTATAAACCTTCTTTGCTAGAAGGCCCCAAGTCATTTTATATGCTAGATTCCATGCACTGTGACATTTAGTGAGTCTGAGCCAATCATGATTATTCTGTTTCTTGCCAACATTTGATTTAGGAAGAATGTGAAGCATTTTTAATTTTTATGACACCAGAAGAGGGAACTGGAGTTCTTTGAGCCAAAACAAAACAAACTTTGCTCCTGGGAGCTGGGTAGACTCACCATGGTAAAGATGTCATCTTTCTTTGTTTTTTTTTTTTTTTTTTTTTTTTTTTTTTTTTTTTTTTTTAATCGGTACCGGAGATCGAACTCACAACCGCCTGCTTGCAAGGCAGGTGCTTATGCCACTGAGCTAAATCCCCAGCCCGATGTCATCTTTCTTGAGGTTAATACACAATGTTTTTCTTGTAATTTCTTTGCCAATTATCAAATGTCAGTATATACAGACAACCTAAAGTACTTCATAAAATCAAATATGTCATAGCAATAACCATTTAACAACTAACAAGTAGAACAATACAAGATTATTTTTATAAAAAATTACCACCACAGGGGCTGGGGATTTAGCTCAGCGGCATAAGCGCCTGCCTTGCAAGCAGGCAGTCGTGAGTTCAATCTCTGGTACCGATAAAAAGGAAAAAGACAAAAAAAAAATACCACCACAGTTATTAAAGCTTTGTTAATTATTACAGCAGCAAAGAATATGTTACCAATGCTTCACATTTGAATGGCTCAATATTAAATTAATTCCACTAAGAAATTAATATTAGAAATTAAATATTTTAATTTTTGGAAGGTAATGTAGCATCACCTAATTACTACTCTTTAGGAAAATCATGGATATCTATTATAAAAACACAAGAAGAGGCCCAGTGTGGTGGCACATACCTGTTGTCCCAGCACTCGGAAGCAGAGGCATGAGGATCACTGAGTTTGAGGCCAGCCTGAGCTACACAGTGAAATTCTGTCTCAAAAAAGACAAAAAAACCCAACCAACCAACCAAACAAACAAACAAAAACACCCAAAAACAAAAGCACAAGAAGAAACAGTTTATGACAAATTTCTTGGGTTATAGAGGAGTGAATATTTTAAAGTTCAATAAAAATGTCTCCTTGGGGCTGGGGATTTAGCTCAGCGGCATAAGCACCTGCCTTGCAGGCAGGCGGCCATGAGTTCAATCCTTGGTACCGATTTAAAAAAAAAAGTCTCCTCATAAACTAGAGGCATTATTATGTAGTCTTTGATGCTGAACCTGAGTTTTGATAGAATTATGAAATTAGGAGTTATGAACTGTTAATTTTACTTTAGCCCTCTGAGTTAAAACCTGAGGTTCTCTTTTGAATTCACTAAAGAATCTTGGTCAAACTGCTGGTGAGTATCAGAGATTCCAATTGGCCACATCCTGAGAGTGTTTGTATTTGTTTAGGAAGTCACATAAATTGTGCTTGCTGTACACTCAGATTGCCAACATTTCAACTTTGAAATTCAAACCAGACCACAAGAATGTCCATCTACAAGTGCCTACAGATGTGAAATATATCTTTCATTAGAAAGTCCACAAATTCTTTTTCCGAGGTACACAAGACTTGTATTTGTGGTTTTCCAAATGTACGTTTCTGTAGCCCTACTCTGTCTCTTTAGCATTTTCCTCCTCATTCCTTCCTCATGAAAACAAGGCCCATCTTATTCCCAGGCAAAGATTAGATTATAAGACTTTATGCACAGGCAAACATTTGCAATAAAACCTTCATTAGTTTTGGTATGACTTTAAAAAACAGCTTTGCCGTTAAATATAATACAGATACAGAAATTCTGTGAAACAAATGTGCAATTTAGTGGGTTATTAAAGGGCAGACACCTTTGTAACTGCATTCATTTTAGGAGGGAACACTGCCAACCACCTGGGTCACCCTCAGGTACCTTTGTATTCACTACGGTCATTATTTTCTTTCTCCTTTTCACCGTCATGACCTGTATTTCTAGATTCCTTTAGCTATTGCAAAACATGTACTGCAAACCAGGTGCTAAGACCACAGAAATCTGTTGTCTTAAAGTTCGGGAGGCCTGAAGCCAAGTTTTGGCAGCGCTCAGCTCAGGGAGGCTCGAGGGCAGACTCCATTCTTTTCTTCTTCTGGTGGCCTTCATGTTCCTTATGTGTGGCTCCTGTCTCCCCCTTTTCTTTCTGAGTCAAATTGTCTTCTGCCTATTATAAGGACAATTGTCATTGGGCTTATGGCCATCTGGATAATGTGGGATGATTTTCTTATATCAAGATCTTTAATTGTATTTGCAAAGATCCTTTTTCCAATTTAGTGTCATTCGTAGGTTCCAGAGGACACATGGAGGTGGGGGAGTCACATCACCCAGGTGTAATCCCTAAACGCCGTGTTCAATTTTGCCTTGTTTTCATTCTTAGCTTTCTTACCATAGCTTTCTACCCATCTCTTTTTTCAGCCTCTATCAATGTATTTTGGAAGAAGCAGGATTATGTATCCTACTTTCCCAATACTGGGTTTTTCTCTGAGAATGTTCCTTTCTTCTGCACCTTCTATGAGTTGGCAGTTAGATGTAGAGATTTATTTAGATTCAGGTTTGGTCTTTTTTTTTTTGTCTTTTTCCTTTCCATCGGTACCAGGGATCGAACTCACGACTGTCTGCTTGTAAGGCAGGCGCTTATGCCGCTGAGCTAAATCCCCAGCCCCAGGTTTGGTCTTTTTGTCAGGACCACTTCCTAGCTGGTAGTGGTGTGTTTGTCTCTGTGACGCTGGGGGCCGTAGATGCTCAGTACCTAGGTCCTTGATTCCCTGAGGGTTACAAAATGCTGATCTCCTGCCATCATCTCTTCTTGGTGTGTGTGCTGAAATGCTTCTATAAAGAAAAACTTACCCTCAATTATTAGTCGGTTAACCAGAGGTACAATTTGTATCGGAAAGGCAGAATGATATTTGACTCTTATCTTTGCTTACCAGTTTGGAAAAGCGCTTACACTGCTGAGCTAAATCCCCAGCTAAAATCAAGTTATTAACATTGTCCATAGGTGATTTGTTAGACTGTTCGTTTTTAAAGACACTGTGAACTTTTGAATTTGAAATCAATTAGCATTTTTCAGTTCATTGCAGTTATACGTATTGATGAGTCTGTTCCATCCTGAGGCACTAGATGCCTCTGCAGAATCTTTTCCTTTGGTTACAACTTTAAAAGTTGGTGACAGAGATGACAAGATGTTCCTCTATCATTTTGCATTTTTGTTACCTGAAACCTGGAGTAAACTATTTATATCATAGGCTTGGTTTCTGAAGCTATATCCCCACGCTTCTTTTTTGTTTTTCTTTTGAGACAGAGTAAGTTAGTAAATTGCCCAGGCTGGCCTTGAACTTGAAATTCTGCCTCAGCTTCCAGAGTAATTGGGATTAGATACATGCCACTGAGCTGGGCTGGCAGGTTAGACTAACTTTTAGGTTTTCGAGAGAAGTTAGAAAAACAAAAAGATTGTTGCATAAATTTCTTGGAAAGACGTAAAAAAAAAATATTTCCCTCCAAACTAAGAGTGGGTGACAGTCCAGACCACAACTTGGACAAGTCCATCTTGGCAAGTACCTGAGTTTATTGGAGGTTACTTTCAGAGCAGTGGACACTGGAGGGCTGCAGCACTTAGCAAGTCCTTAACCCGCTGTGTTCATCTACTGGTTTTACAGAGCACTAATTAAAACAGCAAGAGCAGGAACAAATCTTTGGGAGAAGTGATGTGTGCTCCACTTCCATTTCATCCGTAGCAGAATTCACCAGTCCAGCCACCGTGATGGGTGGATGAGGGTGTCCAGTTGGTACCTCTCCAGGACATCCCAACAGCTAGACGGCTGGGGTGCGGGGCACTGCAAGATGGAGTTACTTTGCTGTGGTTCAGAGGACAATTCTCACCAGAGCTGGAGCCCATAATCTTTGTCTTCTTGAACAGGAAGCTTTTCTAAGAAGGCTTAGAGCAGGAATTGCATGCCCTTCAGAAGCCCCATGAATTCAGACATTCCCTCAGCTTCACCAAACACAACTGGTTTATGAAATTGATAGAAAATTTAAACCAGGGCCAGGGATTTAGCTCAGTGGAATAATCACCGAGCTAAGCAAGCATGAGGTTGTGAGTTCAGTCCCCAGTACTTAAAAAAAAAAAGAAAGAAAGAAAGAAAAAAAAAGTTTAAACCTAAGTTCTGCCTGATCAAAGTGACCATTACTTTCTCGGCTGGTATGACTTCAGTTTTCGAGTGTATTTTGTGGCTTCCCAGTCTCCATTTGTTTGCCATCTTGCATACCTGTGAGACTCTGAAAAGTAATTCTAACTGGGCATCTTTCCACAGCGACATCCGGCTTCTGTGAGCCTCTGTGCTTTTTTAGTTTATGAGTTATAAATAAAGATGTTCTTGGCCATTGCAATGGATGAGCTGAAACTTTGAAATGTTTTTTCATTGAGGAAGCTGAAAGTTTAATGAGAAAACAACTGCAAAATGTAACAAAACATCTGCGGAAGTAGAGCACCATCCAGTAGAGCACCATCCTGTCTGGTAAATGGGGGTCAGAAACCACCAGGCTTCTTCTCTGTTTCACCTGATTCTTTGGCTGTAAAAACCAAATATTTAAGACAGTCCTGGAGCTGCATGCTTGTAATTCCAGCTACCGTGGTGGCTGAAATGATAGGATCAGGAGAACAAGGCCAGCCTGGAGGATGTATAGAGACTTTGTCTCAAAATAAAAAATAAAAACTGAAGATGCAGCTCCGTGGTTGAGCACTCACCTAAGATGTGCGAGGCCCTAGGTTCACTACTTAACATTGCTAAACAAAAACAAAAAACCAAACATTTAGAAAAATGTAAGGGAAAGGAGAGCCACCCACCCGACCAGTTCTCCGGCCCCCTAGTGTAACAGGAATTAGAGACAAGAGTTAGGACTATTAGGCGGTAAGGACAGCAGCCCCAAAACAGAGTCAGGAAACTCAAAATGGTGTCTGCTGAATCACAACCCTCAGGGATCTCATGGAAACATCCGCCAGGAGGCGTTTGGCTGTCAGTAACCACCTCAGAGCGTGATCATGTGGGCCACTGGCTCAGGGACACATAGGCCCCACATGGACACTGCACGAACACTGCAAAACTGGACCATGAAAGATACCTACTCTCCTATAGTGCAGAGTGTTGGTACAGTGGCCCAAGCTCCCTCAAAGGGCCCTCTTCTGGGTACCTTCTCGGAACAACTTCTGGCTAGCAGGAGCTTTACTTTCTGAACTTTACATCTTTCAGATAAACTTGCTTGCACCCTAACTCCTCTGTTTAGTTTTCACAGTGAAACATGACCCCAGTGTTCCCCATTGCATAGTCTCCTCAACTTGCAGAGCAGGTTCACTTCTGGCCTTGGAGAATACCTTGCAGTCAGTTCTTTGATTGGAGAAGTGCCTCTCACATTACTAGGCTTTTTGTGCAAACAGGTAAATAAAGTACTAATGTAGTCTACAAGATGCTGTGCTCGTGTCATTCTTCTCACACTCCTGCATGGACTCCCGAGGTATTCCATGGAGCAGAGTTAAAGTCCTTCCACAAGTGTGTCCACCTACTGATCCAGGTGGCAGCCACATGCCCAGGTGAAAACTCTGGGGTCTGTCATAGATGGAAGATGGGGCTCATAGACACTGAAACAATTGACAGTCTCTGCCTGATAGTAAAATTCTGCATGGCTACAATAATTAAAATTCTGGCATGTTATATTTCAAAATATAGAAGGGAAGTTAAAGAGAAACCTTTGAAGTACTGAGAGATGAACAGAGAAACAGGTAATTGGAAACCTTTATCTTCTCCTACATTTTAAAAATGCATCTGGGCCTATCCTATATTTGTGCTCACCTAGAAGGACTATAATTGGCACATTTCTAATGGACAATTAAGAAAACTGCACAAAAGTGTTAGGTCTGAGAAGAGGAGGATGGAGAAGGAGGAGGAAGGAAGGAGTTGGGTGGAAAGAGTGGAGTGGAGTGGAAGTGGACGGCCGTGGAAGGAGTGGGCGGTGGTGGCTGCAAAGATAAGAAATATAAAATATAAGTAACCTTTATTTTGGGAATGCGGGGAGAGACACCCCCCTCCGGCCCCCGGGGCGCAGCATCTCCACCCCGGGGCCGGGGGTCTCTCTCTGAAACACACACACACACTCTAACACGTGGAGTGAGGCCCATAAGTAGCCTCTGTCTGGGGTGGACCCTAAGGGGCATTAGGGATGCACAGGTAGCCCACTAGCACACGGTTGGCGCCAGAGGCAGGTTCTTAGGGATGGGGGTATAGGGTTACAGGTAAATCTCTAAGGGGCGGGGGAGGCGGGAGCTCCTTAATTTGGCTGAGGCTTCTCCTGGTTAAAGTGTCCGGTCTAGGCCAGCAACTCTTTCAAAAAGCACAAGTGAAAAAAAGCCTTTAAAACTGGATAGGAACTTTGTTAGGGTGGAACTGTTTTTTCCCACTTCCTGATGTCTCTCCAGGTCAAAGTAACACTCTGCTTGTCTCTCTTGGTCTCTCTCCACATCCACACTTACTTCTCCTTAGTGGAGAATTTGGAGGAATTTGTAAAGAATAAGCTGATAAGTGTACACTTAGGTGCTCTTTATCCTGAGTCCACCCAAGGAGGATTATGGCTGACCCATACTGCCTGTGATGAGAAGCAAAAAGATCCGGGCAAAGGCAACTCTCTTATCTTCAAGGTAAGCCACATTCCGCAACATCGCTGTCATCAGAAATATAAAGGGGGTATTTTGATCATCTGTCTGCCTAATTCCTTTTTATTGTTTCCTACTTGGCTCAGCATTGGGTGAGGATGAAGAATCTTATTGTTCTCAGATCTGAACACACCTAGGAATTTATCCTGCAAATATACTTAAATACGTGTGAAGTGATATTATATAATATCACGCATTATAGCGTCATGGTGTTTTTGTTTTTTGTTATTGGAGATTGAACCCTGGGCATTTACATTGAACTACATCTCCAGCAATTATTTACTTAAGTAATTAACTTTATTTTCAGATGGGTCTAATTAACTTGCCCAGCTTGGGTCTAAACTTGTGGTCTCCCTGCCTCAGCCTCCAAGATTGCTGGAATTACAGACATGTGCTGCCATGCCCAGATCCAGCACTGTGTGTAATAGTAAAACACAATCAGTATCTCCGTGTAGATGATTTAAATAAATTAAGGCCCAATTGCACAGTGGACTACTATGCAACTATGAGTTGAGTAAGCACACAATTTCTTAAAAAAAAAAAAAGCCAGACTGACAAGACAAACAACATACAGAACTGTGAGTACAATATGCTATTGTGTAAGAAAATTTAAAATGTATAAATATTTGCTAGTACATTCATAGAGTATTTCAGAAGGGATATATAAGAAACTAGTGACTTCATTTTGCCTGGGGTAAACAAATCTGATAACGTTTTCTGCTTGTTGCTCCTTAAATGTGTGAGTGCAAATTCAAAATAGAAATCATACATCTCAGGTAGTATAAAGTCCATACACCATTTTAAATCCCTTTTTGTTAGTAGATCATAAATTAATGGCCTAACTTAGTCAATCCAAATGCAACTGTGCTTACTTGGTTGCATAAAGTGAAATGATTGTCACAATTTTACCCTTTCAAATTTAATTACATTTGATTAAATCAGCATGTAAGTGTGTACCTAATGAAAATTTTTAAATTGAATAAAAACAGGTATAAGGAGAGTTGCAGTAAATGGCAAATTTCATATTAAAAAACTATTTGTCTGTCTTATAGTCACAGATTGTACTAAAACATACTTATTGAGTGCTGCCTCTATACCAGACCCTGCTCCCAACTCAGGAAATGGAGTGAGACTCTGTTCTTGTCCTTTATAGAGCCCCATCCTGGCAGTGCACACAGCTGAGTTCAACAGCTTACTTACTCTTTTTGTTTTGTTTTTGGAGACAGGATCTTACTTCGTAGTTCAGATGCCCTTGAACTCACTATGGAGCCCAGGCTGGCCTTGAACTCAAAGCAATCCTTCTGCCTCAGCTTCCTGAGTACCAGGATTGTAGGTGTGTGCCACCATGCCTAGCTATATTAGCTAATTTTTAAAAGATAATAGAGCTAAAAAAAAAAATCTGAGTTAAGAGAATAGAGGAGTACAGTGTAGAGGAGAAGCATTTATTTTTCCAACTGAATTTTTTTGGTGGTGGGATAAAATTTTTTAAACAAATGTGTATAGTTTTCTGGCTCTCTGTGTCTAGTACTATTTTGGGCCCGCGCCATAAAGCAATGAGCATAAGGATAAAGTCTCTTCTCTCAAGAAGCTTGAGACATTCTATTGGCACCATTCACAATAAACAGATCAATATATAATACGGGGATCACATTTCCTGTGATTCCTAGGGAGGGCTGGGAATTTTTTTTTCTTTTTTTAAAATTTTATTTAAGGAGAAAAAGAAAAAAATCAGAGAAAGGGTACAAGTTATACAGATTTACAGAAAAAAATAAACAGTAGGAAATCACTAGTTAATGGATTACATATTGTCATCTTAGAAATAATTGTTCAAGTTACAAAATTAAAGCTTATAAAGTGGACATTCCAACCGTGAGACTGTAAACAGTTCTGTTCAATGATCCAACAAAACTCAGTAATATCATTATCTATCTTATACACTTAAATATACATGCAGTTATATCATTTAGAGCACTTTATTTTCCTCTCTTTTGTACAATGACAATTACTCATTTTGGGTTTTGTTGCTCCCACAGTTCTTATTACTTTTTTGGAAGAGAGTAGAACCAAATGTGACATAACAGAACAGAGTCAGTCAAATCAAAAGGGTGGATATAATAGATAATGTAAAAACATAATACTAGGTGATCAACAATCGTTACCAGAATGCCTCTCACTATCTCTAATAGAATTGCCTATATCATCAGTTATAATAAAATTGAACAAAACAGTAAAGAACAAAACCGGCAAAACCAAAACATTGGAGACATTATAGGTCTTCAAAAGTAGATAATAGTCAACCAGAATGGGTGTCATAATGAATCCCACTATCTTCACAGCTGTTGCCTAAACTTTCAAACCTGGTACTATCAAGCAAAACAGAATAGAAGAACATCAGTCAAAACAAGATGGTGAGAGCAATACAGGGCTTTAAATCAAGATAATGGAGAATCAAAGTGGGTTACTATAATATATCCTGCTATTTTAAAATTTATTTTTCCCTTAATTAAAAGGATAAAAATAAAAAAGTAAATAATAAAATGGAGATTGAGATAAAAGAGGGCATAACAGCAAAACAGTGCAGATCAAAACATAACCATTTAAGCAAAATAGTGTTTCACCACAAGATAATCCCAACATAAAAGTAGTTACCATATTGTCTCTTTCCTTGAAATCTTTGAGTATAACTTCATATACTGTAGCATCAAATATATCAAAACAATGTAAAACCATTTAAGAGAATGACAGTATTACAGGGTATTTAGAATCAACTAACAGAAAATGAACAATGGTTTCGGTATAATCTCCTTGTCTATAAAAGTTTTTGCTTATACGATCATACATAATAAAATCCAATAAGATACAACCTGTTTAGACCAATGGAGACAGAAGAACAAAAGCTTGATGAGACTTCAAAACAAGATGATACTAAATCAGTATTACCTATTAAGATGTCATTTTCTCCAAAATAGCTGTTCCTATCATCCAATCTTCTCTGCCTCATTTCTGTTGAGCTCTTTTTCTGTCATTAGTTGTCAGTTTGTCCTCTTCATTTTGTTTTCTGGTCCATTCATTGTGGCCTCTCTGCTACTATTTCTGGATTCTTCGTATTTTTCTTTTTTAGAATATCCTGCAGTATTCTCTGTAGAGTTGAACTGGTGGTTGCATATTCCCCTAGTTCCTCTTTATCCTGGAAGCACCTTGTTTTTCCATCAATTTCCAGGGATAGTTGTGCAGGATATATCAATCTTGGCTGGAGATTATTATCTTTCAAAGCTTGAATTATTTCCCCCCATGCTCTTTGTGATTTAATGGTTTGCGCCGAGAAATCTGCTGTAATTCTGATGGGTGTTCCCTTGTAAGTGATCTGTTTTTTGTGTCTGACAGCTTTTAATATTCTGTTCTTGTATTGGATTTCTGGAATTTTAATTATTATATGCCTGGGTGTTGCCCTGTTTGGGTTGTAGGTGGCTGTGGTCCTGTATGCTTCATACAACTGAGTATCTTTACCTTTTGCTAAATTAGGAAAATTCTCCTGGATTATTTCTGTGAGTAGCTTTTGTAGTTCATTTGTTTGTGTCCCTACTTCTTCTTTTATGTTCTTAATTCTTAAGTTATAGACCCTCTTATCATCTTCTAGTCTTTCTATTATTGCTGTTTGTTTCTTTGTAATTTTTAAGAAGTTTTTCATTTCATGCTCCTATATTACAACTCTGCTCTCCAGTTCAGATAATCTGTCCTTAGTTTCTTTCAAGCTCTTATGCCAGTTTTTGATAGAGTTTTTAGTTTCCTGGTAATCTCTTTGAACCTGCTTCACGTATTCTATGCTTTCTCTATTTTCTCCATCAAACAATTCTTCCCTCTTTTTCTGTTCTTCCATTCCACCATCTGTTTTTTCTTGGGTGGTGCTTAGCATTTCTCTAACTATTCTGCTTATTTCTAGCTTCAGGTCATTAATAACTTCATTCCTGAACTCATCTATGAGGCTCTGGAGATAGCGTTTTATGTCTATTGGTGCAGTGTCCGCTATTGCCTGTTTCTCAGGATTGGGGGCTGAGGGGCCTTTCTTGTTGCTCCCTCTTCCCATATTCTTTGTTCCTTATATATGCAAGCATATATAGGAAGCCCAGCTTCCTTCCCTGTCAGCCACAGTCTGATTGAATTGCGCTGCATAGGTGTTCCCACCCACGGCAGCGCACCAGGGAGTTATGGACCAGGCAGCCTATGCGGGCCCACCCCTCCAGGTCACCTTCAGGCGCTGGGACCTGGGTTGTGCTAGCCTACTGCCAGCAGCGTCACATAGGCTAGGCACTGCTCACCAGTCCCGCTTGAGAGGGGGATATGTGACTGAAGTCACTGCAGCGCCCTGTTCCCGCAAGTCTACCCGGTCCCAGAATGTCCTCTGTTGGAGCCTCCTAGACCGTGGAAGAGTCCCAGTTTCTCTGACTCACACAGGTTGATGCACGGCTCCCCGCCCATCCTGCTCTCAACTCCGTTCACCGATTCCCTTCTCAGAGATTTCGCGCGTCTCTCTCCCTGCCGAGCCGATTCAGACGCAGCTGTGGCAGCAGGAAACCCAAATCGCGGTTTCCAATGGCGCGAGCTCCAGCTTCCATGCTGAGGCTTTATCTGTTCCTGTTATAGCACCAGGATTGCATTCCCAGTTGGTTTCTCTCAGCCCAGTTTGTTCTTGGGTCAGCAGGGCATATCTCCTCTCTTGCTTGGATTCCTCACTCTGCACCATTCCTGGATTCTAAGCTGGGTCTTTCAGAGAGCCTCCGTAGCTGCTGCTATCTGTCCGCCATGTTCCCCTGGAAGTCCGTGGGCTGGGAATTGCTAAGAGTTGCAGAACATTCTAGCTGCCAGATGGAACCCAGGGTGCAACAACAACTGCACATTCTTACACAAGGATTTCTGACAAACTGTCTAAAAAAGCCTTAGAGTAAAGAACAGAACCACTGAGCCTCCAACAATTTGTTGCAATTTCTTTCCATATTCTAAATAAGTATTCATTTTTATACCAAATATTTTAATTTTAATTTTTATATTTTATTTCTTGAGGAAGCTCCAGTCCTTAAAACTTCACATGAGGCATGGTGGTATAGGCCTGTATTCCTAGCACTCTGGGAGGCTGAGACAGGAGGATCACAAGTGTTCTGCTCTGCCTGTGTGACTTAGTGACTTAGTGACTTAGTGAGACCCTGCCTCAAAATCAAAGTAAAATAAAACCATAAAGAGAACTGGAAATGTAGCTCAGTGCAAAGGCCCTCAGCTCAATGTTGGAAAGATATGTATATTGAGGTTTAGACCCTACAAACCTGGATATGCCTACAAGATGTCAGGTGACAACAGAGTTATAAAGATAAATGAATCAGGATGACCACTGTGGGGAGGTATTATATACATGGGTTGGTGAGCAAAAGCCCCTCTGATAAAATGATATCTGTGCTGAGGCCTGACTAGAACCTTGGAAACATTCCAGCATACATACTGTGAAGTCTTCTGAATGCTTGTTATCCAAAGGAATTTTTCCTAATTAAAAAAACCTTTTTTTTTTTTTTTTTTGAGCCAGGGCCTCACTTTGCAGTTCAAGCTGATTTTCAACTCACCAGGCTGACCTCAAACTCATGGCAATACTCCTGCCTCAGCCTCCTGAGTGAAGAGATTATAGACATGCACCATTGTCTTGGTTAATTTTCTCTCATTGCTGAGACAAAATACAAGATGCCCAAAAATCAGGGGTGAAAAAGGTTTTAGCTCACAGTTTGTGGAGGTTTCAGTCCATAGTCAACTGGCTCCAAGGTAGGGGCATGGCACAGGAGCAACACTTCAAGATGGCAGAGGACAGTAAAAGCAGCAAGAGCAAAAAGGGGGAGGGGAAAGCAAGCCTCTTCTCCTCCTTTATATTGTATTCAGGCACCCAGATCTAGGGCAAGTGTAGCATTCACATCATCTCCCTGTCCCCTCGCACATGGTGAGGATGTTTACAAAGTTAGGGCCCTAACTTAAATGTTTAAACTTCTCAAGTTGATACAATATATCAATCATGAGAGCCACCATGGCCAGCTTTAAATCAATTCTTTCAGAATTACAAAATGATAGAGTGTTTATATTAATAAATGTATGCACTCATTAAGCAGTTAATTCATCAGAAAGGCAAAGGGTGAATTTTCATGATAATAACTACTTTTTTCGGATGAATCTGATGCAAGGGCTGTACAGGGGCTCCTAACTGACCCAGTCGCACTTGATCTTCCACAGTGAGGCTCCTAGGATTCTGGAATGAACAGGTCCTTTTTCTTTCCATCAGCAGTCCCATTTCCAACTCTGAGAATCAGAACACACCTCTTTACACTTTGCAAATAGAAAAATTTGCATTGTCCAGAGACAAAGGAGGCTGGGGCAGGAAGACTCTCCCCCATGGGTAACTCTTAGCTCTGTTTTTACAGTAAACACATCTATTTAGCAGTACAGATGGGAGGGAAGATGGAATCCCAAAGAGATCAAAGCTTATTAAACAATCTGACATTAATAATAACATTCTTTTGAAAAAGTTTTAAGCCAGTATATCCTGTTTGTTTCCTGTCTCCCTTCTATAAAGAAATCTCATCAGAAAAAGGCCTGATGACTTTAACTGGACTATGAGCTTACCTGAGGCCAAGGACACAGGCTAAATATTTTTGGATCTTCAAAGCCAAGTGCACGTTTGCAGAATTAAAAGTGAATGTTAAACTGAGCAATAGCAACCATAATTCTACAGGACTTGGTGATACTTGAGTTCACTTATTGGTTTCTCTTTGTATTTCCAGGGCCTGTCAAAAACAACAACAGAAAAAACCACCAGAGAAAAAGCCAGATGTGGTAGCACATACATAATATACAGGGAGAGGGAAAACCAGCAGAGACAACTAGGCTTGTGTAAAGGCACATGGTGTGGAATTTATTGTGTCTGGGTGCAGGCAGGCAGAGAGCTTGATAAAGCTGTCTCCCCCGAACAAAGAGCAGTAAGTTCCTTTTACAGAGATGGAGAGAATGCAGGGGACATTAGGCGACAGGATCCCAATAAACATCTGTGGTCAAAATTCTCTGGCAGTCTTGCATCTCAATGGGCAGAGTCCTTGAAGTGTCCTGTATAAATTCTTGGGTGTCTCCAGATGTCTCCAGAAGTCCCAGGACCTGCAAAATTCCTTGTCCTATCTTATCTCCTGCTGCCTTCCTGGCCTGGCTAATGACAGCTTTGGTGCTGAGCTGAGTTCCCTGCAGAGAGCAGTGTCTCTGCTGGCAGGCAGGTTGGGGGCTGGGAGGGTCAAGCCAGATTCCGACCTCACAGCACACACCTGGAATCCCAGCACTTGGGACACTGAGGCTGGAGGATCACTTAGGACTCAAGACCAGCCTGGGCTACACAGTGAGCTCAAGGACAGTCTGAACTGCATAGTGAGGCTCTGTCTCAAATAAATAAATAATATATAAATAACTAACTAGTGAGGGAGACAAAATGTATAAAACCATCAGCACTTAAAGTGACATCAAAGTGTCATTACCCGGTCACTTGCCCATTTGTTTGTTGTGTAGGACCCTAGGACCTGCAGTAGACCCAGAGGACATTCCCGCCATTTAATGTACTAGTGTAGAGCTGGCCTTCCAAATGACTTAGGTTTTTATAGAATCTTAAAACATAATAGAAGATTGCCCAGTATGGCATTGTTTACCCCACCTGAAGCAGACTTTCTGTGCTAGGACATCTCCATGCCACGCACAGATGTTTTGAGGTAGGGGTGGAAGGCTGCAGTCCTTTAATTTCTTGGTGGCGTCTGTGATGGCACATTAGTCACCTTGTAGATGTGGATGTTTTACTTTCACAGTGGCTGCCTGGGTGTGGAGTGAGGCATCTCATCCAGGTGTGGCCCAGAGCCCTGGGCCTCCTAGTGTGAGGAGCTTGAAGAGACAGGTGTGTGCCCTGCCCTTGGAGCAATCTTTACTGACCTGTGAAAGCTTGAGGGATACTGGTGACCCCTAACTGCAGATGTAGAAAACACTTGTGAGTTTGTTCTAATAAAACATGGAAGCCAGCCAGGGGTGGCCCATAATCCTAGCACTAGGGGAGGCTGAAGCAGGAGGATTGCTGCAGGCTTGAGGCCAGCCTGGGCTACATAGCAAGATCATGTCTCTAAATAAATAAATAGATAAATAAGATATGGAGGCCAGAACTGGTAAGAACAGTCTTACTTTTTACACAAAAACCGTAATAAGAGTTCTAACTGGGGAAGCAGGGGACACTATAAGCACACAAGAGAGGCGTGACTTTCCCCAAGAAATGATCTCTGAACTAAGACTGAAAATGACTGGCCTGACTTGTTTCCCACCCATCTACTACCACGATGCCTCGCGCCTCCCTCATTCCCACAATCAGGAGAAACGCAGACCTCCACAGTGCATCCTTCTCAGTCTCATCCTGTTCCACATCGATCCCAATCTGGCCACGCACCCCCAGAGGGCCACAAGGCTCTTCTGTGAGCCCCCGGTGGGAGTTGTGGAGTCCAGGGTTGCTGGGTGTGGTGTGCTTCCCTTTCACCTCTGTCTCCCCTGACCCTAGATCTCACTGCGCGTGGCCTATCAGTGTGCAGAGCGCCGCTGGTCCCCTAATTATTCCTCCTAACCCCGTGCCTCCTCCAGAAGGAGGAGTGCTGATTTTCTTCTCCTTGAGCCACCATCACTGTCATATTTCTATTGGCTTCTTCCTTCTTCCTGACAGTCATTACCCGGTCACTTGCCCATTTGTTTGTTGTGTTTCTGTTCATCCTAACTGGCTGTCATTTTTATCTAGATGCTCTCCCTTCCAACCTCTGGAGGTCTCCAATCCAATTCATTGAAGTACTTTCATTTATTTACTTTACCTCTCCCTGTGTGTATCCTGTCTTCATTCCCTCCCTCATCCACCTGTGATCTCCTCGTCTAATGAAAAACAACTCCTTGAGCTGTGTAGTGGTGCATGCCTATAATGCCAGCAGTGGAGAGGCTGAGGCAGGAGGATCCTCAGGAGTTCAAGGACAATCTGGGCTACATAATGTGTTCAAGGCCAGCCTGAAATGCATAGTGAGACTCTGTTCCTGCCAAGTGTGATTCTGGACCTTCCCTGACCCCCACCACAGCAAACTGGGGCCTTACATTCATGAACATAGAGAAAGAAGCACTCACTATCTGCTCCATATTCCTAAGAAGCTCAAGGAAGATCCCTCTGCAAATCAACCATTTATGTATAGTATTCTCCACTTTTCCCCTAAACATTTCAACTCTCCCTCTTTGAGCCCTGCTGTCACATACTTTATTGAAAAAAACACACGCAGCCAACTCTGTTCTTCTGGCCACTCAATCTTCCTGCACCTGTGTCAGTATTTGCCTTCCCACTTCCTACAGTGTAAATACACTGCACTGTCAGAGGCCCAGCTTTCCGTGCTCTGGAGACTCTCTCTCTTTTGTTTTCTAAAGGACTTGGATCTTGTGATTGCCCCGTTTCTCATGGACTATTAACATCTCCCTTTATTACATGTACTTTATTATTCTCAAACCGTATCTTTAAAAATCTTATGAATAGTTAGACATGGTGGTAAATGCCTATAATCTAAGCACTCTGAGAAGCTGAGGCAGGATTGCAAGCCTGAGCAATTTAGCAAGATACTGTATCCAAATAAAAAATAAAAACATCTAGGGATGTAGTTCCACATGAAAACCCTTGGTTCAACCCTTGGTGCTGAAAAAATTCTTTTTTTTGTTGTTTTGGGCACTGGGGATTGAACTCATGATCTCACATTTGCCAGACAAGCGCTTCTGCCGCTGAGCTAAACCCCTGGCCTCTGAAAAAAAAAAAACAGTAAAAAAATTCTTCAGTTGATTTTAAATCCCCTTCTGGGAGTGTTCCATTTCTATGCTATTTTCACAGAAAACTTCTCAGAGGAATTATCAGCCCTTCTCTGTTATCAATTCATCACCTCTGGTTGCTGCTTAACCTACTCCAGGGCTGTCATCCGTAGCCCAGCACGGACACTACCATTATCAAGTCCCCTGGGACTCTGACGTCATTGAATTCCATGGGAACTCTTTCCTCCTTTTTTGTGAGGTTACATGCAAACTGACCTAAGCCTGCTGGGTCCTTTTGTGTTACTAGGTTGTTTTTTTAGATCTTAGCAGCTAACAATAAACCGCAGTTGTAGATCTACTCCTAAAACCCTGGATTTCTATTTTGTGATTTTTCTGTACAAGTTTAGGGTTTCCCAGAAGTGTTGCCACTTGGGATTTACGATGATCCAGGTGATAGGATTAAAAGATGATTCATTTTGATGATTTTTTTCAAGATTGAATAGGAGAGTGTGTGGACGCTTGTACTCCACTGGCTAAGTAGCCCCGGAGCCTCCAGGAGAAAAGAGCAGTTCCATCAGTTCAGGGTACTTTATCAGATGGCGTCTTCAGTAGCATCCTCAGCATTGCTGGATTTACAGCCAATGTCATTAGTCACTTGAGAAGAATAGTAAGAAACCGGGGCTGGGGATTTAGCTCAGCGGCATAAGCGCCTGCCTTGCAAGCAGGGAGTTGTGAGTTCGATCCCCGGTACTGATAAAAAGGAAAGAAGAAAAAAAAAAAAAAAAAAAAGAATAGTAAGAAACCGACTCATTATTTAGAAAATTGGTGAAGAGGAAAAACAAAAAAGAAGCAAGCAACTATCTTCTCTTCCCAGTATGTACATCAAGAAAAACAAAGCATGAATGTGCGAGTGTGTGCACGTGTGCATGTGTGTGTAAGAATGCTAGCTCATACCTGCATAAGGGATGATAGACCATCACCATTTGACAACCTTACTGGAAGGAAATAATTAACTTCTAAAGTCATTAGGTAAGAGACTGACAGTAAATTTTATATTGATAGATCAAGCAAATAATGATTTGTTTCTTTTTTTCCCCTTCCTTCCTCACAGATTCCATGCTGGGGATGGAACTCTGGGTCTTGCACATGCTGGACACACTTCCTACCACTGAACTACACCCCTTGGCCCAGGCTGACAACATTTGGATCCACTGATTAATTTCCAAAAAAGAAAGCAAACCATTACATGTCTGTTGATGTGATGCAGTGAGAACACAGCACCACACACGATGTATTCCTTCCTAAATATTTAGTCTAAACCTTATCAGGCCTCTGGACCTAAGTTTTAGTTTGCCTGAAATGCAGAGGCTTAGAGAACACATTAAGTATCACTTTGGGATACAGCTGACCAAATCCAGAAAGCAACAAATTCTGAAGAAAAAAGAGTTTGGTTTCATCAACAAATGGAGGAAAAACAAAAGGTCCCATAGATTAGAAGAAATTTGGGAGCTATAGTAACTGTATAATATATAAGAAGGATTTATATCTAGATTGGAATAAACCAACTAAAAAGAAACTTATGACAATCAGAAAATTTGAATGCTAATTGATGAAATTAAATAATTTTTGTTAAATTTTAGTTTTCAAGTTTGATAATGGTAAATATGAAAAACAAGTAAATATTAAATGTGGTATTTAAAAACCTAATTTAAAGACATGTACCCAAAACTTATGGATTAAATCATGAAATTGGAGTATGTAAGGGCTTTGGGGGGGGGGCATGGGTAACACACAGGTGAAGCTGGGTTGGTAATTTGCTCACATGTGAAATCTGGTTTGCAGATATTCAGGGGCTTTTACCTTACACTTTATGCTTTCATTGTATGCTTGAAATTTTTCCATCATAAAAAAGAAAACAAAAAAAAATCAAATAAAAATATTACAGTTCTCCTTACAGGGTCTCCTTATAGGGTCTCACTGAGTAGCTCAGGCTGGCCTAGAACTCTGGGCAATCCTCCTGCCTCAGCTCACTGTTTTCTAGGATTACAGCTGTGGGCCACCACATCCAGCAGAGTTCTCCTTTGGAGAAATCTTTCCAAAGCATAGAGTAGGTTTTGTTTTTGTCTTTTTGAGACAGGGTCTTGCTATGCAGTTCAGGCTGGCCTTTAAGTAGCCCAGGCTGGCCTCAAATTCACAACGATCCTCCCACTTCAGCCTCCTGTGTGCTGGGATTACAAGTGTGCACCACCACACCTGGTTTAGTAATATCTATAATACTTCATCTGATTTTTTTCCTTCAAGACCTCTGGGATTATTTCAAATTTACCTATGGCTCTTTCAAATTAATGTGTTGCTTCATTTTTGTTTTTGAAAGACTAGAGTTGTATCTTACCTCAGATTTTCCTGAAAACTGCAGTCAGTTAACTCAATCATGTGTGGGTTTACTGTAGAGGCTCTGTCTTCAAAGGAGACTTCCATCATGTCTGTTGGACTAGCTCGGCCAGTCTTTCTACACGATCCTGGGAGACCTCTGCATCATAGCAAGTTTCTTAAAGTAAATTTGCAATCCCAGCACTTGGGAGACTGAGATAGGAGGGAGGAATACTGCAAGTTTGAGGACAGTCTGGACTATATAGTGAGTTTAAAGCCAGCCTGAATTACATAGTGAGACTCCATCTAAAAAAAAAAACGTAATCACAAACAAAGTAAATTGGTTTCAGATTTCCTACCTTTGTGCTGCCATAGTTGTGTGGGCCAGTACTTCCTCCACACTGCAACCTGCCCATCTCAGCTTGTTTTTGCTTTATTTTCCTCTTTCCTTAATGAGATTCCTAAACTCTTTCCTTCTTTGATCCCTCCCTCCTTCCTTCCTACTTCTTTCACAGTACTGAAGATTGAAACCTGGGTCTTCACACTGAGCTAAACCCCCAAGCCCCTTTTAATTTTTAGATTTATTTATTCATTTATGCACTAATGGGGATTGAATTCAGATCCTTCACACTGAGCTACATCCCCCAGTCCTTTTTTTATTTTTTATTTTGGGTCGAGGTCTTGCTGAATCTCTAAGTTGCCCAGGCTAGACTTGAACTTGTGATCCTCCAGCCTCAGTCTCCAAAAGTGTAGGGATTACAAACATGTACTTTCACGTCCAGATGCTGCCTTCTTTTTATTCAAGTTCACTTAGTACCTGTTTCTTTTTGTGTGTGTGTGGTTTTTTGTTTGTTTGTTTTTTGGTGTATATTCTGAACAGGGTAATATCTGAATTTGGGGTGCATGTTGCTAAATGCAATTTGAAGAATCTTTTTTAAGAAAATTAATATAGGGACTGGGGATTTAGCTCAGCAGCATAAGCGCCTGCCTTGCAAGCAGGCAGTTGTGAGTTCGATCCCCGGTACCGATAAAAAAGAAAAGACAAAAAAAAAAAAAAAAAAAAAAAGAAAAGAAAATTAATATAAAATTTGATAGGAAAGTAAATATCTATTGCAAACATAATAAAAAGCTGGAAAAATGCCTTTTTTACCCTTTTTTGGTTCTCAGGCTCAATCCTAGGCCTCTAGCATGTGTGTTCTACCACTAAGTCACATGTTCAGCTCCCCAAACCTTGTTTTAAATGAACTGCCAGAAACATCTCTGCAATACCTTTTTCCTGGATTTTAAGTTGCAAAGATTTGAATCCCTCTTTATATAAGAATAATTTTGTAGCATTTTCTACATCGAGGATATACAGATATTCCAGTCTTTAGAATAGTTAAAATTCCTCTAAAAAGCTGTTATGGGTTGCTTAGAAAAGTGTCTGCTTCAAGATAATATATAAATATGGTCTCCCCTAAAAGACAAAAACAAGAAAAAAAATGATTTCCCTTTTACAAATTCTACACAGCTGTGACCATTTTTAATACTACCAAGTTTGCATAGTTATGAAATACTAACAAGTAGTATAGTATTATAGTTACCAGAATCTTAAAATACCTACCACATGGAAAAAAAAATACATACCACATGGTGTTAAATATAAGATGTACTGATGAAAGGGAAAAACTGTACAAGAGAAATTGTTCTTCTTAAAACTTTGTTCTTTTAAAATTGCCTAGCCCTGTAACTGCTTCATGGCTTTGTAATTATTTTCTTGACCCCTGTAGCCACAAGAGTATAAGCGAACATGCAGGATGCCTGATTGTACCATTGTGCCAAGCTTCATAAACTGTTGATCATCAATCTACCTTTGTAACCAATGATCTCACCCTGCTAGCTAACCTGAAGAGCTGCCAATCTGTCCTCTCTCGCCTTTGTACCCCCTTTATATCTTGTGCTTGTGCACCACCAGTGAGCAGTGCCTGATAGTCTGGGAATTATCCCAATCAGTGCCGATTGATGTAAACAAACCAGCCTCCAAATCCTGGGTGTTGTTTGGTGTTTCTGCTTGTTGTTGCACTGAAATACTGGGCTCCTACAGTTTTTACCATAATCTTTTTTTCATAATCTTTATTTTAGATTTTACTTATCAAAATAGTTAAAGGAAGCATAAATGACTACCAACAAAATACTGAATTTGTCTAGATAGTCTAGAACTTGTGTTTAAAAAAAATGATGTCATTGATAGTTGAAAATTTAATATTTTCACCAATACATCACCAAAATATTTTTAGGGTACTCCAAGTGTGACAATCATAAGTATTAGGATTATATGAGGCAGTAGGGACAGATGACTCAGAATGGAGCCAGGAAGCCCAAAATAGTCAGCTGAGTCATGCCCTTCGGGGATCTCACAAAAACATCATTCAGGGGTCCTTTGGCTGTCAGGGACTTCCTCAGAGCATGATCATGTGGGCCACTGGCTTAAGGGCACAAGGGCTCAGATGGACACTGCATGGATTGGACCCTGAGAAGTATGTAGACTCTATAGGGTAGAGATTGCATTGCTTACGTGATGACCCAAGCCACCATCTGCATCACTTAAAAATCCATAGACAAAGATTCCTTGCATGCATCCTATTCAGATCCTCCTCTTAGCTCGGGGGAGCTTTACTTCCTGGCCTTTCTACATTTTACTTTCTTGCCTTCTTCCATTCAAGATTTCATTCTTTGTTGTTATGGGATACAGCACTAGTGTTCTAGTAACACAATTCCCTTGAGTGTTAGGTCTCCATTTTCATTCCAGTTTTAGTTGTCTGGGCTGGGTTTCAACTCCTGATCTTTTTGAGTCAGCCTTCAGAGTGCTGGGATTACTGGCATGCACCACCAGGCCCAAATTTAGTGGATTTTCAAAATCTTTGAACCATGCTGGTATGAATACTGTTGAACATGTTTCCTGACCAGCTTGGAAAATTTCCAAAGAATATATTTTTAAGAGTAGATTACCGGGGGCTGGAGATTTAGCGCAGCGGCATAAGTGCCTGCTTGCAAGGTCTTGAGTTCGATCCCCTGTACCGATAAAAAGGAAAAAGACCAAAAAAAAAAAGAGTAGATTACCGCCGGGGATTTAGCGTAAGCGGCATAAGCGCCTGCCTTGCAAGCACGACGTCGTAAATTTGATTCCCGGTACAAAAAAAAAAATAAAAAGGTTAAGAGTAAATTCACCAGGCTACCAACTGTGCAAATCTTAAACATTAGCAGATATTATCAATCAATTTGTTCTATGAGACGATTGTGTGGAATGGATGAGAAGAATGGATTTTAGTTTACTGACCTACAAAGTGATGCCACCAACAAGAAAGGCATCTAAGTGAGAATCTTCTCCTTGGTGCTTTCACTGAAACAAGGAGCCTTCTGAGGTGCTACTGGGTGTCCATCTCCTACCCCCAAGGGTGAAAGTGGCAGGGATTGTGGCCCTAGCAGGCTAAGACAAGAAAAGACAAGAGATCGAGAACAAAGGCCAAGAGACCGAGAGACCCTAAATGTTCCTCTGCAAGTGTGGTTTCTCATAACAGACTACATTCTACCCAGACACTGTGAGCCTCGAAGGAGCTTTATTTGATTAGGTGGGTCTGTCTCCAGGTAGTCTGGGTTTTTTTCCTGTTCCCAATGTCAGCTCCACACCAGGATATAGAACATGCGACCAACAGTTTGCTTTGGCTGACTGCCCCGACACTTGGGTTTAATTGTTAAATATCTATATACTCACTGACGTGGTCAAAAGGAGAAATGAAGTTTTACAAGGTAAGACTAAATACGTAGTTGAGTGAATAAAATATAACTTAATTTGAATTTAAACTACCCGAGCATAATGCTACTCTTTTTTCAATCTTTGGCCTGACGCAAACTGTATATTCAAACTATAACTTTTTTTCAGAATAATAGTGTTTGATCTGTTTTGCCAATAGCCGCGAGATAATTTAACAAGCCATTTCACCATCATTTAAATTTTTCAAGAAAACTAACGGGAAACAAAGACTGTCTCACCAGGGGAGGGAAAGCCTACTGTAAACAATGAGGAAGACTGCTGCATAAAAATACAGTACTAACAGGGAGGGGCTCGAGCAGAGACAGTAGTAGATTTGTACACTAGATGGCGCTTTAGTCTTCTGAAGTCACTTTTTTGTTTGCTGTAAATGAACACGTGCTACTTTTCTCGTTTCTTAGCGGTGTACGGACTGCATCACGTTTAACGCTCAGAACATCTAACTGGGTGATCGTGATTATTCGATGAGGTTAGACATAAGTTCAGTAACTTGCTCAAGTCACAGTTTGTACGCAGGAGAAACGGTGTTTGAATAGTTTTGATTCCAGAGTCCCAGCTCTTAAACACTCTGTTGTATTGTTTTCTCAATTTTAAGGTTACACGAATCTTTTTAAAAATTTTGCTTGCGTTTGTGTTTTTTTAGAACTATTACAAAACGATATAGATTACATATACACTTTTAAAAAGCCTTTCTGGAATAAAAGCCAAACACTTCACAGGGATGAAACGTCAGGGGAAAGACTGGGCTACAAATGCGGCCCACAAATACTTAAAAATGTTTATCCTAACACAAATCACCAGCCATGCCCCAACACTGCAGAACATTTTAACCCAATCTCCTGGCATCGAGGGCGGGACTCAGCGGGTCGTGGGAGCCTGCGGCCAAGGCGCATGCTCCGAGCGCGCCGCTGGCTCCGGCTCTCCCGCAACCACGCCCACTGGGCCCGCAAGGACTGCCGGGAGGGCGCCCATCTTCTTTGAGCGCGTTAGTTAGGCCCGTGGCGCTGGAATTGGGGAGGTCTCTGTCGCTATTTGTGAACCTGTGGTGCGCGTGCGGGACCACGGCCTTAGAGGTGAGCCTGTCGGTGGTTAATAAAAGGGCACAGAGATCCTGCTTCGCGTGGGGGCGCGGCGGCGCGTTTTCGGGTCGGTGCAGGCGCGGGCGCGTTCCCCCGGCCCCTGGTCTGGCCGGCGCCGCGTGGGCCGCATCGGAGGCGGCCTGCAAGGCTGGAGCGGTCCGCGGAGGACTGACGGGGCTCTAGGGGTGCCCCACGTGCCGGGGCCCAAGAGAGCGAGCGCAGCTGCAGGACGCGGTTTTAGTATGGTCTTTGCCCTTACTGTCACGGCAGCCTGTCGGTTTCTGAGCTCCACTGCTTTCCGGAGCAGGTATTTTGGGCCACCTCCGAGTTCCTCGGGGCATAAGGCATGAGGTGGACGTGGAGGAGTCCGTGGGGACCCCCAGGAGGCGGGGCCGCAGGAGGACTTCCTGCATCACTCTGAGGCTTTTTGGGTCCGTCACCCCCATCGGGCTGGTTCTCTATGAACCTGGAGAGCATGGGTGATATCTCACTTCTAGTTGTACACTCTGGGAAAATATGTGATGGAGCAAAATTTTAAAAGTGATAGGGCTAAGGAGTCTTCTAGGAATTAACTAGTCCTTTTATCTAGTTGGCTTATAAGGGGTCCTCTGTCGCGGAAGTAATTTAGGGTTACAGATAACATGGTAGACAAACCGGTGTGTGAGATTGAACCCAGGTGAATCCCCGTTGCAAGAACTTCAGTGGGCGTTCAGGTTGTTGAGCAGCAATTGCAGTGTCAGGCGATGCCTCCGAGAAGTGTACTAATGGCAGCTTATTCTTGATGAGTTCCTCTTGATACACATCGTACAGTACAGATGACCAGAGGGTCTAATAGATCACGGGAAGCAACTAATTTAAATCCGAAAACTTCGTTTGTGATTTCTAGCAAACTAACATCGCAGCCTGCTTTGTTTCCCCTGTAGCGGAACCTGGCTATAATCTAACCAATGTGTTAATGAATTAGGCACACTTTCCCCAGTTTAAATGGTTTTAGTGTTTCCATACTTTCACATTTTCATTTTCTTGTGTTTCTGAACATACAGCGTCTAATCTAACCCCATAAACTTTAATGTTGAAATTTTTTAAAATTTTAGAGTTACGACTTGTAACGTGGCCCATACCAAGTTTTTTGTAAGGCAGCTGTGACTAATTTTTTTTAAAACAATACCATCCACACCAAATAACACCGGGAGCTATAGTTATATGCTGACATACATATTGTATATATCAATCTGTTGAGAAGTTTCCCTAAAGCTTGCTGGGGCAGCTAAATGAAGAGTTCTTTTGTTGCAAAAGGAGACAGTCGTTTATTGAAAGAGAAGGCAGATTGTTCACTGTTCCTCACTTTTGCATTACTAAAGAGTATTGCTTTGTTGAGAAGTGAGTGCAGAAACTGAACCTTTGGTATTAGAATTTCCTGACTTTCATGAGGATAAAAAAAGGCATATTAATAATTTTAAAGAATTTTTTTTTCTAGTTGGTCTTGAATTTTATGTGAAACAGTAATAACGTTTTCCTGCCAATTTGGGAAAATTTACAGATTAGCCACAATGGCCGAAAATGGTGATAATGAAAAAATGGCTGCCCTGGAGGCCAAAATCTGTCATCAAATTGAGGTATGATTCTTGTGCTATTAAACTGTGAAAACAAGTTTTTTGAAATTTAGGGGCCTCAAAACAAGTAACAAAGAGCGTTCAATTTCAGTATGTAGACTTGTTAAACATTTGGTTTATCTTCTTAGAAGAGGTATAAATATTTAATTTCTTAGTCCAAAAAATGATACTAGTAGTACCTTTCTCATAACATGGTTTGGAGAAATAAATTAGTTAATAGGATGTAAAACACTTAGAAGAATGTTTGGCACATAATAGATTAATCTAAAAATCCATGATAAGTACTTTCCCCAGTAAATACCTTTGAAGATCCTAGTAGTTTATTCATCCCAGTTCTTGGCTATTTTAGAAACTCTCTTAGCATTTTTTTTTTTAATGTAGGTATTATGTTTAGGGTGAAGTTTTACAGTGTTAGTGACGATTATGTTGGCAAACTATCCCTAAAATGACGTTCTTAGTGAGGAACACTTTTTTTTCAGATCTCTGAACTTACACATCTTTGCCATTTAATTTCCAATCTTGTTTTGTATTTGTTTCTTTATAATTGTGGAGAAAATTGACATATTATTTATTCTTTGATAATCTGAGGACAATATAAAGACTATATAGAAAAGGTTAATAAGACCCCATCACAACCTGACACTTCTCAAATCCCACCATTTTTTGAGGTGTGGGGTGGGGTTGAGACAGGATCTCACTGTGTAGTCCATCCGGGCTGGCCTTGAACTCAAAGCAGTCCTCTGTGAGAGCCTTAGCCTCCCAAGTGCTGAGATTACAGGTATGCGTCACCATACCTGGCAAATCCCACTCTCGAGTAAGCAAGGTTAAAAGCTTTTTACCATTTTGCTCCATGCTCACACTAATATAGTAGTTTTTAATGGCCAGTGTTTTGTTTTGTTAGATTGTTTCTTTGAGACAGGATCTTGCAATGTAGTTTAAGTTGGCCTGGAATTTGTGGCAATCCTCCTACATCAGTCTCCTGAGTACTGGAATTATAGGTGTGCTCCCTCACACCCAGCTTCTGGGCTTTGTATTGAGAGCACTGTGAAAATCATAGCAAAATTGTGGGAAGAAAGAGATTTTTAAAACATTCCCCCATAGAATGGTATATATCTAATGTAATTTTTATTTCCTTCCCTTTCCCTCACCAAGTATGGGCTGTGTTTTGGAGAAGCAGAGTTTTGTGTCATCAGTGATGGTTCATTCTCCTTAGCATGTACAATCTGATTTTTATCCATAATAGTTCTGTGCATGTATGGATGAAGTGGTTTATTTGCTGGGGGTTGGTTTTTGTTCTTTTTGTTTTTCGTATTACTGGGAATAGGACCCAGAAAGCACTGTACTACATCCCTAGCTCTTTTTAAATTTTGAGACAGAGTCTTGCTAAGTTGCCTAGGCTGGCTTCAACCTACGATCCTCCTGCCTCAACCTAAGAGGCATCTGTGTGGCTTTTTATATATAAATCCTAACAAACATTTCTAATTAGTCTTTTAAGATTCCTAAAAGAGACTATTAACTTAATAGTTAACACACATTTTAAAACAACTTTTGACATCGTTACCAGTTCTTTACTTGTATGATTATTATCTGTTCAGGTCAATGCTAGGTACTCTAGTTTTTTATAGAATTTCAGTGAGGTAGATGAAAATACCATCTTGTATTCTTTCCATTGTTTCTTTTAATTTTTGTACTTCTTAAAGTGTCCTTTATGTGTTTTTGTGACTGTTTACTGTGTTTTTTTCCTTCCTTGTTAATCTGAATCCTGACAAAGTTGTTTGTCTTTTTCTTCATAAGCTAGTTTTGACATTCCAAGTAGTCATAATTGGTCTTCTTTTTTGTTGTTCTCTCCATTCCATTTTGTTTTTGTGGTGCTGAGATTAGGCAGGGCATACACCTACCCCTGAACTACATCTTTGATCCTTTTTTTTGCTTTTAAACCAAGTGCTTCTATGATTGAATTAGATATTCACTTTCTTTGTTTTGTTTTGTGTTGTTTTATTTTAAAAATCAAGAGCACTTAAAGTTGGACGTGGTAGCACATGCATATAATTCCAGCACTGTGGAGGGTGAGGCAAGAGGATTACCATGAGTTCAAGGCCAGCCTGAACTACACAGGGAGACTCTGTCTCAACCTTTCTACCACCACCCCATCAAAGCAATTAGTTTCTTCCATTTTTAAATTTAACAATCTAATCTTTCTACACTGAATAGAAACAAAAGTGATGATACATATTTTCAGGGAGTAGAGCTTATACTATAACGGTTTTAAAAAGTTCCAAGATGGGATTCAATACTATATAATGCTCTGAAATGTGAACTATATTGAATTATCTTACAGTATTATTTTGGAGACTTCAATTTGCCACGGGACAAATTTTTAAAGGAACAGATCAAATTGGATGAAGGCTGGGTACCCTTGGAAATAATGATAAAATTCAATAGGTAAAAACTGTTTTTGTTTGTTTGCATTCTGGAGAGCAAATTGAGGGTCTTGTGCATGCTAGGCAAGCACTCTACTACTGAGCTATATCCACAGACGTTTAGTAACCTTTATGAACTGTTTAGGCTTTTTATTAATAATAAGTGCTAGTACTGAGTTTTAAAATGTCCGTTTATAATCTCTTCAGGCTCAACCGTCTAACAACAGACTTTAATGTAATAGTGGAAGCACTAAGCAAATCTAAAGCAGAACTCATGGAAATCAGTGAAGATAAAACTAAAATCAGAAGATCTCCAAACAAACCCCTTCCTGAAGTGACTGATGAATATAAAAATGATGTAAAAAACAGATCCGTTTATATTGTAAGTTTTAATGCATTTAATGTCTTATATTTCTTTAGAAAGAAAATATACTGGAATAAGAATATATGCTCAGGGATCACAATGTCAGTACTTCCTATATGTCTTCAAGCAGTGTTTTTAACCTCTGTAAGCCTTGTTTTCATAAATATGATAATATTGCCTGATTAAAATATGAGAGTGAACTGGGCATGGTGGTGCACTCCTGTAATCCTAGCACCCAGAAGGCTGAGGCAGGAGGATTATTGCAAGTTCGAGACCAGCTTGGGCTCCAAAGTGAACCCAACGCCAGCCTGAACTGCATAGCGGGACCATCTCAAAAAGACCAAAAAAAAAAGAGAGACTTAAAAGGAAAAAAAACCATACCATTTATGACAAAATCTTTGACATATTTCAAGCACCCAGTGTGTATCAGGCATTCTTGTTTATCAATAGCTAAACTCTAGTAATTTTTATTAGCATGTTTTAAGAAGTTTTATTATAAAAGGTTTGAGATACAAAAGTAGATTAAACAGTATAATATACTTTCAAATTTTAATTGTTTTTAACATGTGAATAATGTTTTGTCTCTACCCAATGGAATTATTTTGAGGTCTGTCTTCCCACTTTTCACAGAAAGGCTTCCCAACGGATGCAACACTTGATGATATTAAAGAGTGGCTAGAAGATAAAGGTCAAGTACTAAATATCCAGATGAGACGAACATTGCACAAAGCATTTAAGGTACGAGTATATGATGGTAGAGGTTATCTATAGTTGTAAGATATGTGGAATGTAACTTAACGCCCCTCCTTCCTTTTTTTAAAATAGGGATCAATATTTGCTGTGTTTGATAGCATTGAATCTGCTAAGAAATTTGTAGAAACTCCAGGCCAGAAGTATAAAGACACAGATTTACTAATACTTTTTAAGTAAGTTTTTTACTGTTTCTCCTAAAGATTTAAATTATAATATACATACCATATTTTGAGATTTTTAGGTGGTAATTTTGATAGACAGTGTAACATTTCTTGCTTTGTTGTGCTTAAATCAAAATAATTTAGTCTTTGTTCTCATTACATTAGCCTTCCTATTTTGTGTTGCTTAGGGAAGATTATTTTGCAAAGAAAAATGAAGAAAGAAAGCAAAATAAAGTAGAAGCTAAATTAAGAGCTAAACAGTAAGTATATTGAATTAATCACGACACACTTGAATTCCTTAAAGCTTTTATAAGGTTGAAGTTAATGGTTCTTGAAGGAGCTAATGATGAGCTTTGAAATAAATAGTAACAAGCCTTTCTTATTGGTAGTGAAATGTTGAGTTCAAGTTGGCTTGCTGTGTTGAAGCCACATTCCACTGCAATCTAGGGTTGGTTAAACTAAGGACTGGCTTATTAAGGAGTTTGAATGGTATGACCAAAGTTATTTGTTATGATTTAATTTTCTTATATAAGAAGCAGAAACATTGTAATTAAAACATGTTCATTTGTAGAGAGCAAGAAGAAAAACAGAAATTAGCAGAAGATGCTGAAATGGTAAGTATGCAATACTGGTATTTAATGTATCATTTAAGTTAGAATATCTTCAGAAAGTCTGAGAACTGTGGTGGGTGTGGGTGAGTATTTGGGTGGGTAAGTGCTATGGAGTGAGTCGAGGGCCTTGCACATGCTGTACCACTGACTGACACCCACAGCCATGTTTAGGACATTTCAAAAAACAGTAAACAGACATAAGGTTAGCTTTGTGCTAAAGTGATACACAAATAATACTGCCTAAAACATTTATTTGGATATCTTAATAGGTTTATATAGTTTAGGACTAATTACATATTGTTTATAAAGAAATTAAGATAAATTAGATCTAGTGTAGAGTAAAAGATGACAAAGGTGGGGCTGGGGATTTAGCTCACTGGCATAAGTACCTGCCTTGCAAGCAGGAAGTCATGAGTTCGATCCCTGGTACCGATAAAAATGAAAAAGACCAAAAAAAAGATGACAAAGGAGAATACACCATTGAATTACTTTGAAATAGCATTTTCTTGCTAACTTTTCCCTGTATAGGTAGAGTGAGATGAGCCATTTCTGGTTATATGATTGTTTTTAAAAATTTTTTGATTGCCTCATATTTTCATAGAAATCTCTAGAAGAAAAGATTGGATGCCTGCTGAAGTTTTCAGGTGATTTAGATGATCAGACCTGTAGAGAAGATTTGCACGCCCTTTTCTCAAATCATGGTGAAATAAAATGGATAGACTTTGTCAGAGGAGCAAAAGAGGTTTGGAAACTTTCAAATACTTTTTAGCAATCAATTTAAATCCATAGAAACTTATTTTTTAGATGGTAAAGTTAATAGAAAGCAGTTTTTAAATTATGTCAGTTAAAATAGTCTCTGCTTGATCACTTGCATTCCATTTTGTCATTCTTGTCACTGGATACAATGTTCGGTGTTTTGTGAAATACACTATAAATAACTTGATATTGGTAACTGTAGTTTATTTTACTTCCATGAGTTCCTTTTCTAATGTTCAGTAAAATTCACTGAAACTAGTAATGGCATAGGAAATTTACATGGTATAAAAACAGTGCCTTAAGCATAGAAATTAACTGTGAGGCCAGAAACTAAATGCCCTTCATTTTCTGTCCTTGGTTTAGGGAATAATTCTATTTAAAGAAAAAGCCAAGGAAGCACTGGAGAAAGCCAAAGATGCCAATAACGGCAGCCTACAATTAAGGAACAAAGAAGTAACGTGGGAAGTCCTGGAAGGAGAGGTGGAAAAAGAAGCTTTGAAAAAAATCATAGAAGATCAACAAGAATCCCTAAACAAATGGAAATCAAAAGGTCTTTTATTTTGATTTTTATTATCAGTTCGATTATTTTATATCTTTTAAGTAAAAATTTTAATCGGTGTTCAAAAATGATGATAACAGACTTGAAATACTTTCTTTACTAAATCCTCAACAATGTCTCTGCAGGTCGCAGATTTAAAGGAAAAGGAAAAGGAAATAAAGCTGCCCAGCCTGGGTCTGCTAAAGGGAAAGTACAGTTTCAGGGCAAGAAAACAAAATTTGATAGTGATGAAGAACGTGGTGAAAATGGTGCAGCTGGTAAGTTTTTTCTAGGTACTGGGGTAGTTCTGAGAAATTGCTTGCCACAGAGAACAGGCATATAGTTTTTACTTTAGTGGAAGTGACAATGCCTGGATTATTATTATTTACTTTGGTTATGCTGTTGTACAAGTGGGAGATAGGACATTTGATAAGTAAGTTTGGCACTCAGAAGAACCGTAATAAAAGACAAAATTTTCTTCTTGTTTTAATGGAAGTTGCATTAAAGCGTAATTATTAATAATTGAGCTAGGGATTTAGCTCAGTGGCACAAGTGCCTTCCTGCAAAGTGCAAGGTCATGAGTTCCATTTCTGGACATAAAAAAAAAATTGTCCTCAATAATAAAATAAAGCAGTATGTAAACTGAATTAACAAAAATTCCATTATTTCTTAGGACCAGTGAAAAGAGCAAGAGAAGAAACAGACAAAGAAGAACCTGCATCAAAACAACAGAAAACAGAAAATGGTGCTGGAGACCAGTAATTTAGTAAACAATATTTTTTATTCATCTTAGGTTTTAAGCTGCTTTTTGTCTTTGGAAGCTTTTAAAAAGAAAACCGAATTAGATCCACTTCAATGTCCACCTGTAAAAAAGGGTGATTATTATTTTTGTTGTTTTAACTTGTCTTTTTGTTGTTATCCAAATACATTTTTTTAAATGTATAGTTCTGTTTGTGTTCAGAAGAACCTAAGGAAGGTTCTTCCACTAAATTGCCTTTGTAATATGAGAATGTATTAGTATAAAATAACAAAATATATACTATATAAAAAGAACTTGCTTGTTCCCTTTTTGTTATGATCTTCAGTCATAGAGTATTGGTTATTAATTATAAGCCCTTCTTACAGTTTGTCTTGGTTTTTTGAGATGGTCTCACTGTGTAGTTCAGGCTGGTCTTGTTATATAGCCTACGCTGGCCTCAAACTTGTAATGATTTTCCTGCCTCAACCTCCCAAGTGCTGGGGTTACAGGCATGCACCACCATACCCAGCTTCTCAGACTTAATAATAGCTAATCTCTGAGACTGACTTTTTTATATTTTCTCAGCCAAGTTGATAATTGTGGGAATAATTATTTATTGAAGAGTTTTTCAGTGCTGAATGCTAGACAGGCTTGAATCAAGATACTTACTGATTTCTTTTTATGAAAGTTATATAATGCTGGCAGGTCATATCGAAGCTCTGTAAAACAAAAGCCAAATAAAGATAATTACATTTCTAAACATTTACTGCTGGGGCTGGGGACATGGCTTAGCAGCTCAGCAACTGCCTAACAGGTACAAGGTCCTGAGTTCAATTCCTGACAAAACACACAAATTACTGCTGTTAACTAAAGATAAAACTAAGGAAACACTAAATTCTTATAAATTTATCAGCTTACACTTGTCAGTTCAACATTTTCTCCAAGTACTGACCTGATAACTGCTCCAAGATTGGCTGTGACTTCTAGTATTCTTTTTAATCTTTTTGAGACAAGTTCTCACTATGCAGTTCAGGCTGGCATTGAAACTTACTTTGTAGCTCAAGATTACCTCAAACTCAAAATGATCCTTTTGCCTCAGCATCCCAAATTTTGGGATTACAGGCGTGTACCACGTGCCCTGTTTTTCTGCTGTTTTGACCATTTGTACCAAAATTTAAGAAAGATGGCAGTCAATTACCTATCCTTTGTATTTCCCAACCCAAATTACAACCATGTAAGCTACTGCTTTGAAGTATTATTGTGCATTCTAAGCACTAAGATCTTATTTTAATAAATTTGAATGAAGGCTGAAATTCTGGATCTTTAACAAGCTTCCAAAGATGTCAGTATTGATGATCTGGAGACTATATGCCTTGATATCCTACTGGGACTGTTCTAATAAAATGTTCCATAGTACTTTAAGCTGTAGGAAGAATGACAACACTGAATATAATAGGGGAACCAACAGATCTTCAAATATATGATTACTAATTATAATGAATATTAATATATCTAGTTAAGCCAATTCATGTAACCTTTTTATTGTTTAAAAGTATGCTCCCCTCCTTGTACTCTTTAATTCAGGCTTTTCAAAAGCATTTGCATTAGCCAGATGTACATGGCTGTAGTTTAGACACTTGAGAAAGAGTTTGATGCCAACCAAGACTATGTAGCTAGACTATAACTTAGGTATTATGAAAAAAGTATTTGTATTATAGTTCCTTGTTTTTTCCATTCTGATGTTTGTTACTATTACCCAACTTAATAAAAAATGTATCAAATAAAATTTAGTCATAATGAGAATATTGATACCCTGTCTACCACCAAAAATAAAAAGCTCAGTGTTACTTGGTAGACAGTGAGAAAATGAGTCATAACCTGGTGGCATTTTCCATGAATGAATTTTAAATCAAGGTCTTAACTATGAGCCATGCTTATTCACTGATTTTTTTTTTTTTTTTTTTTTTTTTTTTGAGATGGTTTCACTTTGTAGCTCAGGCTGGCTTTAAACTTGCAGTGATCCTCCTGCCTCAGCCTCCTCCACTGTGCTGGGATTACAGACATGTACCACCACACTTGGCTTCCTGTGATGATATACAGCTGGAGTAACCAAATCTTGCGTGCAATTAGAAATTTTCAGCAAGCCAGGTGTGGTGACACACAACTGTAATTCCTGCACTCTGGGAGGCTACACAACTGTAATTCCTGCACTCTGGGAGGCTGAGGTAGGAGAATTCAAAGTTTCAGCCCAGCCTGAGCAGTTTAATGATTTAGTGAGACCCTATCTTGAAATAAAACATAAAAAAAGGGTTACCCAGGGTTCAATCCTTAGTACTGCCAAAAGCAGTAAAATGCATACATTGAGTGTTTGCTTTGCATTTCCTCTATGTCCAGTTCATTACCAATCAGACACATTTACCACAATAAAAAACATTCTATAGAAAATTTATTTTATTCTATAAACATTTTGGTTTGGTTCATATATATTGATGTTTTTAGTAATTAAGTACAGAGTTATCTTACCTGCGATAATATCTATCTTGATTTTCCATTCTGCAGCTTTTTTCTGAACATGCTAAACACAAATAATATTTTCACATGAACTGATTTTTTAATGGTTTTTAAAACTACTTTTTACTAATATTTGAGATTAACTTTTCAAACTTTAAATTTCATTGAAAATTAAATTCTTAATAGAGGTTTCAGCTAGTTGGATAGTACTTTGAAAATCGGAAATCTCATCACTTCACGCACACATGCCTGTAATTCTAGCACTCAGGAGGCTAAGGCAGGATTGCCATGTCAGGCTAGCCTGAACAACATAGCAAGACCCTGTCTCCAAACAATACATTTAATGAATTACATAATTAAATTTAAGCAATAACACTATTTCAGAGCTATTTCACAGCTCAGTAGCATAGCACCTGCCTGGCAAGCATAAGGTCGTGAGTTCGATTTCCAGTACCAAAAAAGCAACTTTCAGAAATCTATTAAAACATATAATGGTTTTGCAGCATAATGTATCATGGTCTGGAGCATTATTAAATTAACACAAATACAGCTAGCTAACCTGGTAACTATGGTATTTTGCAGAGATATGTCCATGGACTTGGTGTCTGGCACCAGATTGCATGCGTTTCAACTATAGATCTGCTTATTAGCTATGTAAACTAGAGAAAATTACTCATTCTGTTCCATGATTTCCTCCAGTCAGAATAAATCCCACTGGATTTTTGCAGGCTGGAAAGCATTTTGAACTGTGCTATCATACATAGCACTCAAATATTTTAGTTTGAAATTGTTGAACTACTTTACAAAGTATTGCTAAATTTTAGTTACTAACTTGCTACTTACAATTGCTTTATTGTTGGGTGTGGTGGTATATGTTCATAATTCTAGCAGTCAGGAAGCTGAGGCAATGAGGGTCACCATGAGTTTCCTGGGCCACACAGTAAGTTCAAGGCTAGTATGGACTACATATTGATACCTTGCCTCAGAAAAGCCCTAAATAAATTAATAGTAAAATTGCTTTATTAAAAACTATATACAGCATTTCCAGAATTAATGGAAATAAAGCAAGTTGACCATAGTCCCTTAAATAATGCAAAAATTTCTAGAAATACCGTAGTATGGATATCTTAGTTTTTATATATTTGTTATAAGCATCTTGTCTGTTTTGATAATCTTACTAATATTTAATTGGCATTAAGTTGAGTCATAAAATACTTAAATTTTTCCAATTTTTAGGTTCCAGTATTTCCAGTGTTATAAATAATACATTAATGTTTGTACTTGTGGGTTTCCTGATTTTAATCTCAGTGTCATATTATTTGAGATCTAGAATTTCCATATAAGGATGTAGATTTTAATGTAAATTATAATGGGAGCATGGATTTTTTTTTTGGTACCAGGGATTGAACTCATGACTTTGAACTTGCCAGGTGGGTGCTTGTGCTGCTGAGCTATATCCCCAGTCCTATCATAGAATTCTTGATAAATTTGGGAGAAATTATGACATTTCTTTGCCTCCTAAATCCTAAGGGAAAGGATTTAGAGGTTAGATTATATAATGGGATATAGTTCTGCCAGAGACAGAAGGAGCTACTGGCTGAACTTTGGATAAACTGGAAGAAGAGCACCAGGCTTACCTACTGTGCTACTGTCTAAAGTCTAACTAAGCCAAGAACTGACTTGAGAATGCTCGATGAGGTAAAATAGCAGCTTTGAGAGTGAGGATATTTTTGTTTGCCAGTACACACTTTTTTTTTGCCTAAATATTTCTATTAAACAGTTATCCGATGCAAGTCAAGCATTTTTTGAAAAAGGCCTACTGTTAAGGGGCTTGGGGTAAATTTCATTATCAATGTTACTAATTAAATAGAAACCTGAAATAAGCAAAATTATAAATTTATATAGCAGATTACGGCATAAAACAGGGACTGTCATAAGAAGGAAGTTTATCCCATATCACACCTTCTTAGTATGTATGATATCACCAGATTAATTTCTTACTTATTTATTATGCTGATGGAAACAAGTACGCTATGTGAGTAAAAAGAACTTCATGAAATAGTTTTAGAATGCAGCCCCTAAGCCTTCCAAGGTGATAATGCTGCCACCTAATGGTGAAACATGGAATTCTGGTAATGTGAGGAACTCACTCAACTAGATTTTCCTGCTTAATTGCACTTTCTTTACTGTCGTATTTTACTGCATGAATTTTATATGAGGGGCTGGGGATTTAGCTCAGCAGCATAAGTGCCTGTCTTGCAAGCGCACAGATGGGAGTTTGATCCCTGGTACCCCCAAAAAAGAATTTTATATGGGTTAGGTAAAATGCATGTTATGCCAAGTTATTCAGAAAAAGAGTTTGTAACAGTACAGGACTGCTTAGCCTTAAAAAGGTCTGCTTGCAATTTTGGTCATTGGCTGGAGCATGAAAATTTAAACTCTGGGAGAGTTTCCACTCCCACTCCCCTGATAAAAGTGGCTCACTGTGCCTGAGCTGTTTATGCTGAACACCTGTATTCTAACTAGGAGTTCAGAATTTGAGTGTCATAAAGGGGGATACTTGCATGATTTGTGCCCAGTAAAAAATACAGGAGGAGTCTAATGGGAGCTTCTGTGGTTGGCAGTACTTCACATGTGTTGTCATTCACGCTGGAAGAACTGTATCCTGTGTTAGTACACTAAAAGACTGGAAGCTTGCACCTGGATTTCCCCAGACTTTGCCCCATGTGCCTTTCCCTTTGCTGATTTGATGCCGAAACCTTTTGTAATAAGTCACAGTTAGATGTATAATCATATAGTGGGTCCTGTGAGATTTCCAATTAATTAACTGGCTTAATTAATTAATTAACTGGCCCCCTCACCCAATTTTTTGGATACCATGGTATTTGCTTTCATATGAATGAAGATTTACCGGTAGATAATTTGCTTTCTGTTGCCTGCCAACATAAACTAGTACACATTGTTAGCAGTATTTTTTGTTTTTTTTCCTTTTTTTATCGGTACCAGGGATCGAACTCACAACTGCCTGCTTGCAAGGCAGGTACTTACACCGCTGAGCTAAATCCCCAGGTCCTAGTAGTATATTTTTAATTACTTGATTTAATACTTTGAAGTTATTAGGTTGCTGTATAGAATATATTATTTCCAACAGATTATTTTATTTTCATGAATATTTTTCCTTCAAAATCACTTTAAAATTTCTTTATGTGTTAAAATAATAATAGCCAACACATAACAATTGAGTATGTCACATACTAACCTAAGTGCTTTGTAAATACTAACTCAGCCCTTACAATGGTATAAAGGTTCTTACACCAAGAGTACTGTACAAGTTAGTACAGTATAGGTGAAGGAATTTAAGCTCAAATGTCTTGACCAGCCTAGCACAGTTCTTAATCACTGTTATGCTACGACTTCTCCCCTCCCCCAATTTCCTTGAATATATCTTATGTACATGTGCATGCACCTCCCCTGTGGTATGTTTTGGCAAAAAGAATAATGGAGCCGGGTGTGGTGGCTCACGCCTGTAATCCCAGCACTCGGTAGGCTGAGCTGGGAGGAGCGTTGCGAGTTTGAGACCAGCCTGGGCTACAAAGTGAGCTCAAGACCAGCCTGAACTGCATAGCGAGACCCTGTCTCAAAAAAGACAAAAAAAAAAAAAAAAAAAGGAATAGGTAGTTTCTGATCTTTGCTGAAGGTCCAATATTTTAAATAGCCAGGCCTTAGTATCTCCTTTAAGCACATGAGGCCACACTGACATTGAGACAGAAAGTGAATATTCATCACCCTTTGACTTACCTAGCAAAATTAAAAGATATGGAAAGTAGTTTTAGTGCTCTTTTTTATTTTGAATTATAGTCCCTTTCCTGGCAACAGTTTTGTCTGCACAAATCTTTGACAAAAGAAGTTGATCATGTAGAATAAGGAAAAAGCTAATTACAGGTATAGCTGGTTAAAGATAAAATTCAGTTTGTAAGTCTTAGGTATCAAAAAGGACAGGAGAAACAAGACACTGTGGTAGCTAGCATTCACAGAAAATTCTAAAAGTAGTGTCAGAAATTTAAAAATCAGTGACAATAACAAGATGATTTAAACTTACTTCTCTAGTGGAGGATTTATGTAAAGAATACACTGCTGTTCTTGCCATTTCCAAAGCAGTCTTAAGAAAAGTCATATCTATCCCTGTGAGAGAAAAAAAATCAAACAGCCCCTACTTATGTATGTATTATCAAGGTAGAAGATTAAATGAATAGGATTTAGAAAAATTTCCCCCAAAGCCCAAAATAGCCACTTCAAATACTTTCTGTAATAAGTCATGATGCAAATAAATAAAATTAAGTAAATTCAGTACAGCCTGAACTACATGAGACCCTGTCTCAAAATACAAACAAGCAAATAGTATAAAATCCTTCATAGTTTCATTATCATTCATAAGAACTTGTCAAGTAATTAGGTATACAAATCATAAACAATGTTTTCACAAATTTGTGAATGAAAAATTCAATTCCCTAATCATATTACACAAATTGAAATTTAAATTCAGGAAACATATGAATATGAGACTGGTTTATTCGGTGAACAGTGATAAAATCACTTAACCCAGTCGATGATAATTTTATTTGTTTGTAGTCCTGGGGATTGAACTGGGGATTAGCACTAGGTACTGAGACAAGGTCTCAATAAATTGCCTAGGCTAGTCTCAAATTTGTGATCTTCTGCCTCAGAGTGCTCAGAGTGTACTGGGGTTACAGAGGGCACCACACTATCTGAGAAAGTGATTTTTAAAATTTGCTTTTCTATAAATACATTAATACAGCTGGTTCTCATTACTAACCTTTATTATTTTTGGTTCCAAAGGGAGGATTCATAATCACTGTATCAAATGACTTGGCCATTCTGTTAGATAATGAGCATACATCACACTGAACCATATCAACATTCGTTAATTCAAACTCTTCCACATTCCTGTTAAATATTTCGAGTGCATCTTCATCTATGTCGAATCCAACACACAGTCTACAAATAAAACATACAGAGTAGCAACTTACCTAGAGCTACCAAGTTAAAACAAAACCAAAAATAAGTTATTTTACCATTTACTTTTTAACCCATTAACAAAGTAAGAGTGAGTGTTGCTTTTCCATAGCATGATTTCCCTCATGGGAAGGGATGGAGATTCAAGTTTATGTACAAAGAATCTGCTCTCATCACTGTAATTTATTTTTCATAAGTTTTTGATCTGCTCATTCAAAATGTACTCAGATCAGATTATTTTCTGTTCATCTCATCCTGTAGAATCTCATGAATATAATTCAGTTGGTGCTATTTAAACTGTTTTTACACATTTACTTTTTTAAATTAAAAATAAAAGAATGAAACCAAAAATGAAAGAAGAAAATAAAAAATAATCCCTTAACAAGCTGTTAACATTATTTTTCATGAAGATTAACATTTTGATTCTTACATTTCTGTCAAAATAAAAACTCAGAATAGTCTAAACAATTTTGATAAAGGAACAAAATTAGAGCAACTCTCCCCAATCCCACAATTTATCACAAATTTACACCAATCATGACAAAATGGCATTGTGCAAACCACCAAAGTACGAATATAAAATCCCAAAATAGATACCCACATAATAGACATTTGATTTCTGGCAAAGATGCAAAAGCGATTTAAGTGGAGAGAGGATTGTACCCTCAATAAATGTACTGGAACAACTGGATATCCACATGCAAAAAGCCCAAACCTTATAATAAACTTGTTATTAAGGCCAGCCACTCCATACCCAAATAGTATCAACTGGATCACCTACCCTGCTCCTAACATTGCAGTTCCAATGCTAAGCATTCCACAACCACATCCTAGATCTGCAACCACTTTATTTTCAATGTCATCATATGTGTTATGGATTGTATACAGCATACAAGCTAAAAAAACAAACAAAAACATATTAGAAAATAATAAAGCTGACTGCTAAAATCCAATTTGTGCAAATCACTTCTAAAATAATTTATTTTGTAGTACTTAGTCCTCTAATTGATGGTCTAGATTAAAAAAGTAATTGGTATATAGTAAAATGCACCATAAAGGAGAATTAACACATCAGTGGGTCTCAAAATCTAGACTCTGCTGACTATAAAAGAATAACAAAACTGACCAGTCTCTAAATTAAAGCAGAAAAGAATCAAGAAGTTACAGTGTATTCAAAATATTGCCTTCCCTCTCTACTCTCACTCCAAATATAGCTCTTTTCCTTTGATACTGAAATATCTTTATGCCAGAAAACTTATTCACTAAGAGGGAATACAGAGTAAAATACTCCTTGTCAAAATAGAAATTTGACAACCCTGTATCAGTGTCCCAAACTTTTGAAATTTTATTGATCTGTGAAATCTGCCAAGTCTAGGCACCACTGATGTCAAACAAGCATTAGCTTTACAAAAACATAGGACTTGCCAGACGTGGTGGCTCACGCCTGTAATCCCAGCACTGGGGAGGCTGAGACAGGATTGCAAGTTCGAGACTAGCCTGGGCTACAAAGTGAGCTCAAGGCCAGCCTGAACTGCATAGTGAGACCCTGTCTCAAAAAGACAACAAAACAAAACAAGACTAAAACCATAGGACTTGTTTTGCAACAAGTTTATCACCAGAACACAGGTATCATGAGCTCCTATAGTACAGACTTTAAACACATACGCATGATTTACAGACACACAATTCATCTACAAACAAGAGCTGATAAGAATTTAGGAGCAGGGTTGCTGAGATTACATTTTCAAACCCAAGGCTCTTGCATATACCGTAAGTATGAGTGATACCAGTACGTCTTCCTGTAGATATCAGAATTCCTGTGAATACCAGACCATCAAGGATACCCCAAGACCCACAGTTTTTATTTAAAATTACAGGGACATTTCATACTGACCATGCTATCCTAATTACTGCTACAGCTGATTTTTAGTTTTTATAAAACTGGACACTTGGGCCGGGCATGGTAATGCATGCCTGTAATCCCAGCCCTCAAAAGGTTGAGGCAGTAGGATCGCAGCGAGTTTGCCAGCCTGGACTATTGAGTGAGTTCAAGGCCAGCTTGAACTGCATAATCAAATCCTGTGTCAAAAAGACAAAAGAAAAGAAAAAAGAAAACGAACCCTAGAACTTTGGGATACTTAAAGATTTTTAAAATTTTTATTTTGGGACAAGGACACTAAATTGCTCAGGCTGTGATCACACGCGCGATTCTCTTTTGCCTCAGCCTATCAGAAGCAGCGACCCTTTTAGGCAATTCAAGAATGAAGAACAGTAACGAATTCCTAGCTTTCAAGGATTTTATAGTGCGATGAGAGAAACAGATTAAAAAGATGCCAAGAAAGTATGTAAAGAAAACTATGCATAAAACCAATCTGTAAAACGATAAAAGTGTGCGTTGGAATGAGTGGAGGGTTTGTCTTTAGTTGCGATTTCAAAAAGACCTCTCTAATGTGACACAGCATCTTAAGACATAATTTCTCTAGACAGTCTTTGTATTCAAGTAACTGTCTCATTTTCATCACGAAGCGAGTGGACAGCACCAGTCAGAAGCCAGGGCACGATGAGCCAGCCGCCCTACCTGCAATGTGCGGCCGGGTCGGATACTGTTCTAGACGTAGCTTGGGTTTTTCGAATCCATCCACTTGTTGCAGACGACTCTCTAGTTCTTTAAGCTTTAACTTCATTTTCTTTCTTTCTTTCTTCTTTTTTTTCTACGTGCTCACAGGGATTAACCTCACTGTATCTGCACAGCAATCTGACCGGATCTTTTTTCCTACTCCCTTTTCCCACCCTTTTTCAGTGCCACTTCCCGGGGACCGGACAGGAAAGGCGGGGACACACAAGCAGCCTCGGGCCCGCCTCCAAAGTGTCCCGCGCTGCCCTCATACCCCCGGGGAGCTCGCGGCGGCGCGGGGAGGGGATGCTGCAGAGTCCCTCGCTCAGAGGCCCTGAGGACCGGGAAACCAGTAGTACCGCCAGGCGTGCCGGAAGCGCCCCTAGGCGTGCGCGCAGGCTTCTGCCCATCGAAGCCGGGCGCCGAGCAGCAACCTCTGCCCAGAGCTCAGGTTCCGCTAGTGACTCGGGCGCTTTATTGTCCGCATGCGCAGCACTGACGGAGCCAGTGCTTACAGACTCGGTGTCAGTATTTGGTTCCTTGTCGCGTACCCAGTCACCTCTACTTTCACTTTGACTACACAAACCCTAAGAGGATGGAGAAAAAAAAAAAAAAAAATGAAAGACTCATTATTTTGTTGTATGACCCAGTGTGACCTTTTTACTTTTCTCCCACATCCCTCAAAAGTGTCGCTGTCCAGTCACCTTTTTTCCTTTGCCATTTGCACCCATCGCTTTATTATAACTTCGTTTTTGTCTTCCTAGGTCACCCGGAGTCAGAGGCGGGTCAGACAAGCCCAAGTAGAAGCTGGTTTAGATGTGGGAACAGGTCAAGCTGCCACGTGGGCAAAGGAGGTCAGGTTTCTTAGGTCGAGTCCTAGTGGATCATGAGAGAACAGAAGTTCAGGAAATAGAAATAGTAAATGGAAATGATTCTTGAGTGTAAGTATGAAAAGAAGAGTAAAATGACAGTAATGCTGGGGAAAGTGATAGTTATAGTGATTATCTATTTTGGAGGGAGTCCGAGGACTGAACTCAAAGCCTTACCCATTGTAGGCAGGATCTATCAGTGAGTTACATTGCCAAACCTGTTACTATTTTTCAAAATAGGAAGACACAACATATTTAAATTCCAATGATATGCGGGCAATGGTGGCACACGCCCGTAATCCCAGCACTCTGGAAGCTGAGGCAGGAGTGCTTTGAGTTCAAGGCTAGTTTGGGATACATAGGACATATATCCCAAGGCTAGTTTGGGATAAATTCAAGGCTATCCTGAACTACAGAGCTAGACTCTGTTACAAAACAAAATAAGACAAGACAAAACGAAAAAAAGTCGTGTTTAATAACAAATGAAATAGTCAAAGGATAATTGGACCATTAGAGGTTGAAGACTTTTTTTCTATTTAAAAATTAGCTAGTTGGTTGCACAATCATGTAATCCCAGTATCCTGGGAGGCTGAGTCAGGAGGATCACAAATTAGAGCACAGCCTGGATTAAAAAAATGTGTTTTTTAAAAATATATGGGAGTACTAGTCAGCCATAAAGAAGGATAAACTGGAGACTTTTAAAGGTAAATAGATGCAACTTGAGACCACAATCATAAGTGAAATAAATCAGACACACATATGTAAACATTGTATTGTCTCACTAGTGTGAGAAGCTGAAAGAAACAACATATGTATATGTATATATATGTATATGAGAAGTTAAGATACTATACTACTGATTTCTCTGAGGTCATTGAAGAGAAAGATTGGTGCTAGTATTGTTTGGACAGTTGAATGCAGATGTCATGTGCTCTGGGTGAATGATTTGGGGATGACATTGTACAAAGTATATACCATTGTTGCCCACGATTGATGTGTTTTTGAAATTTTGTTTTCTTTTTTATCTATTCTTTCATTTTTTTTCTCTTTGCAATAAAATGGCTTTTAAAAAAAAAACCCCAGACTGGCAATTAGTGACACAGGAAGACGCCATCTTTAAGTAAATAAAAATGGGTGGGGGAGAGGGGTTTGGGATTTAGCACAGTAGCACAGCACCTGCCTGGCAAGCAAGTCCTGAATTCAATTCTCAAACACCCCCCCCCAAAAAAAAGAATGGGGATGTAGGTCAGTGAGAGGGTCTTTGGTTTAATCCCCAGTATTGCCAATAATAAGTAACAAAATAAATTGAATTTATTTTGAGATAAGTATAGATTCATATGTAATCACTAAAATGATAAGGAAGTGCAGTGGTAGAAGGCTTGCTTGTGAAAGTCACTGGATTGAACTAGCCTTACAAAAAAACAGATATACATAGAGATTCTACTAAAATATTATGAACATGAATTTTAAAAATCATATTGGTATATGTTTCAGTTCCAAGAGCAAATGCTACAAATGAGGCCAGAACAATGGTGACTGCAGGGGAGGATTTTATCCACAGTGTCTGGTGGGTTTTATCCACAGTGAAATCTCCATGATGATAATGAGATTCAAGTGCAGGCTAAAACTGCTTTTCTTTTGCCAAATCTTTAAAAAATGTAGGGGCAAAATCACGTGGCGTGCACAGTCAACACTGATTTCTTTAACAAGGCTTAAGTAGTGATTTATATGGGTACCATAATCTTGGGCAATTGCTTTCCCCAACATCATCAAAAGACTCTTAAACTTGAATCGAATTAGCAGTTTACTGTTAGTTCTATGTAACGGTAATAGACATTGATCTAATGGCAACTGGAGGCTACACTGGATATATATCCCTTTACTAGAAAATTATCTACTTGATAAAAACATTTGCGAAATAAGGTTAGCATGGCAATACACAACTATAACCCCAGTACTCAGTAGGCTGTGTCATGCAGGTAGGAAGATTGCTATGAGTTTGAGGCCATCCTGAGCTACATAGTTAAGTTCAAAACCAGTCTGAAATCAGCAAGATCCTGACTCAACAAACAAAACAGTGCAAACAAAGAAGGAGGAGAAACTGAGAATTCGGAGTGTCGAGAGGATGTGGCACACCTGGAATTCCTCTATGCTGTTTGTGGAAAACAAAGTGATTTGTCCTCCTTAGAAAATAGCATCTGTGGGGCTGGGGATTTAGCTCACCGGCATAAGCGCCTGCCTTGCAAGTGTGTGGTTGTGAGTTTGATCCCTGATACTAGTAAAAAAAAAAAAAGAAAGAAAATGGCATCTGTATGTTGTCATTCTTTCCCTCCAAGGTGACGGTAATGGGGCGGGGCCTTTTAGAATGTAACAGATGAGGACAGAGCCCTTCATAAATGGGATTTATATCTTTATAAAAATAGACCCTGCAGACTTCCGTTTGTCTTTTTTCACCTTGTGAAGACACAGAAGTCACAATCTGTAAACGAAAATATGGGGCCCTCATCGTACACTGAATCTGCCTCTGTCTTGGGCTTCCAGACTCTAGAACTGTGTAAGCAAAACATTTCTGTCATTTATAATCTTCATTTTCTGTGTGTCAGTCAACCAGTGTAAAGTTGCCCAAATGGATTAGGACAAACAGCTTTATTCAAAAATCTTCAAAAACTAAACAGTCCAAATGTCCATCACTTGACAAATCAAAAACTATGCATCCACCCATCCCTAAGTTAAATACTACCCAGCCATTAAAAAGAAGAAGCCATTAAAAATAACTCATGACTCACAAGGTTATGAGTTCAATCCAGTACCAAAACAAACAAACAAACAAACAAACAAAACATAACTGGTAAAATCAGCAACAGAGATGATCAAAAACACTGTATTAAGTAGAAGAAGTCAAATTTAAAAAGCTGTGTACTGAGTACTGTCCTTTATATGATGCCCCGGGAAAGGTATCAAAAGAGAACACAAATTAGCAGATGTCAGGACCTTGGTGATGGAAGCCTTCACTGCGAAAAAGGTCTGAAGAAACCTTGTATAGCTGACTTCAGAAGTTACATGACTATGCATTTGTTAAAATTCACAGAATGTACCTCAAAAGACAAATTTTATTGTATGGAGATGATATATTAGTAAACTCAATTTAACAAAACAATAACAAAGCAAATTGATAACTCATTAATCTGACATTTCAAAAACTTTGTGGTCTCAAGACAGTTTTATTCCCTTTAAAATTACTGAGAACCCAAAAAGCTTTTGTTTGTGTGGGTTTATCTGCTGCTGTTTATTTTTACTGGAAATTAACACAAAGAAAAAAAATTAAATCTATTAATTTAGCAAGTAGTAATCCAAATACAATACATGATAATATAACTTATATGGAAAATAACTATTTTTCCCAGGGCAAAAATCATTAATGTGAAGGAGAGTATTGCTTTTGAAAATCTCTTCAAAGTCTGGCTTAATAGAAGACAAATTAATTATCATACTTGTGTTTGCAATTATTTGTTGTGTGATGTTGTTTTGGTCAAAATGTTTGAAGATAATCCAGCCTCATACCGTTATTTAGTTGGGAAAAGAAGGAGTATTATTGCAGGAAAATTTCCAAGTCAAATAGAAAAGAAGACTCCTTGCACCACAGACTGTTGTGGGATAGTTTCTCAAAAGCAACAGCCCTGAGTTTACAGAGAGCTTAGTTTATATAGAATTTAGAAGTGGGTGATACAAAGCAAGTGACGATATGTTACATAATTGGTTGCACTAATTGAGTCATATATTGACTGGCAGGTTAGTCTTGAACAGATTTGTTTAAACAAAGGACTATTTATCATAATATTGAAGCATTCTGGAAACAAGGGGAGGGAACCCTTAGAGGAGGAGCATAGTTAAAGGTGTCCGTCACTTGACCAGGGTGCCTTAAGGTATATAAAATTACTCTGACTCAATGTTCATGCAGCTGGGCTTTAGGTTCACTGAATTCAAGAGCATATACCTGTCAGAGACCTCTAATTTGTGTCATGACATACCTACAAATTTACTATTTTATAAATGTATTCTTACATTATAACTGTGCCCCAACAATATTTTTGTAATTGTGAGTACTCTTTGAAATGACACTACTCTACAAGATAACAAGTGATCATTTCTTTTTGTCTGTTTTCTTTTGTTTTTTTGTTTAGCTGGGGCTTAAACTAGGAGCCTCTTGCAACAAGTGATAGTTTCTTGAGGGTTAGTTTCAATGTGGACTCTCAAAATACATTAATTAACAACTCATTTTGTTGCATCTTTAGTCTGTCTTGGGCTTTGAATTGGCATTTTACTTGTACATGATTTTGTAACATTATATATTAGGGACAATCAGTTCACTGAGGTTTCTTTCACTTTTTAAAAATTGGCTATTCTTCTTTATGGCTGAATAATACTTCTTTGTGTAAATATACCACTTTTTTTTTTTTAATCCATTCACCTAAGCTGGTAGCATATCTTGGTTAATGGAGCCACAATAAACACAGGTGTGCAGGTAACATTGTAGCATGTTGATTTTAATTGCTTCTGGTAAATACCAAGGAGTAACATAGCTGGATCAAGTGGTGATGAAAGAGAAATTAAAATTTTAAACAAAAGCTTGCCAAGAAAGCTTTCCAACAATGCCTGCCAAAACCAAGCCTGTTAGTGACATTCTTATTTTATGTAACCCATGCTTGGTTCACTGATGACCTTGCAATGTAACTTGAGATGTTTAAACTCCCTAAGTGACCTATGATGTAAACCAGTCCTCCAACCACGTCCAAAATCTGCCTTTTTATTTCCTGCTTCCTTTCCAATAAAAGTGCTGAAACCCCACTGGGAATGGGTGGGCCTCTAATTTTTTTTAATTAAAAAATTCTTCAAGGGAATAAAACAATAAAATGGAACAAAACAAAATAATGACAATATTGGGTTTCAAAAACAAGACAGAAGGAAATCTCCCAGAGTTGCTATATTGCATATTGTTATCCTCTAAATACATGCTCAGGCTTTAGGCTTGCAAAGTCAATCAAACAACACAAGCATTAAGTTGTTTTCTTACCTCAGTTGTTATCATCTCAGCCTGTGTTCCTCTGAATCAGCCGGTTGCTTACGGTGTGGGTGGTGGGGATGCTCTTCTAGTCTGTGCACCAGCTGGCTTCTTGGTTCCCCTCCCAGCCCACAACCCAGGCAGGGCTCTGACTCTTTGGGAAAGATCCTAGTCAGGCCCACCAGTGTAATAAACTGCTCCTTATACTTCGTTGGTGCTGTTTCTTCCTGTGTTTGGTCTGTTTTGCCATAATAGTGGCTTTATCTTCAGTTTTATGAGGAGTCTCCATAATGATTTCCAGAGTGACTGTACTGCTTTATTTATATTCCCACCAGCACTGTAGAAGGGTCCACTTTCCCTTGCATTGTTGCTAGCATTTAATTTTTGTATTCTTGATGATAGCCATTCTGACTGGGTTGAGATGGAATCTCAGTGCAGATTTGTTTTTTTTGTACTAAAGATTGAACCAAGGCTTGAGTTGGACTATGTTTTCAGTCCTTTTTATTATTTTAATTTTGATAGTCTTGCTAAGTTACCCAGACTACACTCAAACTGAGGATTCTCCTACCTCAGCCAGAGTGCTAAGAATACAGGCATGCACTATCATACCTAGTTTCAGTGTAGTTTCGGTTTGCATTTCCCTAATGGATAAAGATGTTGAACATTTTTTTCATATACCTACTATCCATTTGTATTTCTTTTGCTAAGTCTGTTCAATTCATTTGCCCATTTAGTTTTTTTAAAACAATTGTTTAGTTCTTTATGTATTTTAATATTAATATTCTGTTGGAAGAGTAGCTGGCAAATATTTTCTTCCATTCTGTGGTCTGTCTCTTCACTTTGGTAGTTGTTTATCTTGCTTTTTAATTTGATATAGTCCCCTTTGTTGATTTTTGATATTTCCTCTGCTATTGGAGTGTTATTTAGGAAATATTTGCCTGCAGTTGTCACTTCAAGTGTTTCTCTTATGTTTTCTTTTAACAGTTTCAAAGTTTTAGATCTTATATCTAGATCTTTTATCCTTTTTGAGTTGAATTTTGTATAGGATGTGAGATAGGGATCTTGTTTCAATCGTCTACAATTTTGCACTACTATGAAACACTTTTCTCTAACACATAGTTTTGGCTTCTTTGTCCAAGAGATGACTGTAGTTGTGTTAATTTGTTTCTGTGCCTAGTGGTCTACTCCCTTCTTCTCTATCGCTGCTTTGTGCCGGAGCCATGCTGTTTCTATTCTATTCTTTCTTTTTTTTTTTTTTTTTTTTCTTTTTTCCGGTACCAGGGATCGAACTCACAACCGCCTTAGGGTTAGGGTTAGGGATCAAACTCAGGACTGCCTGCTTGCAAGGCAGGCGCTTATTCCGCTGAGCTAAATCCCCAGCCCCAACTCATTCTGACAACGTTAATTCTGCCAGTTTATGAACATGGGAGATATTTCATTCTTTTTTTTTTTTTTTTTTTTTTTTTTTGTCTTTTTCGTTTTTATCGGTACCAGGGATCGAACTCACGACTGCCTGCTTGCAAGGCAGGCGCTTATGCCACTAAGCTAAATCCCCAGCCCCGAGATATTTCATTCTTGTGGTGTGTTCTTCAATTTCTTTTCCTAGTGTTCTGAGATTTTCATTGTAGATGTTTTTCACCTTCTTGGTTAGATTGACCTCTAGGTATTATTCCTGAAGCTATTGTGTGTAGAATTTATTTCTAATTTCTTGGTCAACTGGTCCATTATTGGTACACAGTAAAGTTACTGAATTTTAATGTTGCTTTTATATTCTACTCTTTTTTCTGAATTCATGTATTAACTGTAAAAATCTTTTGGTGTATTATTTAGGGTTTTACAAATATACAATCATATCATCTGCAAACAAGGATACTTTGGCTTTTTCTTTTTTATTTGTATCCTTTTAATTTTTTCTCTTGGGTAATTGCTGTAGCTAAAATTTCAAGAATTAGATTGAGAGCTGAGGATACAGCTCAGTGGCATAAGTGTCTACCTGGCAAGTGCAAGGTCCTAAGTTTGGTTCTTGATACTATATATATGGTAAAACTAGACATACATGCTTGTTTCTTATTTGAGATGAATGCTTTTAATTTTTCACATTCAGAATGATATTAGTTGTGGGTTTCTTGTATATGGCTTTTACTGCATTGAGGAATGATCCTTTTACACCTAGTTTCTTTAGTGTTTTTGATTGAGAGGAATATTGAAATTTATTGAATACTTTTGTGTGTAAGTTGAGATGATTGTATGATTTTTATCTTTCTTTCTATTTATACTGTGTCTTACATTTGTTGATTCATGTATGTTGACCCATCCTTGCATTCCTGGAATAAAATCAATTTAATCATAATAATGTCTTTACTGTGTTGTTGAATTCAGTTTGTAAGTATTTGACTAAGGATTTTTGCATCTATGTTCATTATGGATATTAATCTGAAGTTTCCTTTTCTGGTTCTGTCTTTGTCCAGTTTAGGGTAATGTTAGATTCATAGAATGAATTTAGAAGCATTCTTTTCCTCTCTATTCCATTGAATAATTGAGGAAGATTGGTTCTTTAAATGTATATAAAATTCAGTTATGAACTTATCTAGTCCTAGGATTTTCTTTATTGGGAAACTTTTAATCACTGTGTTAATTTCATTGTTTGTTATCTATCTATTTAGTTTCTTTTTAATATCCTCTTGGTTCAATTTTATTAAGTCATGTATATATAGAAGCTTATCCAGTTCTTGATTCTCCAATTTATTGGATTATAGGTATTCAGAGTAGTTCCTAATAATCTTCTGGATTTAAACTCTGTCTGCTTTAGCAACCCCTTTTCATCTCTGATTGTTCATTTGGGTCTTCTCTCTTACTGTTGGTATGGGTAAGGGCTTATCGATCTTGTTACCTTTTCAAAGCAACAAACTCTTTGTTTCACTGGTTCTGTGTATTGTTCTTTTAGTTGCTATCCCATTAATTTAGGCTCTGATATTTATTCTTTCTTTCCTTTTGTGGTTATTGGAGGTCCCTGCAATGAGCTCCAATTTCCTGCCAGTTGTTACAGTGTATGGCAAGAGAGAAACTAAAAAAGAACAAGAGACAAATGTCAGCACAGTGGGAATCTGGGATGACCAGTTGTTCACGAGGAATAAAAGGCCACAAGGTGTCCAGAATCTTGGCATTTATTGATTGAAGAGGGGATTGTCGATGTCTCAGAAGGCAGCAATGGTCTTATACTAAGAAGGATCTTGCCCTGCCATGTCTTTTTTTTTAAATTTTATTTAAGGAGAAAAAGAAACAAGAACAGAAAAAGGGTACAAGTTATACAGAATTTCAGAAAAAATAAACAGTAGGAAATCACTAGTTAATAGATTACATATTGTTATCTTAGAAATAGTTGTTCAAGTTACAAAATTAAAGCATATAAAGTGGACTTTCAAACAGTGAGACTGCAAACAGTTCTGTTCAATGATCCAACAAAACTCAGTAATATGGTTATCTATCTTATACACTTAAATATATATGCAGTTACATTCTTTAGAGCACTTTCTTTTCCTTTCTTTTGTACAATGACAATTACACATTTTGGGTTTTATTACTTCCACAGTTCTTATTACTTTTTTTTGAAGAGAGTAGAACCAAATGTGACATAACAGAACAGAGTCAGTCAATCAAAAGAATGGACATAATACATAATGTAAAAACAAAATACAAGGTGATCAACAATGGTTACCATACTGCCTCTTGCTGTCTTAAAAAGAATTGCGTATATCATCAGTTATAATAAAACTGAACAAAACATTAAAAATAAAACCAAAACATTGGAGACATTACAGGATTTTAAAAGAAGATAATAGTCAACCAGGACGGGCGTCATAATGAATCTTATTGTCTTCACAGTTGTTGCCTATACTTTCCAACTTGGTACTATCAAGCAAAGCAGAATAGAGGAAAATCAGTCAAAACAAGATGGTGAGGGCAACACAGGGTTTCAAATCAAGTTAATAGGAAATCAAAGTGGGTTACTATAATACATCCTGCTATTTTTTATTTTTCCCTTAATTAAAAAGATAAAAATAAAAAGTAAATAATTAAAAAAAGGAGATTGAGATAAAAGAGGGCATAACAACAAAACAGCGCAGGTCAAAACATAACCATTTAAGCGAAATAGTGTTTCACCACAAGATATCCTGACATAAAATTAGTTACTATAGTGTCTCTTTCCTTGAAATCTTTGAGTATAACTTCGTTTACTGTAGCACCAAAACACATCAAGACAATGTAAAACCATTCAAGAGAATGACAGTATTACAGGGTATTTAGAACCAACTATCAGAAAATGAACAATGGTTTCTGTATAATCCCCTTGTCTATAAAAGTTTTTGTTTATATTATCACATATAATAAAATCCAATAAGATACAACCTGTTTAGACTGATGGAGACAGAAGAATAAAAGCTTGATGGGACTTCAAAACAAGATGATACTAAATCAGCACTAGCTATTATGATGTCTTGTTTTCTCCAAAATAGCTGTTCCTACCATCCAACCTTCTCTGCCTCATTTCTGTTGAGCTCTTTTTCTGTTGTTAGTTGTCAGTTTGTCTTCTTCATTTCACTTTCTGCTCCATTCATTGTGGCCTCTTTGCCACTGTTTCTGGAATCTTGGTATTTTCCTTTTTTAGAATATCCTGCAGTATTCTCTGTAGACTTGAATTGGTGGTTGCAAATTCCCCTAGTTCCTCTTTATCCTGGAAGCACCTTGTTTCTCCATCAATTTCGAGGGACAGTTGTGCAGGATATATCAATCTTGGCCCTGCTATGTCTTGAGTCTTAGTGGTCTTGGTCTTAAGTCTTGGATGGAAAAGCATAGCCTGTCTCTAAAGAGATAATGAGAAATCTCAAAAGAGCAATACCGATAATCCCAAACCACCATTTATCACAAAAGTAGTCATTGTAAATTTGTGATCCTTAATGTGTGATGTTTATTTTTGGTTTGTTCTTATTTCTCTAAGACCTTGAGATGCATCACTAGGTTATTTGAGGTCTCTCTCTCTCTCTTTTTTTTTTTTTTTTTTTTTTTTGGTGGAATAGGGGATCAGACTCATGACCTCACGTTTAGCAGGCAGGCGCTTATGCCGCTGAGCTGAATCCCCGGCCCACTCTGACTTATTTTAGGCACTCATAACTAGAAACTTTGTGCTAGGCGTGGTGGCGCACACCTGCAAGCCCAGCTTTCCAGAGGCTGAAGCAGGAGGATCACCGTGTGTTTGAGACCAGCCTGGGACTCACAGTGAGTTGAAGCCCAGCCTGAAATGCATAACGACCTTGTCTTAAAAAAACAAAATAAAACAATACAAAAGCAAACAACAAAAGCAAGATTTCCCTCTCAGAACTGCCTTGGGTTTATCTCAGAGATTCACATGTGCGGTATTTTCACTTTTATTTGACTCTAGGGATTTTTAAAATTTCTCTTTGATTTCTTCAGTGATCCACTGGTTGTTCAAAAGTTTAATCTCCATGTGTTGGTTTTAGTGATCATAAATTTCTTTTCTTTTCTTTTTTTGTTACCAGAAATCAAACTCAGGACCTTGCACTTGCGAGGCAGAAACTGTTTTGCTGAGCTATATCCCTGGCCCAATCACGAATTTCTTTAGATTATAGTAGTCTTTGTTTCTTTCCTTCAATTTTGAAAGATAGCTTTCCTAGATATAGTAATCTAGGTTGGCAACTGTTTTCTTTTAGGGCTTAAAATACATCATTTCATGTCCTCCTGCAGAGGGTTTCTGCAGAGAAGTTTGAAGTTATTCTGAAGGGTTTCCCTCTCCATATGCCTGACTGTTACTCTCTTGCAGTTTTCAATATTCTTTCCTTGTTCTGTATTCTTCCTATTTTAACCATAATGTGATGTGGAGAGGTTTTTTTTCTACACACATCTGTTTGAGATTCTAAATCCTTTCTATACTTGAATGTTTGTTTCCCAATATTCAAGAAATCTTCCATTATTGTTTCATTAAAAAGCATTTCTAAGCCATTAGTCTGTACTTTGACACCCCTTGTCTGCACTAAAATTGTAAGCTTGACCTCTGTGTCCTAGAGTTCTTGGATTTTTTGTTTTGCTTTGTTTTTAAAAATTTTTTTATTTTTTTGAATGTAGTGAAATACAACAGAACAAGAGAGAACAAAGCCAATTGAGACAGTGCAGTGAAACTAGCACAGAACGTCACAACAGGTTACTGGGGTAACAGTAATAGGTGCCATAGTATACCTTGTTATCTTTACAATAGTTGTTCTTCAATCAGGTATAGCAAAAATCAAACCAAATACAGAATATTTTAGAACTTATCAAAACAGAATATTGAATAGAGCAATACAATTAATCTGAACAAAGCAAAACAGTGATAACATTATTGCTTTCAAAGAGATGGTAGAAGGAAATCCCCCCTATTTGCTATATTGTATATGGTCAACCTCCCAAGGGGTGCTCAGACCTCTGGCTCCCATTTGCTAATGGGGGTGGGGGATGTTTGATTGCTGATCCACCTGCTGGTAGGCTTACAGCTGCTTATCAGGGAGGTGAGCAGGTTGCTTGGTTTCCCAGCTCCCTTAGATCCAGCATGGCATGGATCTTGGGAGACGCTGACTGGTGGTGGCTACTGCTTGCTTGAGCCATGGCTGCTTACCAGAGAGGTGGGCTGGTTGCTTGGTTGTGGATATTTTATTCATCATTTCTTTTTTCTTTATAAGTACCTTGTGTATTAATTTCTCAATCTTATATTCAAGTTCTGGAATTCTGTCTTCTGTTTTGTCCTGTCAAATGGTGAGGTTTCCACTGATTTGATTTGCTGCATTATTCACATTTTGGGTTTTGTTGCTCCCACAGTCCTTATTACTTTTTTGGAAGAGAGTAGAACCAAATGTGACATAACAGAACAGAGTCAGTCAAATCAAAAGGGTGGACGTAATAGATAATGTAGAAGCATAATACAAGGTGATCAACAATGGTTACTATAATGCCTCCTGCTATGTCTAATAGAATTGCCTATATCATCAGTTATAATAAAACTGAACAAAACAGTAAAGAACAAAACCGACAAAACCAAAACATTGGAGACATTATAGGTCTTCAAAAGTAGATAATAGCCAACCAGAATGGGCGTCATAATGAATCCTACTATCTTCACAGCTGTTGCCTAAACTTTCGAACCTGGTACTATCAAGCAAAATAGAATAGAGGAACATCAGTCAAAACAAGATGGTGAGAGCAATACAGGGCTTTAAATCAAGATAATGGAAAGTCAAAGTGGGTTAATATAATATATCCTGCTATTTTAAAATTTATTTTTCCCTTAATTAAAAGGATAAAAAAAGATAATAAAATGGAGATTGAGATAAAAGAGGGCATAATAGCAAAACAGTGCAGATCAAAACATAACCATTTAAGCAAAATAGTGTTTCACCACAAGATAATCCCAACATAAAAGTAGTTACCATATTGTCTCTTTCCTTGAAATCTTTGAGTATAACTTCATATACTGTAGCATCAAATATATCAAAACAATGTAAAACTATTTAAGAAAATGACAGTATTACAGGGTATTTAGAATCAACTAACAGAAAATGAACAATGGTTTCTGTATAATCTCCTTGTCTATAGAAGTTTTTGCTTATACTATCACATATAATAAAATCCAATAAGTTACAATCTGTTTAGAACAATGGAGACAGAAGAACAAAAGCTTGATGAGACTTCAAAACAAGATGATATTAAATCAGTATTACCTATTAAGATGTCATTTTCTCCAAAATAGCTGTTCCTATCATCCAATCTTTTCATTTCTGTTGAGCTCTTTTTCTGTCATTAGTTGTCAGTTTGTCTTCTTCATTTTGTTTTCTGGTCCATTCATTGTGGCCTTTCTGCCACTATTTCTGGATCCTTTATATTTTTCTTTTTTAGAATATCCTGCAGTATTCTCTGTAGAGTTGAATTGGTGGTTGCATATTCCCCTAGTTCCTCTTTATCCTGGAAGCACCTTGTTTTTCCATCAATTTCCAGGGATAATTGTGCAGGATATATCAATCTTGGCTGGTGATTATTATCTTTCAAAGCCTGAATTATTTCCCCCCACGCTCTTTGTGATTTAATGGTTTGTGCCGAGAAATCTGCTGTAATTCTGATGGGTGTTCCCTTGTAAGTGATCCGTTTCTTGTCTCTGACGGCTTTTAATATTCTGTTCTTGTATTGGATTTCTGGAATTTTAATTATTATATGCCTGGGTGTTGCTCTGTTTGGGTTGTAGGTGGCTGGGGTCCTGTATGCTTCATACAACTGAGTATCTTTACCTTTTGCTAAATTAGGAAAATTCTCCTGGATTATTTCTGTGAGTAGCTTTTGTAGTTCACTTGTTTGTGTCCCTACTTCTTCTTTTATGTTCTTAATCCTTAAGTTATGGCTCCTCTTATCATCTTCTTGTCTTTGTATTATTGCTGTTTGTTTCTTTGTTATTTTTAAGAAGTTTTTCATTTCATTCTCCCATATTACAAGTCTGCCCTCCAGTTCAGATAGTCTGTCCTTAGTTTCTTTCAAGCTGTTATGCCAGTCTTCGATAGACTTCTTAGTATCTTGGTAGTCCCTTTGAACCTGCTTCACATACTCAATGCTTTCTCTGTTTTCTCCATCAAGCAATTCTCTCCTCTTTTTCTGTTCTTCCATTCCACCATCTGTTTTTTCCTGGGTGGTGCTTAGCATTTCTCTAAATATTCTGCATACTTCTAGCTTCAGGTCATTGATAACTTCATTCCTGAATTGGTCTATGAGGCTCTCTATATGGCGCTTAATGTATATTGGTGCGGTGTCCACTATTGCCTGTTTCTCAGAATTGGGGGCCGAGGAGCCTTTCTTGTTGCTTCCCTTCCCCATATTTTCTGTTCCTTATATATGTGCAAGCGTATATAGGAGGCCCAGCTTCCTTCCCCATTGGCCACAGTCTGATTGAATTGTGCTGGCTAGGTGTTCCTGCCCACCGTAGCGCACCAGGAAGTTGCAGACCAGGCAGCCTATGCGGGGCCGCCCCTCCAGGTCAATCTACCTTCAGGCGCTGGGACCTGGGTTGTGCTTGCCTACTGGGTCTCAGCCAGGAGTGTCACATAGGCTAGGCGCTGCTCACCAATCCCGCTTGAGAGGGGGATATGTGACTGAAGTCACTGTAGCACCCTGTTCCTGCAAGTCTGCCCGGTCCCAGAATGTCAGCTGTTGGGAATCTCCTAGACCGTGGAAGAGTCCCAGTTTCTCTCACTCTCCGCAGGTCAATGCACAGCTCCCCGCCTGTCCTGCTTTCAACTCCGTTCACCGATTCCCATTCTCAGAGCTTTTATGCATCTGTCTCCCTGCCGAGCTGATGTAGATGCAGCAGCAGCGGCGGGAAACCCAAATTGTGGCTTCCAATGCTGCGGGCTCCAACTTCCACACTGAGGCTTTTCTGTTCCTGTTATAGCACCAGGATTGCATTCCCAGTTGGTTTCTCTCAGCCCAGTTCATTCTTGGGTCAGCAGGGCATATCTCCACTTGCTTATGATTCCTTACTCCGCACCATTCCTGAATTCTAAGCTGGGTCTTTCAGAGAGCCTCCGTAGCTGCTGCTATCTGTCCGCCATGTTCTCCCGGACCAAACTCAGCTTTCTTTTAAGGGCTTTATCTCCAGCACTACTTGGAGAAAAGAGACAAATCATAGTGATGGCAGCAACACAAAAACAAACCAGATACTGACATACAATAAAAGTCAAATAAAATAAACTGGTTCATCATTAACAATAGAAAAGAGCTTGGCCTGGTGGTACATTCCTGTAATCCCAATACTATCGTGGATGCAGCAGAATGATCATGAACTGGAGCCTAGCTTGGACAATTTAGCAACTTTATCCCTGTATCAGAAAGAATAAAAATAAAAAAGGGCCGGGGGAATGTAGATTACTGCAGTGGCCCTGGGTTCAATCACAAGTACCATGAAATAAATAATAGGAAAGAAATTGGTCAGGCATGGTGGTGCATGCCTGTAATCCCAGCACTTGGGAGACTGAGGCAAGAAGATTGCCATGAGTTTGAGACCAGCTTGGGCTACATGGTAAGGCTCTGTCTCAAAAATCAAAAAACAGACAGACAAAAAAAAAATCAGTAGTAATAACAGACAACACACAATGAATAGATATTGGAATATAGTAAAGATGAATTAAAAGCAGCAACCACATGATTATTAATGATTGAAAGAAATCAGCAAAATAGGGGCTGGGGATTTAGCTCAGCGGCATAAGCACCTGCCTTGTAAGCAAGGAGTCGTGAGTTCGATCCCTGGTACCAATTAAAAAAAGAAAAAGAAAAGAAATCAGCAAAATAACATAAAGTAAATTGAAAGAGTGAAAGTTAATAAAAGTTAATGGTAATAATGAGTTGAGGGGATTGGGAAAGGGAAAAATGGAACTAGTAAAATGTTATAAAGATGAGAAGGATCAGAGAAAATTAGTATCAAAAATCTAAAGAATAAAAACTAGGTAAAAGTAGTATAAAAATAGTAAAAAAAAAGAAAAATATTGAACTAAGAAAAAAGAAAAAGAAAACTCTAAAAAAATGAAAGCAAGATACATAGCAGAACATCAGAGTTGTGTCCCCCATTGATGGAGATTGAAACCATGGATGGAGGAGGTAGAGTGTAAGCAAATTTATTTTGAAAATTAAAGGCAAAGAAGAAAAAGTGGTAAGGGCAAGTCAAGAGAGCTCCTGCTAGCTGGCATGGGGTCCTGATCAAAATGCCCAGAAGACTCTTTGTCAAGGAGCTTTAAAGTGGCGTACAAGGCAGTTTGACCCATTATTTAAGCAATATCATCTTTTCCCTATGGGAGGCTACATATTTTTCAGGGCCCAACCTATGCAATGTTTATGATGTGTTCATGTAGGGCCCACATGACTGTGAGCCAATGGCCTGCCTACTCATGCTCTGGGTGATAGAATTGTGGTGCGGCTGAAAAGATAAAAAGTATGAAATATAAATGACCTTTATTTTAAGAATGCGGGGAGAGACCCCCGACCCACCCGGGTCCGGTATTCTCTCTGGGGTCTGGAAATCTCTCCCCAGGGGTGGTGATCTCTCTGTTGGACACGTGGAGTGGGGGCATACATGTAGCTTAGGTTTGGGGTGGTGCCTGAGGGGCACTGGTGATGCGCAGGTATCTCATTGGTATTAATTTCGCACCACAGGTAAATTCCTAGGGGCGTGGAAGATGGAGCCCCTTGGTTCTGCCTCTAAGGCTTGACTGGCTACAATGTTTTCTTTCAGATCCAGATGTATGCTTAGATGTTTCACAAATTTCTTCAGCTTTCAAATGTTAAAATGCTCATGGTTAATAGCCATTTAATGTTTTAATTTTAAGCTTACTGCCTATATTATACTGTACTGTTACCAATCTTCTACATGTTTAACAACTAAAATTAAGAGGTAATTATAAATTCCTTTTGCTGTAAACCACTAGTAATGTTCTATGTTAAGCTTACTGCCTATATTTTAATGTACTTTTCCCAATCTCCTACATGTTTAATAACTAAAATTAAGAGATAATTATAAATTCCTTTTGCTGGGAACCACTAGCTCTTTTCCAAAACAAGGGTTATATGATACATACAAACAAAACCAACACTGCGGCAGAAGCCAAACTTAAACCTTTCCAAGCCTGTCTGCCTTCCCTGGCTCAGCCCTTCACCAAGCCATATTTAACTGATATTAAATGACACCATAGCTGATTTCTCTCCTAAATAAAATGATAAAAATTAAACAGGCCATCCTCCAAAAATCAGATGGCATTAGACATTTTATTAACGTAAAGAGATACTTATATATGACATAAATGACATGTCAGTTCCTAAAATTCCCTGGACTTTGTGCTCCTTATGAGATGCCATTACTAAAGTCATAAATAACCTGTTGATTATATTTGACTCCTGCATACTTACTTAATTCTATAGATACCTTCTACTATAGACCAGATCCCAAAACAAAAAGGCAAAACTTGACCTTGAAAACTCACAGACCTCCTTAATATGGTTTTTCATGTTTTCAACAACAGAGATAACAGTGACACTTGGAGTTCTGAGACAGGTAAACCAACACAAGGTGGAGCTGCCTGGGCCCCGCCATGGACCATGCCTCAAATGCAGCAGAAGGACATTGGGCAAGAGAGTGCCCAATCCTGGCATTCCTTTGAGACCTTACCCCCGGGCTACTGGACTATCCTAGCCACCAGAGAGTGAGTGGGTAAGCCATCCTAACTTCCAGCCCTCAAAGGAAATGCCAACACTACCAGATTCATCACCAACAGATCTACTTAAACTTGCAGTTGAAGACTGACGGGGCTCAGGGCCAACAACAGCCCCCGTTAAGATGTCCGTCTCAGAGTCCAAGTCCCACTAAAAGTCTCAGGTAAGACATTCTCTATATTTGTGGACATAGAGGTCATATATACAGAGTTCCTGAGTTTTCAGGCTGCTATATTAAGTCCTCAGTCTCTATAAGGGGTATTGATGCCAACTTATGCCACTTACAAACAAGACCTATTTCATGCAGGTTCCAGACTGCTTCTTCCCAGTCCACCTAGTGGTGCCAAATCTTCCTTCCACCACTCACTCTACAGTCCTAAATCTTAAAAATTCTTTTTATTCCCTTGTGTTTATACAGACTGACCCAGACACTGAGGCCTCAACAGTTTACACCTGTTATTGCTAGTAAACCTCTCCTCAGGGATATAGATATATCACCCCCTTCTTTTCTTATTCACCAATAACTCAGACAACCCTGGTCAAGACTGACAGATAAATTTTGTCTTCTCACTTTGTTTATACTTTTTTGGGATACATAAAAGCTTTTCATACAACCAGGGAGACTGCTGATATGCTAACTAAAGTCCTGTTACAGCAAATCATTCCAAGGACTACAACCAGGTTAGAGTGACCCATACCTGGTATTCTTGGAAACCTCAACAGTGATAAAAGTTGCTAGACTGCCATCTTGGTTTCACATCACTCAGGCTAAGTGGTGCCCTTCTAGCCCTAAATCTAACCATCCTTTTGCCTACTCATCTCCATCTCACCAAGGCCTCACAACCACAACTCTCAGGCTGTCATGTTTTGTTATCCAATTTGGTTTCTAATTTCTTATCCTTTTTTACAGCAGGACTCTTTACAGTATTTCCTAAAGACTCCCATGTCATGCATACCAGAGACAAGCCTTATCTACCTACCTTCTTAACTTTTACCCTTTCAGATGGGGGAGTAATCACCTCTCATAACTTCACTCCTCCTAACCCCACATTTATTTTTCAGAATTCTACCTTACTGTGGCAATGATCCTACCTCAACATGGTCCTGATATAATGACATGTCTAAATCAAAGGCACCTTTCCTTTTATCTCACCTGGGCCCTTAAATATGATAGTGCCATGCCTCCTCATAATATCTCGTCTCTTTGTTTTTCCAGTCTAACATATGTGCATTCATCAGTGATAAAGTTGTCCTGGCTAAAACACCTGGCACCAGCTCCTACCTGGGCATCAACTGTCATCCCGTCAACTCCCCTAAACCCCAACACAGTGCCCCCTTCCAGCAGGAAGCAGTAAAAGAAAGAAATCTCCACCCTTTTTCCAAATAATCATAAGACAGGAATGAAAGAATCTTGCCCTAGGCTGGACACTGTAGCCGGTCAAGCCTTAGAGGCAGAACCAAGGGGCTCCATCTTCCCTGCCCCTAGGAATTTACCTGTGGCTTTACCTTCCCCACCCTTAGGAATTTACCTGTGGCGCAAAGTGAATACCAATGAGATGCCTGCGCATCGCTAATGCCCCTCAGGCACCACCCCAAACCTAAGCTACTTGTATGCTCCCACTCCACGTGTCCAATGGAGAGATCGCCAAACCTGGGGAGAGGTTGCCAGACCCCAGAGAGAATGCCGGGCCCTGGTGGGTCAGGGATCTCTCCCCGCATTCTTAAAATAAAGGTCATTTATATTTCATACTTCTTATCTTTTTGGCCGTTCTATCATTGGGGAGGTCCCTGACAGCTGAAGGACACTTGACAGAAGTTTTTGTGAGATTTCTGAAGGTTATGACTCTGCAGCCTCCATTTTGGACTTTCCAACTCCATTTTAGGGCATCTCAACTTACTTCCTAGCCGAATCCTAACTCCTGTTTTACTAGTTCCTGTGACAAGATGAGTTCAAAAGCTTTCTCCAGGTTTAGGTATTTGGGTGAGTAGTTTCTTTTGAGGACCTGTAATATTAGAATCCACCAGATATGGAGGAGGCACAGTGAATCAGGACTGGGGACTGTTGTGTTTCCATACCCATTTTTTGCTGTATGAATCTTGTCCCATCTTTCCCATGGGGCAAGGTTAGTCACGGGATGTTTCCAGGCTCAGATCCTCCAGAGTCCTTTAGTCTTTGTTTCATGCCCTTTTGGGTTCCCTGAGTCACCGCTATCCCCCATTACCTTTGCTGCCTGTGGGCTTGCAAGGTGCCTTGCTTGCCCCGGATGCCCCTCTGTCCATATGCCCAGGGACAAGGCAAACATCCAGGCAAAGGCAAATCCCTGATCCTGTTGGTGCATGGGTAAAGCAAACAGACAACTGACTGCCATGCTGGAAATAGGCGAAGGGAGTAGAACAATGAACAGGAGCAATTCCAGCACTTACAAACCAAGCCTCCTCAGAAAGCCACAGATACCTGGCCTAGCTTCCTACTGTAAGGAGCAGCACCACTGTATCCTCCACAGCCTGAGCTCACTATGCTCAAACTTTTCAGTGGTTCTGCAACTAAACCTTCTCTGATCTATGACTGTGTCTTTTGGCCATCTACCCCTAGTCACTCTGGTAAGGTGATTCAAGAAACCTGAAGTGTGCTTGTTCTGACTTCTGATTCTTGAAGTAACTCAGTTTTAAACAATAAACCTGTTTCTCTCTCTCTCTCTCTCTCTCTCTCTCTCTCTCTCTCTCTCCAGTCTTTGCATGTAGTTCTGGCTGGCCTTGAACTCATTATATAGCCCAGGTTGGCCTTGAACTGTAGTGATCCTCCCGTCTCAGCTTTCTGGGTGCTGGGATTGCCTAGCAACAATAAAATCATACCCAGAAACAATAAAACTTTTCTCAGACTGGCTCCTGATTTTGCTAAACATGGCAGGCACTGCAGTGGATTTCTTCTCCATAGCTAGCCAGCATGTAGAAGCAGTCACTTTCAGAGTAATACCCACTCTGTATCTGCAGCTTACAATAAGTGTGGGTTTTTCCTGAGCTATGCCACCCATGTGTTGGTCGTCGCTGGGACTGCTGACCCTGTCCAATCCTACCTTTGACTGCAGAGTCACATTCTCTTCTCCACTGGGGGCAGGGTTAACATTCCAGACTGCTTGCTTCTTTTCTCTCCATTGTCTTTTGTTTTTCTGTGAGTTTAGTTTTCCTATTGGCTCTTTTTTGATTCCCAGAGCTCCTCTTTTTCTCCTTGCTAAAGAGTTGTTTTCTAGGCATCTCCATTCCAGGTCCCAGTGAAGCTGTGATTTGTTTCTGGCTTTGCCTACCATCTTGAAGCTCTGGTTCATTGAGTTTTTAAAGTCTTCCATCATATTTCATTTTACAATCCCAGAAAGTCACATTTATTGATATCACCACCAACCTACCCAGAAAAGCTTTTAAGTGTTGGAAAGCCTGCCAAGCTCAAGATGCCAGACACAAGTTTTCCAAAATATTAATTATGCTTGAAAATCTGAAATTATTTTTCTCTGGCACAAAATACTATGTGGTATTTTCCTTGAAGTTGCAGATTTATTTATTCCAGAAAGTATCTGTCAGACACTAAATCTAACCATAGTTTTTCTTTCAGCCATGATTTCAAGTAAAATTGTGTTTCCTTAAAAAAAAAAACAACAAAATTCCCAGTAAACTCTAAAAAATACACACATAAAACTTGTGGAACTGATAAAATTAATTTAGGAAAGCTGCAGGACAAAATCACCATACAAAAATCAATTGTATTTCCATTAACTAACAATGAACTGTCTGAAGAGAAAATTAGGAAAATGATTCTATGTTTTAATCTTTTTATATATTTATTATTTTAAAGAGAAAAATATAACTTCAAAACAAGATAATAGGAGGGTAACAATGGTTAATCCATTGCATATTGCTAACTTTAATTTAGAGACTTTTAAATCAGAGTATAATACATAGGTATTTAATTGTCCAAACAAAATTAGCACAAACTTTTCAATGAACTAAGACAAATTACTAGTATAACAATCTTAGCTATCTTGTGTATTTACCTATCTATTTTGTTTTGCTTTTTCCTTTCTTCTTTTTTCTTTTCCTCATCCCAGTTTCTCTTTTCTTTTCAACAGTTTCTTTCCATTTCACAATGTCTATTATACCTTTTTCCCTCCTTATTTATTGTACCTTTTGGATCTTATTTACTCCTTCAGTTTCTTATACTAGGGAGACAATATTCTATTTACACATGTGTGACTGATTTATTTCACTTATGAATATTGCCTCAAAGTGGCATCCATTTACCTATAAAAATCTCCAGTTTATCTTTCTCTATGGCTGAGTAATACTCCATTGTATAAAGAGACCACATCTTTCTTATCCATTCCTCAGTTGATGGGTATTTGGGTTATTTTCGAGATTTGGCTTTTACAAATTGTGCTGCTGTAAACATGGGCGCACATATTTCACTGCGGTATGATGTTTTAATTCTTTGGGAAAGATCTCCAGAAAGGAATAGCTGGGTCAAATGGGACCACCAACGCTAGCTTTTTGAGCAATCTCTATACTGATTCCACAATGGTTGCACCAGTCTACACTCCCACCAACAGTGGAGAAGGACTCCTTTTTTCCCACAGCCCTTATTTTGGTCTTGCTATGTAGTCTACAAACTTACTATGTAATCCAGGATGGCCTTGAACACTTGGCAATCCTCCTGCCTCTGCCTCCACAGTGCTGATATTATAGTCAAGTAGCACCACATCCAGCCAAGGAAAACTTAATATTATGATGAAATTACTGCCCAAACCAATGTTTAACACAATCTCTATCAAAATCTCACCTTTTTAGATATAGAAAAACCTATCCTAAAATTTATATGGAATCTGAAGGGACATTGAATAGTCAAGATAATCTTAAAAAGGTAATAGCTTGAGGATTTATACTTTCTGAATTCAAAGCTTACTATAAAGCTACAGTAATCACAATAGTCTCATACTGGCATAAGGACATACACAGAAGTTAATGGGATAGAATTGAAAGCCCCCCCCCCATGTGTAAGGTCAACAGACTTTTTACACCAGTATCAAGACCATTTACGAAGAAAGGACAATCTTTTCAACAAATGATGCTAGGTAAACTGGATGTATATATATATCCAGAGATTTAGCGTTTAGCTCAGTACAAAAGAATGATTGTGAACCTTTAACTTCCCCCCAATTTAAAATCTAAAATTATCAATATCTTAGAAGGAAACAATGGAAAGTCTTCATGAAATTGAAGTGAAAGTTAAAAAAGCAAATAATATTTTAGTATTTTTATTGGCTTTTTTTTACTTTAAAGAGAATAAAACCAAAGTACAACAGAATAAAGTCAATCAAAACAAAATAATGATAACAACACAAGACTTCCAAACAAGATAATAGGAAATCAACAATGGCCCATATTATCAGATATAATAAAATCAGACAAAACAAAATAATGAAAATAATACAGGACTTCAAAACAAGATAATGGGAAATTACAATGGCTACCATAATGCCTTTTGGTATCTTCTAAATAGATGCCCAGGCTACTGGCTTTAGGCCTGCAAAGTCAGTCAACCAATATAAGCATTAAATCATTTCTTCACTTCAGTTGCTACCATCTTAGCCTGTGTTCTTCAAAATCAGCCAGTTACTTGGGTGGGGGGTTTCCTGGTTCTCCCTGGCCTGTTCAATTTCTGATGTCTCATGGGGTAGGCTTGGGTTCCTGGTTCTCCCCTGGATGGCGCAAATTCTCCTGTGTTTTAGCATTATTATGAAAATAATCTTAATCTGTGGACTCCTTGAAAAGGTCTGTGTTCCCCAAAGGAGTGCAGATCATACTTGGAGAATTCGTTGTTGAATATTCACATATTGATTGTCTATAATTTGTAAGAGAGTGCATTAGGCACTGAAAAATAAGACATGTTTCTTAGTCTTGAAGAAACTCATATTCTATTATTAAACATTGTTTGATTAGTTGTCCAGGCAGTACATGTGCTGGAAGATTGTGGGCATTCCTTCAAGGTCCTTTACAGGAGGAAGCTACCCTGTGTCCATTGCCCAAAAGCCTTCCATTTTTTCTTGACTTTAGGCCTGACTTCTCAGAAGGCTGAAGATTGCATGAGCTCAAGATTTCAAGCGCAGCCTGGGCAACATTGTAAAACCCTCCTTTCAAAATTAGAAATAACAATGATATTATCACAGCAATAATATATTAATAGACTGTTATAATTTATGATATTCTTCCACCAGTCTATATGCCCCTCATTAGAAACACTGTATTCTATGTGTATTGTGCCCCTGGAGGTTGCCACACCAGTGGTGTCCAATGTTCCTGACACTAGGAGTCCTCTGAAGATCTCACAAAAACAGATTCCCAGGCTCTGTCTGAGACCTAAGGAGTCGAAATCTCCAGAGATGATATTGCCTTTTTTTAAGATGATGTCTTGCTATTATTTAACAGTGATAAGTAATTTAAAAGTTACTTAACAATTCTCTTTATGAATCACCAAATTATAGTACAAATAAAATCTGGGGACATCTAACTCTGTTAGAACTCGAGGATGTTTTCCCATCAACGTTTATGGGTGAAGGCTTTTAAGTTCACTGCTTTTGCTCCAGGACTGCATTCCTGTGGAGAACAGCAAGAGTCCCTGCTCTGCTTGACCCAGACAATGTCGCTGACCAACACAGCCTTTCCGTATTTCTTAGTGGTCATAGATTTCAAACACTCAGATTTCTACATGATTCTACAGCTTGTCACCAGTTTTTCCTCAGCTCTGTGTCAAAGAAATGTTTAACACCACTTTCCTCTTGCTCCCTAGTTGCTTATATGTTGCAATATGTGCACAGAAATGCAAATTAAATTAAAATTACATTGAGATATAACCATTAGAATGACAACAATGAAAAAGACAATAACAAATATTGATGAGTATATGGAAATCCTGAAGCCCTCATACACCACTAGTGGGAATGTAAAATGGTACAGCTTCTTCAGTTAACAGAATGGGCGTTTCTTACACTTAGATGTAGATTTACCAGACAGCCCTGCAATTCCATTCTTAGGAATGTACCCAAGAGAAATTAAAACTATTTCCACACAAAGACTTAGAGGTGAATCTTCACAGTAACATTATTCATAATTGTCAAGGATTAGAAGAAAGCCAAAGGTATAGCAAGTTGTGGGTATATAAATAAAATGTAATATAGTATTCAATGAATGAATATAATATTCAATAATAAAAAGGATACTGTATATAATAAACATGAATGAACTGCAAAACATTATGTTAGTGAAAGAAGTCAAAAACACACTGTCTTGGTTACTTTTCTCTCGTTGTTGAGACAAAATACCTGGCACCCAAAATGAAGGACGGAAAGTTTATTTAGCTTAGAATTTTTGGAGGTTTTAGTCCATACTCAGCTGGCTCCAAGGCAGGGTGGTGTGGCTGAGGGACAGTCATTCATGGTGACTGCAAGCAACAAGAGCGAAAGGGCAAAAGGAAAAAGCATGCCTCCTTTCCCTTACGGTGTATGCTGGTTGCTCATCTCTGGATGAGTGTAGCACTCATACCACCAATCCCAGTGCTAGACAATGAACCAATCACAATACTAGATTCAGCCACCTCTATGACTTCATGAGGCTTGGGCGGTCACCCAGACACAAACCATAACACACACACACACACACACACACACACACACACGCACATATTATACTAGCCCATTTACATGAACTATTCAGAAAGATAAACCTCTAGAGGTAGAAATTAGGTTAATTATTGTCTGGACTGGGACTTGGAAAATGATGTGGCTGTACGTGATACCAGAGATCTTTTAAAAACTTTTTATTTTGAGCCGGGGTTTTTCTATGTAGGTTAGGTTGGTTTTGAACTCACTCTGTAGCCCAGGCTGGCCTTGAACTTGCAGTGATCCTCCTGCCTCTATCTTCCTAGAGGTGTGATTATAGGTGTGCTCCACTAACCCAGATTATGGGAATTTTTTTCAATCATTTTATTGGTATGCTTTAAATATACATAATGATCACATTCATCATTCAGAATTTATACCTGTACATCGTAAACTTATATTACATCGTAACACTTTTTTCCTATTCCCTTCCTCTTCGTTCAACTCCTCCTCCCCTCATTTACAGAAGCTTCATTTGCAGGGCTGGGGATTTAGCTCAGCGGCATAAGTGCCTGCCTTGCAAGCAGGCAGTCGTGAGTTCGATCCCTGGTACCGATAAAAACGAAAAGACAAAACAAAACAAAACAAAAAAAAAAAAAAAAAAAAAAAAACAAAAAACAAAAGAAGCTTCATTTGCAAGTTTTCCTTCTTTACTCATTTTTTGTACTTTTCCCCTCTTTCCTTTTTCCCTCCTTCCTTCCTTGCTCCCCTCTCCAACTGAACATTTTCTTCCTACTTCATAATATCTATTGTACATTTTGGTGCTTATTTATACTTTTGGTTTCTCACATCAGGGAAATAATGCGTATCTGATTCTGAAATAAGAGTATGATCTCAAGGTGTATCCATTTACCTAGGGATGTCTCAAGCTTATCCTTCTTTATGGTAGAGTAGTACTCCATTGTATAAAAAACCCTCATCTTTAACCATTCATCAGTTGATGGGCATTTGGGCTATTTCAAAGATTTGGCTATTATAAATTGTGTTGCTATAAGCTTGGGTATGATGCTTTTAATGTTTTGGGGGAGCTTTTTTTTTTTTTCCTGAAACAGGGTCTCCCTGTGTAGTTCAGGCTGGTCTTGAGTTCACTATGTAGAGCAGGCTGGCCCAGAACCTGTAATGTTTCTCCTGCCTCAGCCTCCCTGCATGTGCTACTGGGCCCAACTGGGGATCTGTTTGTAATAGTTGCTCAAGAATCATTTAATTCCACTCTAAAAATAGATGAAATTATACCTCAATAAAACTATTAATAATAAGCATACATATTACTTATTATTTGAAATGAGTGAAATGACTAAATTCTGTCCAGGCAAAAGCAATTTTTATGCTTTTAACTTTTAAAATCAATATGACAGGTTCTTAAATCTTTGCTTCTATTAGGGTTACAGGGCTTCTATCATTTGGAACCAAGAAAGCTGAGCTTTTTATTTTATTTCAATATATTTGTGCAACATAAAAAGTCTTCTAAATTACCTGTCCCTCAAATCACAGCAATGATCACACCTCCATGAAAAAGCCAGATTAAAATCAGCTGATAACTTGCACTTACTCAAATGTTATCCTCACAAGATTACAACCGTTAAGCATACTACGTCATTGCTTTACTGAAGAAGACACAGTAAATAGTGATGTAACATACTGTTGTTACAGATAGCAACAAAATCACCATAAAATCTATGTGTATTCACATATTCCAGCCTCATTAATGTGAAGAATAGTCTGGTGATATTTCTAAATTGGCTTTTTGAATTAAAGTACCATACCAAAAAGATAAAAATCGTAAGAGACCCATAGCATAAGTAATTCCAAAGTTAAAATAAGGGCTCTTAACAGAATGTGCACACAAAACAACTCCAAAGTCACTTGAATATTTATAAGAACTCCCTGTTGCAAGTGATAAAGCCCTAACTTGACCTAGTTTAAGTCAAAAAGAGGATCATATTTAGTCACGAACACAGTGGAGGGGAAGGGGAGATGGATGTGGATTCCTCTCTGTTTTTGTTCTTAGTAAATCTCCATTGTCCCCCAAACAGCCTCTGTGCGTGAACTTCTCCCAACCCTGGATCCCTAATAACGCCACAAGAAAAGTACTCTCTTAAAAGCTCGCCTTCGGCGGAAAACTCTGGCCCACCCAGTTGATAGCCCATGTTACCTCTGTTACCAGAAGGGAGAGAAGAAAATAGCCTCTGAGAACATGAACATGCAATATGGTTGGAACAGTATCAACTTCTAAATTTTTGTCTGGCTTCCAAGTAGAGATCACATCTCCATGAGTATGGGAAGTTCACCAATTCTAATGACAATTGTTGACATTCATACTGTAAGTAACATAAACAAGGTATTTAAGATTCATGACAACCCCAAGAAGTTCTTATTATTCCTGTTATTGTTATTATTCCTATGTTACAAGCAGCAGTGCTACCTTTCATTTACAGCGTTCAAAAGATAAGGACCCTGGGAGAAAAAAAAAAATTCATCGTTCTTGCGTGTGTGTGTGTGTGGGTGTGTGTGTGTGTGTGTGTGCCTTCCCTCCTCTTCTCCTTTTTATTTTTTCTACTTTTTATCTGTACCAGAGATCGAACTCACAACTGCATGCTTGTGAGGGAGGCGCTTACGCCGCTGAGCTAAATCCCAAGCCCCTCTTCTCTTTGTTTAAATAATTGAACCCTTTAAAAGCTTGCTACACTTAATTGCAACTATATTAACTGCAATTCTCTTATTTGTTTAATATCAAAACAAGGACATTTTCAGTAAGTTTCTCAGCTCATGGTTTAGGAATATTTCTGGGAAAAAAGTTTGACAATACAGCAAGAGTTTGACCTATATTGACTCCTCTAGACTGGTCTGTGCAACATTGTTAATGCTCAGCAGCCTTTTAGAATCGCTTTTATTATCATATTGTCCTAATTATCTTTTCCTTTCTTAAAAACCAAGCCAAACCAAAACCAAATAAAAAGCAAAGCAAAACAAACTCGGGAGAAAAATTTCTTCTCTGTGTTTCTACTAAATCCCGGGAGCTTTCCACCCTGCCTTACTCAGAAAGTGCCAATTAGTTCATCAAGTGCTGCTTGAGCTACTAAGAATTGCTTTCATCTGGAGCTGAGGCTAACTTTGGAAACACAAGAGCTATGCTGCCTGCTGTGTGTTTCTGGACATATAAGTCACCTCCTTTTGTTTCTTCTCCTAGTACCTACTTAATGTAGGTACTAGTACCTATGTTAGTACCTACTCTTAGTACCTACTTATTATTATTATTATTAACACAGAGTCTTGCTATGCAGTCAGGATGGTCTTGAGCTCACTTTGTAGCCTAAACTGGTCTCAAACTTGCAATAATCCTTCTGCTTCAGCCTCCCGAGTGCTGGAATTACATGCGTGGACCACCATGACCAGTTTTTTCAATAGAATTAATTATTGAGAGAACTGAAAGAAATAACATGTAAAGAACTGGCAAATACAAAACTGGTTCTTTGCCTTCTAGAAATTTACGAATTAATGATGTGGTATCTCATTGAGTAAGTGTGGTATCTCATCAGAGAAGTCGAGGCTGCCCTACACCGCAACTTTTTAAGAAAGGAAATGACTTGAGGAGACATTGCCACAATAGGGTGTGGGTAAGAACTGGGAACAAGGACAGACAGGCAGGGCAGGACTAGACAAAAACACTAAACAAGACAGCAAACGAGCTGGGCTGGTGGCTGCGATAGGATGATCGTTTAAATTCGTAGTTCAAGTCCAGTCTGGGCAATGCAGTGAGATCCCTTAAAGATAAAATAAGGCAAATAAACAAAACAGTGAACAGGCCCCAAAGTATCTTTAATATAGTAAATTTGTTGTACCACCGGGAAATAAGGATGGAAATGTACATATGTACAAGATTTGGAATGACAGAATGTGAGGTGCTGTGTATAATTGCTGTGTGTAATTCTTACAGCACATGTAAATAAAGAAAAAATGTGCTCTTATTAAAGATTTCGGGCGATTCTGTTATTTCAAGAGCTCTGAAGTTTGAAAGTTGAGAGTGGGGGAGGGTCATACACGCATAGAGGCGGGGTCAGGCGGGTGGGAGGGGCGAAGAGCAGGCGCCGCAGCCCCAGGGGGGCGTGTCCGGGGCGGGGCCGCGGGGAGGTGCGCGCTGTGCGGGGTATCGCGAGAGTTGGGCGGGCCGAACCGAGCCGTCGCAGCAGTCAATTCCCCCCTCCTGGGAGGAGCGGCTGGCCTTGGGCGCTCCGAATTCTGAGCTCTCATCATGGCGGCGGCCGCGGCGGCCGTCGGGGGGACGCAGCAGCCCCAGCCCGAGCTGCCCGCGCAAGGGTTGGCCCTCGACAAGGCGGCCACTGCGGCGCACCTGAAGGCGGCCCTCAGCCGGCCGGACAACCGGGCAGGTGCCGAGGAGCTGCAGGCGCTGCTGGAGCGGGTGCTGAGCGCCGAGCGGCCGCTGGCCGGGGCTGCGGGAGGCGAGGGGGCGGCGGGCGGCGGCGGGGGCGGCCCGGGCGCGGCGGAGGAGGAGGCCCTGGAGTGGTGCAAGTGCCTGCTGGCCGGCGGAGGCGGCTACGAGGAGTTTTGCGCGGCGGTGCGGGCCTACGACCCCGCGGCACTGTGCGGCCTGGTGTGGACGGCCAACTTCGTGGCCTACCGCTGCCGGACGTGCGGCATCTCTCCCTGCATGTCGCTATGCGCCGAGTGCTTCCATCAGGGCGACCACACCGGACACGACTTCAACATGTTCCGCAGCCAGGCCGGGGGCGCCTGCGACTGCGGGGACAGCAACGTGATGCGGGAGAGCGGGTGAGCTGGGCCCTCTCCGGGCGAGGCGACCCTGTAGGGCGGGGACACGCGGGCGGCTCTGGCCCAGGCACAGGGCGCAGGGTGGGAGCCGACCCCCAGCTGTCAAGCAACGCGCGTGGGGGAGGGCGCAGCTGCAGGGCGATGGAGGTGACTGAGCTGTCAGTGCTGGGGAGGGGGTGGAGAGGAGGGGAGAGCGAGTGCGGGGAGCTGGGCTGTGGGTTTTCAAGGGGCCAGGGTGAGAGAGTGAGAGGGAAGGAGGATCCAGTGCGCGTGGTAAGAGGGGAGGATACTGGCGGAGTCTGTTGTGGAGCTGTCAGTTGTGTACTTGTTGGGAAAGGCTGGAAAGCTGTCAGCTTGTTTCTTGAGAACAGACTTGGGAAGTGGTTTGGATTGACTGGGAGCGAGTGGTTTGGGGAATTGAATGGGGCCAAACGATGATCAGAGCTGGGGAGGTAGTCTTGGTTCTGCAGGAAAGGACGCTTGGGGAAAAGGCTTCTGAATTTTCAGGGTAGCTGTCCGAGTGAGGAAAGGAGCTGAGCTGAGCGGAGTTGTCGGAGGAGGGAAGGGGAGGGGCCTGCATGAAAAGTGGCTGTTGAGCTGTCAGTGAAGTATTCGGTGTGCCCAAGTGACATCTAGAATTGAGCTACCGATTCGTCAGTTACAGAATACCCCTTCATACTAGAAGAACAAACAAAACACTGAGCGAATTACGAATCAAATGTTAGGTCCTCTCCAGATGAGGTCACATTAATCACTGCCTATGTGAATATCTGACTCGACAAACACATTTTTGACAAGAGCTTGCATTTTTAACAGGAAAGAAGCATCAGGTGTTGGTACTTAAAACAAAAAGAAAACATTCAGAGTTTGCAGTGAGTTAAAAGAGCCGCACATGTAGGATCTTGGCGTGGGACAGGGTGTCAGTGTCAGGGAAAAGTCCTGAGGAAAGAAAGCACTTTTGAAAAAATGATTTTGGCTGGGCAGTAGATGAAAGGACATTAGTAAATTCAGTTATTATTTTTTATATTTAATGATAGAGTACATATAAATTTAAAGAAATGGACACTTCATCTTTTTGGAATGATTTTAAGTTGCTGTTATTCTAACGTATTTTTACTTATTATGTTCAAGTAAGAAACCTTGAATATTTAAAATGAACGATGTTGACCTGTCCCTTAGTCTACTAATGCTAGTGTAGAAAGTGATAACTTCCTTAAATAGTGTGGAAGTTAGAGGAGATGGAGGGGGCTTCTGTGAACGGGGAATAAGAAAATGGTTTTAGAAGGAAAATGTTTGGCTAACGACCATAATAAATGCAGGTAACATTTGAGATCTGGAAATGTATGCCTATGCCTGACATTTAGCATTTGAAAAATATTGAATAAAATATTCATATAGTGAAAAAAGCCTCAATCTTATAATAAAAAATACAGTTTGACTTTTTCCTATCTGCTCAGTTTATTTTCTTAGTGCAGGACAAACAGGGTTAACTGTGTTTCCAAATTTGTTGTCTCTTTTTATGTAAAAGGTAACATACATTGCAGTCTGCTACATCTTGTTTTTCATTTAGATATATTTTCATGTTAGTGTCCTCATTTTGTTCTGTAAAGGCTGCTGTATGATATTCCCTGAATTTGCCAATCTTAAAGTTTTGGTAGGCATTTAAAGGTTTCCAGCATAGAATAAGATGGTATGCCTACGTTTTTGCACCTGTGCAACAATATCAATGGAATAAATTCTTAAAGTGGACTTTCTAAATTGTCTTCCATAGGTACTAAGCACTATATGAGCTGCCTGTTTTTCAATAGCCATATTAACAGTGTTATTAAAACTGAACTTTTATCCATTTATTTGTTTAAAAGCAGTTGAATGTAACTGCTTTACATGATTTAGTTCATTTAATCTTTAGCAGTTTTGAGGTAGCTGCTTTTATTTTCATTTTACGGAAAAGGAAAGTTGACCACAGAATTTAAAAATTTGATCAAGTTGTTCCAATTGCTCATGTTTGTAATCTCAGCTACTGAGAGAGGCTGAGGTAGGATGATCATAAGTTCAAGTCTGGGCAACATAGCAAGAATGTGTCTCAAAATAAAATAAAAAAGGACTGGGGATGTAGCTCAGCACTCCTTGGATTCCATCTCTGGCAGTGCAAATAACCCCCACCCAAACAAACAAAAAACTTGCTGAAGATCACACTGGTGGTAAGCAAGGCTTGCTATCCCGAGTGTAACTGCGCAACCACTTCTTTCTTCTGCCTCTACTAAATAATACCCCCTCCTTCTTCAGTGATGCTAGGAATCAAACCCAGAGCCTTATTCTCAGGACTTTCTGTGTGCTAGGCAAGCGCTGTACTTCTGAGCTATATTCCCAGCCCTGTCAGTGAGTTTCTTTGAATGCCGTCATGTGTGGATTTAGGGCATCTAGGCTACATCCTAGTTTTGTGACATTTGTCTTTACTAAAATTTCAATAGAGCTCATTTTCTTCCACAGTGGCTGTCCATGAGTTGGTAAATAGTATTTGATGATTTATTATCTCTTTCTGAAATACAGAGCCCTTGTTTTGTACATGCCAGAATTGCCATGCTCAGTTTCATAAGGGGCAAGGGTTAAAAAAGAAATGGTATTGTAGCTATGTAATTATTTTGAAGTTTTTGTAGTTCCTTGAGTTGGTTAGAATGGTTGTGGGCTATGTACTTAATCCACTGCCTTATAGAGAGATATTTTAATGTTGGCCAGCAGAACAAAGTAAAATTCTGTTTGCGGAATCTTTTTAGAATTGGAAATCCATAAGTTATAATGGTGTCCTGGGTAAACAAACTGCTTTTCCAGCATGTGCAAAATTAATTTAACTTTTTAAGTTTTTATGTTAAAAGACAACCTCTTTAGGTTGTGAAAAACAGAAGCTATTTTTTTTCTTTTTGTACCGGGGATCAAACTCACAACCTTATGCTTGCCAGGCAGGTGCCTGTGCCACTGAGCTAAATCCTCAGCCAGAAGCTGTTTTTATTTGGGGGGTATTCTAATGGCCATAAAAGTTCGTAAATTTCATTAGTTTCACAGGAGGGATTCCATTTTTTTCCCCTCTGTGTTTGTGTTTACACTTGTTTTTATTAATAGTGTAATTGTTTTCAGTACTAAAAATTATATGCAAGGCCTTTTCTTATACTGTGGAAACTCCTTACCATTGAGTTATACCCCCAGCCCTTTCAGCTGTGTTCTTAGTAAAAGAAGAAATTGTGCTGTAGCTTAATCCTTTGTATGTGTCAGACTATGGTGGTAGAGTATTATATGATTGAAGATGGTCTGTTACAACTGTATTAATACTTAATTTTCAAATTTGCAGTTATAGAAATATGAGGGTTGAGTTAATTAGTAGTAGTGTTGGTATAATCAGTATAGTGATATTGTTAGATACACAAAAGAAAAAATTGAGGATTCATTTGTGAGATGATGTTATAAAGGTTATGGAGACTATCAGTGACTATGTATAACAACATAGTTTTTCTAGGGGTGGGGAATCCAACCAAAGCTTCACACATATTAGATACATGCTCTCCCTCTGAACTGCATGCCCAGTGATAAACAGTATAATTTTATTACTAGTGACTAAGTATAATCATTGTTGCAAATGGTTGATACATGGCTAAACTAAACAAAATGAAACAAAGCAAAACAAAACAGTGTGATGGAAAATCTAATGTCTGACTGTCTTGGTTTGGGCTCTGATGGGATAATAATCAGAAATGAGATTTTAAACATTTAGTTTTCAAATTTAATGCAGAGCTTGACTATTTTCTTTCTTTTTTTTTTGGTGCCGGGGATCGAACTCATGACCTCATACTTACCAGGTAAGTGCTTGAGCCACTGAGCTTAATCCCTGTTCCTTGATTATTTTCATATCTTGTCCAGTATTAAAAGATTTTGTTTTGTTTTTTTGCTTATTTTTCCTTTCAAATTCTAAGTTACCTAAGAAATAGAGACTACAGAGGCCAGCGTTGTCTCATATCTAGTAGACACTCAAGAAATGTTGATTTAAATTGAGCTATACCTGAACAGTTGCCCTAAGATTATACTGCTTTAGTTATTTAGGAGGTTGCATTGGTTATTAAGCCTGTAACAACTTTTCTTCCCCCCAGAGTTGTTCAGGGATACTTTTTTTCTGTTTTATTTAAGAATATATATTGGTTATTATATAAAATAAGTAAATCAAGCAAAAGATAAAAGGTCCCTTTTTCTATCTCATGCAGTGATTTCCCTCCTTTTTTTTTGGCATGTGAATCAAGCTTACAACTTCACACTTGCCAGGCAGGTCCTGTGCTACTGAGCTGTATCCCTGGCCTTCCCTTAATTTTGACCTTATTTATGCATTTAGAAGATGTTAGTTATAGTGTTAGCATCATTAAATGTTTTGTTGTTGGAGGCTTTTAGGTTTTTTGATACATGACAGTGCTAGAAATGGAATGTAGAGAGTGTCTGGTTATAGTACTATTCTCTTCAGAGTCTTGCTCTTTTCACATATTTATTGGATACTGTTACATATTAGTGCACATAGAAGTGTTTCATTTTCTTTTTTAAAAAGTAACATGGTATTCCACTGTATTTTCATATGTTTGTATTGTATTGTAGTTGATATAGTCAGTTTCTTACCCATAGATATTTACATTACTTCCAAGTTGGGGCTGTTGTAAACATTGTTGTAGTTTAGTATCCCTGCATGTACTTCACTGTGTGTCTATGTGAACATATATGTGAGGATAAATTTCTAGAAGTTAACTCTTAGTTAAAAGAGGCACTTGAATAGATCCCTTCAGAGAAATTAATTTGCATTCCTAACAGTGTATGGGTTTGTTTCTTTTCATCTTGCCCAATGTATGTGATGTTACCAGTGCTTCCTTTTCTTTTTCTTCTTTTTTTTAATAGCACTTTTTTTGTTATTTTTCTTCACAGAAAACTCAGTTGTGTACATTACCCAGTTCAGTGGCAAGTTCTGTACCTTTTGCCTTTTCCAACTTGGTGTGGACCATAGATTTTGGACCAAGATCATTGCCTCCTCAGTGATGATGGATCTCAAACCTGTCATTGTAATGGGTCCTGACAGCTCCCACCAGTTTAACCAGAGCTCCTTTTCACCTGAGTTAATCTTTGTGAAGACAGTGGTGGCACATGTGGATCTGTGGAATAGATGTCCTGGCCTAGCTTCCTCTTTGATAATGCAATAGGGGGTTCTGTCTAATGTGCTGGGCAGGAAGAAAGACAGCTTGCTTAATGGGACCTATGCCATGTGCAGTTACCACCAGCTGAGCCTTCCTGCTCTCCACCAGGGTTGCGATTAACTCTGCAAGAAGGACAGGTGGGCTCTTCGTGGTGGGATGCCCGTGGTTGGCAGCTTTCGTCTCTGCTCAGGCTGACATTTCCTGCTTCTGCTCTTCTTTTTCCTCTGGCCTATACTTGGGGGCCAGCTTATGTAGTTGAGTAGCTGTTGGACCATTCAGGGGTAGGTGGACTGGTTAATTGCAGGAGGCCCTTTGCTGCTGCAGCTGGATATGATAGCAGGACCATTTGACAAGGCAGGTGAGGTCCCTTTTGGGCTTGGATATCTTGTCTGGTGCTAAAATTGTTAGGCTTTTCCTCAGACATAGTTTACTATCTTCTTGGCCTCCTGCTTTTTTTGTGATAGCAGCAGAAGAGATGGCCTTTCTCTTCGCATTCTCTTTTAGCGTCTTGGATATCTGGAGCAAAGGGCTCTGTTTCTGCACTCTGGTAATCTAAGTGAAATATGATACCTTGTTTTATCTATTGTACTCCACTTCCTCACAGACTGGAGTATTATGAAGCAAATAGCAGATGTCTTACAATTTAATTTATAAATATTTAAGTATATATTTCATTAGAGAGGTATGAACTCTACATTAACATAAAACATAACTCAGATGAGTGATGAAACGGATCTCACACACACTAAATTATATAATTATATGTATATATTTGCATGGATTACATGTAGAATTTTCCTTACCACAAATCTGATGTTTTTCTCTGCAGTTATATACATTTAACTTACAACTCACCAATTCAGAAAAGAAAACCCTTAACACTTCTAGTGGTGAGTTTGTGGGAAGAAGAGCTGGGTCAATTTTACCTTTCTTTTTCTGTGTTCACTGTGTTCCCTTTTTTTTTTTTAACCCTAATTTGTTAGACATAGTGTGAATGTAAGATTCTACAGTGGCACCTCTAACAATTTTGTTTGTGACAGTGTGGTTCACCAAAAAAAATTGGCAAAATTTTGTTTTTGTTTGCAAACTGTACATTGGGTGACAGATATGACCGTGGCCATCTTTCTTGCTGAAACACAAATGTGGCTGTCTTTTCTAAGATCATGCAATGAATTTTTATGCATGAAGTTTATGAACCAAGGTACAGCTGTACAACTTGCTGGTAGTAATTTCCAGTCATCTTCATTGTGATGAAGTTTACATCACAGCAGTTTGGAAATCTTGTTAGGTGGTATGCATTTTTTTTTAGAGAATTTATAAAATTTCTTTGAAACTTTCAGATTATGTAACAATTTTAATTTATAGAAAAAAAATAATACAACAGGTACTTTTGTACTCACCACTGGGATTAATTGATGTTAATCTTTTGCCATATTTTCTTCAGAGCTTTTTTTCAACAAGCAAACTAAGGCCTAAACTTTGTTTCTTTTCCTTTTTTTCTTACTGGGGATTACCATTTTCCTGATATATCTGTGCTGTATCTAGGCATGTTTTTGTACTGCACTTTAACTGTAGGAAACAATATATACATAGTTTTATATTGTATGACTTTTTTGCAGTTTACTTTTTTCATTTAGCATGTTGCTAATATAGAGAAGCTCATTAATTTATAGCTACTTTTACATATATAGTATTATGGATAGAACATAGTTTACTTACTTTGTTTCTTTGCTGGACAATTTCCTTACATTTTTTAATTGCTTCCAAAGGGCCACTGTGAGCATCCTTGCATATGTCTCCTTGTGTAGAAGGATTAGAATTTCTTTAGGGTAGATTCCTAGGAGAGGAATTATTATGGTATAGATTATTCTGTTCTGCAGTATTACTGAATAGTTAATAATTGCATGCCAATGATTGACATAGTTTACTCTCAGTTATATTACTATCTGGAATCTATTTCTTTGTTTTTTTCCCTACCAAAAATTGGTGTTCTGATATAAATGTGTACTTTTGTCAACCTATTATCTATAAAACACAGTTGGGCTTCTCCTTTGTGGAATCCTGGTTAGTTCCTGTGAGAATGAGTTGTTATAAAAAGAGCAAACTGGACCTCTCTGGCTCTGTCTTGCCATGTGATCTCTTCTGCATATATTTCTGCTTTTGTTATCCCATCTGTCAGAGGCTGAACAGATGGGCTGCCTGATTTTGGGCCTTCAGTCTTCAAAACTGAGCCAAATAAATCATTTTTCTTTATAAAGTTCTAGCTTCAGACACTTTGTTATAGCAACAGAAAATGAACTTATGTTATAAAGTTTTAAAAAGAAAAATTTTTACAGTTTGTATTATTTATATCATTTATAGAGTTTTCACTTGTATTTTAAAGATAATCTTACATGACTTCTAAAAAATTTGTTTTATATTTCATATTTAGATCTTCAATTAATCTGGAATATATATTTACCTATAGTGTGAGATTGAAATCTAGTTTTAGCTTTTTCAATATGAAGGTAGTTATCCTGGTACCATTTAGTGAACCTTTTTCTTCCACTAATCCATAGTGCCACTTTGTCACATAACAGCTTCCTATATGTGTCCTGAACTCTGTTATGTTAATGTGTCTTTTGCAATAATATCACATTATTTTAATTATTTTAACATTAAAAGAAAAGTTGACATGGCAGAATTTCCATAACTCTCAGAAATGATTTTGACTACTTTTGGTTTCTAACTTTTTCATTTGAGTTTCAGAATCAGCTTGTGATATTCTGTGAAAGACTCCTGTTAGATACTGATTGGAATCACATTAAGTTTGAGGACCTGGCCAAAGGAGGCATATACAATAATATTCACTATTACACTGAAGTAGGGAAAATTTTGAACTGTGGTTTGATCATGGAATTAAATTATAAGTTGCTATCTGTATTAGTCCATTTGTGTTGCTATTACAAAATACTCAAGATGAGTAATTTGTGAAACAGAATTTATTTCTTACTATCTGCAGGCTGTGAAGCCCAAAATCAAGGTACCAGCATTTGACTTCTAGTGAGGATTTTGCATGGCAGAATGAATGGAATAGGCAAAGGGGACCTAAATGAGATCCTTCAGCCCTTTTAAAAGGCAGAACCATCATGATTTAAGTACTTTCCTAAAGGCCCTATCTCTTTGTTTTATTTTGTTGTTGTTGGTGGGGGATCAAACTCACAACTTTGAGCTTGCAAGACAGGTACTTATGCTGCTGAGCTAAATCCCCAGCCCTAAAGCCCTACCTCTTAATCTACCACAGTGGGGATTAAGTTTCAACATGAATTTTGGAGGCAGTACACTTTTAGACTATAGCATTTCACTGTAGCTTTGTGAAATTTATGTGTTTCTCACATACAAAATAAATGTATTCAATGCCAGTAGCCTCAACAATGTGTTCCAGCACCAGTTCAAAAGCCTAAAAGTCCAGATTCTCATCTGGATATTATCTGGATCATACTTTAATGAGACTTAAAGGTATTGTGGCAAATTCCTCTCTGGATGTGAATCTGTGAAGGCAAACAAGTTATATACTTCTGCCAGACAACAGAAGGACAGATAGGGCATTTCATTCCTAAAGACAAATAAGGGAAGAATAACAAGTCCTAAGTCCAAAACTCAACAAGGAAAGCAACATTAAATCTTAAGGCTGGAGAATGCTCTTTGACTCCTTGTTTTGCTGTCTGGTGGGATTAGGTCCTCAAGGCTCTTGGCAGCCTTCCTTTTCCCTCCCCTTAGCTTTGCTGTGTCCCTTTAGACTTGGGAGTCAGCTTGTGTTCCTTTCTCAGGCTAGAGTTGTCTCTTACTAGAGAGAACTAGCTTTTGGTTTGGGTTTTCCAGTTTTTTTTTATTAATTAATTAGCTTAGTAATTAGGTTGATCCAGGGACCTTTACCCTGAGCTACATCCCCAGCTATTAATTTTTTGAGATGGGGTCTCTACATTGCCAAGATGGGGTTTGAACTTGATTCTCCTGTCTTAGCCTTTCAGTATTCTGGGATCCTAGATGTGCGCCATTACATCCAGCTCTTTTTTTTTTTTTTTTTTCCTGTTCTCAGTATACTGGTGTAGTGATACCTGTTCATTATTTTCTTCTATCTTCTTGTTTTGAATTTAGTTTTCTTATCTCTTTCTGATGTGAAGGTGGCAGCTTTGATTATTGATTTGTGGTTTTCTAAGACCTTTCTTTGAAGCATAGGGTATTTTCCCCCCTAGATCTATTTTATTTCAAAGAGAGAAAAAAAATTTCAAAACACGTCAATCAGGAGGCAACAATGGTACATATATTGTGCATTGTCATCCCCAAATCATTCACCCAGAGCACATGACACCTGTGTGCAGGTGTCTGAACAATACCAGCATGAATCTTTCTTCAGTGAACTGAGAGAAATCAGTAGTATAACTATCTTTTTATATATGTATATATACACATACGTTGTTTCTTTCAGCTTCTTACACTAATGAGACAGTATGATGTTTACACGTGTGTGTCTGATTTATTTCACTTATGAGTCTGGTCTCAAGTTGCATCTATTTATCTATAAAAGTCTCCAGTTTACCTTTCTTAATGGCTGAGTAGTACTCTGTTGTATAAACATGCCATATCTTTTTTATCCATCCCTCAGTCAATGGGCATTTGGGTTGTTTCCAAGGTCACACATTACAAATTGTGCTGCTATAAACATGGGTGCACATATATCACTGTGGTATGATGTTTTTAATTCTTATGGAAATATTCCTAGAAGGGGAATAGCTGAGTTGAATGTGACCTCTAGTCCTAGTTTTTTGAGTAATATCCACATTGCTTTCCATGGTGTTTGTATCAGTCTACACTGTCACCAATAGTGGAAAAGAATTCCTTTTTCTCTGTAGCCCCTCCAGCATTTGTTATTGATTCATTTCTTGATAATAACCATCCTTTTTTTTTTTTTTTTTTTTGATACCAGGGCTCAAACTCATGACCACATGCTTGTCGTGTAGGCACTTAAGCCACTGAGCTAAATCCCAGACCCTTGATAATAGACATTCTTTTCTGGGGTGAGGTGGAATGTCAGTGTTTTATTTATTTATTAATTTATTTATTGGTGCTGGGGATTGAACTCACAACTTTGCATATGCCAAGCAGGCACTTATACCACTGAGCTAAACCCCCAGCCTTCTGTTGTTTTGGTTTGCATTTCTCAAATGACAAGTGATGAACATTTTTTTACATATTTATTTGCTGTTTGTATTTCTTCATCTGAGAAGTGTGTATTCATCATAGATTGCCATTTTTGGATTGGGTGTTTAAATCAAGAACTGATTTTTGAGTTTTTTATATATACCCGATAGTAATCCTTTACCTGAGGAAAAGCTAGCAAACATTTTCTCCCACATTGTGGGTTGTCTCCTTACTCTTTGTGATTTCTTTTGCTGTGCAAAAGCTTTTCGATACCAGTTGTTGATTCTTTGTGATAGTTCCTGTGCAGTCTGTGTTTTATTCATAGTCTTTGCCTGCACCATTGTCTTCAAGAGTTTTACCTACTCTGTCTTCCAGCAGATTTAATGTTTCTGTTTTAATATTTAGATCTTTGATTCATTCAGATTTTAGCTTAGTGCATTGTGAAAGATAATGAGTTCAATTTTAATCTTTGGCATGTGTTGAGCCAGTTTTACCAGCACCATTTATTTATTTAATTTTTTAGTACTGGGGATCGAACTCACAACTGTGCTTGCCAGGCAAGCACTTGTACCACTGAGCTAAATCTCTGGCCCTACTAGCACCATTTATTAAAGAAGCTGTCTTTCTTCCAGTGAATGTGTTCGGCACCATTGTCAAAGATAAGATGGCTTAGTGTGTGTAGAGTTGTTTCTGTGTTTTCTAATGTGTTCTATTGACTTTTTTTTTGCCAGTACCTCACTGTTTTTAATCACAGTAGCTTTATAGTATAATTTCAAGTCAGGGGTTGTGATGCCCCCTGATTTGTCTTTGTTGCCTAGGATTGCCTTTGCTGTTCTATGTCTCTTCTGGTTTCCGATTAATTTTAGAATTATTTTCTGTAATTCTGTGAGATATGCTGTTGGAATTCTGATTAGATTACATTAAATCTGTATAACAGTTTTGGAAGTATGGCTGTTTTCACTATATTGATTCTTCCTACCAAAGAGCACAAGATATCTCTCCATTTTCTAATACTATCTTCATTCTGCTTTTCATAGTACTGCAGTTTTCATTATAGAGGCCTTTCACATCCTTTTTTAGATTGAGTCCCTTGTTTCTCTTTCAGTGTGTTTGTTTTCATGTACAGGAAGGCTGTTGATTTTTGACTTTGTATTCAGCTATATTACTGAATTTGTTTATTAAATCTAGTTGTCTTTTGGTGGATTTTGGGGTCTTCTGTATAGTATCATGTTGTCTGCAAATAATGATGGTTTAACTTCTTCCTTTACTGTCTTTACTCCTTTTATTTCTTTCTCTTGTCTAATTATTCCAGCTAACGTTTCAAGGACTGTTGAATAAGTGTAGACAGTGGACATCATTGTCTTGTTCCTGATTTTAGAGAAAAAGTTTTTAGTTTTTGTCCATTTCGTGTGATGTTGGTTTGTTGTAGATGGCTTTTATCAAATTGAGATATCTATTCTAATTTTCTGTAGGGTTTTTGTTATGAATGGGTACTGGATTTTGTCAAAAGCTTTTTCTGCATCTATTGATAGCAATAGATAGCAAGGGATTTTTGTCCTTGGCTCTGTTAATGTGGTGTATTACATTTATGAATTTATGTATGTTGAACCATTCCTGTTTCCCTGGGATGAGTCCAAAGCATAGGTTTTGAGATAGCTCAGATTTATAGATTTCTCTTTTATTCTATTCAAGATATTTTCTATTTTCTGTTATTTTTTCTTTGGCCCTTTGGTTATTTAGAAGTTTTAAGGCTTATACTGTATCTACTAGTAATTTCTAGTTTAATCTTGTTATTTAGTGTTTCTTTCTTAGCTTGCAATATAGCCTTGGTGAATGTTCTATGTGCACTTGAAAAAACTATATATTATTTGGTTGTGAAGTACAGTGTTTTATAAGTTGGTTCATAGTATAATTCAGGACTTTCTAAAATTATAGGGCTTTTTTTTTTGAGACAGGGTCTCACTATGAGTTCAAAGCTGGCCTAAAACTCATTATGTAGGCTGGTTTTAAACTCACAGTGATCCTCCTGTCTCAGTCTCCCAAGTACTGGGATTAGGCATGCCCCACCATGCCCAGCTAGAGGCTATTTATTTATTTGTTTGTCTTTTTGAGACAGGGTCTTACTAGGCATTTCAGGCTGGTTTAGAGCTTACTTCATAGCTCCGGCTGGTCTTGAACTCACAATGATCCTTTTGCCTCAGCCTGCCAAGTGCTGGGATTGTAGGTGTGTGCCACCACACCTGGTTTATTTATTTTTTTATGGTGCTGAGAATCATATGAAGGGCATCATGCATGCTAGGCAAGTGTTCTAATGCTGAGCTACATCCTCAGTCCTTGAATTTTTAATAATTTTCTGTGTATTCTAAGCTTTTAGGTACAATATAATTGTGTATTTTTTTAACCTTTTTTCCTTGTAGTTGTTAGCTTTTGCTTTTTGTATTTTGAGGCTCTGTGTTAGATGCACATTTAGGATTATTATAACTTTTTGGTGAATTGATTCCTTTATCATTATGTAATGCATTCTGATAGTATTTGTTGTCCTGATGTCTACTATGTATGTATGTATGTATGTTTTTTGAGATTGAGTCTTGTTCTGTAGTTGAGACTGGCCTTGAATGCACTTTGTAGCCTAGACTTGCTTCAAATTTGCAGCAATCCTCTTGCCTCAGCCTTCAAGTGTTGGGATGATGGGCATACACTGGCCATGCCCAGCCTAATATCTAGTTTGGTGTTAATAAAGTCACTCATTTCGTTTGATTATTGTTAGTACAGTACACATTTTTAAAAATCCTTTGTCTTTTTAACTGTGTCTTCTAAAAATTATTACTATTATTATTATTATTTTAAAACTGTATCCATTTTTTTTTTTTGGTCCTGGGAATTGAACTCAGGGCTTTGTGCTTGTCAGACAGCTGCTTATGGCACTGAGCTATATCCCCAGCCCTAAACTGTGCCATTTTAAGCCCATTTCTTTTAGGGAACTGATTAAGTCTTTTTTAAAATCTGATTTGAAAAATCTCTGACAATAGGGGGCTGGGAATTTAGCTCAGCGGCATAAGCACCTGCCTTGCAAGCAGGCGGCGTCAGTTCGATCCCCGGTACCGATACAAATGAAAAAGACAAAAAAAAAAAAAAAAGAAAAAAAAAGAAAAATCTCTGACAATAGTACCTAGACCAGTGGTGGTAACCCTATGGCACCATAGCTGATGTGCAGAGCTTCTGTTGGCATGCTACCGAGGTTGCTCAGCATTGCTGCAGCATCATCCTAGCAGCTGAGGGTCAGATAATAGTGCACATGGGAGCTACACACATGCTTAGAAAGGAGACACTAGTGGTGTCAGGCAACGATGTCAGGAGCAGTTTTGGCTCTCGGTGTCTAAAAGGTTTGCCGTCACCAACCTAGACCATCTGTTTTTAGAATGATTTGTCAGATGAGTATGTCATATTGTTTTGTTTCAATGCCTTTTGTTCTTTGTTTGCTTCTCTCTCTCTCTCTCTCTCTCTCTCTCTCTCTCTCTCTCTCTCGCTCGCTTGCTCGCTCGCTCGCTCGCTCGCTCTTTTTTTTTTTGGTACCAGGGATCAAACTCACGACCACGCGCTTGCAAGGCAGGTGCGTATGTTGCTGAGCTAAATCCCCAGTCTGCCTTTTTTTCTTTTATGCCTTTTTTGGGATTGTTTTTTTCTGTCTCTATTAATTTGTGAACTATAACTTTTTTAAAACCTCTTTTCAGAGATGCTCATACTACATTTTTGTTTGTTTGAAAATTAGTTATAGCTCTTTAATTTGTGAACTGTAAATCTTTATTTTACTAATTGTGATACTGAAAAGACTAGCTTCCCAGTGCACATAGAAGCTAATACTATGGAAGTTGGCTTTGCAATAACAAGGAGGTTTATGGTAGATCATCTGATAGGGAGACATGAGGCACATTCAACTGTGACTCATTGTCTGGTCAATAGCAATAGGAAGCAATAGTAGCCTGGATAAAGGGACATAGTGGGTTGATTGGTTATAACCAAGAGTCTTGGTGGAATAGTCTGTACCTAGTACACTGGACCACGTGGAACTTCTGAGTCCTTGCAATTGGAGAATTTCTGTTTGGTCAATCCTGTAACTATTGATGGCACCCCTTCCTTTTATGTCCCTGTGCCTTGCTTACAAATTCTGCTTACCAGAGACTTGGTTTTGCTAGATGCTCAAGGTCATTTTATGTCAGGTGCTATAGTGCTCTGTCCTGATAAACAGCTGGCATAACAATTTTTAAAAATAGGAAAGCTGGTATTTTATAGCCCAATTTCAGTTGCTTAATGGTTTATGCCTTAACTTATTGTAGTCTAGTTTTTACTTATACTACTTAATGTATGTATAGAAACTTAATAATAGTTTGCTTCTGTTAGTCTTTTTCTTATTTTTGTTTGTTTTACTTTTACATACATCACAAACCCTTGAATGTGCTATTTTATACCACTTTTAAAAAGTTTAAATAAAAATAAAAATTCTTGCCTATCAAGTTACTATAGGCAGTACTTTTTACTCCCTTAATACTTTGATGGGAAGACTATTTCTTTTAAAGGAAAGGACCCACCTTTTAGAAGTCTTCTTCTCTTATTGCTTTAATATATAGATTTTTCTAAAAACTTGTAATTTCTAGTTTCTTAATTTTAAATTAGGTACTTTTAGCTTATTTTGGTAATTGGCTAGCCATTTCTGAGTCAGATAGAATTTTCATGGTGTATCTTTATCCTTTTAACTTAAATATATCTGTATGTCTTTATATTTAAAGTGCACTTCTTTTGGAGAAGATATATTTGGATTTTGCTTTTTTAAGTCTAGTGTTACAGTGTATTTTACTTGATGTGCTTAGAATGTTCACATTTGTTATAATCCTGATAGGATTTTATTCACAGCCTCCGTTTTGTTAATTTTCTATTTTCTGTTACCTTTTTATATTTCCTTCCCACACAGTGGTTTCAGAGATAGGTCCTTTTGTCCTCATTTTTAGAAAGAAAAACAAGGATTATGAAAGAAAAACTTAGGGATCATAGAGTCTTACCCAGTGAGTGGAGCAGTGGGCAGAGCAGGACCCAGATTTTCTGTGCTAAATAAATATTTGAATCATGAACCATTCTTTTGCTTATTGCAACCATCTGTGTGAGGACTTCTTTTCAGAGATGCTCATGATATGTGTGACTTTGCCCTCTGAAGTTATTTTTTTGTTGGATATCTGTATATCTATATTTTATTTTATCATAGGGCATTTGTACCTGTACATGGTATATCTTGGCTTCTTCTTTTTTCTATTCTCCTTCCCTCCCTTTAACTCCTTTTCTGTCCTTTTTAAAAAAAGCTTTATTTCTATTTTTTCCTTGGTCCTTCCTTCCTTTTCTCCTCTTCCCTCCTTTGTTCCCCTTCATATTTGAACATTTTCTTTACATTTCCTATTACTATTGTATGGTTCAGTCCTTATTTACACTTTCAGCTCCTTACACCAGAGAAACAATGGGCATTTAAACTTATGTGTTCAATTTATTTCACTTTAAAGAGTATGGTCTCAAGGTATATCTGTTTACCTAGAAATGTCTCAGGCTTATCCTTCTTTATGGCAGAGTAGTACTTCATTGTACTATAAAACGTCCCACATCTTTTTTATCCATTCAGTGATTGATGGCCATTTGGTCTGTTTCCAATATTTGGATATTACAAATTGTACTGCTAAACATGGGCGTGCATATATCACTATGGTATGTTGCTTTTAATTTTTTAAAGAAGATACCAGGAAGGGGACTAACTGGGTCGAATAGAAGCTCTAGTTTTAGTTTTTTTTGAGATCCATAATGATTGCACCAGTTCACACTCCTACCAGCAGTGGAGAAGGGGTCCTTTTCCTCCACAGCCCCACTAGTATTTGTTATTGGTTGATTTCTTGATAACAGCCATTCTTTCTGGGATCAGATGGAATCTCAGTGTTGTTTAATTTGCATTTCTTGAATGACCAGGGATGCTGAACATTTTTTCATGTATTTATGTGCCATTTCTACTTCATCTGAGAAGTGTTTGTTTATTTCAGCTTCCCATTGCTATATTAGGCCTTTAGATGGGGAAGGGAGTCTGATTTTTTTGAGTTTTTTTTTTTCCTCCTTTTTTCCCCCTTTTTGAGGCAAAAGCTTCACTCTGCAGTTCAGGTTGGCCTTGAACTCACTTCATAGCCCAGGCTGGCCTGTAACTCTCAGCAGTCCTCCTGCCTCTACTTCTTGAGTGCTAGAATTATAGTTGTGTGTCCCTCTGTCTGGCTTTGAGTTCTATATGTATTCAGCATACTAGTGCCTTGTCTGAGGGCCAGCTGCCAGAAATTGTTTCCCACAAGGTGGGCTGTCTCTTCACTCTGTTAGTGGTTTCTTTTGCTATGTAAAAGCTTTTTAATAAAAATGGCATTCTAGCTGTTGATTCTTAATGATATGTGATTGGAGTTTTGTTCATAAAGTCTTCACCTATACTAGTGTCTTCAAGAGTTTCTTTTATTTTATCTCTCAGTAGATTCGGTGTTTTGTTTTTGATGTTTAGATATTTGATCCATTTTGATTTTAGTTTAGTGCATAGTGAGAGATAGGAGTCTAGTTTCAATCTTTGGCAGGTGGAGAGCCAGTTTTTCCAGCACTATTTAATACGAGGCTGTCTTTCTTTTAGTTATGGTGTTTTGATTCCTTTGTCAGAGATAAAATGACTGAATGTGTTTGGAGTTGTTTTTGTACCTTCTAATTTATTGCATTGATCCTCAGGTCTATTTATTTATTTATTTTGGGAGTACTATTCCTTTTTTTTTTTTTTTGTACTGGGGGATTTAGCTCAGCAGCTGGGGATTTAGCTCAGTGGCATAAGTGGGGATTTAGCTCATACTGGGGATTTAGCCCAGCAGCATAAGTGGCAAGCACCTTATGGTGTTTTTATTATGGTAGCTTTGCAGTGTAACTTCAAGTCAGGAATTGTGATGCCCCCTGCCTTGCCTTTGTTGTCCAGAGTTACTTTTGCTATGCTAGGTCTCTTTTGGTGCCAAATGATTTTTAGGATTGTTTTCTCTCATTCTGTGAGATAATGCTATAGGTATTTTGATCAGATCACACTAAATCTGTATAATAATTTTGAAAGTATAGCCATTTTTACTACATTGGTTCTTCTCAAGAACAAGGAATATCTTTATATTTTCTGATATTTTTTTTATCTCCTTTGATGGAATACTGTAGTTTTCAATGCAGAGGTCTTTTAATTCATTAGATTGATTCCTAGGCATTTTAATTTTTTGGATGCTATTGGAAAATTGTGGTTTTCCTAATTTTTATCTCCATAAGTTTTTTATTTGTGTACAGGAATGCTATTGATTTTTGATTGTTGACTGTGCTGATAAATTTGATTATTGAATCGAAAAAGTCTTCTGGTGGAGTTTTTTGGGGTCATTGATGTAGCATATTCTATCATCCACAAATGATGATAATTTAACTTCCTTTCCTGTCATTATTCCTTTTATTTCTTTCTCTTGTCTAATTGCTCAGGCTAAAGTTTCCAAAACTATGTTGAATAAGAATGATGATACTGGACATCCTTGTCTTGTTTTTGATTTTAGAATGAAAGCTTTCAGTTTTTGTCCATTTAGTATCATGTTGGTTGTTGGTTTGTCACAGATGGCTTTTATCAAATTGAGATAAAGACCAATTATCCCAATTTTCTGTAGAGCTTTTTAAATCATGGATGGGTGTTGGACTTTGTCAAGTGCTTTTTCTGCATCTGATGAAATGATCATATGATTTTTGTCCCTGGCTCTGTTAATGTGGTAAATTACATTTATTAATTTGCATATATTGAACTATCCCTGCATCCTTGGGATGAATCCTATTTGGTCATGCTGTATAATCTTGATGATTTGCTGCATTCTGCTTATCAGTATCGTATTAAAGATTTTTGCTCAATAAGATACTGATCAGACAGGGGATTTAGCTCAGCGGCATAAGTGCTTGCCTGGCAAGCACAAGGTTGTGAGTTCAATCCCTGGTACCAACAAAACAAAACAAAATAAAACAACCCCTGTTCTTCATTAGGGAGATTGGCCTGTAGTTGTCTGTTTTAGTTGGATCCTTTTTGGGTTTTGGGGTTAGGGCAATGCTTGCTTCCAGGAATGAATTTGAGAGTATGCTTCCCTTTTAGTTTCTTTGAAGAATTTTGAGAAGTAGCAGCATAAAGTCTTCTCTAAATTTTTTGTGAAATTTAGCAGTAAATGTGTCAGAACCTGGGCTTTTCTTTGTAGGCAGGCTTTTAATTACATCTTCAATTTCATTGACTGATAGTGGTTTAATTTAGAATTTTTATATCTTGATTAAGCTTTGGTAATTCATATGTATGTGGGAATCTGTCCATTCTATTTTTCTTCTGACTTGAGTATAGGTTCTCAAAGCATGGATTTCTGCAGGATGTGTTGTGATTTCACCCTTTTGATTCCTAATTGCATGGGTTTGAGTCTTTTTTGTCCTTTTCTTGATCAGGACAGTTTTATTTAATCTTTCAAAGAGTCAACTCTTTTATTCTGTTTGTATTTGTTTCTGTAGATTCCACTGCATTAATGTTTGCACTGATCTTTATATTCTTCATATGAACTTTGGGCTTCACTTGCTGTTTTTTTTAGCTCAACATTAGGTTATTTATTTGAGTTTGCTCTTTTTTAAAATTTAATTTTTGTTCTGTTTTGTTTTTTGAGATAGGATTTCACTGTGCCATTTCAGGGCCTTGAACTCACTTTGTAGCCAAGGCTGGCTTCCAATGCAAAGTGATCTTCCTGCCTCAGCCTCCTAGTGCTGGGATTACAGGTGTGCACCACCACACCCAGCACTGTTTTTGTGATACAAGAATATACCACTGTAAATTTCCCTCATAGCACTGCTTTCAGTGTGTCCCATAAGTTCCGTTATGTTGTATTGGCTTTATTGTTTACTTGTAGGAACTGTCTAATTTCTTTTTAATGTCATTTGTGATCCTCTGCTGGCTCAGGAGGGTGTTTTTTAATTTTCATGTGTTTATGAAGTTCTTATGGGTTCTTTAGCTGTTGATTTCAAATTTCATTGCTCTCTGGTCTCATAATATGCATGGGACAACTTCAGTTCCTTTGCATTTACTTAAGCATGTTCTTTGAGCTAGTATGTGGTCTGTTTTGGATAATGTCCTATGAACAGCCGAGAAGAATGTATTCTGATGTTGTGGGGTGAAACACTGTAGACATGTACTAAGTCCATTTGTTCAAAAGTTTGTTTCAGTTCTGATATTTCTTTATTGACTTTTTTGTCCAGTTAATCTATTTGATATTGGGATATTCAAGTCCCTCCTTTAGATTATGTTAGTGCTTATTTCATTTTTCATGTCCATTAATATTTGTTTTATATGGTTATATATGCTGATACTTGGTGCATATATATGACTGATATCTCCTCCTCTTGGATTTTTCCCTTTAGAAAGATATAGTGACCTTTTTCTGTCTTGATCAGTCTTGGTTTGGAATTCACTTTGTTTGCAAATGGAATAGCTATCCCTGTTTTTTTTGGATTCCTATCCCAGGGAATATTGTTTTCCATCCTTTGATTTTCAGTCTATGAATTTCTTTTTGAATTAAATTTGTTTCTTGTATACAGCACTGTCTTAGTTACTTTTTTCTCATTGCTAAGGCAAAATGCCTGACACCCAAAGTTAAAAGGGGAAATATTTATTTAGCTCACAGTTTGTAGGGGTTTTAGTCCATAATTGCCTGGCCTCAAGGCAGGGTGACATATGACATGGAAGACAGCAAAATTAGCAACCAGAGAGAGAGAGAAAGAGTGAGTAAGGAGAAGAGAGTGACTAAGGGAGAGAGAGAAGGAGGGGGAGAAGGAGGAAGAGAGAGAGAGAGAGAGAGAGAGAGAGAGAGAGAGAGAGAGAGAGAGGGAGAGAGACAGAGAGACAGATCGAGATCGAGAATGGAGGATTCTTTCTGTCCCTTATATGGTATGTAAGTTACCTGTCCTAGGGTGGGTATAGCACTCACATCCTTAATTCCACTTTAGACTATGAATTAATCACAAACTCTAGATTCAGCCAGCTCTGGGAAGCCCATTCCCCCCATGACTGAATGAGGCTTTGGGGAAGACATCCAGACTGTAACAAGCATATTGTTGGATCTTGCTTCTTTTTTTTTTTTTTTTTTTTTTAAGAGGAAAAAGAGAAAAACACAAAACAAACCAAAGCGGCGTAAGGGTACACGCAATACAGAACTACAAAACAAAACAAAAAAACATAACAGTAAGAAATCACCTGCTAGTAGATTACACACTATCTTCTTGAAAATAGTTCCTCAAATCACAGTATCAAAGAACACAAGGTGGACATTCAAACAGGGAGACTGCAAACAGCTGTGCTCAATGTTCCAAAAACATTGATAAAGTCAGCTATTTAACACCCCCAAACACACTTGCTGTTATATCCGTTAGAGCTCTTTTTCTTTTTTTTTTTTTCCCTCTCTTTTTTACAACAAAATTTACACATCTTGGATTTTATTACTCCTTAGTGCTTATTACTTTCTTTGGGGGGGGGGATCTTGCTTCTTGATCCATGTTGCCAAGATGTTTCTTTTAACTTGTAAATTGAGGCCATTTGATGATTTTAAATGGATTAGTATTGACTTATCCTTGTTATGTTATTTTCGTGTTCCCCCTCCCCTTTGTTTAATTACTTGCCTTGCCTGGAGAATTCATTCTGTTGGGGTTCGTGGAGTGGTCATTATCTCTTTCTAGAATGTCCTTTAGGACATTTTGAAATGGTGATTTGGTGGTCATGAATTTCTTTAGGTGTACTTTGCCTGACAGTATCTTACTTCTCCATCAATTTTGAAAGATAGTTTTGTGGGGTACATCAGTATGGATTGAAAGTTGCCTTTTTCTAGGGCTTGAAATATTTTACTCCAAGCTCTCCTTGGCTTGAGGGATTGTGTTGAAGTCTACTGTGATTCTGATAGACTTTTCTTTTATATGTAATTTGTTTCTTTTCTCTAACAGCTTTTAATGTACTGTCATTGTGTTGAATTTCTGGAATTTTAACTATTATATGCTTTGGTATAGTTTTTTTTTTTTTGATCATGGCTAATTGGAGTTGTATATGCCTCACTTAGCTGTGTGTCAGATTATTTTTCCATAATTGGGAAGTTTCTGCCATTAGTTCTATAAATGTTTTTTTTTTTAAATGTCATTTACCCTCTCTTGCTTTTTCATTGACTCTGAGCAATCTTAGTTTACTCTTCTTTGCATCATCTATTTAGCAGCTGTTGGATTGATTTTTCAGAGGCCCTTGCTTTTTAAAAAAATCGATTTTCATGATTGCTAATTGCAAGCCTGTCTTCTATATCTGATATTCTGTCCTCACATTGGCTCGTTCTGCTGGGTATAGTTTCAATAGACTATTTAATATGTTGGATATCTATTTCCACTTGTTCCATGAATTGCGTTTCTTTCCTTTGTTGGACATTCATGGTTTCTATCATTTTCTGCTCCATTCATTGTGGCCTCTCTGCCACTGTTTCTGGAATCTTGGTATTTTTCTCTTTTAGAATGTCCTGCAGTATTCTCTGTAGAGTTGAATTGGTGGTTGCAAATCCCCTAGTTCCTCTTTATCCTGGAAGCACCTTGTTTCTCCATTAATTTCGAGGGACAGTTGTACAGGATATATCAATCTTGGCTGGAGGTTATTATCTTTCAAAGCTTGAATTATTTCACCCCACGTTCTTCGTGATTTGATGGTTTGTGCTGAGAAGTCTGCTGTAATTCTGATGGATGGTCCCTTGTAAGTGATCTGTTTCTTGTCTATGACAGCTTTTAATATTCTGTTCTTATATTGGATTTCTGGAATTTTGATTATTTTATGCCTGAGTGTAGTTCTGTTTGGGTTGTAGGTGGCTGGGGTCCTGTATGCCTCATACATCTGAGTATCTTTACCTTTTCCCATATTAGGGAAGTTCTCCTTGATTATTTCTGTGAAAAGCCTTTGCAGTTCATTTGTTTGTGTCCCTACTTCTTCTTTTATGTTCTTAATTCTTAAGTTATAGATCCTCTTATCATCTTCAAGCCTTTGTATTGTTGCTGTTTGTTTTCTTGTTATTTTTAAGAAGTTTTTCCTTTGATCCTCCCACATTACAAATCTGTCCTCCAGTTCAGATAATCTATCCTTAGTTTCTTTCAAGCCGTTATGCCAGCTTTCAATAGAGTTTTTAGTTTCCTGGTAATCTCTTTGAAGCTGCTTCATGTATTCTATGTTTTCTCTATTTTGTCCATCAAATAATTCTACCCTTTTTTTCTGTTCTTCCATTCCACCATCTGTTTTTTTCTTGGGAGGTGCTTAGCATTTCTTTTACTATTCTACTTATATTTTGCCTTACTTGGTAAAATACTTCACTTTTGAACTCATCTATGAGGTCTCAGAGATATCGCTTTATGTCTGATACTGCTTGTTTTCTCTCCTCATTTTCCTTTGCATTTACCTTTCCTGGATCTGTGTTCTCAGGATTGGGGACTGAGGACCCTTGTTGCTCTCTCTTCCCATACTTTTTGTTTCTTCCATACAAGTGTATATAGGCGGCCCCATTTCTTTCTTTGTCGGTTACAGTTTGTTTGAATCAGGCTGGCTAGGTGTTCCCGCCCACTGCAGTGTACTAGGAAGGCACAGACCTGGGCAGCTTATGCTGGGCCTGCCCCTCCGTCAGTCAACCTGCTGAAAGCTTCACTGCATTAGGGTGCACTGCCAGGCACAGGGACCTGGATTAGGCTAGCCTATTGGGTCTTAGTTCACCCAGGTCAAGCACTCCCCACCAATCCCGCTTGAGAGGGGAATATGTGACTGAAGTCACAGTAGTGTCCTGTTCTGGCTAGTCTGCCCGGTCCCAGAATGTCCTCTGTTGGAGCCTCCTAGTCTATGGAAGGGTCCCTGTTCCTCTCACTCATTGCAGGTCGATGCAGGGCTCCCCGCCAGCTCTGCTCTCAATTTGGTTCGCTGATTCCCGCTCTCCGAGCTTTCGCATCTCTATCTGTGCTGTGCTGATTCATATGCAGCAGCGGTGGCAGGAAATTCAAGCCACGGTTTCCAGAGGTGTGGGTTTTAGCTTTGGCACTGAGACTTTAGCTGTTCCAGTTGTAGCACCGGGATTGCATTTCCAGTTGGTTTTTCTCAGCTTTGTTCATTCCTAGGTTGGCAGGGTATATCTCCCCCTGCTTAGGACTCCCCAACTGTACCATTCCTAGAGTCTAAGCTGGCTATCTCAGAGAGCCTCCATAGCTGCTGTTATCTGTCCGCCATGTTATCCTGGAAGTCTCAATGGCCATCTTTTTGCAAATTTTTTTGTATAATCAATTGTTAGAAATATTTTTGTATAATCAGTTGTTATAAATGGAAATACTAATTTAATGTTACAAACATTGAAGTTTAACATTTTTAAGTATTTTTTAAATTTTAGGTTTTTTTTTTTTTGACACAGGGTCTCACTGTAATTCAGGCAGGCCTTTAACTTACTACGTAGCCATCTTTCTAGCAATCTTTCTGCCTCAGTCTCTCAAGCACTGGGATTATAGGCCTCCACTACCATGCGCAGCAGTTTTTGAATTTTGGGATATGGTCTTGCTTGCTCTATTACCTAGGTTGGACCTGAAGTTTTGATTCTCTTGCCTCAGCTTCCCAGAATGCTAGGATTACAGGCTTGTGCCACCAAGCTCAGTTGTGACCATTTAAAATTTTAAGAAATAGCCAGGCATAGTGACACATGCTTGAATTCCCAGCATTCTGAGGCTGAGACAGGAGGATCACTGAGAGGTTGAGTTCGGTCTGGGCTACATGGTGAACTCAAGGCCAGCCTGAACTGCATAGTGGGACCCTGCCTGAAAATAAAATATTTTTTGTAAGAGATTTGTAAGTTTCACCAAACCCAGTTATACTTCTATGTGTGTGATTTACAGCAATGAATTAGTAAATTTTAAACTGTGAGATAAAAAGGACAATCTTACGTTTATCAAAAATTTCAAACATGTACAATGGTAAAGACAATGGAACACTGATTCCTATTACCCAAACTCAACATTTTATCAAGATTTTTTATCTCATCTGCTTTAACTGCCCTTTTTCTTTTCATAACATGTTTCAAGCAAATCCCTAAGTTTATGTCATTTCACCTTGACAAACTTCAGTATGAATCTTGAAATTAATGGATATTTTCTGTCCAAAAATTTTTAGCTTTTTATTTCAGACAATTTACAACATATATAAAATCAGTGAGCATAAGAAATTTAACTAGTATGGGATTTTATTAGGAAAAGACTCCCTTTATGCCTTTTTTTTTTGGTACCGGGGCTCGAATTCAACCTCATGCTTGCCATGCAGGTGCCTGTGCCACTAAGCAAAATCCCCGGTTCTCTTGGTGCCATTTTTGACTTAAAGACAAATTTAAATTACATTTTTAAAAAATTCATACCTTCACAATCAGAAAGGATTTTACTGGTTTTGATTAGTGAATATAATGTAAATGAGATTTGATGTAACTATGTCCTATTTTCAGCAATTAACAATTTATAACTGGTCTCAGTCTAGTCTCACTTCCTTCCTTTATCCCCCATCAGATTTTTAGGAAATAAGTCCCATATAGCACTTTATAAATATTTCTCTGTATATAATCTAAAAGACAAACACTTTCCCTATTCAATGCCAATTACAGTGTTTACCATTATTTACTGTCAGCAAAAAACCCTTACTGTCATCAAATATCCATATTTTCTTACATAACCACAGTGCCATTGTACCTAGTAAAATTAACAGCAGTGATCCAGTTCATGATCAGATCTGTCTAAAAAATAATTTTTAGAGTTGGTTTCTTAGAACGAGGTCATACATTCCATGTGAGCATTGGCTCTCTCCAGCTGTTCCCTTCGAATGGCCCTTCTGTCTTCTTCCTTCCTGTACCCATGGCAGGTTGCAGAAACTGAGTCAGTTGTCCTTTTGTTTTGGTGGTGGTGGTTCTGGGAATTGAATCCAAGGCTTTCACTTCATTCTGAGTTACATTCCTAGTTCTTTTTTTACTTTTCATTTGAGACAGAGTCTCACTAAATTGCTCAGCCTGGGGTTGAATGCTAGGATTACAAGTGTGCGCCACCACACCAGGTTTGTGTCCTACATTCTTGATTTTTCTTTTTTTGTGTGTCACATTTAACTTGTTCTTTCTGTTACACTTGTAAATGAGGTTGACCCAATTCAAGTTAAACTGTCTGTTAAGAGCACTTAGTAATTCCAGATGTGATGGAATACACTTGTAATCCGAACAACTGGGTAGGCTGAGACAGGCGAATTACAAGTTAGAGGCCAGTTCAGGCAATATAGCGAGAAGCTGTCTTTATTTATTTATTTTTGTGGCACTGGGAAGTGCACTCAGAGCTTCACACATATTAGGCAAGCACAGTGTTTGTGAGCTACACCTATAGCCAAAAAAAAAAAAAAAAAGGTTCAGAATAGTTGTGAACCCCTGTGTTTTGATCTCTAATATTGAAAAAACACAAAAAATACTTTGTAAATATTTTTTTGAGTTTCATGTACATTGCAGTGTTTAGTTTTTCATTTTTAGTGATATTCAGGTGGATAAGAATGTAATAGTTTGATTTCCCAAGTATAAAATTTTCCTTTTTTTTATAATAGCAGCATTGCATGGGTCAGATATTTCAATAGATCACAAAATGATTACTTTCTTATTCATTTTTTATTTTAATAAAATTAATTGCTTTGAGTTTTAGAGAACTGAAGCATCTTTTCATGTGTTTATCGAGTAATCAGTATTTCATTTCTAAACTATTCAAATCCTTGCTTTGTTTTTCTATTGAATTTTTTCTTGATCATTTTTAAGTTTGTAAAGTTAGTAATCTTTTATATTTACATAATGTAATAGTTTTTCCAGTTATCTTCTGCTAGAAGCTTTGATTTATATAGTCAGTTTTTTTCTTTTATGACTTTGTTTAAAGTCTTTTTTTTTTTTTTTGTCTTTTTCGTTTTTATTGGTACCAGGGATCGAACTCACGACTGCCTGCTTGCAAGGCAGGTGCTTATGCCGCTGAGCTAAATCCCCAGCCCCTTGTTTAAAGTCTTAATAGGATTTTTTTATACTCTGAGATATTGTAGAATAGTTAACTTTTCCAAGATTTGTTTCTTTACATTTGATTTTAAATTTATTTGGAATATATTTTATGTATGGTGTGAGGTAGGAATGAAATTTATTTCCTATGTTTATTTTTTATTTTTTTATTTTTTGGTACCAGAAATCAAACTCACAACCTTGCGCTTGCCAGGCAGGTGCTTATGCCACTGAGCTAAATCCCTGGCCCTCTTTTTTATTTCCTGTGTTTAATTAATGAGCTTTAGAGCTGACCATGGTGGCACATACCTGCAATCCTGGCATTTGGGAGACTGAGGCAAGAGGATTGCCATGAGTTTGAGGCCTTGCTGGGCTATACAGTGAGTTCAAGCCTAGCCTGAACTACATATTGAGACCCTGTCTTTAAAAAAAAAAAAAAAAGATTAGAAGGAATATATATATATACAGTTAAGCACTGAAACTTTAAACTTCAATTATTGCTTACTTATGAATTAATGCAAAATATTAGAAACAAGAAATAAATTGTAAAGTTTTAGAAATGATCAGTTTGTATTTAGTAGTTTATAAGTGGTAGAAGCACTAACAAAGTAATAAATTGTAGTCAAAAATACAAATCCTGTAATAAATTTTCTTTTTGTATTCTAGTTGGAATCTAGCTGGTATGTTCTTTTATTAGGGAAAGATCTCCCGTGCCATTTTTAATTTAAAGACTCATTAAAACTATGATCTTTTTAAACTTAATGCTTTAAAAATCATAAAGGATTATATTTGTTTTGATATTTTGTGTATATTTTGTTTATGAATGTTGTAAATAGAAGTAATATATTCTTGGTTGATTGGACATCGCTGTTGATTTCTTTTTTAAAATTTTCTTTTTCTTACAGGTTTTGCAAAAGGCATCAAATTAAATCAAGTTCAAATGTCCCCTGTGTCCCCAAAGATTTACTGATGATGTCTGAATTTGTTCTTCCAAGATTTATTTTTTGTCTTATTCAGTACTTAAGAGAAGGCTATAATGAACCAGGTATGTTTTACTCTCCTTGTTAGTATCCCTTTTAAGTCCCCAGTTCACAACATTTTAGCCCTAACATTGATAAAGAGGTGAATATTTGTATGTATTATATATATGTATATGTGTATAACATTTTAAAAGAGATAGTTGTAAGATATAGGAGTTTAATAAAGATACACTAAAATTAATAATAAAGCTTGATAGATAGCTAATTTGTTGTATTGTGCCTTTAGAGTTGTGGTTTTTTTTTTTTCTAACGGGATCTCACTATATAGTGCAGGCTGGACTTGAACTTGCTTGTATAGCCCAAGTTGGCCTCAAATCATGGCAATCCTCCTGCCTCAGTTTCCTGAGTGCTGGGATTACACGCATATGCCCCCATGCACAGCCTCATAGATTTTTTTTGTGGTGCTGGGGATTGAATTTAGGGGCTTGTGCATGAAAGGCAAGAGCTCTACCACTGAGTTTATGTCTCTAGCCCCTTGCAGATGTTTTTGATCAAACTTCAGACTTACTTGACTTTTTGCAGATGATTTGTAATTCATCTTATGGAGTTAAAAATGACTATTTGTAATCATATTAGGTAAAGCAGAATTACAAATTCCTGGAAATGTTTGAATTTAATTTAGATTATTTTAGAAGATAAACACTATTGTTTAATCTTTTGTTTTCTTTTCATAGAAGTTTGTGTATATTTTTGTTTCTGTCTATATATATATATATATATATATTTTTTTTTTTTTAAAGCCAGTCAAATTTAGCAGTGGGGGGGTGGTATACCAACTTTAGTGACACTAATGTTAATAAGTTCTGATAACCCACTGCCATCGGACCAGCCCTGTCTATATATTTTATATAATAACTTAAAATAGGGTCAAATCGCTCACATTCATAATACTGATAAAATGTATGTATATATGCATCATGATAGAATTAAAAAGAAGTGCAACATTGAAAATTACTGACATTCTATTTGCCTTTTAAGATTTAATGACAATCTTGATTGAGGCATTTTAATTAAATATTTAGGTTTAGGTTCCTAATAAAATCCTCAGTCTGACATGAATTAGAGATATCAGTAGCATGAAACCAACTTATTCCTTACTCTTTTTTTCTGTTTTGGTCTTTTGAGACAGGGTCTTGTTATGTAGCTCAGGCTGCCCTTGAACTCACTATGTAGTCCAAGCTGGCACTCCTCTTGCCTCAGCCTACCAAGTGCTGGAATTACAGACGTGAGCCACCATACCTGGCTATCAGATAAATTTATTAAGTTTTGATGATATCTTCTACATTTCTTTCTTTTTTATTTTAAAGAGATTAAGACAAAAGAGGACAGAACGAAGCAGATCAGAACAGAAAAATGTAAGCAGCACAGCACTTCCAACAAGACAACTGGATATTAACAGTAGCCACCATAATGTCTCTTTCTTTGAAATAGTTGATCATGCCTTCATATACAATAGTATCAAACATAACAAAATAATATAAAACCAAGAGAATGAAAGTAAAGTATTATAGGGCATTCAGAACCAAACAGAAAATGAATAATGGCTACAATATTATCTCATTTTCCATAGAAAATTTATTTATACTATCACACACATTAATAGCTAATAAGACACAACATGATAGAACCAATGGAAACAGACGAACAAAAGCATGATAGGACTTCAAAGCAACATGATATTAAATCAGCAATGGCTGCCATAATGTCGTGCGTTTTTTCAAAATAGCTGTTCATACCATCACACATAATTTTTTTTTTTTTTTTTTTTTTGTGGTATGGGGGATTAAACTCACGACCTTGTGCTTGACAGGCAGGCGCTTATGCCACTGAGCTAAGTCCCCTGCCCCACACATAATAAAATTAAACAAAACAGAATAAAACCATTCCAATTCATGAATGAAAACATTATAAGGCTTCAAAGCAATATAATGGGGAATCATGATTACCATAAAATCTTATGTACTCTTAACCTTTCTTACACTAGGGAGACTATATGATATTTGTATATGTGAGTTTGATTTATTTCGCTTATGAGTATGGTCTCAAGCTGCGCCCATTTATTTACAAATATCTCACTGTGATCATTCTTTATAGCTGAGTAGTACGCCATTGTATAAAAATACCTCATCTTTTTAATCCATTTCTCAGTTGATGGACACTTAGATTGTTTCCAAGATCTGGCTATTACAAATTGTGCTCCTGTAAACATGGGTACACATATATCACTGTGGTATGATGTTTTTAGTTCTTCTGGGAATATGCCTAGAAGTGGAATAGCTGGAACAAATGGGACTTCCAATCCCAGCTTTTTGAGGAATCTCCACATTGACCTCTACAATGGTTGCACCAGTCTGCATTCCCACCAACAGTGCAGGAGAGTTCCTTTTTCCCCACAGCCTCTCCAGCATTTGTTGTTGGTAGTTTTCTTGATCTTGACCATTCTTTCTGGAGTGAGAAAATGGGATCTCAGTGTTGTTTTAATTTGCATTTCTCTAATGACTAATGATGGTGGACATTTTTTCATGTATTTATTTGCCATTTGGATTTCTTCATCTGAGAACTGTGTATTCATCTTGGATGCCCATTTTTGGATTGGGTCTTTGAATTTTGGATGTCTGATTTTTTAAAATTCTTTATATGTTTTAGACAGAAGTCCTTTGTCTGAGGGACTGTTCACTAAGATTTTTTTCCCAGTTTGTGGGTTTTCTTTTCACTGTGCTGGACATTTCTTTCGACATGCAGAAACTCTCTAATAAGACGTGATCCCAGTTATTGATTCTGGGAAGTATTTCCCATGCGGTTTGATTCCTGTTCATGAGTTCTCTATCTTCTACATTTCTAATGAATTGTTATCTTATAAAACTACATTATTTTTTGTGTTTGAAATTAATACTATAAATATTCTTACTGAATTTGAATTTGGCATATATTTTTATCTTTTTCTGTCCTTTTAAAGTATGAAAGAGTGTAACATCTTCATTATTCCTAAAACTATCTTGTTATTTTTATCATGAACAAGGTGTTGTACTTTTATATAAAAATATAAAAAATCTTGAGTACTTCTCTTAGAATATATATCTTAAAATATGGAAAAATACTATTTTGATTTTGTCCCAAATTACTATCTCTTTGGAATGATGGAACCAGATACTAGCTGTGATGTTGAATTGCTGGGTTGTTGAAACTTCTGTATTGTTTCTCATGAACTAGTAGGTAGATTTTGCATTTTCTATTACAAGGTGCCTATTTTAAAAAAGAATAGGTAGAAATCATTTATTATGAGAACCTTATATTTTGCCATTGGTTTAATCAAATAATACTGTATACAAAAGCATATTATATTAAATTTATCCTTCAATGACAATTAGCAATAAAAATGGTAGATGACATAAATATATAACTGTGACAATTACTGTTATTGTTATCTGAAAACATGAATAAATGAGTGGAAGTATTTTTTTCCCTAAAGATGAAGTTCATATATATAGGTTCACAACATTTTCCTTTGTTACCTCTCTGTGTTCTGCATTGATTTCTGTCTGGCAAAACAAAACAAAAAACTCCCCACACTGTTCTGCTTTGTGTAGAGATCGCTATAAATTAATTCATGGTTATAGGAGCTGAGAGATCTCATAATCTCACGGCTGGTCTCGGGTCTTTTTTTCCTTTTTTCCCTGCAATCCTTATACCATTGTTAGAGCTTGTGTTGGAGCCCTTGGAAAGCAAGAGCACGATTACTTAAACATCCTCCTCATTATTATGTAAGAGGTGGGAAGAATGAACAGGTGAACAGTATTTACAGAGTATTAGCTTCCCACTGAGGAAGTAAGATTTATTATTTATTTATTTATTGATTCATTCATTCTTTTTATCCACAATTTTTTTTTTTTTTTTTTTTTGAGTTGGGGTCTTGCTATGCAGATCAGGCTGGCCTTGAGCTCACTTTGTAGCCCAGGCTGGTCTCAAACTCTCAATGATCCTCCCACCTCAGCCTCCCAAGCGCTGGGATTACAGACATGAGCCACCACGCCTGGCTGATTCATTCATTCTTGAGATAGAGTTTCCCTATTAAGCTCAGACTGGCCTCAAACTCGTGATCCTCTTGCCTCAGCCTCAGCCTCTTGCATGCTGGAATTATACCCAGCAGAAAGTAAGTTTTATTTTTTTTTGTCTTTTTCAGATAGGGTTTCACTGTGCAGTTCAGATTGGCCTTAAATTAACATTGTAGCCCAAACTGGCCTCAAACTTGAAGTGATCATCCTGCCTCAGCCTCCTAAGTGCTGGGATTACCGGCCTGTGCCACCATACCCAGCTGAAAATAAGGTTTTAGACCCTGAATAAATGTACAGTGAGTATGGGAGATGTGGTGTACACCTGTAATTCCAAAACGAAAAAGGTTGAGGCAGGAAGACTGCTTAGAGACCAATCAGGACCACATAATGAATTCAGGGTCACCCTGAACTACATAGATAGACACTGTGTCCAAAGGAGAAAAAAAAAGAAAGAAAAGAATGAAATTAATTCTCTTTTCTAGGCACACAGTCTTCCTTAGCTCATTACATGTATTCTTTTAATCAATTGTGGCTATATAGCTCTGAGTGTTTGTTCATTTTACCCCTTTTAGACTTTATCTCTCCTTTTGTAGACATTTCTTTTTTTTTCTTTTCACCTTTAATATCTTTTCTCATTTTCTAGCCAGACTTTTTTGTCTCCTAAAGTAGGCATATCTTGCCTTGTTTTTTTTTTTTTTTAATTTTAAAAAGTTATTCTTATTTATAGAAACAGTAGTTTCTTTGACTTTCAGCTAATATGGGTCTGTATTTTTGGAATGGGATAGAAGATGGATTGTTTTGCATGTAAGTCTAATGTATTTATGTTAGAGCCAATATAATTTTGTTTTAATACTCTTACATTTCTCAATACACTTGAATTCTATCTTGTTTCATTTTTGGGTATGTTTTTAACTTTTTTCTTAAATACTATTTTATTTTGAAATGCTCTTATGTTTATGTCTCTGGAAGTTTAGAACCCCTGACCTCAGATTGAATGCTTTTTTAAAATAATTTTTAAATTTGAATTAGTACATGCTTACAATTTATGCAGTTCATAGTCATCTTGGAAGTGGTTACATGTACCTAAATGCTTGTTACTCAAATTAAATGTTGACAACTCATCATCTGTTTTTGTCATCTACTTTTTTCAGAGGACTGAATTTCTGAGCAAATGTACATGGGTGCTGGGCAGATGCTAGTTTCTAAGCAGAAGTGTTATTTTGGCTCTAATATATTATTATTCTAAGCAAAATACTTAAAAGAAATTTATCCTTAATTATATATTATATATAAATGAATACATTGTATTTTTATTTATTTATTAATTTTTAGCAGCCGATATACCATCAGAAAAAGACCTTAACAAAGTCCTTCAGCTTTTGGAACCTCAGATTTCCTTTTTAGAAGACCTAACTAAAATGGGAGGAGCAATGAGGTCTGTTCTTACTCAGGTTTTGACAAACCAACAAAACTACAAAGATCTGACTTCTGGTGAGTAAAATGTTAAAAAAATTTATAATTTACTCATATTACTATAATAAGAAAGTATACCATATTTTAGTAATTAATGGTAAAGTGTAGATTTTCTGAAGAATGCTAAATCTGGAAGTGAATAGGAGAAATTTTTATTTTGTAGACGAGATAAGTGAGCTCCAGAAAAATTAAGTGAGCTGCTTTAGACTCATAATTAATTTATATAGAAGAACTTAGGTCTCCTACCTTTTGTTGTGACATATTTATAGTTATGTTCCACCTCCCTCTTTTTAAATAATAATTTTTTGGTCTATTGTTTTGTATTCTAAACTTTTAGATTATATGCTTGAGGATTTTATAATATAGAGTTTAAATTATGAAACAAAATTGCAGAGCATTTGTGTATCTGGTATACCATTATAGAAAACAGTTTTAATACCTTCATTCTGTCATTCTGCCCAGATGATACAATAATAAATATATCAATTATTTAAAAACATTATTAGTATTTTCAACCATGTTTTTTTTCTTACTGGTATTAACAGGATGTTTTGAAAATTGAAGTTTATCTTTTTTTTTTTTTTGTACTGGGAACTGAACTTAGGACCCTCACGCTTGTGAGGCAAGCATTGTGAGGCTGAACTATAACCCCGGGCCATGTTATACATCTTTAGAGTTGTAAATTTTCTCATGTGTGTTATTTGTCATATGTTAGATAGTCTTATCTGTAATATTTACTTCTTCAACAGATTGTTTTTTTTGTACTGGGGATCAAACTCATGACCTCGCGCTTGCCAGGCAGGCGCTTAATGCCACTGAGCTAAATACCCAGCTTTCCACAAATTCTTGTCAAGCACTCTTTATGTCATTGATTCTTGGCTTATTTGGAAAGTTAGAAATATACCATGTAATCCTATCCTAGTCCTTACAAAGCTTATAGTCTTAATAAGTGAGATGACATTAATAAAATTCAAGAACTAAAAAGTCGTGTGATTATAAACTATAATAAATGTAAAGAAAGGGTAGGACAAGTGGTTATAAAGAGAGACCTGTATTTCACTGGTGTGATAGGTGATGAAGCAGTGTTAGGAAGCAATATTTAAAATAATTCCTAATGATTAGGGTTAACTCATTTAGCTAGAAGATAAGGGGAGTTGTGTGGTAAAGGGGTGGGGTTAAGCTGTAAGTAGAAGACATCTGTTTCTGGCTATCAGACTTGTCCTTGTGTCATAAACAGCAGAGATTGGGCAAAAGATGAGGCACCTGTTTTTAATACAAGTCAGTGAATTTGAATACAGATCGGTAGATAATCAGGTCTGGATAACAGAGAGAAAAATGATTGAAAAACCTTCAACAGAGCCTCATGAACCTCATAAAATCTGATGGTCTAACAAGCATGTTGTTAGGATCCCAGGCATTTGAAGAAATGGCTAAGTTTCCCCAAAATGGGTGAAAAACATTGATTTGTAAATCCAAGATACTTAACGAACTGCAGCCATGACAAATTACACTCCATGTACCTTCTAGATTCCAGGTGGAGGAAGAGCATGTGGGGATATTAATGGGTGGGAATGGGTCTGTGTCTTTCCAAGGAACTAAAAAGGTGAGGATGGTTTAAGTGAAATGAATATAGGAGGACAATATAGGAGGAAGGCTGCCACATTTTACTCGATTAGATCAGAACTAGTATGGGCAGGTTTTTTTTTCTTTTTGAGACAGGGTTTCACTGTGCAGTTCAGGCTGGCCTTGTACTCTCTTTGCAGCCTAGGATGGCTTTAAACGCAAGTGATCCTTCTGCCTTAGCCACCTGAATGTTGGTATTGCAGGCACGTGCCACAATTATATCATAATTGAAATGTAATGAAAAGTCATGGAAATATTTTACCCTTAAGAATGAGATGATGAGATAGGATTTAAAAGGATGTTTTGTGAAGAAGAAATTGGAAGGGGCAGGTGAAGGGCAGAAGTCTAGGATAAAGATAATAGTGGTTTTTATTTGAGCTTTCATGATGAAGTTGGAGAGAGATAAAAATCGTATCAGGACATCTGTCATTTTTCCAAACTACAGAATGTATATTTAGAAACCATGAACTGAGAAAGAGAGCCAGCAGGTTGTTCTTAACCATTGTGGGAATGTAAATTTTAGGAATGACTTGAGGTAGTTGTCTTCTTTTATTTCTCCAATTTGAAAAAATTCTTTATATCTTGAAATTAAACATCATTAACAGCCGTCCTTGTTTAACTTCTAGCAATGGAAATCAAATCAAATTTTGACTTAAAAGTTGGATATGTGTGATTTAGCTTCATTTCTGCTGTGCTTGCATACTCACTGGCTATCTGTGTTGAGTCTGTAAGCCTCAGCTTCTTTCCTTGGGAAAATATACTCATTTTGCTCAGGATTATTGTGAGGGGCTGCCAAAATACAATTATCTAGGTGAATATTACTATTATTGAGATCAGTGCATAGCTTTTATTATCCAAGAGAAATGCAGTCATCTGCCTCTCCTTTTCTTCCCTTCTTCTTTTTTTTTTTTGGTTGGCGGGCTGGGATAGAATTCAAAGCCTGACACTTGCCAGGACAAAGCTCCACCACTAAGCTGTACTCTCAGCCTTTAGCTATTTTTTTTTTTTTTTTACCAGACATTGAACGTGTTTTTGTTCTTCATAAAGTCATCGTTGTTGTTTTTAATATTGGGCTTGAATTGAAAAGAGGCACTATTCCTATTTGTTTCATCTGTTTTGGATTTTTTTTAAACAAGGCAGACAAAGATTAAAAATTAAAGAACCAAGCCAGGTGTGGTGGTACACTCCTGTAATCCCAGCACTTGGGAAGCTGAGGCAGGAGGATCATCGCAAGTTTGAGACCAACCTGGGCTACAAAGTGAGCCCAAGGGCAACCTGAATCGCATAGTGAGACCCTGTCTCAAAAAAAAAAAAAAAAAAAAAAAAACCCAAAAAACAAAAAGAAAAATTAAAGAACCGTTCTATTGGTAGTATTGATGCTATCAAAGAAAAGAGAAAAGCCCAGCAAATACTAAACTCTCCTATATGTTTATACAGGCAGATTCAGATTCCCTCCCCCCCCAAAAAAGGTGGCATATGCCGTGGAAATTTAGCTTCCACATAAAGAATAATTTTTTCCTTTCAGGATTTTCAGTTATCAACCTGTTTTTCTTTTGCTGTCACCCTATCCTGTATAAATATTAAAAGCAAAAGAAAATATTGGCAATAAGTAGTAAGCTGTAATGTTTAAGTGAAAGTTTTAGGATAATTTAATTATAGAAACTAACCTTTTAAAAATACTTTGGGAATTCAATTGTCTTATCTAGTATTTCAGTAGAATTTGCACCTTTAGTTCCTTAACTTTAATAAGTACATTATAAAAAGTTTGATTAAGAAAACAGGAATTAATGGGGCTAGGGATTTAGCCCAGTGGCACAAGCACTTGCTTACCAAGTGTGAGATTGTGAGTTCAATCCCCAGTACCAAAAAGAAAACAACAGCAACACCACCAACAATGACAAAACAGGAATTAATGACTGGGTTTGGTGGTGCATGCCTGTAATTCCAACACTTGAGAGGCTGAGGTGAGAGGATTGCCATGAGTTTGAGGCCAGCCTTGGTTACATAGTGAGTTCAATGCTGACCTTGAACTACATGGTGAGATCCTGTCTCAAAAACAATCAAAAAAACAAAAACCAAAAAACAGGAATTAAAAGTGATTTCATTTGTAGTACTTGAAAATTTCACTTAGGTATTATCTGTCCTAAGTACTGTACTTTGGATAAGTCTGAATACATGATGTTAGAAGAGTAGAGATTGTCAGATCAGAAAGTGATGTCCACTACATTGTTGTCATCTCCTATCTTATCTGTCTCCCGTTTTTATTACTGGTTTGCAGGTTCTCTGAAGGCTGGATCATAATCATGTGTTACTAATCTTTGTACACCCTGGGTCTTGTATGTCTGTCACCAAATATTTGTTAAAAATATGCTGTGTGTTTTGGGTTTCTTAATACCAAATATAAACATTAAAATGTTATGTGAAGCTGTTTATGTTGTTCATTATAGTTTCTTTTCCACTAGAATATCCATCTGTTTTATTTTTGTGTATATTAGTAGACATTATTGTACCTAGATTTTGAATGGAATATTTCTTCCGATTTTAAATTGTCCTAAATATTAGGTCTTGGAGAAAATGCTTGTGCAAAGAAGAGTCATGAAAAGTACCTGATAGCTTTGAAGAGCTCTGGACTCACATATCCTGAGGATAAGCTTGTGTATGGCATGCAGGAGCCATCTGCTGGTACTAGTACTCTGGGTGTTCAAGGTTTGTCTTAGTATTTAAGTGGAACAATAGTGATTTTTCTTTATTAAAGAAACAAACAAATCCCTCATACTTTTTTTTTTGTCTTTTTCCTTTTTATCGGTACTAGGGATCGAACTCACGACTGCCTGCTTTAAAGGCAGGCGCTTATGCCGCTGAGCTAAATCCCCAGCCCCTTGCTTTTTTTTTTTTTTGGTTTTTTTGAATCCCTCATACTTTAATGCACTGTTTAACAAATTCATTTCCAACTAAGACAGTGCCATTTTTCAAAGAAAAGTAAAAATTTAGATGAAAGAATAGATTAGCCAAAGAAGTAAATCTACTTTCCCTAATGGAATTTGATTAGCTTTTTAAGGTTTTGGTTCTAATTCATTAGAAATGTAGCAGTTAATATTCAAGAGTCATCCACATTTTTACTAGTTCAGCATTTTAGTAAATCATAGTTTAAAACTAAAAAGAAAGACATCTGTCTGAAATACTATTTGTGTTTACTGTATCAAATCTGTTTTCATTGAAGATTTCCTATTGAAAGATCAACCAAATTTATTTATTAATGTTGAACTTTGCCAAGGTAACAGAAAGATGCATCTAGTGTAATAAAACTTAGCTTTTTGATATTTGCATGTCTCAAATTAAATTTAAAGTAAGCCCGTGTATAACAAGTATGAAGAGCGACTTTCTTTTCTACTCTCTGTAGGTTTTGCAGGTGCAACAGGAACGTTGGGGCAAGCAGATTCTTCAGATGAGGTGAGATTTGAAGTTTTAAACTTTTTAAAATACATAATTTAAAAAGTTATAAAACCCTAAAGACTTGCAGATTGCGGTTTTGTAGATATACTGTACTTTAAGTTCTTCACTTTATTACACAAGGACACCAAAGCCCAGACTGGCTTCTGAGAAGTCTGTGTCATTGGTTACTTAGGCACAGGATAAGAACTTCAGCTAAATTTTTACTTCTTTTTTAAAAGTCATTTCTCGTTTCAAAATTTAGAAGTGGGAGATGGAAATTTATTTTTGGAAAATATCTACAAATTTATCCAAATAGTTTTCACATACATAATGAAGTTATTTAAAAAATTTAATTGTATGGGATAAATTATTAAAAATATGCATTATGACAAGTTTTCTAATTTCACAATAAAGTTTCACTTTATGTGTCAAAATTATTTTAAAAAGCAATTTTAAATTTAATATTTCTAATCTTTTTTACATTCTTGTGTTTTATTAGTGTATAAGAGAAAATTATGATTTTTGATTTACAAAATAAATTTCATATTTCCATTTAATACCTTTCATAATTGAAGTAAAAAGATTAAATTTAAAAATATGTATCTTTTCTTTTAAACCTACTGTGAGTTGGTAATATAAACTAAGTCAAATATACTTGTTTACAAAGATGTTTCTTTATGGAAGTTTTGTGATTTAACCTTTTAAAATTTACATTTTATATTAGTGTTTTTCCTTCTCCCTTACAAAGGCTCCCACAAAACGCAGCATTTTATGGAGTCTTGTTTTGAACAGTTCTAAAGAGTTTTTATCAGATGGAAAGGTAGTTTAATATACTGCTTAGGAAACTGACTCTGAAGTTAGACCTATAGAATTTGAAGTCTGATTCCTGTAGTGTGTCTTTGGGCAGTTGCTTAACTCTTCTATGCCTAAGTTTCCTTATCTGTAAAATGGAGATAATAATAATAATATTTATTTCATGGAAATATTAGGAAGATCGAATGAATTAATATGTTAAATAATTACAGCTGTGGTACTTGTCATATTGTAAATACCGTATGTTTGTTAAATAAAACTATTTAAAAATTGGCATGAATGATTAGTTTAAAATTTTGCTTTCTCTTTGCATTACTGTAAAGCTGGGAGTGATAGCATACACCCATTATTAAATCTCAGCACTCTGAGCTGGAGGTAGGAGGAATTCAGGCATGAGCCCAGCCTAGGCATTTGCACATTTTAGTAAGACTTGGTTTCAAGGGCGGGGTTTAACTCAGTGGCATAAACGCCTGCATTGCAAGTGTGTGGTCATGAGTTCGATTTTTGGTACAAAAAAAAAAAAAGACTTGATCTCAAAACAAAAACAAAACCCCAAGTGAACAAACAAACAAACAAACAAAGGGCTGGGGATACAGCTCACTGCGAAAACCCTATATTCAATCCCCAGTACTATCCCACTTCCTCCAACAGGTAACTTCTAAGAACCATACTGATGTAATGGCAAACGTGGAAAGCTTGTTCATATTTAAAATAATGACTGTCCAAAACAAAGCCAGGTGTGGTTGGCATACCTGTGATCCTGGCAGTGGGGGGAGCTGAGGCAGGAGGAACATGTGAATTTAAGGCTAACTTGGGCTGCAAAGTTCAAGGCCAGTCTGAGCTACTTAGTGAGACCTTCTCTCTTTTTTTTTTTAATCAGGACCACCTGCTTGCAAGGCAGGTGCTTATGCCGCTGAGCTAAATCCCCAGCCCCCGTGACCTTGTCTTAACAAACAAAACAAAACAACCTCTCCCCAGCAAAACCTTCAAAAACGTATAAACATTGTATTAGTTAAAAGCATAATAATTTCATTTAGAAGCAAGGGAAGGAGAATGGTGGTAGAAAGAATCATAATTGTTCATATGCCAAAGAAGAAAGTAAATACCAAAGAGGTGATTTTATGCTGCTTGTACTGCCATAAGGACCTTTGTGGTGAGGAGAGAAAACCTATCAAAGATGACTTCTAGGAGGATGAGGAGATAAGGATAAGTGGGTTCAGGGATTGTGCTAGCCACGGAGGGAGATTTTTTTTAAAGGAGATTCTGTATATTGCTGATAGAAAGTTTAGAAAATGATTGCATGATAGAATGTTTTAATGATTGTACAAAATAGTTTGCAGTATTTAAACATCTTGACTTTATTTGGAACAAAAGAAATTATGGTTGAGAATTAATTAATTAATTAATTAATTCATGTTTTTGAGACAGGGTTTCACTATGTAGTTCAGTCTGGCCTTGACTTCACTTTGTAGCCCAGGCTGGCCTTGAATTTGTAGTGATCCTCCTACTTCAGCCTTATGAGTGGTGTGTGCCACCATGCCTGACTGAAAGTTGTCTTTTCTAATTTTCTTATTTATGGATCTGGAAGCTGAATTTCTTAGAATTAACTGAGTCACTCAGTGTAGTGCTTTCATGCAGGTTGTGACAGGGTTGAGTCTGATCTCTTCTGGTCTAATGTTCTTCCTGGAAGATGGATAAACATGATTCATTACTGTTACTATTAAAGTACTCTTTTATTACTATAATCATAGTTACCATTGCTTGTTACTTATTTCTATGCAGCAGATTTCTCTAAAACTTTACGGCAGAAAATTGCCATTTTATTTTACTCAAAGTTGGCAGTTTGGAAAAGGCAGCTTGGTTATCTCATGTGGTTGCTCTGAGCTGTTGGCAGCAGCTGTAGTCATCTGACGCCCTCTCCCCTTCACTCTGTCTCTGGCTCTGGCTCTGTCTGTCTCTCATATCTGCTGTAGGGACAAATGTGATTTTTGCTTCAGTTTGATTAAAATTTAATGAACTTGATATAGCTAGATCCATAGGATTATTAGGCAAACCTTTTCATGATTTCATTCTCGTAATTCAACAAGTTATAAATAAAAGGAGGTAGGACAGTGGTATCTTTATTACTATTGTAAAAGAGAATTAGAATAATTAAAGAACTGTTTTGAGGGCTGAGGGTGCTGACCTAGTGGTAAAGCACTGACCTAGCATGAGCGAGGTCCTGGGTTTAGTGTACTGTACTGCATGAAAAAAAAGTTAGAATTTTAAACTGGAAGTGACTTCAGATGTTTTAACCCAGTCACTTCATTTTAAAGATGAAACCAATTTGGAACAATAACAGTAAAAAGATTTCTTTCTTTTCTGCAGATTTGTATTTGCATGAGCATGTATATTACAGTCTGCCTACTTTTATTCATGCAAATTCTGTTGTCTGTGCTGTCCCTAGAGTAACAGAACATTATGTACTCAGCAGTGCTATTTATATACATGACATTCTTTGTACTATTACTTCTTACTCTTTTTTTTGTATAGCTCATATGAGATAGGAGAAAATGTTTGTGTTGTGTGGAATCAGAAAGAAAATAAAATCAAGAACACATCTTCATGAAGTCTTTTAAAATTTAACTTTTAACCATCAGATACATTTGTAATCATCAGATAATACAGTTCAAAAGGAAATTATCTCTGGTGTTATATGTAAATCAATTTTACATAATAAACATAATTTATAATTAGCATTAGAGTTTCTCAGAAGGAATAGGATCTTTTAGGTATCTATACCTTTTTAAGGAGGGATTATTCATTGTTGTCTCCCCCCACTCCCTTTTTTTTTGTCTTTTTGAGATACGGTCACACTATACAATTCAGACTGCCCTTGAGCTCACTTTGTAACCCAGGCTGGTCTGGAACTCAGCGATCCTCCTGCTTCAGCTTCCTGTGCCACCATGCCTGACTTCTTGTCATTTTTTTTAAAAGCAGTGTCCATTTATCTGTGTGGAATGACTGGACCATTAATCTCTATGACTTTGAGGTGTGTAGCTGTTAATACAAATGAAATAGTTGGAAACACTTTTCTGTAGCGAAACTATAGCCCATAAATGTCTTTGTGGAAAAACAGAAAAAAAAAAAAGCCATAAGAAGGAAAAATTTATCTCTCAGAGATAGTCATTGCTTGTTAATTTTGCTTGTTTACTTTTTTCATCTATACTCTTACAGAAGAGAAATAATCATCAGCAGAATAAATTACCATGTAGATATGTTCTAAATGTTCTTGCCTTTGCCTAGACAGAATCTAAATGGGCATCTAAAACTAATTTGCCAAAAATTGCAGCAAAAGTAGGATTATTGAAATTGAAAGTTGGAGATGCTTTTCATAAACAAATGGATAAAAGAAAAAATTTACTCTTGGAGGTGTGAAGTTCTAATTTTTTGTTTTTTTGAGACAGGGTCTCACTGTGTAGTGCAGGCTGGCCTTGAACTCACAGTGTAACCCAGGCTAGCTTTGAACTTGCAGTAATCCTCCTGCCTCTGCCTTCTGAGTGCTGGGATTACAAGCATGTTGCAATTTTAACATATTTCTTTTGCTCTCCAGAAAGATCTTTATTTTAACTTTCATATTACACTCCTTTAAGTGTTAGTTTATTGGTTTGATATTACAGTCCTTTAAATTTTAGTTATTTTCTTTTCATCTGTCTAGTAAATTCATTCTTTGCAGAATCTGTGCTCTGGTTCAGTGCACAGTGATGGGACATCTTTTGATGAGCATACTGTGTCTTCAGTTAGGCCCATGGCTTTTGTTCACTGTTAAAACAGCTATATTGAACTGTTACCAGAAACACAATAGCCAAATGAAGTGCCTAGGTTCCTTGCCACTGTCTAGTTTGCAGCTGACAGGAGATCCTTTCCTGCCTTTTTCTTTTAGGGTTGATTAAAAGCCATTCTAATTATGGTGCCTTGCCTAAATCTTTAAGTTTCATTTTATTTTTCTAGCTTTCAAGAACTCCTTTGGCTTTAATAACCTAGTATGTTATATATTTTTTTTCTAGCTTTCTGTATTACTGTTAGTATTCTAGGTTTATTGTTTTAATAAGAGGTGAATTTATCTGATGTCTTTTTTTAAAAGCTCATATTTTTCTTCTAATAAGTCCACTAAAGGAAGAAAGGCTCTAGAATTTGCAGCCTAGGCATTGAATCTGTTTTCTGTGGGAGCAGTTTCTTCTCTCAAATCTGTTTGTTTCTGGTTCAAAATACTTTGGATCTATGTCCATATTTTTGTGCCAAAAACACTTGTAGCAATGTTACCTACTTTCTTTTCCTTAACTAGGCCTCTGTATAGGACTGTACTTGACCTGTTTCCTCTTGGCACTTAAATTGTCATCCTCTCCCTGGCTCCTGTACTACATCCCATGATAAATAGGAAGAGGCTTAACTTTCCATCATGTGTTTGGAAGGGTGGGAAATTGTGTTCATGAAGACTGTTTTGTTTTCATCTTTAATGCCTGAAATTTCTGTCACTGGGAGTTATTCCTGTTTGCTACAAGTATTGTTACTTCTCAAAAAAAAAAAAAAAAAAAAAAAAAGATTTGTTATGGGTGACATGGAAATCCACAATCTTGAGCAGATTGTTTCAATTAAGATTAGAAATCAGACTAGTATTTTTGAAAAAATATTAACTTAAAACTATATTCATTGTTGAATAAATAGAAAATATTAACAAAAAGTGACTTGGAGGTTGTCATAGTTATTTTTTTGTAGCTGAGACAAAATATCTGATACCCAAAGTTAAAGGAGGAAAAGCTCATTTTAGGTTACAGTTTGTAGAGGTTTCAGTTCATAGTTGGCTGGCTGCATGACAGCAAAGCAAGGAAAGTAGTGAAGAAGCGATAGCAAGTGACAGCAGCAGCCCTCTTTCTGTCACTTATATTGTATCCAGGCTATTCACCCTTCGGGCAGATAGCACTCGCTCAGATTGGGGACCTTTAGTACTAGCATCTCACCTTGAATCAGTCTCAGCATCACATCCTGTAGATTTAGCCACCTTTGAAAAGTTCTGCCTGTGACTTCATGAGGCTTTGGGGGGACATCTGGATACAAGCCATAACAGAGGTCATTAAATATAAACACATGTATTATAACAGATTTTATACTTAGTATGTTTTAATCTTTTCATGCTGTCATACTCTTAACTCGTTTTTCTCACTAATAATAGTTTTAAGCCTCAGTAACAAGGATTTTATCAACATTTTATTTGTGTATGTCATCAACACTTAACTGGTTTGATAATTCCATATGATAGTCTATATAGCATATTTTCTTAATAATTTTTGAATGCTTGGTCACAATAAATAAAGAGTTCCATCATTTTTGTCTTCATATAGTTACAGTTTTGCTGTAATTTTCCTAATTCTCTTCTGTTGCTAACCAAAGTGATTTTTTTGCTTTGTAAGTAACATTTTGATCATATATAGTACATAGATTCGCTTTTCTTATTTCTTTAGAATAAAGTCTTAGAACTGAAATTTCTGTGTTGAATATACCTTAAAATAGTTTCAACATAGGTATTGTCAAGTTGCTATTTAGGAACTATACTATACTATGTTACTAAATGTTCTTCCATCAGTAAACAAGCGTACCTGTTTGCCCATCAGATAATCTCCCTTCCCGGCTGTGTTTGATATCTCCCATGATGTTAAGCCTAACATAGTGGTCCATCTCTCCAGAATTTTGTCTTTGTTTCTGTGTACACTGTCTTACTTTCTCTTTCACTGGGGATCAAACCCCGAGTTTGATACACTATGTGATACTGTGTCAGTGAGCTTTTACCCTCAGCCACTCAAGTCTTTTCTTTTTGGAATGACTTTTTCCTTCTTTCCTGGCTAATTCTAATTGTCCTTTAAGACTGTAAGGCTGGGAGGTTTATAGAACTTCATATTTCTATGACCATTACTTGATGAAAAACATTCTTTTCATAGGAAGATTATATTTGAAATTCTAAAGAAGTCCTCACCTGGGATATAACATTTTTTTTTCCCCTCCAAGCTTGCCTTTTGTTTCTGATAAGGGAGAAATTTCCTAAATGGCTACTGGTTGAAATCTCAAACTCTGGACCCTCTGGGCCATATGGCATAATTTTTTTATTATTCTGTCTTCTAAGGTTAAATTTTATTCTGGCGAACTTCTCCGAGGGCAAAGTGAGAGCAGCATAGGAAGGAGGGAGTGCAGTTCAGTAATCATTCCTGGTGTCAGGTGGATTGCCATAGAGTCTTGGCAAAGGTGAGGCTTACCAGGAAGGGTGTATTGAAGTCTGAATGACTGAGCCAAGTGGAAGCTTTGGCAAACCTTTGAGAAAGGCACTATAGACTGGTCTGGACTTGACAGAAACTGCTATGGCTATGATGTAAAGGGCAAGGAAGCTACTTGAACAAATAGAGCTGCAATATGAAGTTGAGACTTTGTGCTTTGGAGGTTTTTTTTTTTTGGTACTAGGAGTCAAACTCATGACCTCATACTTGTTAGGCAGGCACCGTGCTATTGATCTATATCCTTAGTCTGCTTTGGAGATTTGATGAGCTATAATTGAGAAATTATCTGGGAGTTTATACTACAGTTCTAAGTTGCTAACAGCACTATTTTAAGCACAATCAAGTGCATGCTAAAGTATTATCGCCCAGGTCTTTTACTATTAGTTGATTCAGATGCATTTTAAGAGTAGGGAAAATATGTCAGGAAAACATGGAAATTGTTGATCCATATGCAATATTTCCTGCCTTAGGAGAGCTGAGATAATGGAGTAGAAAGATAAGCTTTAGCTAGAGAGGAACAAATCCTGGTATTAGCTACACAGGTAGCTGGAGGCTTTCTAGCAATCTTTTAGGCAAATTAGAAATGAGTACTTGCACTGACAGCTCGCTCCCCCCACAGAAGAGCACCTGTAGCTTTCCCTGGATTTCATAGTGGCAGACCCCTACCTCTGGTCCTCTTCCCCCTGCACTGTCTCATCTGGCTGATTTTCCTATTCTGTTGTTGTGCTGTGTCGGCATCCTCTGAGATAACCTCACAGCACCCCAAGACGTTTGCCTGGTATACAAATTATCTCCCCAGGTACCAGTTGTTGATTATATTACCTCTGTAGTTGCACACTTGAATAGGTTGTGAGTGATGACCTCTCTCCCCATGCCCTATCCTTGTTATTTTTAGTGTAAGGTTTTTTTTTTGTTTCAGGAATGCACACATTCTGTACATACAGAAAATGTCTGGATTTTTCCCTAAGAACATTTAATTTATTACTATTGTTATTTTTAACTGTGAACTCAATTTGAATAAATTGTGCTTGTTTTACAGAGTTTTATTTCTTGGGGCTGGAGATTTAGCTCAGCGGCATAAGCACCTGCCTTGCAAGCAGGCAGTCGTGAGTTCGATCCCCGGTACTGATAAAAAGGAAAAAGACCAAAAAAAAAAATTTTTTTTTAAATTTCTTGAACTCATTCTGGCTCCTGGAAACTTTTGCTCTATTCACTGTTTGAGCTCTCCCCTGTTCTCCATCCTTTCTCTCCACTTCCCTCTTCAGTTTTTTTGTGTATTTAATATCTATAAGGTTAGGAAAGTTTTTGATATTTTAGAGTCCTTCTGAGTCTTCCATTAGAAGCACAGATCAAGTTTAAGAGCTTTTGGGTTTTTGGTATTGGGAACTGAACTCAAGACTTTGTACTTGTCATTCGGGCACTAATGCCGCTGAGCTATATCCCTGGCCCTTCACTATATATTTTGATAAAAATTAGCAGCATTAGAAAATTTTGTATTGCAGCAAATATAGAAATGTGTAGCAAATTGGTATCATGTAAGCTTGCATGTATTATGTTTAACATAATTCTAAGCACATTTATATTTATACAGAATGAATAAATTTATGATTTTGACTATGTATATAATGCTGATTTTGTTTTTCTCCAGGAGGATCAGGATGGGAGTCAAGGCCTGGGCAAGAGAAAGAGGGTAAAACTAAGCAGTGGTACCAAAGGTATTTAGAATTTGCTTTTTTTCCTTTCAGCAAAATGATTCAAAAAATACTATTCATTAAGAATACTTGCTTGACTAGCCATAGCCATAGACATCAAAGCTGAAGAGAGTTATGTAATTAGATATATCTAATAATGGAGAAAGTATAGTTAGGAGGTCATTGTGAGGACCTGAGAGTAAGGAAAATTTCTATTGTTGGGATTTTGTTCATTGTTTTCATTCATGAAATGTGCACTGTTATATTTGAGCCATTTGATTGATTGATTCAGTTCTAGTGTGGTTTAAAAAAAATTTTTTTTTAAGGCAGGTTCTCACTCTGTAGTTGAGGCTAGCTTTGATCTCACTATGTAGTTCAGGCTGGCCTTGAAATTGTGGTAATCCTCCTGCCTCAGCCTCCCAAGTGCTGGAATTACAGGCAGTACTAGATCTAGTGTTTTTGATGTAAAGTTTTAGTTTGGTTTGTGCTCTTTTATAATTTGGAGTTTTTATAGTAAAAAAGAAACAAATGAAAAAGTGGAGAGAGAGACATGGGAAGAGTGAATAGCACTTAACATAGTAAGGTCTCATGAAGGACTCCCAGATGCCTAGTCAAAAAAAGTAGTAGATATGCCTATAGTAAAAGAATAGATTACTAATCATAATGGGTCACATTTATTGAACCTTTGTAGGTGCTGGATATAATCATGTACTTCCCTGCATTATTTGACAGAGTAACCATAAGCTTTATTACTACTGCTACTTTATTAATGAGGAAGTGGAGATACACTAGTTCACAGCTGATGAGAAGTAGATCTTTAATTCAAATCCAGGAGTTTAAACTCTTAACCACTGTGTTTCTTAACTCTAAAAGCTTTTCTAGAGTACTTTTTAGTAGTTGGCAGCCTGTGCTGTGGGTTTTTGCCATGGATTTCCAAATCTTGGCATGATCTGTTTTCTGGGTTAGTGTGGTATGGCAGTCTCCAAAGGTTAAAATGTGCTGATGAAAAGAAAACTGTGCTAACGATTACATGATCTTGTGGCATATTAATACTACCTGGAAAGGTGGCACATGCAGTCATTTACATTACAGGCTCCTTTTCTAAGTCTGTTCTTAATTACTCATGCTGCTGCACTTAACCTGTGGGCTGCTATCGAAGAGTATGAAATTTGATCTGCAATCCAGGTGGAAACATGCATGAGTTTTGTTTCTTCTTGGCTCAGCAGAGAATCTGTGATACCTAAAGAACATCAGAAGCATAGGGATGCTGGGTGCTTTAACTTGCCCGGGTTGTCCATGTGTTTACCTGAGTCCCGTGACTCCTCTGAAGGTGGAACAGATTGTCAGACACATTTGGATATAAGCTAAAAACTACATGTTGTGGTGTGGGAGATCATTGTTTTTCTTCATTCTTGTCACACCCTGACTGAGGATTCTTTTTATGCAATTAGCATTTTGCTTTAAGTCTTTTCATGGAAGAAAAGACTTTTGAATTAGAGCCTCAGGAATTCTAGTAAACTTGTGTGGTACAGAACATGGACACTGCTTCCTAATTAAAACTTTTGTCTTAGTCATGCATTTATAGCTTGTAGTGATTCTATGAAAATCATTACAGTCACAAGATTTTAAAGGTAAATAGTCAAATGTAACTAATGGAAACATTTCTAACCACATTTCCATCATATTACACATAAAACACATAACATATACTTTAAAATCTTGGGAGACTAACTCAACTAGATAAGAAAAATAATGAGGACATTGCTTTGGTTCTGTTTTGTTTTTTGCTTTCTGAAGAGAAAGAAATTGAATCCTACATAACTGCAGTTATTTTAACAGAAGCCACAGTATTTTTTGGGTATATAGATTGGTTTATTGATTTAAAAGAAAATTAATGTATCTTTCCTTTTAAATGCATGTCAGGAATAGTAATGGTAGGTTTAGGCTTTTTTATTTGGCTACTGCAAACTTGCAAAAATATACCTGAATTTTGAGATTAACAAAATCTAATTTTGTTCAGCCTTGTGAATACATTAAAAGGCATTTATGTGTGTATATAGTTTTATTTTTGGCAGTCTGAAATTTTCAATTATGTGTATGTTAAGTAAATTATGAGAATTAAATAAGGTACAGAAGCTGCTTTAGATTATTTTGTGATTTAAAATCATAATTCTTGGGCTGGGGATTTAGCTCAGCGACATAAGCACCTGCCTTGCAAGCAGGCGGTTGTGAGTTTGATCCCTGGTACCGATTTAAAAAAAATCATAATTCTTATATGCCTGCTACCTGAATATCTCATCTTATTTTTATTACTTTTTGTCTTTGAGTCTACTGGTATGTACCTAAGAACGTATTTTACCTCACTTTTTGCAAGTTTAATTTCTTTCTGGTTTTAAATCATTGTTATACACCTCAAATGATCTGTTTTAGGAAGAATAGATTTACAAGTAAAAAATTCTGGGACTTGGAAAAAAGTTTTGGTACCTAATTTCCAAGAAAGAGATGAATAGCATTATTTTTTAAAATGGATTAACCCCTGTTACATAATACTTATACTGATGGTGCCTCAGGAGATACTTTTGCCTTTCTGTACTAAAAAAAAATCATAGATTTTTCAGGGCTTTTGGGAGCCATTTTGTTTTTTTAGATACTGATGGAAAAACTGGATCAAAGCTAATACTAATAAGAACCAAGTCAAGCCTTAGAGAACTATGTTTTATAAATGAATCAAAATGGGGACAAACTTTACTTTGTTATTCTTCTTTACCTATTATCTGGTGATGTTGGTTTGAACGCATTGTGCGATAATAGAACCTAACTGGGTATAGATGTCCTGTAAGACATCTTGAGCTGTGATAGCTGGAGCTGTACTAGTATGTTGATGTGTGTAAAACTGTTATTTTCAAGTTTCTTAAACAATTGTATTCTCTGCCTAAGAAGTATTACAGTTGATACTTGCTAGTCACAGTTGATACTTCCATGTCCCAAATGACCTTGGGTCATTTTTCAAAAAAAAAAAAAAAAGAAGGAAATCATCAATAAGACATAAACAGCAGAAGTAGTAAGAATATCAGTTCATCATATACTTGTGGAGACTGTGACTAAGCATGGAAAGGATGCAGAGATTTGTAAGACAGCCTTGCTCTTAAAAAGTGATGCAGGAAAAAAAAAATAATTATTTAAGGGGCTGGGGATTTAGCTCAGCGGCATAAGCGCCTGCCTTGCAAGCAGGCAGTCATGAGTTCGATCTCCAGTACCGATAAGAATGAAGGAAAAAAAAAAAAAGTGATGCAGGTTCTAGAAACAAGGCTTTTAATGGGTAATGCTTTCCCCTTGGATTATTTGCTTTTAGAAGTTTGTGTTGACTTAATTACAGTGACTTTAATGGGTAGCTGAATCATTATGTGACAAATTTTTCTCTTGTGTAGATCAATCCATAATGGATGTTTTAAAACATAAAAGTTTTCTAGAAGAACTGTTGTTTTGGACAATAAAGTATGAGTTCCCTCAGAAGATGGTAACTTTCTTACTCAACATGCTTCCAGATCAAGAATATAAGGTATTTGTGTTTTATCCCTCTTTTTGAACTTAGCTTCTCTTTCTTTGATTCTTCATTATCACATATTTTTCCTATGTTTCTCAGATGAGGCTTATTTTTTTTTTGTGCATCTGAGGTTTGTGTAACATTATGAGAGAGGATTGGCTCATTCTCTTGGTAACACAGGGTCTGCAAAAAAAGTACAGTACTTTACCTCTGTGGCAAAACAGCATTGTAAGCAGAATGCCAAAGGGTGGAACTTGGTCTTTGTAAGGGAATGCTTAGGGACAAATTTAAAACACAATTGCAGACGTGAATATTTAGCTGCAAATTGTCCTAAGTCCCCTAAAGGAGCAGTAAAGTATGCTATATATGGATTTAGATTGTAGATTTAGGATAGGGAAAACAAGGTCAGTAGTTGCCATGGCTGTGAGAGAGCAGTTATGGGCAGGTGCAGATATAGGTAGTTAGACTTTCTAGGCCCAGATTGTCTAGTGCTGTACAGTTAGTACTGGTGTAGTGACATACCTCAGTATATGAAAAGAACCTTAAGGTTTAGGTTAGAAGTGACACTTTAATACTACCATTGTTTTATGTGTCTCCATAACTGCTAACAAAATACAACAGAGAGAATGTGTTTGTTATACATAAAGGAAATAAAAGAATATAAATAATATTACAGAACATTTAGTCTGATTATTAATTGGTTTTCCAATCAAATAGAAGTTACTTCTTATGGAGTCATCATAAGCAAAAGTCCTCTGTGATGGTTTATTGTAAGACCAGATTTTGTTGTTAAAGTAGGTAGCACAAAAAAGACACATGCATTGACATTAGTTAAATGATTCAAGTGTAAGTGAAGTGAACTATTACAGTCACAAAACATATTATTCCACGTGGAAGGCTGAGGCAGGAGGATTGTTATGTGTTTGAAGCCATAGTGAGTTCAAGGACACCCTGGAATACATAGTGAGACACCTTGTCTGAAGAAAAGAGAAACAAACAAAAAGCCCCATCTATTTGTAATTTCTTTAAAACCTAAATTAAAATTCCTATTGAAATTTTTTTTGGGGGGGACTGGGGATTGAACTCACGACTGCGTGCTTGCAAGGCAGGTGCTTATGCTGTTGAACTAAATCCCTGGCCCCTCCTATTGAAAATTTTAAAAAATCATCAAAGTTTTGCAAATGTCTCAAGAAAAGGTAAAATATGACTTAAAACTATATTTTTTCATTTACCTTGATCATCAGCACACGCTGGTAATAGCTTTAAAATGTTGATCTAAAACATTGCAAAATATTTAAAATTCAAAGTTAATGTGTTTTTTTTCTTTATTTAAAAATTTTTGCAGGTTGCTTTTACAAAAACTTTTGTTCAGCATTATGCTTTCATTATGAAAACACTGAAGAAAAGTCATGAATCGGACACAATGTCCAACAGAATTGTGCATATTAGTGTTCAATTGTTTAGCAATGAGGAACTAGCCAGACAGGTGACAGAAGAATGTCAGCTGCTGGACATTATGGTCACTGTGCTATTATACATGATGGAAAGTTGCCTTATTAAAAGTGAGCTGCAAGGTAAGCTCCAAATTATAGTCATTAGTTGTTATTCTTGTATTTGTATATGTAGCCTTAAAAATACCTATATGCTTAAAAACAACTTAAAATATTATAAAATTTTTGAAAAATTTCTAGTGAAATTTAAGGTATAGTTAAAATCATTTATAACTTGTTAGCACCTTATAATTTTTTCTATATTTTTAAGTGATATGATAAATATAGATAAAATATGTGATCCAAAAATGCATTACTATGGGACTAGATGTGTAGTTCAAAGGTGGAGTACTTGTTTAATATACATAAGACCCTGAGTTTGATCACCAGCAGTGTTGAGAAAGAATTACCATAGTATACATGTCAATAAGTACCTTAATAATTGTAGACTATTATATGATTGTACCATAATTCATTTACTCATTTCCCTATTAGGCATGTTACTAATTTTTAAATCATAATTTTGTTATATGCTTTAGATATTTTTATACACTTACATTTCTATGATGTATAGATTTAAATCTTTTATGTTCCCTTCGTGAAAATTTTTATATGCTTCTTTTATGTTCACTATATGGTTGATATTTTGTGATCTGTCGTAACATTTCTATAACTCCTCTCATACCTCTTTCTTTGTGGTCTTTTTAATTTTCCTGAAATAATTTATAATATTTGAGTATTTGTTATGTACCAGACGCTGTGGCAAATACTATTCATGTGTTTTCTCAATTAAGCTTCTGAACATCTATCTAAGATTGGCACTTATTAGCCTTGCTGTATTTACTTAGTTAAAACATTTTGTTTTGGTGTTCTGGGGATTAGACCCAGAGGAATTCCACTGAGCTACATTCCTGACCCTGTGATATCCACCTTTTCTTTTGTATTGGTGATTGAATCCAGGGCTCTCACAATGGGCCATATCCCAAAACTTTTTTTTTTAAGGTCTTGGTAACGTTCTGTGTTGTCTAGGCTAGACTGGAACTTGTGATTTTCTTGGAGTGCTGAGATTAAGGCATGTGCCACCACTCCTGGCGCTGTTTGTTTTTTATTTTGAGGGAAGGTTTTGCTCAGTTGTCCAGGCTGGGCTCAAATTTAGGATCCTCCTACTTCTACCTCCTGAGTAGTTGAGATTTCAAGCATGTGCCACTGTGCTTGGTTACCCTCACTTTAATGAGTATATTCAGTCTTAGGAAATTTAAGTCATATGTTGTACATTACAGAGCTTGTAAATGATAGACCCAAGAGAGATTTCATGTCTCCCGATGTCAGAACCATTGTTCTTTACAGCAGCACAGCCAAATTCACATTGAAAGAACTGTGCTTTCACTTAGTGGCACCTGGAACTCAGTTTTAAAAATAACAATGAGCAGTACCTCCCAGAGAACCTCCCAATAGAACCTTTCCATTCTCCAAGGAGAGATCCTGTAGTTGAAGCTTTCCTTGTTCCACTGCTGTTTAATTGTGCATGTCAGTTCCTATTTTCTCATATTGATAGACTACTCAGATGTGATATCATAGCCTGAAATTGATATATTTTCAGTGCAGAAGATAATGCTTCAGATATAATGATAGCTAGCTCTTTTCCCAGTACTTTATGTACTTTATCTTGTTTACCTGTCATTAATATTGTGAAGCACATACTGTTGGCTCCATATTATAGATGAGGCAAGTTATTTCTTAGGGAGTTGAAGTTGATCTTGGGCTCTACAGCTAAGTGGTAAGCCTGGGTGTCTTTACTTCAAAGGCATATACTTTCTAACCTGCTATGTGATTCTGTCTTCTTATTGTAAGTATAGTATTGTACTCTTTAAAAATATACTTACATTAAAAATATACTTTATTTTTTCAATGGAAAATTTCAAAGCTATTTTGTTTTTACTTTATATAGCATTATCGTTTCTCTCAGCAGTTTTAACTACATATATTGCTTTTTTTTATTTTTGGTTTTATTTATTTATTTATTTTTTTGAGACAAGGTCTCACTACATGGTTCAGCCTATCTTTGAACTCACTATGTAGCCTGGGCCGGCCTTGAATTCATGGGGATCCACCTGCCTTAGCCTCCTGAGTCCTGGGATTACTGATGTGTTTCACAGCACCTGGCTTTTTAAAATTGAAATAGTGTCTACCATCTTTTGGGCATATCAATAATCTTATGTAGAATTTAGAGAGGGAGTTTTTTTTTTGGTACTGCGGATTGAACTCGTGACCATGCGCTTGCAAGGCAGGTGCTTGTGCCTCTGAGCTAAATCCCTGGGCCTCATAGTATTTTTAATTCATGTACTAGAAAACTTCAAAAATTTAGAAGTATTTGCTTTTTTGAAAAGTACTTGGAGTCTATTTTTTTTGGGTACTGGGGCTTTAATGTATGACCTTGTGCTTGTCAGGGAGGTGCTTGTGCCATTGAGCTAAACCCCAGGCTTTGGAGTCCTTTTATTTTGATTTAATTGTGCTTATGTATGGTTTGCATTGGTCTTTTTTTTTTTTTTTTTTTTAAATTATTTTAGGATAAAAACCAGCAAAAGAAAACTCAATAAAGCAAATCAAAACAATACAGTATAAGTGACATGGGATTTCAAAACAAGATAATAGGAAATCAACAATGGTTACCATAATGCCTTTTGTTGTCTTCAAAATAGCTGATCATATCTTTAGACATAGTAAAGTCAAACAAAACAGAATAGAATAGAACCAATAAAAGCAAAGCAATGAATACAATAGTAAAATCAAATAAAACAGAATAGAATGGAACCAATAAAAGCAGAATAATGAATGTAAGACTTCAAAACAAGATAATAGTTGTTGTTGTTGTTAATTGAAAATGGCTAACATAATATATCTTATCTTCAAAATAGCTACCCATACCATCAAATACAAAAAATTAAACAAGATAAAACAATAAAACCCAACCAAACAAAACAATGAGAATGATACAGGATTTCAAAACAAGATAATAGGGAACTGACAGTGGCCAACACCTTCAGAAGGAGATCCCTCATTATGCTACATTGCACGTTGTTATCCTCTGAGTAGATGATCAGACCACTGGCTTTAGGCCTGCAAAGTCAGTGAAACTACAAGCATTAAGTTGTATTATAGCCTTATTAGCTATCATCACAGCCTGTATTTCTCTGGATCATCTGGTTTATGGGGTGGCAGAACATTGGCTCGTATTCTTTCCCTACCTGTGTGCTGGAAGGTGATAGTGTTGGGCTCTGCCTCAGTCAGTCCATGTGTGGTGCCCACTCGCAGGAAGTCTTAGCTTCTTGTTGACTTCTTATTCTCCTCCCCCGCAGTCCATGTGTTGCGCCTATTCATGGGAGATGGCTGGCAACTGACTGTCCCCCAGTCAGCCCACATATGGCACTGACTCACAGGAGGTCTTACCTTCTTATTGACTTCTTATTCCTCCCTTTCACGTCTGCATTTGATCTTTAAAGTAGAGTGTGTATGGAAAAAGATGTGAATCTGTCTACTCTTTGCCTCATTTTTTGATATCTGAGAAAGTGTTATACCTTTCAGTCACTCCTTAACCTAACTCGATTAATGTATTTTAATCTAGTGTTTGCTTCCATTACTCTATTGAAATTGTTCTGCAGAAAAATTGTCTGTGTCTTGAGTGGCCACTTGTTAAACATATTATGTTAGATAAATTACACCATCTTGAAGCAAAAGCTTACAAATATCTAGCAGTTTTCAAACTTTGCCATAGTGGTTTTATTCTTTCAATAAAATAACATTTTATAATATGTATTTTATTACTTTTCTGAAAGTACCATGAGCTTTCTCTATTTTTATATTAATGGTCTTAGAATGAGGCTAAAATATTTTGAATAGCCACAGATATTCAAAAGGATCTCTATTTTTAAATTTGTATAATTTAAAAATAATCTGTAAACTTTCTCATACCTTCTTTCCTTCATATATTTGTTCATTCATTCATTCATTGCTCTTGGGACTGAACCCAGATCTTCACTTGTTAGGCAAGAGCTTTACTACTGAGCCATATCTCTAGCCCCTAGACAATATTTTTAAAAATTTTATCTATACTCTTAGTAAATATAGAAGCTGACTCATTGAGAACTTACATGGTCACAGCAGTAGCTTAAGACTAAAAGGAAAAAACCTTCTAGCAGTACCTTCTAGCTTTCTTTACACTTTTATTTTATTATATTCATTTCTATACCCTATATACTTTTTTTTTATTTAAAGAGAGAAGAAAAAAAAAGGACATAAAAAATGCAGTAAAAGGGTACAAATAATACAGTATTTCTAGAAAAAAATATATATAGTACGAAATCATCAGTTAACAGGCTACACATTATCTTCCCAGAAACAGTTGTCCATATCACTAAATTAAAGCATATAAAGTGAACATTCATACAGTGGAATTGGAGACAGTTCCGTTCAGTGATCCAACAAAGGCTCAGTTATATGGTTTTCTGTCCTACACTCTCGAACATACCTGCGGTTATATCCCTTAGTCCACCTTACTTTCCTCTCTTTTTTACAGTAACAATTAGACTTTTAGGGTTTTATTACTCTCACGGTTCTTATTACTTTTTTGAAGAGAATAAAAACAAATGTGACTAAGCAAAACAGAGTCAGAACAGAAGGGTGGGCATAGCACGTGATGCAAAAATAGAATACCGGGTGATCAAAAGTGGTTACCATTGTGCCTCTTGCTGTTTTCAAATTGAATTGTCCATATCATCAGGTATAATAGAATTGATCAAAACAATATGGAACAAAACCAGTAAAATCTACACTGAGGACCTTACAGGACTTCAAAAAAAAAAAGGATGATAGTCAATCCGTATTGGGCATCATAGTATATCTTACTGCCTTCAAAGTGATTGCCTATACCCTCAAACTTGATACTATCAAACAAAATAGAATGTATAATAATCAGACAGAACAAGATGGGGAGAGCAATACTGGGGTTCAAGTCAGGTTAATAGGACAACAAAAAGTTACTATAATATGTCCCATTATTTTTTAATTTAGTTTTCCCTTAATTAAAAAAATGAGAGAAAATAGATTAATTTAAAAATAGGGGGAAGATTGAGATACGAGAGGATATTGTAATAGAACAATGCAGGGCAGAACCGAGCAATGCAAGCATCATTGTGTTTCATCACCAGATAATCTAACATAATAGTAGTCACCATAGTGCCTCTTTCCTTAAATTATTTGAGTGTAATTTCGCATGCTTATATACTTTGTGATTCCACATAACTCATAATTTTCCATGTCCCTGAAAATTTATATTTGTCTTATGAAACATTTTATGTACAATAGAATGTAAAGTCATACATTGCATAACCATAAGAATGTCTATAGATATTAATAGTTCCAGATTTATCTTCCATCCTGCAGATCAAACTACCTATTGGAAAAATATCTTTGGATGTCTATAAGTACCTCAGATATAACAATGTGCTTAGCAAAAACTCTCTAACCTGGTTTATTTTGTAAATCCCTGTGTGTATATAAATGAACATGGACCTGAGTGTGTGTCTGATACCACTGTCTGACCATTTACTAAGTTTCCCAACCTAAAAACCTGTATGTCATTTTGACTTTTTTTTTGCACCTTGTAGATACAGCAGACATTACCGATTGTCATTTAAACATTCTCTGTGTATTTATGTCATCAGTTTTCTTCATCTGTATATGTTCATGCCACTCTTAACCATAGTTCAAGTCATTGTCATCTCTAGGCTTCTTTATCTGTGGTCATTACTGTTCGTTTTTGGTCACTTTCCACACTATGCAACTGATCATGTTGTCATGTAAAATCCAAGTGGCTTGCCATGCTCTTTACCTGAACTCCATACTTGTGAATAGCTTATGAGGTTCTCTAGCTTCATTTATACCACCTCTCCTTTGGATTCTTGCTCCAAGTGATTCCAACCTTCTGTTACATACTATACCTTTATCTAGAACATCATTTGTTCCCCATCCCTAGTTTATTTGGATAATCCTAATTTGTTGCGTTTTATGGATCTCAGTTTAAATATTGCTAAAGCAAAATCTGTTGATTGTGGACTCATTTTATTTGCTAAGATTTCATATTTTTTCCCTATTGTAGCCTTTCTCACACTGCCACGTTAATCTTCATAGAGACACAATGTCTTGAATATTTTATTTTACCATTTTTGTCTTAGATTAGAATACTTGACCTTACATGGGTACTCAATAAATATTTGTTGATGAACGAATTTCATTTGACACTGAGTCATTATGTCTGTTGGGAGGACAGTACCAGTTTGGGTAAAAATAGAAGTCCTAATTGTTCATTTCATGAAAGATTCCTAGGCATTTTTCACAAGGACAGTAGTATTTAAAGTAGTGTCAAGAAAATAGTGATTTTGAGTATTTATATTCTGCTGATTCATCCCCTGGTTTCAATTAAATGGGACAATGAATGATTTATTTATATTCTGTCTCTCTCTCTCTGTGTCTGTCTCTACCTGCCTGTCTGTCTGTCTCTCTTTCATTAATTGCACATCCTCAGCATTATCTCATCATTGTCACTGGTTTACCAACTCACAGTGGTAGTTTGTCAGTCAGGAAGATGCTTTTTTTTTTTTTTTTTTTTTTGGTACTGGGTATCAAACTCATGACCTCGTGCTTGCCAGGCAGGTGCTTATACCACTGAGCTAAATCCCCAGTCCAGGAAGATGCTTTTCAAAATCTTGGATGTGGATAATTTGAGAAAGGCTCCTTACTTCCCCTGGTCAGCTTCCCTCTTTCATCTGCTGGCTTCAGTGGGTCCTCTTGTTATACATTAAGTTTCAGTAAAGTGATTCCATGAGCTAAAAGTAAATATAGTCTATAAAAATTAAGAAGTGCAGTAGAGGCCCTCTTCACTATGTTTGATAGGTAGATTGTTAATTGAAAAGTTGGTTCAAGCTAGGAATCCTTTTAAAAATGAAACATACATACCTTTAATATTATATTTTAACTTCAAACCCAGAAATGTATATTCATTGTTCAGTCTTTTAATTTTGAGCAGAATATTTTCAGGATATGATTTCCTTTACTGAAGTTTTATCTTATGTATACCAGCTCTGTAAATCATCTTTAGTGAATTCTGGTTTTAATCTCTTTATTTACTTATTTAAACACTTTTGTTGGCATATATTTGTGGTATATAATATATTCATTGTGAGGTATTAAATATATTGAATCTTGATTCTTTTTACTTTCGCATTCCTTTCCAGTCCTCCTATGTTCCCCAGTTTCAACCTCTGCAAAGAAGAGTTTATAAAGATCTTTGTGAAGCAATCTTGAGTGTAAAATACTTCTGGCCAGTGATGTCAAACCTTTTAGAGCTTTTGCTGATACCAAACAGCTGGTTGTGGCACATGTAACATAGGTTTGCCACCACTGTTCTAGGCGTTTTGATTTTCTGCTGTAAGGCTTTTAGATGCACCTCCACACTTATTGCCACTTGAAAGCCTATGATCCAGTTTTTAAGTATCTTCCCATACGAACTCATATTTAATTAGTTTATACACATAATAAAATAAGTACGAACAGGAATAAATATTGATTCTTGGTAAACATATCTTACAGCTTGTGTACGTGCAAATAGACTATTTGAGCATTCTGTGTATCATGAATATTAGTGTGTTTTGCAGTGGGAATGATAAGTTCATTAGTCCAGTTAATCAGTTAAGTTGCAACAGATATGAGTAAGTTTTATTAACGATGAATTTTGTGCAGTCTAGTATTTTTCCAAACCAACATCATGCACTTTGAGAATTATTTTTAAAGCTTAAAGAAGTTTATGTGTATTTTCATTCTTTCATCATTGAAATACACCACTTGGTAAAAAGTTTTATTTGCATGCTCTTCGTATAGAATGAAGCAATTATAGGGGCTAGAGATTTAGCTCAGTAGTATAAGCACCTGCCTGCCAAGTGCAAGGTCATGAGTTCAATCACTGGTACCAAAAAAAACCAAAAAAAAAAAAAAAAAAAAAAAAAAAAGAAGCAATTATATATCACTTAAAATAGTGATTTGATAAGATGAGATGAGATGAGATTAGGAATAAAGTCTTTTGTTGATTAGAATGAGAACTATATCATTAGCGTAAGAAAGTAGATTTTTTTTTGAAGGGAAGGTTGAAATAGGTTCTCAGGCTGGCCTTCAACTCTCTCTTATCTTTTGACTTCTTGTTGCAAGGCACGTTGGCCTTCAACTCGTTCTGTAGCCCAGGCTGGCCTCCAGTTTGCTGTGTAGCCTAGGCTGGCCTTGAACTCACAGCAGTTTTTCTGCCTCAGCCTCCCAAGTGCTAGGATTACAGGCATGTGCTGCCATGTCTACTAAAAAAGTAGTTTTATAAGTATACAGCTAGCTCAATATAATGTAATATATAGGTCATGTGGTAATAATTACTGTAATAGTGTGTCAAGTGTCATTTAATTCTTATAAGACATATGTATGTGTAGATATTTTTTTGCCTCATTTTATAAATGAGGTAATTGACTTGGAGTCTAAATAATAAGTTGCCATAGTAGGCTGGGGTTTAAAATAAGTGTCTGATTCTAACTGTATAATATTTGGTAGTACTGATAAAGTCACTTTTTAAAAATAGAAGTTATTTGCTTTTTGGTTGTATGTCTTTTTTTTAGATGAAGAAAATAGTTTACATGTGGTAGTGAATTGTGGAGAAGCATTATTGAAGAATAACACTTACTGGCCTCTTGTTAGTGATTTTATTAATATTCTTTCTCATCAAAGTGTGGCTAAGAGATTTTTGGAGGACCATGGTTTGTTGGTTACATGGATGAACTTTGTATCTTTCTTTCAAGGTATGAATTTAATCTTTTTTTTTAGTTCACACCGTGTCTAATGCTAAACTATTAAATACTACTTAAAAGATAATACCTTCATGTTTTAATTGTTATTTGTGAGAACTTTCATAATAAGTTGTTTGTAAAAGCATAGCAGGACATTAGGAAAAATGTCAAATTATTGTAAAGGGGAAACAAGAGTATAAATTTTTTCAACACCTTAAATCCATTAACCTAGACATTTGGGACTAGTGATGTAGCTCAGTGGTGCAGTGCTTGCCTCGTGAACCGAGGCCGTGAGTTTGACTGATGGTACAAAAAAAATTCTGGACATATGAAATCTGTTTCCCAAGAAAGATTTATACCACTTGAATAAAAATTTCAACCAACATAAGTTAAAATTGTTTTGACTTTCTTAAATATATTCAATTATGGTATATGAGACATTCACAAAGTGTTTCTAAGAAAACTGAGTTTGTGAAATATTCTAAAAGTACTAGAGTATTTTCTGTTTCATTTTTAAAATTTATTTCTAGACTACTACATTATTTTGCTTTCGTATGCATAAAAATGTGCTGGGTACTAAAATATTTTCCTTGGTTGTTAGTCTGAATTCTTGCTTCTGTTTGACGAGGACTGTTGTGCTCTTAATTTTTGCAAGGTATGAACTTAAACAAGCGAGAACTAAATGAACACGTGGAGTTTGAGTCTCAGACCTACTATGCTGCGTTTGCTGCTGAACTGGAGGCCTGTGCACAGCCAATGTGGGGACTCTTATCGCACTGTAAAGTCAGGGTATGTTGGAAATTGTTTTGTTAATTTTTATATTTACTTTAAAATAACTTATTGGTGTGTTTACTTATATATAATGTTCAGTGTTTAATTTTGTTTCATATTGAATTCAGCTTGTGAGGAGCTGCCTGAGAATTTATTCTTAGGCAGGTTGAAATTTATTTATTTTTTTCAGATTTCCCAGGTTGCCCCTATTTTTTAAATAGCCTTCTGAGCTTCATAATTATCTATGTTCCTCTTGATAGTTTTATTTTGCCCCTTATCATTTACCTAATGTTTCTTCTTATTTTTCAAAGGATAAGGATAGTCCTCAATAAAGTTACATTTTTAGGAATCTAAATACAAAATCAATCTCGTACCACTTACACACACAGGTTTGATGGGTTTTTGGAAACTGGAAATTTTGGAAATTCAGAATAATTGAATCTCATAATCATGTAAATAAGAATTAGACTGAGATTTTGATACATGACCCTATGAAGGCCAATCCGTTAACCCATGTGCTGGACAGGATACTACAGTGGAATTATTTGAAGCCATTTGTACTTTTTTCTACTTGTGACTTGGTCAACCCATTTAAATTTATTTGGACATTACGCTTTCTTTACCCTTTTAAAAACAGAAAGGAATGGGATAGCAAGACCTCCTCTTCCTCCTAGGTATTTATGAGGCTCCTTTCACTTGCCCTTTAAGTGTGTATATGTTGCTTCCTGTATATTTATATTTTCTCCCATGAGCTTTCTTCTAAATGCAGATGCCTCACAACTATGTGATAGTTTAATTGAGTTCAATTCTTTTTTTATTTTTCTTTTTTCTTGTTGAGATAGGGTCTTTCTATATAGTTCAGACTGTCCTTGGGCTCACTTCCTAGCCCAGGTTGGTCTTGAACTTGCAAATGATTCTCCTGCTTCAGCCTTCCAAGTACTGGGATTACAGGAGTACGCCACCATACTCAGCTAAATTTAAATTCTTAACTATTTGGATTACTCATGTAAATTTTCTTTAGGTACATGAATTTTCTCAGGTTCCTCTTTATCTTTAAAAAAATTATTTTTGGGAGTTCAGAGGTTGAACCCAGGGCTTTGTGTATTATAAGTAGGCTCTATTCCACTGAGCTACATCCCCAGTCCAACTCCTCTTAAATATTTTAAAGCAGTAAGAGATAATTTTGAAAGCATTGTTGCCCAAGTAGCTCACTTAGGAAAATATCAGACTTTTAATACTAAACTAGTAACAGATTGGATAAAAGGATGGTATTTCTAGAATTTTATCTTTGCTTTTTGAGACTAGAGCCTTTGCAAAACCTCCATCTAGTAGCAGTTTTAAGTTACTGAAGAATTAATAGATGTGTCCAATTTTGTTTCTTTGAGCACTAAACTATTTGATGAGACATAGTAGTAGGCTATAATATAGAACATTTTGTGTATATTATTTTATTTGTGTATTCATAGCAGTAATTGAGGTATTTATTATGCCCATTTTTTACTAATGGAGAAACTGAGACTCATAAAATTTACATTATTTGCTAAATGTCATAAAACTAATAAATCAGTATGTTTTTTTTGGGGGGAGTAGAAATAGTAGTGGGAAGAAAGAAGATAAATAACCTGAAAATAATTTTAAAATATGCTATTCTTGAAATGGAATTGGGCTGGGGATATAGCACTGTGGTAGAGTACTTGCCTAGTATGTAGAGCACTGGGTTCAGTCTCCAGCACCACACAGATACCTACACATAGCTGATAATATTTTAAAATACTCTTTTCTTTTTGTGGGGGGGGAGTACTGGGCATTGAACTATGAATTATCTCCCAGATTAGTTTAAGAAAGATTATTTATAAGTTCTAGTAAATTTTATTCAATGAAAAGTGGGAAGCAAAATGTGTGAAATAACAGTTTACAAAGATAAATTGCATAAATGGAAACAGAAGGTTGACCAAATGATAAGTGATGTTTGGTTTCTGTGATGGTAGAGGAAGCAGACAAAAACCTATATGATAATGTCACAGAATAATAATTGCACTTTACCATTGAACTACATCCTCAGCCCTTAAATTTTTAAAATTTGGGTAAGATTGACATTAAATTCACCATGTTAACCATTTTAAAGTGTACATTTTGTAGTTTGTAATATATTTTCAAAGTTGTACATTACCACTATTAACACATTACTATGACTACCAAAAGGAACTGCATGCCTACCAATTCCAAATTCCTCTTATCCCTTGGAAACCACTAACTCATTTTTGTTTCAATGAAGGTCCCAATTTGGATTTTTCATATCAGTGGAATCATACCATATGTGGACTGTTGTATCTGGATTCTCTTACTGAGTAATGTTTTTAAGATTCCACTATGTTGTTGTATGTGTCAGAAATCCATTCCTTTTTATGGCTGAATAATATTCCACAATACAATATTTCACATTTTGTCTATAAATTGGTGGACATATGGATTGATTCTACTTTTTGTGACTTCTTTTTTTAAATTTTTATTTAAAGACTAAACAAAACAGAAAACAGTAGAAATAGTACATATGTTCATAGAAAAAATAAACAGTAAGAAATCACTAGTTGATGTTGTTGTTTTACAAATAGCTGTTCAAGGTACAAAAATGGGACATGTAAAGTGGAAATTCAAACAGAGAGACTGCAAAAAGTTCTGTTCAACTGTCCAACAAAAACTTAGTAACATAGTTGACAATGCTATACACTTAAACATACATGCAGTTATCCATATCTTCATTTATGTTTAGATTAAACAAACTAAAGCAGGTTAAAATCATTCTGAACAAAGAATAATAGTATTGCTGGATTTCACATCATGACACTCTGTGACCAGCACCGGGTATTATAGTGTCTTCTTTTTAAAATTGAATTTAAAGAAAGACTAATCAAAACAGAAAATGGGTAGAAATAATACATAATTTCAAAGAAAAAAATAATAAGAAAACACTAGTTGATGATTACAGATTGTCTTCTTAAAATAGTTATTCAAGATACTAAAGTAGAGCATATAAAGTGGGGATTCAAACAGTGAGATTGCAACCAGTTTTGTTCAACTATCCAACAAAAACTTAGAAATATGGTTATCAATCCTATATACTTAAACATATATGCAGTTACCCATATCTTCAATTATGTTGACATTGAATAAACCCAAGCAGGATAATATCACTCTGAACAAAGAATAGCACTATTGCTGGGTTTCACATTATGACATTCCAGGATCAGCACTGGGTATTTTACTGTCTCTTTTTCTTCAAAGAATCTGTTCATTTCATCAAATGTCATAAGATCAGTTCTCATAAACTGTTTATAGATTCTACACATGCTTGAGTCTTAACATGTATTTTTTTTTTTTTATTTTGAAAGTAGTAAAAATGCAATAGCACAAGACAGAACAAAGCCAATTGAGACAATGCAGTGAAATTGGTACAGGATTTCACAGTAGGATACTGGGATAGTAGTAATAAGTACTATGGTATATCTCTTTAACTTAACAATAGTTGTCCAGTCAATTAGGTATTGTAAAATCAAACCAAAAATAGAACATTATAAAACCAATTGAGAATACTGAGTAGAGCAAAACAGTGAAAACAACCTTTGCCTTCAATCAGAAGATAGAAGGAAATCCCCCATATTTGCTATACTGCATATGGTCATCCTCCCAAGACATGCTGAGACATCTATCCCCAGTAGCTATGGAGGGAAGGGGCAGGCAGGGGAAGGGTGCTTGATTTTCAGACCGCGTGGCAGTAGGCTCACAGGTAATGGTTCTCCTCCAGGCCCAAGCTGCAGGTGCTTACCAAGAGGGCGGGTGAATAAGCCGCCTGAGTTCCTCCATGGCCGGATCTCTGGAGCTCTGTTCTCCTCCTGGCCTGCATTACAGACGCTTACCAAGAGGGCGGGTCAATAAGCTGCCTGAGTCCCTCCATGGCCGGATCTCCAGAGTTGATTCTCCACTTTTTGCGACTTCTATGTATAATGCTACTGTGAACGTGCATGCAATGTTTTCTGTTCTCTTGGGTATAAGATATATAGTGGTAGAATTAGTCACATGGTAATTTCTTTCATTTACTGAGGAACCACCTAAGTAATTTTTAAAGCAGCTGTACCATTTTGCATTCTCTCCAGCCATGTATGAAAGTTCTAATGTCTCTACATTCTTTCTAAAGTTTTATCTTTTTAAAATTATGACTTACCTTATGGGTGTGAAATGGTATGTCATTTTGGCTTTGATTTACAATTTCCCATGATGTTGAACATCTTTTCATGTACTTATTAGCTATTTGTATATTGACTTGGGAGAAGTGTCTATTTGGATCCTTTGCCCATTTATTATTATAATTTTTTTTTATAAGAGAGGCTTTTTTCATTTTGTACTGGGAATTGAACTCAGGACCTTTTGTTTGCCAGGCAGGCACTTACGCCAGTGTGCTATATCCCTGGTCTTAAGAGACGCTTTTCTTCATTTATATTTTCAATTAACTTAACATTTGCATATTAGAGGATTCTCTTACCATAAAACATTGCAGTTACCTTTCAGAGTGCCCTGTTTCAAATGGCTTACAGTTATTTTTTCCTCCCAGTTATGTTATAAGGGATGGTGGTATAGATTACCATATTTATATGTTCTGCCCTTCTCTTTTGTGTAAAATATGAGTAACAAAATTTACTACTTTAAGCATTTTTAGATATACAAGTCAATGATGTTAAGTACATTCCCAGTGCCAATTTCTAATCATCATTGTCTGTTTCTAGTACTTTTTCATCAGTCTCCAAGATACTCTACCTATTCAATAGTGGTAACATTCAAGAATGTATAATATTGTGGGAGTCTTTTGAAATGGGACTAATGTGAATCTATTTAAATCTTTAGTTTTGACTCATTCTTGGGAATATAACATGATAAAGTATATTTCATTCTTTAAATTTTCATATTGTTGATTGTTACTATTTATGAAGGGATGATTTCTTGAAGTGGCAAATACACAGGTTATCTTGAAAATACAATATTTTACTGTTATACAGATAATGTATATAGTTAATTATTACATATTTGATGTTAAAAATATACATACTTCTGTACTATAAAATTTATATATTATTTTAGGAAACCCAGGAATATACCCGAAATGTTGTAAGATACTGCCTTGAAGCGCTTCAAGACTGGTTTGATGCTATTAATTTTGTAGATGAGGTATGTATGGTTTTGATACATGTAAAAGCTCTTGAAGAAATGTTAGATCTCCTTTAACACCAAAAATAATGAGTACTTTTGTGGATACGAATTCAATTAATATTGTTAGGCTTTAATCACTTAACATTTTACCTTTAGTGTCAGTCGTCAGTGTGTTTATATACTGACTATCCTGAGCATTGCTCAGGCAGTTGCCGTTTTAACCAGTTGATTCTTGTACTCAATACATTTGATAAAGTTGTCATTTTTATGTTTCTTGTAACATTATATTACAAATTAATGAACAATGCAGTTTTTGGTCAATCTGTATTTAAATAATTGGACTTGGTAAGTATTTAAAAAGAATAAAAAGGTAGACAGTACATTGACATTTAGATAATTCCACAGTACATTAAGCATGTCTACATATTTCCTAGAACAATATACTATTTTCTTGAATTCAGCTGCTCTGTATAGCGTACATGATTCTATTAGCTCCATAAGTTAATTTTATGCCATTTACTACATAATCCTCAGTGTACAATTTTGTCCCACTTCACTCCTGTTGTTTTAGTCATACAATCGTTTCAGCAATAATTTCTAAACTTCAGATATCCATGAGAACTAAATTAAGGAAAGGTAAAGCTCCAGCTCTTGTCTAAGCTTGGGCAGGGCCAAGGAATATAGCTGGCTGAATGTGCGGTGGAGTGCTTCCAAAACTGGAGAATGTTTTCTTGGGTGATTAACTGATTACTATTTCAATAAAGTTTAAGCTTAAAGATTTATAATTATACACAGATAAGAATCAGAATGATTTGGTTAAGGCAGAATCAGGTTCCAAATGGACAAAAATAGATTGTCCAGGTTGAAGGTTAAAGAAGGAGGGTTAAGATAAACTTTCAAATGTGCTAAGATACACATAAGATGTACTGTCTAACCAGTTTCAGAGCATATTTCAGTACTATTAAAGTGTATTAATATTGTATAACCAATTTCCTGAACTTTTTCATTTTGCAAAACTGAAATTCTATACCCATTAAATAACTACTCATCCTGCTTTCTTCTGCTTCTGGCCATCCCTGTTCAGCTAACTGTTTCTATGAATTGGAATGCTCCAGATACGTCATAGTGGAATCATACAGTATTTTTCCTGTTTTTTTTTTTTTTTTTGTACCAGGGGTTGAACTCACAATATCACACTTTCCAAGCAGGCACCTGTGCCACTGAGCTAAATCCCCAGCCGTTTTTTCATGTTTTTTTGAGACATATTCTTGCTGTGTATTTCAGTCCAAGATTGAACTCACTACATAGTCCAGGCTGGTCTGGAACTTGTGGTGTTCCTACTGCTTCTGCCTCCCAAGTGCTGAGATTAAAGGGATGTGATATCAAGCGTGGCCTTTTTATTTTTAAACAGGGGATCTTATTAATTACTCAGTCTGGTCTTTAATGTGTCTGTGTCAGCCTTATGAGCAGCTGGATTACAGGTGCTAGCTATCATGCCTGACTATATTTATCTTTTTATAACTGGCTTATGAATTTAGGGTAAAATGTCTTCAAGGTTCATCTATGTTGCAGTATGTATTAGACTTTCTTTTTATGGAGGGTAAACTTTTATTTGTAAGAACAATTTTTGCCATGTGTGGTATCACATAACTGTAATCCCAATAGCTAGGCATTTTAGAAGGTTCAAAAACAGGTAACATATACTCTTTTCCTTCAAGGGGCTTGTATTGAGGTATTTAAAATGGGAATAATTCTATAGTGATTTTTTTTTTTTTTAATTTTTTTTAAATTTTATTTAAGGAGAAAAGAAAAAAAAAGCAGGGAAAGGGTACAAGTTATACAGATTTGCAGAAAAAAAATGAACAGTAGGAAATTACTAGTTAATGGATTACATATTGTCATCTTAGAAATAATTGTTCAAGTCACAAAATTAAAGCTTGTAAAGTGGACATTCCATCTATGATACTGCAAACAGTTCTGTTCAATGATCCAATAAAACTCTGTGATATTATATTCTATCTTATACACATAAATATACATGCAGTTATATAGTTTAGAGCACTTTCTTTTCCTCTCTTTTGTACAATGACTATTACACATTTTGGGTTTCATTGCTCTCACGGTTCTTATTACTTTTTTGGAAGAGAGTAAAACCAGTTGTGACATAACAGAACAGAATCGGTCAAGTCAAAAGGGTGGACATAATAGATAATGTGAAAACATAATACAAGGTGATCAACAATGGTTACCATAATGCCTCCCGCTATCTCTAATAGAATTGCCTATACCATTAGTTATAATACAATTGAACAAAACAGTAAAGAACAAAACCGACAAAACCAAACCATTGGAGACATTGTAGGTCTTCAAAAGTAGATAAAAGTCAACGAGAATGGGCGTTATAATGAATCTCACTATCTTCACAGCTGATGCCTAAATTTTCAAACCTGATACTATCCAGCAAAACAGAATAGGGGAACATCAGTTAAAAACCAGATGGTGAGAGTAATACAGGGCTTTAAATCGAGGTAATGGAAAGTCAAAGTGGGTTACTATAATATAGTAACCTGTTATATTTTTTCTTTAATTAAAAGGATAAAAATTTTTTAAAAAGTATTAAAAATAAATAATGGAGTGGAGATTGAGATAAAAGAGGGCATAACAACGAAACAGCGCAGATCAAAACATAACCATTTAAGCAGAATAGTGTTTCACCACCAGATAATCCTGACCTAAAAGTAGTTACCATATTGTCTCTTTCCTTGAAATCCTTGAGTACAACTTCGTATACTGTAGCATTAAGTATATCAAAACAATGTAAAACCATTTAAGAGAATGACAGCATTACAGAGTATTTAGAATCGACTAACAGAAAATGAATAATGGTTTCTGTATAATCTCCTTGTCTTTAAAAGGTTTTTGCTTATACTATCATACATAATAAAATCCAGTAAGATACAACCTATTTAGACCATTGGAGACAGAAGGACAAAAGCTAGATGAGACTTCAAAACAAGATGATACTAAATCAGTATTACCTATTAAGATGTCATTTTCTCCAAAATAGCTGTTCCTATCATCCAATCTTCTCTGCCTCATTTCTGTTGAGCTCTTATTCTGTCAGTAGCTGTCAGTTTGTCTTCTTCACTTTGTTCTCTGCTCCATTAGTTGTGGCCTCCACTATTTCTGGATTCTTTGTATTTTTCTTTTTTTAGAATATCCTGCAATACTCTCTGTAGAGTTGAATTGGTGGTTGCAAATTCTCCCAGTTCCTCTTTATCCTGGAAGCACCTTGTTTTTCCATCAATTTCCAGGGACAGTTGTGCAGGATATCTCAATCTTGGCTGGAGATTATTATCTTTCAAAGCTTGAATTATTTCCCCCCACGCTCTTCGTGATTTGATGGTTTGTGCAGAGAAATCTGCTGTAATTCTGATGGGTGTTCCCTTGTAAGTGATCTGTTTCTTGTCTCTGACAGCTTTTAATATTCTGTTCTTGTATTGAATTTCTGGAATTTTTATTATTATATGCCTGGGTGTTGCTCTGTTTGGGTTGTAGGTAGCTGGGGTCCTGTATGCCTCATACATCTGAGTATCTTTACCTTTTGCTAAATTAGGAAAATTCTCCTGGATTATTTCTGTGAGTAGCTTTTGTAGTTCATTTGTTTGTGTCCCTACTTCTTCTTTTATGTTCTTAATCCTTAAGTTATGGATCCTCTTATCATCTTCTTGTCTTTGTATTATTGCTGTTTGTTTCTTTGTTATTTTTAAGAAGTTTTTCATTTCATTCTCCCATATTACAATTCTGCCCTCCAGTTCAGATAGTCTGTCCTTAGTTTCTTTCAAGCTGTTATGCCAGTCTTCGATAGACTTCTTAGTTTCTTGGTAGTCCCTTTGAACCTGCTTCACGTATTCTATGCTTTCCCTGTTTTCTCCATCAAACAATTCTCCCCTCTTTTTCTGTTCTTCCATTCCACCATCTGTTTTTTCTTGGGTGGGGCTTAGCATTTCTCTAACTATTTTGCATACTTCTAGCTTCAGGTCGTTGATAACCTCATTCCTGAATTGGTCTATGAGGCTCTCTATATGGTGCTTTATGTGTATTGGTGCGGTGTCCGCTATTGCCTGTTTCTCAGAATTGGGGGCCGAGGAGGCTTTCTTGTTGCTGCCTCTTCCCATATTCTCTGTTCCTTATATATGCAAGCTTATATGAGAGGCCCAGCTTCTCTCCCTGTCAGCCACAGCCTGATCGAATTGCGCCGGTTAGGTGTTCCCACTCACCGCTGCGCACCAGGCAGCCTACGCGGAGACCCGCCCCTTCCGGCCTCTGTCGGGCTCTGGAATCTGGTTTGGGCCAGCCTACGGGGTCCGCCGGCAGCGTCACGCAGGCCAGGCACTTTTCACCAATCCCGCCCGAGAGGGGAATGTGTGGCTGGAGTCTCCACTGCGCCCTGCTCCCGCAGGACTGCTCGGGCCCAGAAAGTCCGCTGGAGTCAAACTGTGGTGGAGTGTCAGTTTCTCTCACTCACCTCGCCACAAGTCAGAACATGCCTCTCTGCCCGTCCTGTTTTCGACTCCGTTCGCAGACTCCCGTTCTCAGAGTTTCCGCGCGTCTCTCTCCTTGCCGAGCCAATGTAGAGGCAGCCAGCCACCGCGCGGTGGGAAACCCAAATCGCGGCTTCCAATGGCACAGGGTCCAGCCTCAGCAGCGAGACTTTTCTGTTCCTGTTTTAGCACCAGGACTGCATTCCAAGTTGGTTTCTCTCAGCCGAGTTCGTTCCTGAGTCAGCAGAGCATAACTCCACCTGCTTATGTCTCTTTAGTCCGCACCATATCTGGCTTCTGAGCCTAGTTTTTCAGAGAGCCTCCGGTAGTTGCTGTTATCTGTCCGCCATGTTCTCCCGGAACTCTATAGTGATTTTTTAAGGTTACATTTTTCAATTAAAATTAATTGAAATTCAATTATCAAATTTCAATTTAATTGAATTTAAATTTTGATTAAAAATATATAGATATGTATATATTCAGGTCAGATATTGTTTTAAAAATTTAAAACCTTCTTAGAAATTCTATAAACATTCTTTGACTTGTGGATTTTGTTCCAGCCAGCACCTAACCAAGTTACTTTTCACCTGCCACTACATCGTTACTATGCCATGTTTTTGAGTAAGGTAAGATTGTCATTAAAAAATTGTTCTGTTTTTCTTAAAAAAGTATTTTTTTTGATTTTAGAAAAATACTGAATTACTAACTTTTGTATTATAATTTCTAGGCTGTGAAATGTCAAGAATTGGATTTGGATTCTGTTTTACCAGATCAGGAAATGTTAATGAAATTAATGATTCACCCACTCCAAATTCAAGTGTGTATTCAGGATTTTAAAATGTGCGATTTCTTGGCTGTTTTTTCCCTTATTTTGTGTTTATCATTATGACTATAATTAGAATGTTTGAAAACTTTTTAAAAAATTGAATTATTTTATTTTTGCCAGATTATATTTAGATACTGTTTTGTTCTATAAATAGATTTAGTTTTAATTTCCCTAGGAATTCGTTATTATATTTATTCATAGGGAGCTTTTAACAAATACTTGGAAGTCAGGTGATCAACAAATTCTAGCTTTCAAGCTTCCAATACCATATTTTCCACATAGTTTGGGAAATTCTTCCTTAGGTACTTAGTTTTCTCATGTAATTTAAGAAGAGAAAGAAGAAAGAATTAACTTAAGTACTGTGACTTCTTTCAGTTTTCATAGTAATTTTGTGGGCCAAACTTTTATATACAATAGACTTTTATATACATTTGTGTTTCAGTTCATTTTTTTCTGCTCATTTTAGATTTTTTTTAAATTATTCTAGGGGCTAAGAACAATTCAAAGATAAAGTTATGATTGCTTAGTTCTAATTCAGACAGCATAAATAAATAATTATTAATGTAATAAGGAAATGAATTCTAATACACTATTTTTTTTCTACTTACCAAGTATTTGGAGGATGAGTTGTTTAGATGAGTTAGGTTGAGTTACAGGTGTAGACTATTTAGTTAGTTATACTTACTCCATTGTGTTTCTTTAGGCATTATGTATACATGCTTTTTTTTTTTTTTTTAGGAGGAAGTTGTGTAAAAAATAAGCTTTGATTTCCTGTGAAAGATTGCAGAGGAGTTATTTCAAATGTATCCAGAAGCCATCATAGAAAACTAACTTATGTATAAACTCTAAAAAGCTATCTAAAGCATAATTTTTATTTTAAAAGTTTAAAAATATGTGACAAATGTAGTGATGCATGCTGACCATGTTAGCACTGTAGGAGGCTGAGACAGTAGGATCATAAGTTCAACTCAGAGTAGGCTATCTAGTTAGACCCTGCCTCAAAAAATTAAAGAACAAAAAACCCAAACAACCGCTTGCCAAAAAACAAAATAAAACAAAACTCAAGCCACAACCACAGCAGTACCACAAAACCAAGACCAAAACCAAAACCAAAACCAAAACCACAATCAAATGAAATAGAATTCCATTGGGTAGAATGTCAGGTGTATATTATGATTAAGTCTAAAATGTTTTTAAATGATTGTTTAATATAACAAAATTTTATAAACATTAATTTATTTTCAAATGTACTTACTTTTTATTAGGCAAGTCTTGCTGAAATCCACAGCAATATGTGGGTAAGAAATGGTTTGCAAATCAAAGGGCAAGCTATGACCTATGTCCAGTCTCATTTCTGTAATTCTATGATTGATCCTGACATTTACCTATTACAGGTAAGCAACCTGATAGTGCAAGCAACTTGGAGCTTTGACGTGTCTTGTTTGTATCTAAGGGGTTTTAATTTATAAAGATGAACGAGTGATGACATACAGAGTGTAGTGACATTACAAAAAGAATTCCTTACTTACATTTCCCAAGGGAAGACCATATCATGTAGGGCCACAAAGGAGGCACCAGGTTTTGGCCAGGAGGCAGAAGCAGAAGTGAGAAAGCTTAGGTCTGTGCTTTGTGGGGAGTAGAGGGTTTGGGGAAAAAGCAAGATAGAGCAGAGGAGTAGAGAGTCTAAACTTGGGTAGCTTGAATAATTGTAATAAGCTTTGCTGTATGGGGAGCTGTACCTAGAAGCTGCCTGGTACTTGCTCCTGGGTTGATTTAAAAATTGGACTGATGTGTAAGAGATAAAGTATTATTACACTGATGTGTAAGAGATAAAGTATTATTGGCTTACTGTGGAGACATGTCTCAAGTAACGTTTTACTGTTCAGGAATTAGCTAGTGTGGGGAGAGGCACTTTCTCCACAAGTCTGTAAGACCCCCCCCCCCATCAGAACATCATGACATACAGAACATTTTTTACAAGATCTTAAGAAGTAAAACTGAATATTGAGAAGAACAGCTTTTTTCTTCTTTTAAAGGTTTGTGCTTCTAGACTTGACCCAGATTATTTTATATCATCAGTCTTTGAAAGGTAAGCGTGATTTTATTAAGATAGGTATTAGGAAGTGTCTGAAATTTTAAGATAATTTTAACTTCTAAAAATCTAAAATATTAAAATATTTCATTAATATATTTCTTCTTATAGATTTAAGGTGGTAGATTTATTGACAATGGCATCACAACATCAAAATACAGTACTTGATGCGGAGCATGAGAGATCCATGTTAGAAGGCGCTCTTACGTTCCTTGTGATTCTTTTGAGTCTTCGTTTACATTTAGGTAAAAACCACAAACACTAATGATACTTAAATACTTACTCTTCTCAGTTTTCTTGCTTTCCCTGTGGTGACTGCCTTATGGAAAATGGAAAGGATATATTTAAACATAGTTTAAAACTCTTGATGGGTTGTATAATTGCTAGAGCTTTTGGAATAGCCTCTTTGTAGTACTGGGGATTGTACCAGGAACCATTCACATCCCCAGCCCTTTTTTATTTTTCATTGTGAGACGGTCTTACTAAATTGGGATTCTTTTTCCTCAGCCTCCCAGAATGCGGAAATTACAGGTTTGTGCTATCATGGTCAAGTGGAACAGTCTTTAAAAATGTCTTTGCTTAAGGGAACTGCAAATATCAGGGTAAACCAGTTAAATGTGGGGTATTGGAGTCTGTGGTCTTGAATTTGAAGCATCTCATTTGGTAGAATAACCAAATAAAAATGTGTAGTAAGTTCTACTCTATATTTTTATATATTCAGGTTTATTCTGTTTGTAATAATTCTAGGAATGTCTGATGATGAGATTCTCAGGGCTGAGATGGTAGCCCAGCTGTGCATGAATGACAGGACACATAGCTCATTGCTGGACCTCATATCCTTTTAAAAGTTAAATTTTCTCTTGCAGGATCTGAAATAAATGATTTTTATGGATTGTATCAGTTTTTAAGGTTAATTTTGTGGTATTATACTAGGGATATTATGGTATTGGGAGTTTTTTGTGGCATAAGGGTACCCTACAACTGAGCTACATCCCTATACCTTTTTATTTTTCTTTTGAGAGATAAAGTTTAAGTTATCTAGACTGCCCTTGAATTTGTGATTCTCCTGCTTCAGCCTCCAGAGTAGCTGAAATTACATGCTGGCTTCACCATGGCCCTGCCCCATCACCACCAACTTGAAAAATAATGTGCAAAAAGAAGAATGCCAGTTATTTGCTCAAGTATGTGTTCAGGGATAGTGATGGATATTTTACCTCTTATTGCTACCTTTCAGGAGCTTCTCCTTAGGCTTAGGCTGATGGCTTTGGACATGCCAGGAACTAGCCTTCTAGGAGAATATTAGTGAAAGGAAGCTGGAAATTTTGTAAAAAGTAACTAAGTCTACTTTATCTGTGTAGATAAGCCAGAATCCTGATTAACAATTAAAGGTTCAACTTATAGTTATTACCAGGGTTTTAAATATTGCAAGGGTTTTTAATATTCAATATTAAATAATTTTCAAGTTTGTAGATTTTTTTTTTCTGAGACAAGTTCTGGCTATGTAGTTCAGGCTGGCCTTGAGCTCACTTTGTAGCCCATGCTGGTCTCAAACTTGCAGTAATCCTTCTGCCCCAGCCTCTTGACATTACAGGTGTGTACTGCCATACTCAGCTCTTTAGTTTGGTAGATTATTGACTGCAAACCAGAAACTTGTGGTTCTTTATGTAAGACTGAACACAGATTGGGTAACTTTCTTTGTTATTAAAAATTAAAGATTATAATTTAATTTTGTTATGAAAATATTTGGGTATATACTGACTCTGTTTGGAAGAATTGGTTTGAAATTTGGGTTTTGTAAAATAACTCCTTAGAATACCTATTTGACTATCTTGATATAAGTCTCATAAACCAAATCAATTTGATGTTGTTTGGTGATTCCATTATAGTTTGTGCTATGCAGCAAAAATGTTCTTCATAGGTTTGAATTTAAGAATTAGATACCTTAATGTGACATACAAAAAGAATATCTTTGTATTGTGCTGCTTTCCTTCTTTGCTTAAATCTGCTTTGCATTTTTATATCCTGGGGAAATTTTGTGGTTTTAGAAAAAAATTTTCTCATAAAAATCTTGACAGATTTTTTTTTTTTTTGCGTATTCTTTTGGTTTAAAAATGATTTAAAATATTTTTTTAAAATCATGATTCATAGTTATTGAGCTATTAATAGCCCTCTTGTGGCCAATTTTGTATATTACAAGTAATTATTCTCTAGCTTAGTAAAAACAATTAGAAATCTCGAATACTTTGGGAAGCCTATAAAACTGGTTTTCAGTCATTAAGCCTTTTTCTTGACACATACATTATATTCCAGAGAATCCCAATCCCAAAAGTGGCATCATCCCAGGCAGTTATAGCTTTGAGTCAGTTTTATCAGCCGTAGCCGATTTTAAGGCTCCTGTTTTTGAACCTGGAGGTTCCATGCAACAAGGCATGTATACTCCCAAAGGTACGTTTGTGTATATACATGTGGTTCATGTGGTCTTGTCAGAATCTCTGTAGGTGAAGTCTGGGAATTGCTTTTTAAGTATGCTATACAGATGATTATTTTGCATAGCAGAGTTTGAAATAATTAACAGTTTCTTGTTCTAGAAAGTTGAAATTTGCTTAAACTTTGTATCTTGTTTTCAAATGTCAAGAATTTTGCTATGGCGAATGAGAAGATACCTTAAATACTCATAAGGCAGTGGTTTGTAAAATTGTTATCCTCAAGTCACCTTTTAGATTTTTGCTATGCCTACTTAATATTATGGTATTTTATTAAATGAGTCAATTTAAAATAAAAACTTTCATTTCACCCTAAACATGATTATTAGTGGAGTCATGAGTTTTATTTGCAACTTATAATTTTCTAGTAACATTAAAAATATGTGATGTAATTATGATAAAAAGCCATATACACTTAAAAGTCATCTTATGTACCACTGCTTGTACACATAAACATATAAAATCATAATTATGCAGTAGGCAGAATGGACAACTACTAATTTTAGCAAAAGGCAATCAAATCTTTTATAAGTAAAAGGTTTTATGAGACTCAAAAATCAGTGACCCATTATTATTTACACCACTTTTTGTGTTTTTGTCTTTGAATACTTTTAAAGATGTTGATGTACTTTCTTACTTTCTAGTGGGAACCTTACCAAGAGCAAGAGCAATGAACTAAACTTTTATGATGGGCATTATTATAAAACTTATTTTTTGGTTCTGGGAATTGAACTCACAACCTCATACTTGCCAGGCAGGCACTTATGCTGCTGAGCTAAATCCCTGGCCCAGTGTTATAAAACTTTAAAAATTTGAGACAGGGTCTTACTAGGTTTTCCAAGATTGAACTTGCAGTCCTCTTGCATTAGTTTCATAGAGTACTGGGAGTACAGCATTCACTACTGTGTCCAGTTTATTGTGGTCTTTTTTAGAGTGTAAATTGAAATTTGCTCATTAGTGCTTACGGAATTTGAGCATATAGATAATGCTGAAATTGTGATTTTTGACTTAGAAAAGTAGTCACAACATCAAGCTTATTAAGGCAAATATAATAAAATTCAACTATTCCATGTACTGAAATTAGCATGTACTTAACAAATATAATAAGGTCATTGATAAAGACTGACTTTCTTCCTAAAAAGTAAGTTTTTGTTTCTACTTTGTTTGGATAATAGCGGAAGTCTGGGATCAGGAGTTTGACCCTGTCATGGTCATTCTTCGAACAGTGTACCGCAGAGATGTGCAGTCTGCGATGGACAGATACACAGCATTGTAAGTCCATCCCATTGGTTAATGGCATGGTGGAATATTCTGTATTTGTATAGAACAATTTCAGTTATTACATATATGATATACTTTCATTAAAGCATACTGTCAATCCTAGAGGAGAAAATAATATTTTAAGGTCTTCAAAATCAATTTAGTTGACGTTTATCTTCTTAAGATCTTTATCCAAAATTTATTGTAAATTGTAAAGAAAATGATTTCTAAATCAAAATTAAAAATTTGGTGACTATTTTGATCAGTAGAATTTGAAATTTGATTTTGTGTTGTTCTACTTTTGAGCCAGCAGAGGAGGCACAAGCTAAGAAAATAAAACTGACATCAGAGATGATAATGAGTATCTATAAAAAGCATGAAAATACCGGTGTGTGAGCAGCTAAGAGACTAGACAAAACAAAGTGAACTCTGTGTATGTATCTTATAAAAAGAAGTTTAAGCCGGGGATTTAGCTCAGTGGTGTAAGTGCCTGCTTGGCAAGCGTTAAGCTGTGAGTTCGATCCTTGGTACCAAAAAAAGTTTAAAATATTGGTTCATGTCATAAAATAAGTTTTGAATGAAAACTTTGATTGTATACTTTTTAAAATTGTGGGCTGTTTTAATATATTATATCCATCTCTTTTACACTATAATAATTAATACCATATTGCTAAAGATTAACATCTTTTATTTGTAATTTTCCTTTTTCTTTTTGGAATACTTAGGATTGACACCAGGGTCTTCACATTGAAAATCATTCCCCTTTAAAATTTTGAGACAGGGTCTCACTAAGTTTTTTAGGATTGAACTTGCAGTCTTCTTGCATTAGCTTCCTAGAATCCTGGGAGCACAGCATTCACTACCATGTCCAGTTTATTTGTGATCTTTTTAGAGTTTAAAATTTGTAAGAACAAGCTTTAAGATATTTATGCAAACATCTTTGATCTTGATTAAATATTCATCTAGAAAACCATTGAAGTATGATTATAGATATTATGTCTAGCATTTCTCTCTTTCTCTAAAACCCTTTGGGAAGATTTTCTTAGATTCTCTTTCCTCTGTTTTTGTGGTTACCTCTTTTTATGCTTTTCTTGTGTTTTCATAATATTTTCTTTGTTTGTGGGCTTTTATTAAACTTATCTCCTTGAGAGAAAATCCATCTTCAGTATCTTAGTACTGGCACATAGTAGACATTTAGAATATATTTGTTGAATGAAGAAATTTGAATAGTTCACATTGAAAAATTAAAAATTGAGCAGGAGGAAGTATTTATCTAAAGTTGCTCTTCCTTTTTTCAGGATAGTGGTGGTAGTGGCTAGCTGTTAGTCATTTTGAATACAAAAGATTGAAATATACAGTGAATTTAATATTGTCTCATTTTTGTAACTTGTCGATGTCCGCTCCCGGCCGGCAGGAAGGACACACGACAAAGCCTGGCAGTGGACAACCTTTTCTTTTATTTTTCTTCTCCGTACAGCCTGCCCTGGGATCGCTCCCAGCCGAAGCCTCCTTTGGTCCGCTCCCCGCGGCTCCTTCTGGGCTTCTACTTCCGGGCTTCTTCTTCCCCCCCAGGGGTGGCACCAGTATATATACGGATACAGTGTCCAATCATGTTAAAGTAAGCAAGGCAAGCTGATTGGCTAACATCATCAGTTGCCAGGCAGACTATATTGTTGAGCGGGTTGCTTACGCGGTAAGCAGGAAACTAACGTGCTCGATGGGAGGGGTAATCTACCTCAGGCTTTACTCTTTACTACAGGCCTCACGTCCGCCAAGTGAGGCGACCGGGCTCGGGGCTGCGGCTCCCAACATCTCCCCCTTTTTTATTTTTTATGAATGTGCGCATCGTAGCCCTTTCTGGACTGGGTGCAGAGGCTTATGCCCTATGCGTAGGCCCACCGTAGGTCCTTGGCTTAGACCCTGGTCGGCCGTCCCATGGTCTGCCAAGGCCCTGAGGCCCTCGTCCTTTTTCTAGGGCCAGGCACAAACTGGACGGAACCTGGATGCACACAAGCTTGCACTCATTTCCTCTCCGTAAAGAAATCCCCTCGGAGAGAAATTTAGACCTGGGCAGCATCTAACAGTCCAGCGGCTTACGTGCAGGATGGGGTAGGGCCTGGCTTAGGTTGAGTCGCACCGGGGGAGTACGCTCTTACCCGTCATTGACTCTCCTACCCAGCTATGTCATAATTTTTTAGAGGAGGAGTGTGGGAAGCTCACCGCCCCTAGACTCGGTCGTAGGCTAGGCGAGCGAGCCATGCATATGCCTGAGGATCTTCTTGTCCATTTCGGGCTACCGCTATTTCTATTCATCTTGTTGGTTGGTCTGTGATGGATCTCCGGTAGGGCAGGTCTGATCTTCAGTCGAGGGCTTTGTCGCCCGTGTCAGTCTCTCCGGTACCCACAGTGGTTCTCGTCCCGATTCCTGTGGGAAAACACAAACCGCGCCTCGGTTCCAGCTGACCACTGGATCCGGGCCCATCCATTGTCCTGTCAGGACATCTTTCCACTTCACCCACCCTTTATGGTTGGGGGAAGGGTTGCAGTGCTCCACGGCTGGGGAGCAATTATCATTATTTAAATTTAAAAAATTGTGTGTGAATAGTGCCATGGATAATCGTGCCTTTGGGGCCAGGCCTTGGCCTACTCCCCCTTTTTGTTTTTGTAAAATTTTTTTGAGGCTTTTATGAGCCCTCTCAATGATTTCTTGACCTTGGGGATTGTATGGGATTTGACCTCTAGGTGATTTTGATCGAAGTGGGTAGGAGAGCTTCTTCAGCGGCCCCTAAGAAAAACCCAGCCCTTGCCTACCTTTTTTGTTCTCTACTGGTATTGGGGATGTCCGACCCTGTAGGGCATTGCCCAAGCCTTTGCCGGGGGTATATCCCTGGTTCCTGAGTATATCCTTAGCCTGGGGGGAGCAGTTTGACGTAAGCGTGACATCCATCTGAGTGAGGATGTCCCTTCCCCATAGAGACACTGGCAACTGCAACACAAATGGTTGGAAATGGCCCTGATGACCCTCCTCATCGCACCAGAACAGGGTTGAAGCACTAACCTGAGGAGCTGACACCATCCCCAGGCCCTGCAGCGTGTTATCTGCAGTGTTGGTGGGCCAGTTGGAGGGCCAATCCTTTCTAGAGATAATGGAACGGTCAGCTCCTGTGTCTAGGAGCCCTGTTATATTCTTGCCATTGACCTTAAGTGAGAGCATGGGCCTTTTATCAAGTATTATATGGAGTCCCTCGAAGACTTCCCCTGAGGAACCGAAACCTTGACTTTCTCTAATTTTCTGCTTTGAGGGGAATCTCTTGTGGAGACTGGGGAGCAGCAAGAGCTGCGCTATCTTGTCTCCTTTATTGATTACCATAGTACCCACAAGAGATTGAACCATAATTTTAATGTGTCCTGTGTAGTCTGAGTCTATGACCCCCGGGACTACTATGAGACCCCGAAGGGCCGTGGAGGATCTCCCGATCACCAGACCCACGGAATTTTCGGGTAACGGTCCCTTAAAGGTGGTTTCAACCACTTGAACACCCATATCAGGCACTAATATAAGTCTGGAGGCGACACTGAGGTCCACACCTGCTGACCCAGGGGTGGCCCTTGTTGAAGGCTGCCATCCTGAGCTGTCCTGTCTCTGGGGCGGGGGCCCGCCTGTGAAGGGGGCCCCCTCTGGCCGTTTTTTGGCCCTCTAGCATCTCGTCCACAAATACGGTTGCCCTGAGCATCAAAGACCGACCTACACTCCTCAGCTTTGTGTGATCCCCTCTTGCATCGCCCACAAACATATGGTTCTTCATTCCTAGGGCGAGGCCTAGCATCTGCATTGTTTGGGCAGTGACGTTTAATGTGTCCTGGCTCCCCGCAGGCAAAACACCCTCTAGCCTTACATTCCCCTTCTAACCCGCGAGGTCCCCTCTGCTGTACAGCCGCGGCCAGGAGAGCAGCCACTCCCGAGTTGGAGAGCGGCCCCCCTATCTCTCTACATATCCTAATCCAGGCGTTGAGGTCCTTGTTCTTATGAGGAGCTATCGCTGCCTTGCACTCCTTTGTACATTGCTCAAAAATCAGCTGCCTTACCAGCGGTCGAGCCACTCCCGGATCAGAAAATATCTTATCGGCAGCATCTTGCATTCGGGCCACAAAGTCAACAAATGGCTCTGTGGTACCCTGAATTACTGGGAAAGAACCCTGCGACTCCTTATCGAGCGACTTAGGCTCCTGACAGCTGGTCTCTTTGGCCTCCTTGCCATTCAACTTTCCCTCGTCCTCGGAGTCAGACGACTCCGAGGCTAGAGCCCCGTCCTTCTCCTTAGCATCTTTGTTCCCCTTGACGGGCCCCTCTCGGGAGCTCCCCGACTGGGCCTGCTCAAATACCCTGCGTACTTTTGTAAGCTCTTGAGAGCTTTCTCCACAACCACCCTCGCTCTTAGTGTTGCTACCTAGCATGTTTCCCATCTTTTAATATGTTACTCACCGCGTGAGGCCCAAGGAATCCGCCACTTACGCGTGAGCCTGAGGGGAGTCTAAAAGCCCTGTAGGTGCGCGCCACCCAGAGCCCAGGCTTATCCCCAACTCACCTGTCTCGCAGCTCTGTACTGGAGCGTTGTCCGCTGTCACGTCTCGGGGGTGATCAGTCCCCGGGCGGGCCTCCAAATGTCGATGTCCGCTCCCGGCCGGCAGGAAGGACACACGACAAAGCCTGGCAGTGGACAACCTTTTCTTTTATTTTCCTTCTCCGTACAGCCTGCCCTGGGATCGCTCCCAGCCGAAGCCTCCTTTGGTCCGCTCCCCGCGGCTCCTTCTGGGCTTCTACTTCCGGGCTTCTTCTTCCCCCCCAGGGGTGGCACCAGTATATATACGGATACAGTGTCCAATCATGTTAAAGTAAGCAAGGCAAGCTGATTGGCTAACATCATCAGTTGCCAGGCAGACTATATTGTTGAGCGGGTTGCTTACGCGGTAAGCAGGAAACTAACGTGCTCGATGGGAGGGGTAATCTACCTCAGGCTTTACTCTTTACTACAGGCCTCACGTCCGCCAAGTGAGGCGACCGGGCTCGGGGCTGCGGCTCCCAACAGTAACTGATAACAATTCAGACTGGAATTAGGCTGAGATAGTCAAAGCTTTTAAGGAGTCATCAGAAATAAACCATTTTAAAGGATAAATTTTATTAACAGTACTTATTTTTTAGATGCTTATTTTATGCCATGTAATCTGAGAGGAAGAAAGTTGTATCTTTTATTTTTCACTTAACAATCTTTTCATTTACTTCCAAGCAGTTTATTTCTTTTTTAGAGCAGTGGTTCTTAACTAGGGATGATTTTTGTCTCCTGGGGAACTAGACAATACCCAAAGACTGGTAGGGTTGTTACTGATAGTAAAGGCTAGGTCTGTCCCCTACCACCAAGAGTTGTCTTGCTTCAATGTCACTTGTGCCAATGTTGGGAAATCTGGTTTTATATGATATAGGTATACTTTTTATGAGGAATCCTAATTGTAAATCTATTTTGTGTTAGTAATTATTTATATGTCTCATAATTTGATTCATAGCTACTTCACAGAATTAGATAACTGTATTTCCATTTTTTTTTTAATTTTTTTATTTTTTATTGGGACTGGGGATCGAACTCACAACTGCCTGCTGGCAAGGCAGGTGCTTATGCCGCTGAGCTAAATCCGCAGCCCCTGATAACTGTATTTCCAAAGCTACTTTTAGTACTCTTTTCTACTTTTCTATTTTGCCTTGTTTTTCCTAATTCTCTCAATTTCTTCAGCTTGGCTTTTGAGTTCCCATACAATTTATTTATTTATTTTTGGTACTGGGAATCAAACTCATGACCTAACAGTTGCTAGGCAAGTGCTGTGCTGCTATCTGTACAATTTTTTAAAAAGTTTTAGAAATATTTTTGAAGTGCTATATGTTTCTTAGCAGTTTGAAAAGCTATGTTTTAAAAGAAATTTGTTCTAAAAGCAATAATAACAGATTTAGTTAAAAAAATTTTTTTGTTTACTTTCTTGTAAGTTAACCTTTGAAATTGTCCTGAGTTCAAGGCCAATCTCAACTACATAGAAAGACTGTCTTAAAGCAAAAACAAAAACCCAAAACAAAAACTGAAAACTTCAAAGCATTTTTTGTAAATATCTATGAAGAAATGTGTTTATTTTTATGTAAATTTTGAACTTTTTGAAATTCAGTTTATGTAAAGTATAGCATCTGCATCCTTTGTGAGTCTTTTTTATTGTGTGTTTATTCTAGTTCCTATTAGAACAAATCACCTCTATTATTTTGGAAGATTACCCTAAACTATAGGACTTATTGGCTATTGGTCATTCTGTTCATCTTTTGGTTTTAAAGGACAGAAAGTTGGTTTACTGATTTTACTTAGGTCCATTTATATTTTCAGGAAGATAATAGAAAGGCCCTTTGAAGAATAATAGCCAATAATGGTTGGATAAACTAAAACGATTGCATCCTCAGGATCTATAACTTGGTGGCAGGCACTTTGTAGGCAGTCAATAAATGTGAGATGCATGAAAAGTAAATTCTTTTAAGTTTGAGTGGAAACAAGCCATTTTCTTTATGTGATGTTAGGTGTTAAAAGATTCTGGGAAAGCCCTTCAGGATGTAGTACACATTCACTGGCTGTCACTGGAAGAGGGGGCCGGGCAAAAGTGGGAGAAGGCAGCCTGAGTGGATGTTTCTTCTCCTCCTTCCCTGCACTCCTTCCCAGATACCCTTTAATGGATTGTTCAGCTCTCAAAAAGAAAACAAACAACAGCAACAACAAAAGAAACAAACCAACAACTGGAAAACTACTCATTCATTGTTATATTTTTGTGTATGAGGACATGGTGGCCCAGAGTGCAATTAAATATGCTTGTTAATGGCCATGCTGGAACTATGGTTGCTAGGTCTTTCTCAAAAAACAAAAGTGACTTTATATAGTAGCTGTTTACATTTAAATAGAAAGTAGATTTTTAAAAATATGATTTTTGTTGCTTGCTTATCTTGAAAGTTAATGGCTGCTGCCCCGTATTTGAAAGTATGATATATGAGTTTATATCCATTTTTATCTTCAACTGGTCAATAATTAGGTGTTGTTTTGAGTCACTTAAATGTCTTTTTTGATTGTCATGTAACATTTCATTTGTATGATTCCATTAATGTTTTTGAAAAGAGCAATCAAAATGATGTAGTATTTGCTATCTTGAACAAATATATAACCTTTATTTTGTGTTGCTTTATTAATCGAGGTGCTCCGTATTTAGGGGCTAGTGTTTAAAGTGAACAAAAAGACAAAAATTGAAAATGCTGTTTTTTTTGTTTTACCAAATGCAACAGAATAGTGAAATATTTCCTTGTAAGCCATTGGAATTGGAATTGTTTTGAATGATATTATCTATATTACTATAGTATCGTATAAGAGGCAGGTTTTTTTTTTTAAAGATATAGTTAATTTTATGGCATTCATTTTGTGAATTATAAGTGTAGTTCACTTATTTGGTACGTTAACAGTAGTATTTTTTCTCTCGTTTCTCTCTTTCCCTCCCCCTGCCTTCTCTCCCCCTTCCCTCTCTCTTCCTCCCCCTCTCTCTGTTTCTCTCTCTCTGTCTCTGTCTGTCTGTCTGTCTGTCTGTCTGTCTGTCTCTCTCTCTCTCTCTCTCAGTTTTGGACACTGAACTCAGAATCTTTGCACTTAGTTACATTTCTAGCCTTCTAAAATTTTTTATTTTGAGACAGGATCTCAGGAAGTTGTTGAGTTCCTCAGGCCGGTTTTGAACTTATGATCCTCCTGTTTCAGTCTTCTATGTAGCTGGGTTATAGGCATGTGCTATGACATCTGGTGATAGTTTTTTTCAAATTGTAAGACTCTGCCCCACCTACACAGTACCTCTTTAAGATATCTATTGTTTGGTCTCTAGCGTTCACATTATTCCTCAGATGTCTGATAATTTTGCCTGCTTGTTATTAAGAACTCTTACTTTGCTGGTGAAGCTTGTAGATGTTGAATTTTAATACAGGATGATTTAGGCAAGCAGGTTTTCTTTTTTTCTGTTTTTGAGACAGGGTTTCACCTTTGTAGCTCAGGCTGGCTTTGAACTCACTTTGTAGCCTAGGCTGGCCTCAAACTTGCAGTGATCCTCCTGCCTCTGCCTCCCAAATGGTGGGATTACAGACATATGCCACTATGCATAGCTCTTTTGCTTTTTAAAATTTGGGCTTTTATTATTGAATCTTAGAACCTTTTTTTGTATTCTGAGCACTAGACTTATCAGGTACTTGATTTGAAAGTATTTTCGATCATTCTGTGGATGGGCTTTGTACTTTCTTAAGAGTATTCTTTGAAATACTGATGTTTAAAATTTTTATTTCCTTGGATCCTCAGAAATGTTTTACCATGTTTTATAACAGTTGTGGATTAGACAGTTTCTCTTTGTAATTCTCCCAGATTTTATTTTTTGTGTTTTGAGTTTGCTGTTGTTCATTTACCAATTTGTAAATATTGTCTACATGGAGAGTCTGTTCTTTCATCCCGAAAGAGACAGACAGATTTCTTATTTCTGCTTGGGAGTTATCTCCCTCATTGAGGTAAAACACTTTCAAAGGTCTCAGTCTTGATATGTGTGTGCAGGGGTCTCACTTCTGTCTCTGAGCCTTATTTGACAAGCCCAGCAACTTGTGCTGTGCCTGTTCATGGACTTTGAAACCATTTGCACAGTGTTAAAACTTAGTGTTGTCTTTTTTTTTTTGATAGTAGCAAGCTCTACTTTTTTTGTCTTTTTCCTTTTTATCGGTACCAGGGATTGAACTCACGACTGCTTGCTTGCAAGGCAGGCACTTATGCTGCCCAGCCCCGCAAGCTCTACTTTTTAGGTGAACTCAAATATATATTCAAAAGATTATATTTTATATTTTATCCAGCTTTTCTAGCTATAGTAGAAGAATTTTCAAGTCATCTACTTTGTGCTATTGTTAGAATGAGAAATGTCCTTGCTGAATAGTTTATTTTGTGTTTTTGTTGTCTTTGTCATTGTTATAGATTTCTCTGTTAGCTGATTCTGGTTTTTTGATTTAGAGATCTCACTATGTTGCCCATTCTTGAATCCTAGGCTCAAAAAATCCTCCTGTCTCAATCTAAAGAGCTAGGACTATAAGCACTAACACTTTCATAACAAAATAATAAGAGAGTAACAGTAGTTAATATAACTTAGTTCTATTAATTTTTATCCTATAAAAAAGAAATGTTTGTATTTATTTTGTGGAGAATATGTATCTGTTTAGTGTTTTCAATCAACTGCATAGAAAAATAAGACAGAACTAGATGTCTATAAATTACTATTTAAATCACAGTTTAATTTTGAGTCTGTAATCTAATTTTCATTTGTTTTATTTTTACAGTTTAAAACAGAGTGGAAAATTCCCTGGAAATCCCTGGCCTCCTTATAAGAAAAGGACATCACTTCATCCTAGCTATAAAGGTCTCATGAGACTTTTGCACTGTAAAACTTTGCACATTGTGCTATTCACTCTACTTTACAAGGTACAGTAGTAACTTGAACAGAAAGACTTAGACTAGGGTTTATTTTCATAATATTCCAACTAAAGTGCTAAAGAATAATATTTACATACACTGGTAATGCAAAGTGTGTTTATAAAGCAAAGATAAAGATGGGTGTTTTAGTTGCATATATATGAATTCCAAGTGGAAAGTTAAAAAATGACACACCAATCTTTGTGAGAAACTATCGTATTCTGCTTTGGATGGAATTGTCTATTTATGGCTTCTGTAGTACAGTGAAGTAAAGTGTTCTAAAACTATAAGAGTTGTATTAAATGAACTGAGGGATTAAAAAAGTCCCAAACCCTCTAACATGGCAGCTATGTGGGCCAGTGACCTTAGTGCATGGCGGCTGTCTTTCCTTTTGACCTCTGATTAGGAATGTGGCACAGTGGGTTTGAGTGAGCTCATATGAGGAGGCATCAAAAACTTGTTTTTGGTAAACGTCTTCAGCAATTTTATTTTTGGTGCTGGGAACTGAATTCAGAACCTTGTGCTTGCCAGGCAGGCACTACATCTTGTAAACTCAAAAATTGCTTTTACTTTCTTATTACTTAGAATTTGTGTTTTTTTTTTTTTTTCTTGGATCTTCCTATACAGAACTGACTTACTTGTCTAATATTAGTTGCGGACTCAAAAGTTATATGAAGTATATAATTTTGTGGAATCTCTACTTACCCTGGATTTTTGTCATCTTACCTGGATAAGAGAAGGAAGATAAAGTAACTGTACCCATGTTATATAGATAAAATTTCTATAAATATTTGTAACTACAGATACAACAAATATACAATTAGATATAAAGAAAAACTTATTATTTATTTTTTAATTTAGAGTACAAAAAATTAAGTTAAAATTTTTCAAAGAAAATTAAGCATATTTTTATACAAATTAGCAATTACCATGTACAGATATTTTTATTAGTTAAGATAGTATGCATTAAATTTAGTTAAGTAAGTCAGGCATGGTGGTGCATGCTTATAATCCTAGCACCTGGGAGACTGAGGCCAACAGGATCATTGTGAGTTTGAGGCCAGTGTGAGCTGTATAGTGAGTTCAAGACCAGCCTAAACTGCATAGCAAGACGCTTTTTCAAACAAACAAAAATTTTTAATTAAGAAATCATTTTAATTTTTTCTCTAATGTTTGCTTCATAACAGATGAATGCTTTTGGATTTTTGTACTTTTCTTTCTTTCATCCTTACTTATGACCGATTATTTTGCTAAAAAAGTTAAATGTTACTTTACACTTTTAGATCAATGTCTCAATGCCTTGAAAAGTTATTATTACTTTCTAAGGGTATTAGTCATTAAAGTGATTTAAAATGCTCTTTTTGTCACTAAAAAATATAGATTGAAACAAAAGTATAGATTTTTTTTTTTTGCTGAAAAACTATTTGTATTTATTTTAAAAGTGGCAAACATTATTTAAAGATTTCCTTAGTGCTAGATTTTAAAACAGTGCTTCATATATCCTTGTATATGTTACTTTAGTTCTAGCAAAAATCTTTGAGTGAGAGTTCTATTACTGTCAGTATGAAAGTTGAGTTGTAGAGATTTGATAACTAGTTCAAATGGTAAAGTTCAGTGTTGTTATCAGTGATAATTAATAGTTTATGAAAATTAAGGAGCCTAACTGCAAATGATTTGTTTTTTCAAGTTTTTAACTCTTAAAATCTGCTTAATATAACACAGTATTTTATCAGAAATAAAAAGGATGTCTTAGTTGTTCCGAGACTAGTATTTTTAACTTTTCAAATATGTTAATAATAGCTTTTCTGACTTTAATTATAATAAAAACTTCTCTGCTGTTGCATTGGCAAGTCTTTCTAGAAATCATTTGTCACAAACCACATTCACTGCCTGCCATGTTTAACACTAAAGAATATGCTAAAATAGAATTCTCCAGAAAAATCATTTTTAGTTTTATAGGACTTAGTAAAGTGAATACCCCCTCAAGCTTTTAAATCACTCAGTTAAAATAATGACATCCTATGTGATATCACAGTAAAATTTATTTGAATTTAACTAACAGTGTTTTATTTACTGAGAAAATTAGGTATGATAATGATAGGCAATGGCTTTGGAATCTGAAATCTTTGTTTTTGTTACTAACACAAACTGGGTATATGGCTGTGGCTTGGTTCCCTGTGTAATGCCATAGTTTAGAAAGATGACCCTGGGCCAGGGATATAGCTCAGTGGCACAGTGCCCGTCTGGCAAGTGCAAGGTTGTGAGTTTACTTCCTGGCACTGGGGTGGAGGTGGGAAGAAAAAGACCACCCTTACTGACTCCTGGCCTGCAGTTCCCTCTTTCTGTAGCTTCTGTTTGTCACACTGTTGACATCAATGAACCTTCTGTCATTGAGCATCACTTGATAGGAACTGGATTAAAAGCAAATGACAGATGTTAACACATGTAATTGTCATGACAATTCTGGACTGTTATCCAGATTTAGAGATGAGAAAAGTAAGGCTGAGATGTGTTCTTTCAGGTCAAGTAGGCACTGACAGAATTTGTTAAAAATCCTATATTAAGAGAATTTGAGAGCCTGTGCTCTTTACCATTATGCCTCACAGGAAAATAAATGAAAAGACCCTCTCAGTGGTAAAAGTAGACATTAGAAAGTCAGGGAAGTAAAAATCTTTACTTTTAGTTACAGTATATTAGGTCTTCAGTGGCAAGTCCTTTCCTAAGTCCCTCAGCTGTTGGGGCAGTTTCCTTGGGGCTCAGCCGTAGGTGGTGAACCTATGGCCCCACCGGGCTGTTTGTTATCACTGAAAGCTCTAAGAGGTTCGCCATCACTGGAGCCTGTCCTCCTTTGTTCTCTGTCTTACCGATAACTGACATTGCTATCCCTGCAGAAGCCCTTCCTTTGCTCCTTCCATCACTTGATCTGGTGGCATTTTCAGAATAAAGACAAGATAGCTGTCAGGCTTTTTTTTTTTTAACAGTCTTTTAGGTATTTTCTTATCACATCGTAAGAGTGATTGGTGTAAATAGGCCTGGAATTCTGTGTAAAATGTATAAGGTTTGCTTGTGTGATGTTATGTATAAGGTCAGTTTTATTATATTAACTCAGAGAATGCTTTCTACTAACTGTTCCCTTCTCCTTTACACTTTGACATGCACATTTATACAGGTGCACACAATACTCAGAAGCTCAGAATCTTAAAGACAAATTGGAAGAACACTGATATTTTGTAAATGTTTATCATGTTTCTAGTTATTTATGAGGTGTTGTGTTAAGCACATTTGCATTTGCATAAATTGTCCCATTTGACAAACTTACTTATCTGATGCATTGTCTTTAGGATAGAGTATCAACAAATTAGGATGTAGGATAGGCTTGTTAAATCATCTTACTAAGACAGATGTGGTGGTATGCACCTGTTAGTCCCAAGAATCCTGAAGTGGGAGGATCATGTGAGCTCATAAGTCTGAGACCAGCCTGGGAACACAATGAGACGCTGTCTCAAGAATTTTTTAAAAAATACTGATATGTTTATGTTAATGGTGTTAGTAGGCTATCTGATTTGCTAACTTAAAGGAAATTTGCAAACTATTTCTAGATAGTGCTTAAAGTGCTATGTAATCTGTAAAAGAAACTTGTATTTGATTTTACTTCTTTTACCAAGATGTACCATCACTTACATATTGATTTTTATCAAGTATGCTCAATTATATTTGATTATTTCCCCCTGTATTAAAATGTTTTTGGATCTTTGTATTATGTGGAAAAAATTATGAGTCATTCTCTTCCCTTTTTAAAGATTTTGATGGATCATCAAAATCTGTCAGAACATGTACTCTGCATGGTCTTGTATCTGATTGAATTAGGACTTGAAAATTCAGCTGAAGATGAATCAGATGAAGAGGTAAGTCGTTTTCTATATGTTAAAATTTTTAGATAGGTGGGGGGCTGGGGATTTAGCTCAGTGGCATAAGCACCTGCCTTGCAAGCAGGCAGTCGTGAGTTCGATCCCTGGTACCAATAAAAATGAAAAAGAAAAAGAAAAAAAAATTTTTAGATAGGTGGTTACTCCATCTGACTGTAGGCAGTTGTCAGCAGACTAATGTAAACATAAAGTATACTTAGGAATTCTTCATACTCATGTAGGATCTTCTGAAGAGCTACTGGTACTAGAAAAGGCCTTACTGGTCTTCAAAGACATATGTCCTTTAGAGTTTGCATTGATACTTATGAGATTATTTTACTTATTGAATTTTAAAATTTGAAATTTATTGTTCATGTCACAAAAATTAACTTAAGGAAAATGACTGATGCATTTCAATGTTATGGTTAAAACATTAATTCTAATAATTTGATTAGGGTTTATTTTTTACTAGCACATTCTTTCAAGATTTTGAGGTAATGGAATAAATAAAAGGTTTAAAGTAGTGAATAATACAAGTTGTTAATGTGTTTCAGGACTTTAGAAGAGAAGTATTATTTCTAAAAAAGTAATTGGTACCACAAAATAATTTTACTAATATAAGATTCTTTTCATCTCCTACCCAGAAAGACAAAAACAACACAGCATAATAATAGCTAAAGAAAAACAGAAACAAAACAAAACCCTAGGTACTATTTTGTATTCTAAGTTGTATCAGGGTATTTTTTGTTTGTTTGTTTGTTTCTGTTTTTCTGCTTTTAAGATATTAACATGTTCCTGTTGACTTGAACCACTGATGGTGCATGCATGACTGTGCCATTGGACAGCTTTTTATTAATTTTATTAGTAAAAAGACTGATATAAGTGATTAGATCTGTTTGTGCCCATAGTGGTACAAGCTACGTGATGGGACAGTCTTGCTTATACCAGTGATTCAAGTCACACATGTATGGTAGCTTAAGCAGCTTGGCAGTGAGATATACCAGTCACAACACCATCTTGAATGTGTTAGAATGCCATTAAGATTCCTTTAGGATTAAATCATACTTATGATTGATTTTTCAAACTTTCTTCCATACTTAGTCCAAACTAGCATTATTTGACTATATTGTGTTATTACTGACTTGACTTTATTATGTATTATTACCAATGTGTGATGGGCAATATTCTGAGGCATGAAGATTACAAGTTTGAGCCTAGCCTGGGAAGCTTGGCGAGTTAGTGAGACCTTGTCTCAAAAAATATACGGGCTAGGGATATAGCTCAGTGAAGGCCCTGGATTCAGTCCCCAGGACTGGGAAATGGGGAAAGAAGAAAGTATTCTATAGTGTTAAATATTTTTAGATTGAAAATATATGTTTTAGTTGTTTGATAATTTAATGGACCTAGCTATAATACTATTGGGCCATGTATTATTTATTATTCATTGTAGTTTTAAAAAAATTCAATTTGGTTTTATTTAAATTCATTTACTTTATAATTTGCAGATGAGACTGTAAAGGAATTAGGAGTATGACAGACAGAAGATGATTTTTTGGGCTTGTTACATCTCTATTGTACCTTACAACTGAAGTGGCAAGCTTTTATATTGGTTATTTTTGTTTTAGATATCAGTGGATGGACCAGAACGTTGTCATGACAGTTGGTTTCCTGGGAGTAACTTAGTATCAAACATGCGACACTTTATAAATTATGTGAGAGTGAGAGTTCCGGAGACTGCTCCTGAAGTGAAGAGAGACCCACCTGCAAGTACGAGCTCTGATAGTTTGGGTTCTTTACAAGTAAGTGTGAAAGTAAAAAGGGAAACAGTTTGTATTTAAATGTTGGGAGACATTGTTTGGATCATATCTGTGATATTCAGAAGAAAAAAAGAATGTGGTTATAGATAACTTTAAATTGTCTTTTGTTTCCTTTGATGTTTTAAGTGACTTCTGCCTCACCAGTTTTTTTCTTTTAACCTGCCAGCGTTCGCGACCACCTAAAGTTCTTCAGAGAGAGGTAGATGTGTATGATATTTGCATTAACTAGCAACATGGCTTTAACTGGAAATGAGAAAGAAAAAAAAAAAACCACACTGAAGTATTTGTGTGTGTGTGTGTGTGTGTGTGTGTGTGTGTTTGATTAATATGGCCAAATTAAAAAAAAATTGGGCCAGATACGAGGCTTGGTACAGTAATTGCCTAGCATATATGAGGCCCAGGGGTCTATCTTTAGCACCCTGCTGCCCTTAAAGTTTCTTTAATTTACATGTGTTTTATTTTACTAAAGCTATTTAGTCTTCATTTAAAAGACTTGTATTATTATTACTCTTAAAAATAATACTGAGTAGTTAATAGTATATTTTGTTTACTAATGTTACAAGTATTTTGTACCAGTTACAGTAGCACACTTAGACCTATTTACATTTAACTTTGTTTCAATTACTAACATGTTAGAAATGACTCTACTATTTGTTAAAAAAAATAAATTTAATTGCTAGCAGCATGTCCATTTAAAAGTTTTTTTGCTTCCATGGAAATTAATTTATTTTGATAAGATAAGCCTACAAAATGTTAAATTCTTAATGTTGTGTATTTGGACTTATTTTGTAAAACAGTGCTCATTGCATGTAACTTAATTAAAGCAGAAATAAAAAATTTGAAATGACATGCCAACTCAGTAAACTTAAGCGGTCTTGGTTTCTATAAACTAGCTTTTTTATGAGTATTGAATCAGACATTTTTCATAGTGTCTATTTGTAAAAACTTTGTTTTTAACATGCTTTTTCTGTAAACATCATAAGGGGTTTAAATTTAAATATTGGAACCTCTTAAGAGTCAGGCTTTGCCTATATTGAAGGTAGAATGCTTTTTTTTTAAAGCTTGGATGTTAAAAAACAATGCACATTCTAACATTCTAACTTAAGGTATTCTTTCTGTGCCTCCTTTAAAAACTAATGAAATCCATTAAACTGTCTCATATCTTAATTAAAAGATGATTTCGGAGACTTCTAATGCAATTTGACTGCTTTATCAAAGAAGACTGCTTAGAAGATAAATTATTGAGAAAAACAGTTAAAAATCTATTCAAATAACAAATCACAATGATACTCAAATGTGAAATCAATTTGATATTTCATCCTTATATGTCAATGTAATAACTTTATTTGTAAGAAGTAATTTTCAAACTTCTGAAGTTCCTTAGTAAAATTAATTACTAGCTCAGATTCATTAACTTAGGAAATTAAAAAATTAACATAATTTTCTTAACTGGAAACAATCTTTCTGAAATTAATGAAGAGTATATTTGGTTTTCCTTATGAATGGTGAATAGAAGAGCATTTCTTTCTTTAAACTGGAGAAATTTAGTTTATGATTTCTCTTCAGCATGACTATAGATACTGCTTAAGTTTTATTTATTTTTCTTTGTAGACACGCTCAGGAGGTTTAGAAAGTAATATTATTTGATAATCTTTCTTCTCGTTGTTTCCAGATCAAAAGGAATAAGGGGATGAGGGTTTAGTTCAATGGCACAAAGGCCTGCCTGGCAAGCATGAGGTCATGAGTTTGATCCCTAGTACAGAAAAAAAAAAAAAAAAAAAAAAAAAAAAATCTGTTTGAGAGAGAGATGAAGGGATAGACTTTAAGAGCCATTTGGATGACACTTTGAGCATTGCATTTGGAAATGAATGTAGTAACATATTCTTAGAACTCATGCTGAGTAACTTCTTTTGATTTCTTTCTCATTTGTACTGGTAGAATTCTGGGACAGCTCAAGTTTTCAGCTTAGTAGCAGAGCGCAGAAAGAAATTTCAGGAGATCATCAATCGCAGTACCAGTGAAGCAAATCAGGTGGTTCGTCCTAAAACTTCAAATAAATGGTCTGCTCCTGGTTCACCTCCCCAGTTAACAACAGCCATTTTGGAAATTAAAGAAAGTATATTGTCTTTGCTTATTAAACTTCACCACAAACTCTCAGGGAAACAAAACTCTTACTATCCTCCGTGGCTTGATGACATCGAAGTTTTAATTCAACCAGAAATTCCTAAATATAGTCATGGAGATGGTATAACTGCAGTAGAAAGAATTTTACTAAAAGCTGCATTGCAAAGCAGAATGAACAAACGCATCATTGAAGAGATATGTAGAAAAGTGACTCCGCCTGTTCCGCCCAAAAAAATCACTGCAGCAGAGAAGAAAACTCTGGACAAAGAAGAAAGGTAGTTTCTTTTTCTTCTTTTTCTGCTTTTTAAAAAATTTTATCTTGTCTTTTTGAGACTCTTGACAGAGTCTTACTATGCAGTTCAGGCTGGCCTTGAGCTCACTTTGTGATCTAGGCTGGTCTCAAACTTGCAACGATCCTTCTGCATCAGCTTCCCAAGTGCTGGGATTACAGGTGTGAGCCACCATGCCCAGGTGAAATGTGATTTCTGCTTTTAATGTTTTAAGTACGTATGGTACAGTTAAAGATTGACAAATTTTCTACTTTTTGATTATAGTCATAGCTGATTAGTTTGTAAGAACAAATGGAACTGAAATGGTCAGCACTTACACACATAGCGTGCTGAGTTCCATGGGGATAAGATGATGAGAGTTCCTGACCTCAAAATTAAATTATTACTTTAAATTTGTTGGCTTTTTTAGAAAAATTGCTACCATTGTTATTGCTATAGGGATCTAATATTTCTCTTGCTGTTTTCAAAAACCATGTATTCAATTTTACGTGAGAGTAGAAAAAGTATTTCAAATATTTCTCAAAAGAAATCCAATTATTTTAATTCCTTTTGGGCCTTCAATCTTTACAAATATATAATTGTTAATTATCTAAAAAGGTGTTCTAAATTATACCTCTAGCTTTTGGACTTTTAGATTGTTGTTAAATCGTAATATTTATGATTCCTCTCTTTAATTCTTTTTCTTGAAATGTCATTTTTTAATAAGTAGGATTTGTGGGTTATAGGCTAGGAACATGGTGTGGTTCCTAGTACATGTTGTTTGCTAAAGTTTATATTAGAGTTGTGTTACTGTGTGCGGTCACCAGCTGTATCCTGATGATTTTGTCTTTATTGTCTAACCTGCTGTCATAAACATGACAGCATGAATCCTGAGTGAGTAGGAAGGGGTGTGTATGTATGGGTGTGTGTGTGTGTGTGTGTGTGTGACAGACAGAGGCAGAGGCAGAGACAGTGAGTGCACGTGAATGAGAGAGCACTTGAGAGGGCAAGAGTGAGCATGGGTTGGGAGTGTTTTCCAGTGAATGCACAGAAAGCTAAAAGATCAAGACATTAAAAATCTTTTCTTTAGATGGAATTCAAGATTGTCATTGCTCACTTCTCTGAGATTAAAAGTAACATTCTATTGATTTAATGTCTCTAAAACAAATTTGTCTATGCAAGCAACAATTATATGGTTAAGGTATATACTTCCCTTTATAGAGTTGGAAAGGATTATCTCAGTTATTATTTTAAGAACCTTAGACTTTTTTTATTTAAGTCTTGTCTTTGTGCTGGTAAAAATTGTTGTCGACAGATTGTTGTCTGTGCTGTTGTGAGCAGTATGAAAAAGATATCATTTGATAGTCTGAAGTGTACTTTAGATATTTTCTGGTGTAATTTTATCTTTTTAGTTACTTTAAAAACTAAATATAGGTAGTTACGGGTTGAGTCATCAGGAGATACCTAACATGGACTTTTAGAACATTTTTTTTTTTTAACTATTTATCGGTACCAGGGATCGAACTCACGACCGCCTGCTTGCAAGGCAGGTGCTTATGCCACTGAGCTAAATCCTTAGCCCTTAACATGGATTTTATACTAACAACTACCATCCCCCTTTATTGAGCATTAACTAGGCTCTTTTCTGGATGTAGAATATAAAGCTGTGTCTAGTGCTGGACTTCCTGACCTTGAGGAATTTCTATTTTAGTGAGGAGATAGAATAAACAGGTAGTTGCTAGTGTAATACTATGTTTGGTGCACAGGGTATTACTAGGAGTAGTAGGTCATAAGGGAGAAAAAGTAATCAGATATCCTAGAACTGGCATTTAATGTAAAAGAGATGGTTACAGAGAATCCATCAAATGATTTTAAGAAGGGGATTAATATACAGTAGAATCACATGCAGATGGATTAGATTGGGGTAAGTGGCAATTGGGAGACCAGGCAATATAAGAATCTAGGTGGGCAGGTATGGTAACAGGACTAAGATAATAAGGAAAAGAGGAGGTGTATATGAGATATTTAGCAGGTATAGGTTGTCAGACTTGATGATCATTATGATATGGGAGGGGGCTGGGGATTTAGCTCAGCGGCATAAGCGCCTGCCTTGCAAAGAGGCAGTCATGAGTTCCATCCCCGGTACCAATAAAAAGGAAAAAGACAAAAAAAAAAAAAAATTGATATGGGAGCTGAGGGAGAAGTCATAAATTGTTCCTACAGTTCCATTTGGATGCTGTTCTATTTACCAAGATAAGGAGTTTTAGGAGAGGGCTAAGGTTTTGCAATACATTGATAAGCTCGGCTCTGACCACCAGTGAGTTTTAGGACGACATCTAAGTAAAGATATCTAATTGGAGTGTTTGTGATTAGGGGGGAATTCTTAGAGCTACAGATTTTTTTTTTCATTGAGGTTATTGGCGAAGCCTTGTATATGGGAGAGTGTGCATAGTGAGTAGATAAAAAGACTGACTGTAGCACTTGAGGAAAACTAGCAGGAATGGCTGTGGGAAGGGGTACCCACAAAGTAGACTGAAGGAGTGACGGAATGAATAGGAGAAAACTGGAATGAGTGGTATTAGAGAAGGCTCAAGAGGGAGAGAGTTCAGGCAGAAGAAATATTAAGATAGTTCAGTATCTTAAGAGTCCAGTTAAGATCTGTTGTCCCATTTGATTTGCTGGTTAGGAGGTCAACCTTTGGTAACAATATCAAGAGCAATTTTAGTTACATATCTAGTGACAGTGCTTCTACTTTGGTGTGATAAAAAAAAGTTTGTTACAGAAACTTCATATTAAAGATGTACAATCACTTTTAGTCCAGTCTGGTAGCATTGTACTTTATACATACAAGTTATAAAGAAATAACCTGTAATTTAGATGGCAACTTACTACTTTTAATTTAGTAACCACCTAGAATTAATAATCTAACAAAAGTAAAATATTGAAAACAAGGTAATTAACCACCTAGAATTAATGATCTGACAAGAGTAAAAGATTGAAGACAAGATAAGATTTTAATTTTTGTTAACCTTTTCTAAATTAGTGGTGTTTCCTTCTAATTATTATCATAGTGCCTTTTAAAAAATAAAGGCCTGAACATTCTTGTGATAGATAATATTGCAAAAATTTTAAACAGTTATGATATTGACAAACACTTGAAACTAATTCTGTATTAGTCAGGAATTGAGATGTGGTTTTCACTTATGCATTCTCTATGCTAGATTGTTTCATAATAAAGCAGAACAGTTGGTAAACACTTAATGATGATCCATTTCCGAGTATTACCACTATAGGTAAATCTGGTATCCCTGTTGTGATAAATTAACTTAATAGAAAAATGTTACAAACTGGAAACCTTTGCTGGTTGTAGCAATATGTAGCTTCAATGTTATTTCCAGGATAATAGTGAAAAATTTCTGAAATGTGCAGAATCTACTAGAATTTGTTTATGTCTTGTGTTAGTGGCCTAAATTAAAAAAATTCCCAACAATGACATTCCATTCCATTTTTGGTTACATAGAAAACTGATATTAAGAGTGTATGTTGATTCTACTGTCAAGCAATTAAACTTGAAGTTTTCTTATTTTTTATGTTTATATTTGAAATACTGTCTATGAACATTTTTATTATAAATGTTAATGTATGTGTTTAAAGGTGAACGTAGGATGGCGTTAATTAAGGAAGCATGAAAGACCTTATAAATTGACAAAGTACTGATATAGGAGACTAAACATATATTCTATCAAGATGCTGATGTTCTTTGTAGCAGTTTTGGAGGTCTGTTAGAATTGTTTGAGTATCTAGGCATTTTTTAGTTTGCTTTAATTTCTTCCTCAGTAGTAAATATTTGAAAGTACTTGGGACTGGACTTAATTTTCATAAGCCTTTTATTTCAAAGCAATCTTAAACTAACAAATGTTTTGAGGACAATGCAAGGAACTTCCTGAAACATTTTAGAGTAATTTGCTGGTGTGGTGCTCCTATTTTACTTTGGAGTAGTTTAGTATGTATTTCCTAAAAGTAAGAACCTTTTCCTTCATAACCTCATCGCTGCTATCAAAATTAGAAAATTAAGGCAGATGTGGTAGCATGTGACTGTAGTCAAAGTTACTGGGAGGCAGGAAGATCATTTGAGCCTAAAAGTTGAGATGAACCTTGACAATCTCAACAAAAGAAAAAAAAAAAGAAATTAATACTGTATTTGATTATGATTAAATCTTCAGAGTTCAGTTTTAAATGCTTGTTCAGTCTAGTTCTTAAGCAATCATTGCATTTAATTGTCTTTTTGTCTCCTGCACTAAATGAACAATTTCTTCAGTTTTTATTTTTGTAACTTGGCACTGCTGGTGATTACTGTATAGTAGCAGCAGCATTACAGAATGTCCTTCAAGTCAGACTTACCTGTTTTGCTTCCAGTGATGCATTTTTGGCAGGAATGTTAATGGAGTGTTTTCTTTTCATTGCATCTGACCAGGTGTCACATAATTTTGTTTCATTATTGGTGGCTAAATTTGATCACTTAATTAAGAGGGTGTCTGCCATACTTTTCCAAGGTTAAGTTACTGTTTCCCTCTTTTGTGATTAATAGGTAATTTGTTGAGACATACTTTGACATACAATAATGTTCCATTTCTTACCTCTTTTCAATATATTCACTTATTTTTACTGTACAAACTCATGGGTTCCTATTTGATCTAGTGGGTTATAATCAGATGTGCTCATTATTCAAATTACTCTAGATTTCCTAGGTTACACTTTGAGTTCCTTCAAGCTGGTCTTTGTGTCCTTTTGCTCCATGCCCTTAATTCTTTGAGCATGTTCTTATTTTCTAGGACAATTAAATCTTCCAGGCTCATCTCATAGTTGAAGTTAGCTATTTCTCTAAAGAGTCTTGGTGACCCCTAGTAGAAACAGTATTTAGAAGCCAGGGACCATTGTGTTTATTCTAAGGAGAATAGCTGTTTTCAGGCTTAGTGGGCAGAGCTGGGGACAAGTGAGCCTGTGACTCTGTATGTCTCTTATTGCATTAGATTGAGAGAGGGAAACATTTATTTTCATGTCTGTTTGTGTATTTTGAAGATTCTTAGTTTATTCTGTTACTTGTAATTTCAATATGATACCATTTGAGTCATTTTTGTTTTCCTTCTTTCCATGTTTATAACTCACAATCCCTATTCCTTCTACATATATAAATTTTTATCATTTCCTTGTATGCAGACAGTTTCTTGCAATCTTTCCCCACCTGAGTTCCTTCTTTATGCCAGACTGCTGAATTCTGATATTCTGTACCATGCAGTGGTAGTCACTTTTTATGTTTAGGAAGGGAAGAAAAGGGAGGGGTAGATTTATTTTTTTCTGAAATAATCAGTGTCATTCAGAATTAACTTTGATGAAGAAGGTAAATAATTCACTTGAATAATATTTGGGCTCAAAAGCAATGTTAGAATTTAGTTATAATAAGGCAGGTTTTCTTCTGTGGGTCCTAAATTATCTATAAAATAAATGTTAGATTATTAAAAATCTTTTGACCATTATTGGCAGAGATGCGTAACTTCTTGTGGTGAGGTAGACCGTAATACTTCACTTTATTACTGCACTAATTTGATGAGAGCAGATATGCAAATAATAAAAAGAATTAGTTAGTATTTCATTTTTCCAAAAACTGTGCTGTCTTTGAGTTCTTCCTGATTAATAAAAATACTTTCAGCTTTTCTTAAAATACCTACATAGAATCTCACTTTAACAAAATAATTTGGCTTTCATAATATACAGACACAACAAATAGTCATTAAAAGAAACTGTTCTAGTACTTACTATGTTATCATGCCCTTTGTATCTTGGGCTATAATCAGTTCCTTTTTGTTCAACTCTTGATGAGTTTACTTATAATTTGCCTTTTAAACCTTTTTTTCATTTCCCTCTTTTTATCATCACTATTTTAACCTCTTATCAGGCCTAAGTTGCATGCTCACTAGTATTGACCACATAATCTGGGAAGCCTGTCTCTTTTCTTTATTAGTTTACTTGTATTTCCTTATGTTTTGGGCCTTGTTGAATTGGTATTGAGGTTTTTTTTGGAACCAATTTTAAATTAAAATATTAGTACGAAATAGGTAAGAAATAGATAAGGCACAAGTAGTAGAAACAATCAGTTAACACAAGGGAATATTTATACTTATATTTGGAATATGGTTTTATTCTTTGTTGTGTTTAAAACTCACACCCTTTTACCTCCAAATAAACGAAAGTTGAAGTATCTCTTAGTAGAAACTAGGAAGTTTTTGGCTTCTACCTTTCCCTATTGGAAGGGACCTGTTCTTTTTTTTTTGGTTACTGGGAATCAAGCTTAGGGCACTGAGCTATGGCCCTGGCCTCAAGAGACCTGTTCTTAGGGTAACAGTAAATATAATTAATCATTTAAATTTTGTTTAAATCTAGACATCTTGGCTTTTTATGGCAACCAATTTACTGTCTAGGATTAAATTGTTAGTCCCTTGCTAAAAAACAGACTCTGGTTCTTGTTGGCATTGGACATATATTAAAAAACCAGTTGTTAAAAATCTAAACTTTGTCTACTTTATTGTATCAGATTTTAGTTTACATCTTGTCTTTTACTTTTTATTTATTGAGTCAGTGAGATTGAAGCATCTAATGCTTTTTAAAGCATTAGAACCTTAAAAAACAGTATGTCTTACATGAAATTTAATACATGATCTAGAAAATAGGTTATTTTCCACTGTATGATGGAATTTTCATCTATCTATCTATCTATCTATCTATCTATCTATCTCCCTCAAAGACAACAGAATAGTTTTAAGCATGTTTGGTACTTACAACTTTATTTCTGTTTAATCTAGGCGACAGAAGGCTAGAGAGAGGCAGCAGAAATTACTTGCAGAATTTGCTTCACGACAGAAAAGCTTTATGGAAACTGCAATGGATGTTGGTAAGTCAAAATTTTTTAGTTTAGAACTCTCATAGTTATTATATAAGGGATGATCCAGTCAAATCTTCCACCATTCGTAAACATTACAGACAGATGTTTTCTAGTTTCTACTTAAACAACAGAGTGATGGGGGACCAGGTCTTCATTATAGACAGTCCATTCAGTTGTTGGAAAGATTTTCCTGGTGTAGCATTATAGTAAACTCTCTCTGTTCTTTTCTAGTTAACTATCTCTTAGATTTGTGAGGTCCCTCAGTATGTATTTGCTTATTTAATTTGATTTTTTTCCCATGTAATTACTCTTAAGATCTTCATAACAGCTTTCAAATACTTTTAGTATCTCCTCTTTCTGCCTACTCCATTAGTATTTCTAAAATTCAAGTACACTTTTTATTCCATTTTAATTAGCCTTAGCAGTGTTATAATGAACAGGAATGCTATGTTCTTGTATGTTTGAGATATAACCTTTTACAAACACTGAAGGAAAAGACTAAATTGTAGTCTCAGTCTGGAGTTAACTAGGATACTCCCTTCTATGACTATTTCCTTCATCCTTCCTTTTTTTCCGCTCTCTGTCCCTCCCTTCTTTCTCTTCCTTCTCTGTCCCTTTTTCCCTTCCTTCCTGCCCTTTCTCCATTCTCCTCCCAGACAAACTGCTGGGGAAAAGGGAGCAAAAGCAAAAGCCATGCATTTAGTACGCACATATACACTCATGAACACACACACACTTCCAGGTACGCACTCACACACACATGCACTCACACATGTACACATGTGCAAGCATGCATATTTTTTTCATACCTTTTTGTGCATATAAGCACATTTAACAAATGCCCAAAAGAGGAATGGAGAAAGGATCAGTCCAGATTTAGTCTCTTGTCTTCTAAATGATTAACAGTGAAACCTATGTTCAGTACATGTTTTAATATTTTTCTTTGTGGGATTTAGTATCAGTTGATTTTCTCAACATGAAAAACAAGAGGTTGTGTTCCCTTTGGCAACATACGCTGATATAGGAAAAACAAGCGTTTAGTTCACTGACACTAGTTTATCTTTTCCTATCTCCTTTTTTGTGTGTATGCTCTTGCAAACTGGTAATTGTTTTTGTTTTTACCTATTTCATATGTTTATAATAAATATATATAGTACTCAGAATCTTTATAAACTTTCATATAAAATGAACTAATAAGCACTTCTACCTTTCCTTTTGTTTTTTCTTTTCCTTATCTCTTCCTTTTACCAGCTATTTACTTACTATTTAAATTGTCAAAATTTATTTATTTACTATTTAAATTGTCAAAATGTCAAAAATTGACATTTTGTTTTACAGTTGTAATTGTGTCTTCCTTTCAAAGATTGACTGTAACACAATGGAGAATATTTGTATTAGTATTATTTTGTTATGGTTGTTGAGTACAGCGTTAAAGAATACATTTATGCCTTGGACTCATGGTCTAGCCCAGCCTGGCCTCGAACTCGTGTGATGATCCTCTTGCCTCAGCCTCCTAAGTGCTGAGACTATAGAGGTGCCCCACCATGCCTGGTCAAAACTCATAGAAATTTGTATTTATTTATGTTTGGACCAAGTACCTTTGTTTTCTCTAAACTTTCAACTACCCTTTTTAATTTTAAAAATTGTGGTAATATCTTTTTACGTCTTTATTTTTCTGCTCAAATAATCATCCTGTTCTTTTCAAGAAATACTTTCACAGTGAAGTCCATTTGCTTTCTAGGCGTACTGTGTGGCCATTTCCTTGAGATCCTGCATCTCTTATCCTCTCTTGACCCCTCCTATCCTCTCCCACCCTCTCCCTTCTCTTCCCCTCCCCATCCAATGTGTTTTTCCTTACATTGTCTTTTTAGGAATTCTAAGTTGGATGATAAATTTCCCAAATGGATCTCTAAAATTTTTATGTCATTTATCTCTTTTAATTGTTCTTTTTATTTTATATACCCTGAGATTTTCTTTTTTTTTAGTATCTTGTTCTTTGTGTATAGAAGTTTTTTAAAGAAAATCTTAATGTATTTGGGGTAGTTTTTGTTTTTCTCTGTAAATTTATTCTTTAGCTCTCTGAATTGCTTTTTAAATTCACAGAGGTTGTGTTGTTAGTTTTCCTCATTTGCCTGATGATCCTTGTATAGAAGGGAGAGGCAAGTCAACTCTCAGATTTCACTTCGTTGTGGGAGGATAGCTGACGTCTCTGTGTTTGAGCCCGAAATGCTAACACTCCTGTCAGAATCCCAGCTTGTTTAGTTTCTTTGGAAAACATATTTCTTTTTTTTTTTTTTTTTTTTTCACGCCAGATGGGTAATGTGCCGAAGTCGTAACAAGGTTGAAAGGAGGCACATGTCATGCATAAAGCATGAACACCCAATCATCACGCTTATGAACCTGAGGATTTGGAAAAGAAATTTCAATGTCAAGCCACTTGGGTGCTCTGATCAGTCAGGGATTAAAGGAAGGGTGCCAAGTAGTGAAGTATGTATCAATACTTCAAATAATTACAGCAGTGGCTGCTGCCTTCTGTTTCACTGATTGATTCTGAGTTGACATTGAGTTGACTTTGTAATGGATACATAAACTTTTCCTTTTCTGTAACTTTCTTATAGCATTTAGGTAGTCGCACCTTTTATGGCTTTCTTTCATACTGAAAGCATGTCTTCCTCTCCACCAATCTTTCAGAAATTTTATTGATATCTCTTCTTTATTGGTGAAACTTTTCCCAGCACTTCATTCTTTTCCTGTATTATTAATGTAGTTCTCTATTTTAATTTCAGTAGTTTTTTTTTTTAAAGAATGAATGAGGGACAAAGCATGTTCAGCCTGTGTTCTTGAATTAGGCATAACTATTTGGTAACTTACAGTGGGGTTACTTACAATAAATCTATTGCAAATATTGTTAAGTTGAAAATTTATCTTATAGCTAGGCATGGTGGTACATGCCTGTAATCCCCAAAGCACTTGGGAGGCTGAGGAAGGAGGATTGTTGGACGTTCAAGACCAGCCTGAGCTACAAAGTGAGTTCAAGGCCAGCATAGTGAGACTCTGTCTCAAAAAGACACTATCTACGTATCTATCTATCTATCTCTGGTACATCTAACATACTGAAGATCATAGCTTAGTAATATAGTCCACTGTGGAGCATTCGTTTTACTCCCATGATCACTTGGGTGAGTGGGAACTATAGCTCTCTGCTACTGTCTAGTACTGTGAGAATATCGTACTTTTTTTGCTGCCCCAGGAAAAGATCAAAATTTAGAATTTGAAGTATAGTTCCTGTTGAATGTGCACTGATTTTGCATAGTTGTAAAGTTGAAATATTGTAAGTCAAATGATCATATGTTGAAGACTAATGTACACTCAGTAAGATGTATTGCTGTAGGTATAAGGTTAAATTTTCTATAATAAAAGCATTAAATTTGCGTTGTAGAAACTTCAAAAACATGAATAACAATAACAACAAAGTGAATAATATTATTGTTTTACTACCACATTTCTAAGCTAAGCTGTATTTTTGTATATTTTGTAAGTATATACGTATGCAAAAATGCTTTTTTACCAAACTAAAACAATTTTAACTTGCAATTTTTTTGTTATGAAAAATTTTACACATATAGAACCTAAAAGCAAAGTATTGTGAACAACTGTATACTGATAGAACCATCACCTCATAAACATTTTTCTGTATTCTGTTATTCTCATTCTCTCTCTCTCTCTAGTAAATGAAGTAAATTGCAGGTGTTTTACTTGTAAATACTTAAGCATTCATGTCCTAGGATTAAAATTTTTCCTACACAAATACAGTACATTATACCTAAGAAAATTACTTTTCCTACAAAATAAAGAAAATAGTTTTAAGATACCAGACTTGTACTATGTTAAACAGTGAAATTATTAAAATCATTAGCAGATTGTTTTGTTTTTCTAATGCACTTTACTAAGGAGTATATGTCCTGAAGTCTCTTAGTCTTTTTATTGGAGGTGATTTGTCTAGTTTGACATAGTTGTTTTATTCCTTTCGGTTTGTTCACGATTTCAAGAACTAAGAAAAAGAGCCTAGTTAATACTTTTAGAAATTGTTTTTATCTTCTGCCTTCTGCCTCTAAGTGAGATAAAACAAAAATGAGTTTTTGAGAAATTGATTATGCAAAGTACCCAGAGGAGATTGTATGGTGTCCTCTGTAGGGGAAAGGTACTTCATCCTGCTGAGGAGATAGAAGGGAGGAGGAAAAAGTGGAAGGGGGTAGAGGTAAGTTCTATTGGGTGTAGGGATGTGGGAAGTTTAGGAGGAGTGTTTTGGATTGCTTCAGTTTTTAGGGTTAAATGAAAAGTGAGTTTTGGTAGGTGAAAACAGAGAGTGGTAGATACTGGTTACCAAAGCTGATAAACAATGCTTAGAGTCCATTCAGTATCATAGATGTAAATGTTACGTTTCTTCAAGGTCCTTTTCCTAAATCTTACTACTGTGTGGAAGGTTTGACCTTTTTTGGCAGTAGCCAGGGTACAGGAAGAAAATTGAAGTTTCAGGCAGACATGATGGCTTACAGAAGCAGTTCTCAGAAGCCATAGGATAATGAGCTGTACTTCCTTACAGACCTGATTCTTGCATGCCTCAGTGGAGACAAGTGAGGCCACAAAGATTCGTGAGCACTTGATTTCTTTGTGTTGGTCACAGCCACATCAGTAGTACTCTGGACCATGCTGATTCTAGATTCTCTTTATTCATAGCTCAATCCTTTTATAAAGATATCTGATTCCAAACAAACCGGCTGACATCCCAGTTTTCAGATGCTACCTGAGATAGAACTTATAAAATCACACTTTGATTTGCCTCTGGTGACTGTTTTCTTTTCTCACGTGTGGCATTTTGCATTATATTATTAACACATGAAGCAGGCCCTGCACCTGACATATTCCCTACTGATACCGTTTATTCTTGGCCTAATCCTCTGCTTCACTTGTCAAATTCCTTTTTGTCTTTCTGCCTTATTTCATAGCTGAAATGCAAATAATATATGATTACTTCTTTCTTATTTTGTCTATATCTTTGTATGTAAAAATTCTTTGTGTAGTAACATAGCATAAAGATTATTTCAGATTTATGTCACACAGTATTTTGCAATCCTCTAATTGAAATATATAATTTAAATACAATAACCTTTCTGAATGCGACAGATTTCCACTTAGTATTCTTACTTATCTATTTTTTAATGTCTTTTTGTAGTTTCTATTCAAAGAAGCTCATTTCTACATTTCTTTCCATACTTCTGTACTGATCAGTGTCCTCTACAAGTTTTACTAATTATCTAGGTATAAGGAGTCAGTATGTTAGATTATAACCTTTATCCATTAAAGTTTGTTAGATAAATATGGCTGAAATGAAACAAAATTGAGTGAGAATTCAGATGCTTGATATAGAGTAAGAATTTTTGGGGGAATTTTGGTTTTAAATATGCTATATGTTAATTGTGAAAATTATATAGTGCAGAAAAGCAAAAAGGAAAAATTTTATCACTAATCCCACCATTCAAAGGGCATGTGTGTTACTGATTATATTGTATAGTACAATGATACATTATGCCTTTTTACCCAACATTTTAATTTGGAATCGTCCAAGCTGTAATTGAAAGCTTCTTATAACTATTAATGACTGTATTTCACTGGGAAGCCAGAATAGTGCAATAATGCTTATGAACATGGACTCTGGAGCATTACTGTTTGAGTTCATATCTCAGATCCATCAGTGACTGGAGTAATTAACTGTTTCCTGCTTTAGTGGTCTCACATAAATTAATAAGGGATTTTTAAACTACCTTATAGGGTCGTTGAGAAGACTTAAATGTATTAATACATTTAAATTGTTTAGAAGAGAATTTTTGACACCTAATAGGTATTATATAAGCATTGCATATTACTGTTATTATTTTAATTTACAATTTAATCATTTAATTTACTCCTGTATTTGTACTTCAGTTTTTTTCTAATTTTAATTATTATAAGCATTGAATGTGCAAAATGTTTCCTATATTTTTGGTCTAGGTCTAAGAGTAAGGCTTTTGGGGGTGGTGATGATAATGATGTTGATGATGGTGAGGTATATTAACTGCTCATCCAACAGTATGCTAACCACATTGTGCACTGTGCTATGTGTGTCCTGCACACCCATGAGATAGGTGATATTTTACAGATGTTTAGATGCAGAGAGATTAAGTAATTTAAAGTTATATAGTAGGAATGAAGAGCTGGGTCTATTAACCAACAAATTTTATCTGCTCTTTACTATATCTTCATATTTAAGGAAATTGGTGATGGTAGTTATGGTTAACTATGAGAACATTTGTACAGTAAGAATTACTATATCTGGAGATTAGTTGGTTGACTGATTTAGAAACAAGATAGAAGGGATATTTAGTGTGTTTGGATGTTTATTAAATAGAGTGGGGCTGGGAATGTAGCTCTGTGGTAGAATACTTGCATAGCTTGTGCTGGGCCTTGTGTTCAATCCCCAGTATTGCTTACAAACAAAAATGAGAAAAGTGAAAGGAATACTGCTTTTCTAATAGCTACAGCAAAAATCCTTGATACAGCTCTATTTATCTAACCTGATTATAGGTTCAGCCTCAGGCAATCATGTGAATTGCAAATAGTAGTACAGAAGGAATTTCCTGAAATGAAAATTGAGACCTTCTGTTAGCAGAATGGAGTGGTTTGAAAAAGCATCTATCCACAGTACTAATATTTTGAGATTTCATTTGAAAAGTTGGGCAGTTCATTTGAGAGCTGAATAGACTAAGATTTTGTTAACTTTTATTATTGATATTTGTGGAGGGGCATATTTATTTAATATAGTTTGATTTGCTGTTTATTTTTAAAAATAAGCAAATGTATATGCTGTGTATATAAGAAATATTTGATAATGTATATCCCAAAATGTGTCATATTTTGTATCTATACATATAGATATATATGTGTATCTATTTTATCTTGATCTTATATCCTGGATATCGCCCCCTGCAGTGTATACAGATATTTGTCATTTCTTTTTCTTGTGTAATATTTCATTTTGTGGATATTCATAGATCTTTCAGTTTTTGTTTAATAGACTTGTGGGTTACTTTTACTGTTTTGCTATTTCAGTAGTAGTATAATGAATATCCTTATACATATATCTTAAAAATATTTTAAAATATATCTGTTAGGGTAGGTTTCTAGAAATGGGATTGCTGGCCATAGGGCCATAGGGTAAATGCACATGTAATTTTTATTAATCACATTCTCTCCATAAAGATTGTACTATTTTACATTCTTACCAGCAGTATGTCAGTTTCTCTACATTTGTGTCATTAGAGTATGTTATCAAACTTACTTTTTTGCTAATTAGGTAGGTGAAAAGAAGTGGTATCTTGATTTGATTTTAATTAGCATGTATTATCATGAGAAAGAATAATCTTTGCATATTTAATTGATTCTTGTTCCCTGAAACATCTTTTTGTGTTTTGGGACACTTTTGGATATGACTCCACACTATATTAGATTCTCCCACTTCCTTGGGATTGGTCATAACTGGACTTTGAGGTAGGGTTGACTATTTGTGGCATTGAAATACTTTTGTGTACCTATGACTATTGCAACTATGCTGTAAAAACATTATGTTTTGAAATGTTTTCACGTGACGCTGAATTTTGCCATGATAAATTGTGAAATTCTTGTTCTCGCCAATAAACAGGAATTACTTGAATTCCTTTTCTCTGAAATTGGATTTTGTGGATAAAAATACATTGTACATTGGTTGTTTCTAATATAGATCTGTTTGATTTTTGAGGAATGGCATTGTTATGCCTCTTGTTTTTAAGTTAGTTATCTGTTATACGGTGTTTTCTAAAAACTAAAACCTATAAATAAAAGTTTAAATGTTTTGGTTACTTGCTCCATATATAAAGTACACATTGATATCAAACCAAAACATTGAAAAAATTATATGTTTAACACAGTAAATAAGATTGTACAAAATTATACGATGACAAAGATAATATTTTCCAATTTTCTCTTTTAATCTGACTTCTTTGGGATAAACCATGTCTTAGTTACTTTTCTCATTGCTGAAACAAAATACCCAACACCATTAAAGGAGGAAAGATTTACTTAGCTCACAGTTTATAGAGGTTTCCATTTACAATCAGCTGGCTGTAAGGTGGGGAGGCATGACATGGGGCATTGCAGAGGAGATACAGTCCATGGCAAAGCAGGGCAGGCACAATGTAGCAGGTGTGTAGTAGCAACCAACAAGCAACAATAGCAGGTTCTTCTGCCCCTTTTATATTCTGTCTATGCTACCCAGCTTAAGGTGAATGTCAAACCAATCAGTGGACTAATTTAATAATCATACCTCCTGAATCCCAGCCTCCCACATTCTAGATCCATCTACCTCTGCAAAAGCTCCACCTGTGATTGCATGTGACTTTGTAGAGCTGGGGACGGGTCTAGACACAAGCCATAACACCACATAAATGCATTTTGTTTGTACAGTATCTTTCCTTAAATAAAATGAACTATATAAACGTTGTGGAATTGATTGCTTTTTAAACACTAAACTATGCATCATAAAAAAAAATCAAAGAAAAAGGTACATAAAGATCTCTTATTTTATCTCAGATTTCATTTTATATAGACATTTATTATGGACACATCATGCACATGCTTGCAATGTAGCACCTGAGATTAACATAAATATTCCTAATTTGTATTTTCTTTTATTGTAACTTGTTATTACAACCTGGTTTATATGCTCTTGTACTTTTATATATATTAATGTAATTGTTAATATTGTATATAAGCTCTCCCTCTCTCTTTTCCTTCCTTTTTATTGGAGGGTGGATGGGTTATTGATTGCTTTACCAAATGAGATCACCCTTCTTTGCCCTCAGGCTTAGTACTACTTCCATGTCTTCTCTAGTAGTTCTGATCCAGTGGTTCTTAACTTTGGTTTTAAATTAGGATCATTGTAACTCCTTTATTATTTATGTCTGAATTTTATTATACACTTGATAAAGAAAAATTTCTGGAAGTGGGACTCAGGCTTAGGAATCTTTTGAAAATCTCAGTTGATTTTATTTTGCAGCCAACCCAGGTTGAGGACCATTTTTTTATTCTAAACTTCTTTTCCTTCTTTTTCTTTGTTTGGGGGTAGGGAAGAACACTTTATAATAGTCCATAGTGAAATAATTTACTCAACGATATCTTGTTTTTGTACATTCATGTTATTTTCAGTTTGTTTTTATTCTGCTATAAAAAAATGTAGCAGTAAACAGCCAACCTAAATTTTCCAAAATTGAGATATCACTACATATTTACTCTTTGCTAACCACTAAATTGGGATGTTTATTAACTAATAAAGTATAAATATTTAGTTACAGTGATAAGCATTTGAAAATTTCTAGTTGGAGAATTTGACATCTCTAAAAGTGATGCTTTGGGTTAGCTAGCTACTAAGTGTCCTTAAAACTTCTATTAGCACTGTTTTCATATTGATGTAAGGTTTATATATAGTGAAATGTATGACTAACGTGTATAGTGTGTCTTATTTAATGTATAACATTGCTTCTTAGAACATTGCTTTAGTAACAATATAGAACATCTCTATTCAGAAAGTGCTGTTGACTATTTTTTGGGGAATGTTAGCTCACTTAATCAATAGATGATCTTGAGGTATACCAATTTCCCAGTGAAATCAAAGGATTAAAGAAGATCAAGATAAATTAGTTGAAGCATGAACTTTGAAAATTATGTATTATAAAATGATACAACAATATAAAATTCAGTATTTATCTTTACATTTATGTTGTCATAAGTTGCAGATTTTTAGAGTAGTACCGATTTATCAGCAGCACATTACAAATGAAGTGACACTGTATAAACCAGCTTTTTAAATGTATTACCAGCTTTTGCAATAAATGTTTTAATGATTCATTGATGGAGCTGTAATGCATGTATGTTTTATCTTTCAAGGAATATTACAGCACAAAATACTATCGGTACAAATGTACATTTCTTTATACTGTATGGTAGACAAAACATTCCATAACAGGCCAAATTTATGAAGATACACAAAAAGAGGTTATCTTTTATTTTCATGTGGTTAGCACGGTATTACTCAGATTATTAAGCCTTTCTTTTAAAGATTCCTAGGAAAGGTGGCAACAACCTGTTAACATCTTGGTATTCAAGTTTCCTTGAGGTTTTAAAGTTCCTCTCAATAAGATTTACCAAAAACAAAACAAAACACAACACAGCAAAATAAATGGGATCACGTCGTATTAAAAAGTTTGTGCGCGTCAAAAGAAATCTCCAGCATAGTGAAAAGAAAACCCCCAAACTAGGAAAAAATCTTAGTGAACTGTCCCTCAGACAAAGGACTTCTGTCTAAAACATATAAAGAATTCTTAAAAAAAATCAGACCCCCAAAATTTAAAGATCCAATCCAAAAATGGGCATCTGAGATGAATACACAATTCTCAGATGAAGAAATACAAATGGCAAATAAATACATGAAAAAATGTTCATCATTATTAGTCATTAGAGAAATGCAAATTAAAATAACACTGAGATTTCATCTCATTCCTGAAAGAATGACCAGGATCAAGAAAACTACCAACAACAAATGCTGGAGAGGCTGTGGGGAAAAAAGAACTCTTTTGCACTGTTGGTGGGACTGTAGACTGGTGCAACCATTGTGGAGATCAATCTGGAGACTCCTCAAAAAGTTGGGATTGGAAGTCCCATTCGACCCAGCTATTCCACAATATCCCAGGCATATTCCCAGAAAAACTGAAAACATCATACCACAGTGATATATGTACACCCATGTTTATAGCAGCACAATTTGTAATAGCCAGATCTTGGAAACAACCTAAGTGTCCATCAACTGAGGAATAGATAAAAAAGTTGTGGTATTTTTACACAATCGAGTACTACTCAGCTATAAAGAAGTGTCACATTGAGATATTTATAAATAAATGGGCGCAGCTTGAGACCATATTCATAAGTGAAATAAATCAAACTCACATGTATAAATACCGAATAGTTTCCCTAGTGTAAGAAATGATAAGAATACATAAAAGTATGTGGTAATCATGATTCCCCATTATATTGGGTTGAAGCCTTCTAATGTTTTCACTCATTAATTGGAATGGTTTTATTCTGGGCTGTTTGATTTTATTGTCTGTGATAGTCTGAACAGCTGTTTAGAAAACAAGACATCATAATAGCTAGTGCTGATTTAATATCATCTTGTTTTGAAGTCCCATCAAGCTGTTGTTCTTCTGTCTCCATTGGTTTTATCATATTGTATCTTACTGGATTTTATTATATGTGATAGCATAAACAAAATTTTTTATAGGCAAAGAGATAATATAAAAACCATTGTTCGTTTTCTGTTAGCTGGTTCTAAATACCCTGTAATACTTTCATTCTCTTGAATGGTTTCACACTGTCTTGATATGTTTGATGCTATAGTATACAAAGCTATACTCAAAAGATTTCAAGAAAAGAGACACTATGGTAACTACTATTATGTAAGGTTATCTTGTGGTGAAGCACTATGTTGCTTAAATTGTTCTGTTCTGACCTGTGTTGTTATGTTGTTATGTCCTCTTTTATCTCAGTCTCCCCTTTTTTTCCTTTTTTTAAAAATTAATTTATTTTTTAATTATTTTTTTAATTAAGGGAAAAATAAATTAAAAACCAGCAGGATATATTATAGTAACTTTTTTGTTTTCCTATTAACTTGATTTGAACCCCTGTATTTCTCTCACCATCTTGTTTTGACTGATTTTTACTCTGTTCTGTTTAGTTTGATAGTATCAAGTTTGAGGATGTAGGCAACTACTTTGAAGGCAATAAGATTCACTATGATGCCCATTCTGGTTTGACTATTACCTTCTTTTGAAGTCCTGTAAGGTCTCCAATGTTTAGGTTTTATTGGTTTTGTTCTGTACTGTTTTGTTCAATTTTATTATACCTGATGATATAGGCAACTCTTTTTAAGACAGCAAGAGGCATTATGGTAACCATTGTTGATTACCTTGTATTCTGTTTTTACATTATGTACTATGTCCATCCTTTTGTTTTGACTGACTCTGTTTTGTTTTTCACATTTGGTTTTATTCTTTTCAAAAAAAAAAAGTAATAACTGTGGGAGTAATAAAACCCAACATGTGTAATTGTTATTGTAAAAAAGAGAGGAAAAGAAAGTGATCTAAAGGATATAACTACATGTATATTTAAGTGTGTAAGATAGAAAACCAGATTACTAAGTTTTTGTTGGATCATTGAACAGAACTGTTTGAATGTCTACTTTGTATGCTTTAATTTTGTAACTTGAACAACTGTTTCTAAGATGACAATGTATAATCTATTAACTAGTGATTTCTTACTGTTTATTTTTTTGAAATTCTGTATTACTTGTACCCTTTTACTGGTTTTTTTCTCTTTAAAGAAAAAAAAAATTAAAACAAAAAACCCAAAATCAACCAACCAAACAAGCTATCTTTGTGTGTGAGATAGGGCTAGTGAAATTCTATTTCTTCGGTACTTAGACTGAGTTATTTCACTATACTAATGTTAAGTAGTTCTGTGTTCTCCTTTGAACTTAAGAGTGGAGAGCCACATCCTCCCTATCCTCTAGTGAGTTTTTCCCTTGAAGTCCAAAGGAATTGTATGTCAAATTTTAGTGATCTCTTGTACCTTCTTTTAAAGTCTTCTTTTCGTCTTGACCACTGATTTTTATTTACATAGATACTGTGCTTTTTGGCCCTAGTTCTATTAGTATGTTATCCTTTGTCTTTTCTCTTTTTTGACTTCTTTTTGTTTTACTAATACTCGCCATTATTCAAAGATCTATTTTAGGTTCTTGCCCGCTTTCCTCTCAGATAAATATCAGATATAATTTAATATATCTTAATTTATATCAGATGGATGTTTATCTGTATAAATTCAGATAAAACCTCAAAAGGACATCTTTGTTTTTCTATTTCTTAGATGTATTTTTACATATTTTTTTGATATGCCTTCATCTTTTTAACATCTTACAAAACTTTTCTGCTTCCCAAGTCTCATCAATTCCCTCTATTCATTTCGTGGTCAGTATGGGCAGCATCATGATCATTACAATTTTCAGTATGTTTATCTACAAACTATGTTGTCTCAGTATTTTATTTCTTCTCCCTTGTCTCCTCTCCTTTCCTCTCTGCTCTATTTTTCTTTTCTTTTCTTTCCTTTCCTTTCAGTACTGGAGATTGAACGCAAGGCTTTCATACTGAGCTATACTCCCAGCCCTTTTTAAATTTAGAGACAGGGTCTCACCAAGTTGCTGTTGCCCAGGCTGGGCTCAGATGTGGTAACCTTCTCCTCCTGCCTCCCAGAGTACTGGGATTATAGACAGCACCACTCTGCTGGTTTCAAGATTTCATTTCTTGTTGCTAATGACATTTTATCACTAGAGGATTTAGTTATTTTTTATAATAGCTTTGCTTTATTAATATGTTATGGTCATATCTAATGATTCTGTTATGTGATAGGCATATTAATAATATTTTTTCTGAGATATGATCACTAGAATTGGGAGTAAGGAAATTTTTTTTCTTTTATCCCCCAGTGTCTGCTACCATTTTTTGCCCACAGGCTTCCATCTTACTGTACATTTCTTCTTTTTGGTGCATCAAAGAAAATTAAGACAAACCACCTTCCCCTTCTTTCCTGCAAATGTTACTTAAAATATTTTTCTTATTGATCCAAATGTTTTTGCCTCTCAACTTTACTTGTAAATGATGCATCAAAAGTATATTTAACTATGTATTATTTGACATCTTTTCTTCTGTCAGCTGTTCACATTGTTTTGTGTTTTTTAAGTTTTTAAAAAATATTTTACTTTGCTAGGTTTATAGTTTTATTAATATATAACTTCATTGATACTGAAGTTTAAAATTATTTGAAGGTTTTTTTTTTTTTTTTTTGCATTTTTACTTAAATGGGATTTCAAGAGTTGTAACTTTTTTCCTTCAGATTCTTCTGAGAATGACATTCCTATGGAAATCACCACAGCAGAACCACAAGTTTCTGAGGCAATATATGATTGTGTCATATGTGGACAGAGCGGCCCTTCCTCTGAAGACCGACCTACTGGGCTGGTTGTACTATTACAAGCATCCTCAGGTATGCTTAAAGTAATTTTTCAGTGGGAATATTTTAGAACCAAGCATATACAAAGGATGAATAAGTATATTAAATGAAAGTTACGACCTTATCTAGTTATAAATATAGATTGTTTGATTTAGGCCCAAATAGCATAGATTGTTTTTTTTTATTGGTTTTATCTTTTATCTCACTTTCCTGCCCATGAATATTAGAAGAAAGTCTTAACAGAGTTATATGTTTTACAGTTGTTTTTGTAAAGTGTGATAGTATATTATCAGTACTAGGTGGCCAGTAGTAGAGTTTAGCTGTCTTGGTAATTTAATTATTTTAAATCTTTAGATATTGTCAGTTTTAATAGTGTGATTATACATGATATATTTAGGCAGCTGTACTCTTATTTCTTGAACTGGTGGGGGCCAGTAATTCTTTAAACAGCCTGTGGATTCATATGATTTCCAAGCTATCATTTTAAAAGGATTTTAAATATTTGAAACATTTTTCTGACCAATTTCTATCCTCTCCCATACTGAAGTATTTTGAAGTAGTGGTCTCATACAGTCTAGTCCTAATGGTTTTAATCATTTACCAATAGAAGTTTTTATGCAGAAATGAAATGTGGAAAGAATTACATATTTAGATTTTTAAGCCAAATATCCATGTTCCTGTTTGTTAAAAAGTAAAAGCTTTCAGATAAAAACATAAAGGGGTAGGTGACAGGAAAGGAGGATGCAAAAAAGTAGAGTTTTTGTATATTGTTATTGTTGTTGTTATTACTGTTATTTGGATAAGATTTTGCCAAGCAGTCTAGGCTGGCCTTGAACTTAACACAGAGCGCAGGCTGACCTGAACTTGTGGCAATCTTCCTCCATCAGGCTCCTGATGACATGCACGCACTTACACTTGATCTTAAAGTTTTAGCTTTTTTTTTTTGAGACAGGGTCTCACTATGCAGTTCAAAGCTGACCATAAACCCAGTATGTATCTCAGGCTGACCTTGAACTTGTGCTGCCTCAGCCTTCTGAGTGCTAGGATTACAGGCATGTGCCACCACACCTTGTATATTATTAAAACCAAGCAGATGTTAGTTCAAACTTGATTGTTACAAAGTGTTGATGTTCACTGTAATTCTTAAGAGTATCCTATAAGAAAAAAATGCAACCCCCCCAGTAGTCCACAAAAATAAGAGGAAATTAAAATGACATACTAGAAAATTTAATATAAAGGAAGTACTGATGGCTGAATTAAAGGAGCATATAAAAAACAAATAGCAACATAGTAGAATTAAATCTTTTCTCATCAGTAATTACTTGAAATGTAATGCATTAAATTGTCCAGGTAAAAGGCAGATTGATGGAATGGATTTAAAAGAAGTGATCACAGTATGTGTGGTCTAAAGACGTTTACTTTATGTCTAAAGTTACAAAAATAGGTTGAAAAAGAAAAGATGGAAAGATATTCCATGTAAATACTAACCAAAAGAAAGCTAGCATAACTACTAATACAAGATAAAATAGTCTTTAGATGAAAAATTATAAATTATAAAAGACAAAGAAGGAATTATATATTGATAAGTCAATCCATCAAGAAGATATAGCAGTTATAAATTATTGAACAACAAAGTCCCCAAATGTTTGGAACAAAAATTGGCAGAAACGAATGTAGAAATAACTAGTTTTACAGTAATATTTGGAGACAGTGGACAAAACAGCTAGACAATAGACTAAAAGGACCACTGAACAATTGAGCAATACTATAAAATAATTAGTTCTCATCAGAAGTGATGGCTCATGCCTCTTAATTACTGCTACTCAGGAAACTGAGAAGAAGATCACATTTGAGGCTAGTCTGGACAACTTTATGAGACCCTGTCTCAAAACCAAATTTAAGAAGAAACTGGGAGTGTAGGTCAGTGAATTCCTGGTTTTAAACTCCAGTACAAACAAAACATAACAAAACTCCCACACCTACCAAATTCATATAGGACACTACACTAAAAAATAATAGCATATACATTTTTAATTGCACATAGAGTATTTTTTTAAGGTATACCATCAAAAACAAGTCTCAATTTAAAAAGATGAAAATAATTCAAAGAATCTTTTCTGATCATAGTGGAATAAACAAATCAAGAATAGATAGAAAAGTGGAAAATTTACAAGTATGTGGAAATTGAATAGCATACTAAATGGGTATGCTAACACAAACCTATAATCTCAGCACTTTGGGAGACTGAGACAGAAAGATTGCAAGTTCAAGGCCAGTCTGGCAATTTAGTGAGATCCTGTCTTAAAAGAAAAAAAAGCAGGAAGTGGGGAAAGGATGTAGCTTACTAGTAAGAGTGCTTGTCTAAGATATGCAAGAGCCTAGGTTCAATTGAGTATGCAGATAAACAACCCTACCCCCACACTCTTACTAGCTGCTTATTTGGTTTTGTTTTGTTTTGGGAATGAAACCCAGAGCCTTGTGCATGATAAGTAAGCCTGCCCTACCATGGAGCCTCATCCATGGGCCCTTTTAAATTTTTAACATTGTTTTCGACAAGATTTTGTTAGATTAACTCATGTTGGACTTGAACTTGTTATTCTCTCGCCTCTGCTCCCAAGTAGCTGGGGTGAAAGAGGGGAGATCCCATGTACTCTTAAAATAATCGTTGATTCAGAGATGAAATGATAGGTGAAGTGAAGAAATACCTGGACAGAAATGAAAATGAAAACATAATTACCAAAACAAAACCCAAAGAAATTGATAGCTATAAATGTTTACATAAAAAAAGATCTCAAATCAGTAATTATTTTTCTCTTTAAAAAAATAGAAAAAGATGAGGCACCTTAAGGCTCCAAGAGGGAAATAAATATTAAAGGTTATAGATCTGAGATAAACAAAATAGAGAGGATCAATGAAACCAAAAAGTGTTTCTTGAAAATATAAACAAAAATGACAAAGCTTTAGCTAGACTGACAAGAAAATAAGCTGCAAATAATTAAAGTCAGAACTCAAACTGGAGGCATTACTATAGACTTCACAGAAATAAAATCAATTAGAGGAAAATACAATGAACGATTTTATGCTAACAATTATGTGACCTAAATAAAATGAATGATTTCTTAGAAACATACAAACTGTTAAAACTCATTGGTATATTTTGCTCTGTACTTCTTTTCCCAATTTTTCATTTTGAACTTTTATGTGTATAGAAATGTTGAATGTCTTACCAGTTGTTACCATATTGCTATGTTTGTTTTTTCTTTTGTGCAGTCAGTTACACACACACACACGCGTGCACACACACACACAGAAGAAAATCATCTTAGAATGTATGTATCTCTGAAGGCTAAGGATATTCTTTCACATCATCACAGTGCTATTATCATACTCAGTATGTTTAATAACATCTAATATTCATTTTTCAGTTTTTCTCAGTTGTCCAAATTTATTTTGCATGTGTTTCTTTTTTTATATGGTAAATAATAACTATATATATATATATATATATATATATACATACATGTAGTACAATATGATGTTTTCATACATGAATACATCGTGGAATAAGTAAGTCAAGCTAACATACCTATCATCTCACCTATGTGAATTTCTTTATAGGGAGAGCATGTAATATTTTTTATAGCAGGTATTTTTGTTTTGATTTAAGAACCCAGAAAATATTGTGTGTTTTTAAAAAAAGTTGTCATTCTTGTTAATTTCCTTTAATTTTCAAACAGTATTCTCCTTTTTAAAAATTTCAGAGTCTAGGTTGGTTATCCACAAAATGTCTTAGCATCTGAATTTGTATGATTATTTTCTTATTGTTAGATTCAAGTTAGATATTTTTGGTGAGTAATTACATATGTGATGTTCATTCCCAGGTATCATATTAGGAAGTTCATAGTGTCAGTTTGTCCCATTCTTGGTGATACCAACCAAATTTGATCATCTGGTTAAGATAGTAGATAGTCCATGGAATGATGCATTGAGGCTCTACCTGTTTATCCTTTTACGTTTTTACTTGATTTAATTTCTTACTTGAATTAATATGTTGTCAGTCATCATTTTTCTGATACTCCATTTTCTCACATTTGGTCTCTCTGAACTCCTTCATGTCTTCATGATACTGTCTCTTCAGTATTTGAACACTTCCTTGTTTTTTTTTTTTTTTTGTCTTTTTCCTTTTTATTGGTACTGGGGATCGAACTCACGACTGCACACTTGCAAGGCAGGCGCTTATGCCGCTGAGCTAAACCCTGAGCCCCACTTTCTTGTTTTTCATCACACACAGTTCTAAGCTCATGTTGTGCTTTTCCCCAACCCTGAACTCTGCTTGCTTTCCAAGAATCTCTGCTTTTTTGTGTGTGTTAAAATATTATCTTTAGGAATGAAGTTTGCTGAGAATGAGAAAATCATACCTTTCAGGTTTTTGCAGCAGACATACTTAGAAAATTGTACATCTGCTCATTTGTCATGGGTTCAAAACTCATATTTTTCTGTTATTTTAAAAAGTAAATATTGATGTATTTGAAACTTTATTTACTCTGTAGAAGAAAACTAAAATGCCACTCATTAAAAAAATCTGTAGAATAGTTGAATAGTGGGAAATTTAGTGTAATTTGTGGTAAATAACCTGACTTTTCTTGGTGAATCAGATCTTGTTTGTTGTTAATGTAGTTTTAGGACAGTGCCGTGATAATGTTGAGCCAAAAAAGTTGCCAGTCACTGAAGAAGAACAGATTTACCCTTGGGACACATGTGCAGCAGTGCATGATGTGAGGCTTTCATTGTTACAGCGTTATTTTAAGGATGTAAGTACTCTTCTTATTGAATAATATTTTTGACTGCAAGGTTGATGGTTTTATTTTCCTCTAGAGTTTTATTTTACATTTTCTTTTTTTTCTTTTTTGGGACTGGGGATTGAACTGACAACCTTGTGCTTGCTGGGCAGGTGCTTACACCACTGAGCTAAATTCCGGTCCCATATTTTCTTATTTTAACAGAATATCATTGTGATTTAAAATCTGGAATTTACTAGAAAAAAAATACGATAATGAAATAGAAATTTGTTAATTAAAAATTTCAAGCAATAAATGTGACACGTGTGTTTTAAATGCTTGTGAAGTATATTCAATTCAGTGGAATAATAAACATTAATTCTAAAATTCTTTAGATACAACATGAATATTTTCAGAAAAATTTTGTCTTTTTATTTAAAGATATACAATAAAAGTTTATTATGATACTTTTAAATGTGAAAGAGGATTGGATATGATTTGTGTCTTCTAGCTTCTTGTGACTTTGATATATAGATTCTTTTCCCCTAGCTTTTTGCACCTAAAAGCTGTGTTACTCAGAAGTGTCTCAAGCCTTGAGAAATTTTATTTAGTATCAGCAGCATTAACTTTTAAAAAAATTTTTTTGATGTAAAATTTTGAAGTTTCTTGAGCGGATTATCAAATGGAGTTACCTACCCTCTTATTGTTTTTTTTGAATGTACTGTATTTTGAATTAAGTAAATGACATGAGTTTAAAACACTTAAAATATAGTAAAGCATTATTTTCACTTAATTATATGAGATGGCTATCTTGAAAGATTTTAAAATAGAACTTCTTTCTTGCCTATAATCCTACTAATTTAAATGGAAGAAACTACTAAGGTTGGTGGAAGATAGAATTCTTAATAAACAGTAACTGACCTAAAGATGGTAAGACCCATAATACACAGACTCAGGAAAAGGTTTGTGGTGACTCCTGGAGGAATTTATGGTTCTAGTTAAGCAGGTATTGAGTAGAATTTAGTTCTGGACCAGAAGAAATGGGGTTTGATTCTGATTCAGCTGTTTCTGAGGTGTGTGAATTTGGCTAAATCCCATAATCATTTGAAGCCTGTTTCCTCATCTGTACAGGATTTAGATTGATCTTTCTTTTAGAATCTACCATATCACAAGTTCCTTAACATAATGTTGCATGTGTGACAGGCCAATAGAAATATAAAGTGGTGTTTTTACAGAGTTGACAATTTTAGTTATGTAACATAGTAAAATTTTAGTTATGTAGTACAGTACATTTACAGAAGAAACTGGGAATTTTGAGGATATGTAACACTGTAGAGGGAAGGAACCTGAAGTTTGGAGTCAGGTAGACTTGGATTTCTATTTGGATGCTACCACTTACAACTTCTTGATTTTGGTGAAAATTTCATTTTCTTTTGAAAATGGCTGGCACCACCTACTTTATAAGATTTTAGTAAGTATTGAGGTTGTCAAGAGTCAATGTTACAAGCACTTAACACAGTGCTTTGCAGATATGTAGTTGAAGGCTTTCTAAAATATTATCCTCTTATTAGTGGTACTTTTTCTACATTTTTAACTCTAGCAAACTCAGATGTCATAGCTATCAGTTGTATAGAAAGTGATCAGTGTTTTCAGTTTTAAAAGCTAACCATTTTTGTTGAAAACAAAGATTCTTTACCTTTTTATAGTACAGTGCCAAAGAGCAGCTCGCTTACTAACTGGTTACCAGGTGTTCTAAAATGATCAAATACCCAAATCTGCTGCTATTTCAAGAGGCTCTAAAACATAAAACAGAGAGGAGCAGATCTGTTTTTTTTTTTTTATTTGTAATATTAGAACTTTGCTCACCTGTTGTGAACATTTGATTTATGCTGCTGCATGTGTTTAAATTGACTGAGAAGACATTTTGTACTGTGTAATGTTTTCAGCTTTTAGATACTCATGAAGTCTTGATTTAATACTGGAACTTTGTTCACCATCATTTGAAGATTATTTGGTCATCTGATATAAATTTATCTACAATGTAAAAATAAAGTTTAAAAGTTCACTTAGTTTTTTAAGCATATGAGAACATGCTTTGATTATTTGATTGCTCTCAAATCTTTCATCATATGCTGTCACTTACGTTAGACCTTGTGTTTTTTATTGGTTTGGGGACTACACCTATTTGGTTGCAGATTCTGGAGGGTAAATTCACATTCATGCCCAAAAGCCTTTTGACAGACAACATGTGATAAAATTCCAGGAAAGTACTTGAAAAATCTTAAGCTTTTAAAATAGGATTCATAGTTTAAGGGAAGGAGTGCCTCTTAGCTCTCTGATGTGGTAACTAAATTGTGATATATTTAAGCAAGAGAAAGATTGATTCATGGAGAAGATGACCAATTTTTGACACTGGTTTTGTGTTTGAGGTTTGATAAAACACTTAGGCAAGATATCCAAGGTTTGTAGGGCAGTTGAAATTACTAATTAAATTCTTTAGGAGAATAGTTCTAATGAGAAAAGAGTAGTAAAGGGATTAGAGCTCAAGGAGTATAAATATTGAAGGGGCAGGTAAAGATAGAAAGGTCTGGGAAGGAGGCCAAGAGAAAAAAGGTAGAAAATCAACAGACAGTAACATAAGCCAGAGGAAAACAGACATTTTAGAAAGGAAATTGTTAATGTCAGATGTCACAGAGAGATTAAGTACCCAACAAAATATGTAAAATAATAGTACCCTATAAAAATGATACTTTATGGGATGGAGAGAGGCTAGTTCATGATTATTCTCTTTCATTATGAATATAGACATTTGGGAACTAAAGCTTCACAGTGTGTCTAGTCAGGTGTATTTTCTATACTAGTATTTCCAATACTACAGATGCCACATTAGTATGGTAATATGAACTCATGTAGGGTTAATGGGCTCATAGGGAAATATGTTTATATTTCTTTGAAATTAATTGTAGTTTGTCTTTTTTTTTTTTTTTTTTAAGAGTTCTTGTCTTTTGGCAGTATCAATTGGCTGGGAAGGAGGTGTTTATGTACAAACCTGTGGCCACACCTTACATATAGATTGTCATAAATCTTATATGGAATCATTACGGGTAAGTTGAGTGGAAAAAATTTTAAAGGTATATTTTTCTAGATATTAAATCTTTTTATAGCATGTACATGTCAGTTCCACCTCTGTACCGTGAAAGATTTTCATTTTGTATCTCACTTGACTTCCATGCTGTAACAGACTTTGTTACTCTAGCTCTGAAATAATTTAGCTTTGATTTCCTACTGTGTTACCTTATTATATGATGATTCCTCAAATTGTTATTTTCCCTTTCATTAGTATTTTTTAACCTCTGCATTTTTCCTAGAGTATTAGCTTCTTGCAAGCCTTACTTTCTTGTATGATTTCTTGTTCTCCTTTCACAACCATTTAATTTTCTTCCTAATTTAGTTTTAGACCCAGACAGCTGGCCTACTAGAAAAATCATAACATTCAGTGAATTGTTATCACAGATTTGTGATTTCCTATAATTGTGGCTTATACCAGGGTCATGGAATTTAAGCGCACACATAAATTTCTTTTACCTGTCTTTTATAAGTTCCTTCTATAATTATTCTCGCAGCTATTCCAAACCTCTGCGTCTTCCATCCAAAACTCTCCTAAACTTCAACATCCCTTTTTGTCATATTTTGTCTTATGTCACCAAGAAAGCAGTGTTTCTTTGTCACATGCTCTATTAGCTTACTACTTTGTATTTAAAATTCCCTAATAAATGACCCAATTCATTCATTCTTTTCTGCTCATGGAGGATTCTGTTTATGAATAACTTCTTCTATTCATGCATAACTTCTATCTGCACTTTAGGATTTCTTTCATCCCAGCTTTTCAAGGGTTTCGAGCTATCAGTATGTAGCCTCTTTTTCTTCTGTATCTTATTTTGTAAGATAATGAGAGGTGGACTGGAAAATATCTCTTCTATCCCTTCTATCAGTTCATAAAGATGATCAAGGCTATCCTGTTTGGAATTCTCTTGATCTTGCACTCCTTTGTGACTGAAGTCTTCACTTTCTCTTGGGCTCAAGTTCGTAAAAACACGTACTGTAAAAACAGGTCTACTGTATTACTAGATTCCTAACTTGGAAACATTCATCTTTTTCCCTTTCTAATCCTCACCTCTTCCATTCAGTTACTGACCAAAATTCTATTGGTTCTATCTTCTGAATTCCACTTGATTATATTCTTTGTTTATTATTTCCACTGCTACTTTTGTGTGTGTGCCCTTCATTTCTCATCTTGGTTATTATAATTACTTTCTTACTGATTTCCTTACTTCAAGTCTAATTTATTCACTATATCAATCTTCCTAAATATAAATCTGATGACATATGACATTGGCTTAAAAATTTGTTGCTTGCTTCTAAGAGGATAAATTTTACTCTTCTCTCAGTGGCATTCAGGTGCTGTATGATCTGGGCTTGCTTGTTGTTTTAACTTTTATCATTCAGAATTAATAAACTAGTAGTTTCTCAAGTGTGTTATGCATTCTTACACGCCTATTTTCAGTTATTTATTCTTCAATTATTTGTTCAGTGTCCACAGAGTTCTTGATACTACCATAGTCATTGAGAATCCAACAGTGAATAGGCACAGATTTTTTTTCCTTAAAGAGTTTATTATGTCTTTTGTAGATAAGCAAACAGTTGGCATTATATGTGCTAAATGTTATGAGGTGACACGGAGTCTTACTGGAATGTCTGTTAGATGCCAGAACATTTGATGAAGTAACGTATTTGAGTGATGAGAGGTGGACTGGAAAAGTAATTCGGGCCAAGTTGTGAACAGCCTTTGATCTGCATAAAGAATTTGGACTTTGTATAAATATTTTAGAGAAAGCCATTAAAAGCTAAGTAGAAATTTAAAGTGTCCATTGTAACAGTTATATAGGAAGGGAATTCCAGGGGAATAAGAAAGAATGTGGCAGTATCATTTAGGAAGTAAGAGATGATGGGGCTTGGACTTGGTTGTGACAGTAGAGATGGAGAGGAGGTCTATGTTTAGGAGAATAGTCTCCTGGATGAGTGAGAGATTTGATATAGTGCATGAAAGGAAGGAAGGAATCAACATAAGAGCTGTTGCTGATCACTGAATAAATTTTACTTGGAATAACAGTCTCACATTTGAGGTTAGATATTTTAGATCATAATGTATTATATTTGGGAGACTAGTTAAGAAAGTTGAGCAAAGGAGTGGATAGAAGAATTGATGGGCTTAATTAATTGTGTACTTAATTGATGGGATTAATTAATTGTGTATAATAGGAGAAAGCAAGAAGCTAAGGGACTGCCATGACTGTCTCCTCTAAGGTAGGAGTACCCTTATGTTCTTACACCTAGTGGGGTGGAAGGGAGGGGGTTAAGAGACTGACAAAGAGGAAGTGGTTTACATATATCACTTTGGAATTTGGTGAGAGAGATGTTCCTAGGATGTTGAGGAAAGATTGCTTCAGGCGCAGTTAAAGTTGGAAAGAATTTGTAGCAGGATGGTATTTCATTTCTCTTTTAACAGCACTTAGTTTGAGTGTAAAATTGGAGAAGGTATAATTTAATTTTTATAAAGGTTTTAGTATGAATGATAGGAATGGGAAATATTGTCAAGAATATTTGAAGTGGTAGATCATAGTGTATAGGCAGGATAGGACAATCCTGATAAACTAGGAAAAAAAAGAAGGAAATAATGGGTAAGAGTTGACAGTCAGAATATAAAATGTTTAAATTTAATATTTCACATGTGGACAAATTTAGGCTTATTGTTGGACAAGGCTGTAGCCATGGTTACATGGTAGAGTACTTTGGAGATCAAAGTAATAGGAGCTGGTGGGGTCAAGGAGTTAAGGGCCTAGGGTGTAAGTTTAGTTGCACTTAAATACTATTGAATTGCAGAGGAGGATGACAAGACTTGCAGGAAAACTGATCTAGATACCAAAATCGTGAGTGATGAGTGGATAATGAAGTGGAAGGAAAAAGACAGTATCACTATATGATATAAGCCACAGACAAGAGAAAGGCAGAGTAATAATCTAAAGCTAGCCCTGGAGATGATGATGCGGAGGTGTGAGGCATGTTAGAGGGAAATAAGAGGGCTTCAGGGGAAACTTCAGGAGAAGCTTCTTTTCAATACAGCAAGCAACAAGTGTTAGCATTCTTTGGATTTAAAGGTATATGTGAACCTGTTACCGAGTGTTGTTCTGTGACCAGGACCATTGCTTCAACCTTGTAGTGTACTCTACGTACCTTAAAAACTTAAGTCAAAACTCTTTTTTCTGGAATGCCTTCTATGTTGCATATATCACACTATGTTTTATTTGTTTAATTTTCTTTTAAAATTTTTGAATACCTTAAGAGAAAATGTTACCTTTAGCTGTTTATGTTTTTATTCAGCACATTTGATACATAGAAGCTGTGTTCATAGAATCTAGATGCATGAAGATACATTGTATGTGTATCTTAAAAGTTAACTAGGAAAAGTAAAAAATAAAAGAATTCAGTTTGTTTAGTTAATGTACTTAAGATTCAAGATACAGGGAGCATTTAGTTGTTCAGTTTTTAGTAGTTAGCTCCTTATACTTTTTAAAAGGCTTTAGTGTACTTTTAAAAGCTATCTAACCTGCGTCAAAGAACATGAACACTGGGATAATCTTCCTAGTTGTCTCTTATGGATTTATCAAAATATTGGTGTGGAAGAAGAGGAAGGTGACCCATTTTAATGTGGGCTGTATTTTTAAAAAGATATTAAATCCACATCTCAGACTGACTGTATCATTAAATTTGAGTGGATCATCCAGAGACCAGAGTGAGATACTTAGGCATTTCTTTTGAGAGGGTGTGTGTACATAGCTATCAAGTGAAAAGTGGTCTGGTAAGCTTCACTAGTTAAATGAGAGATTTTGTTTCTTTATGTTGTATTTTAGAAATGTCTTTGCATGGCTCATTAGTTTCTTATAATGTATAGAATATAATTTTTTGTTTTCTATAAATGTGTGCATTATATAGCTGTATGTTTATTTCATCTTTTAGAATGACCAGGTTCTTCAGGGCTTCTCGGTGGACAAAGGAGAATTCACCTGTCCTCTCTGTAGACAGTTTGCTAACAGTGTTCTTCCTTGTTATCCTGGGAGCAATGTGGAAAATAACCTTTGGCAGCGTCCTAATAACAAAAGCATAAAAGACCTCATAAAGGAAGTGGAGGAGCTGCAGGGACGGCCGGGAGCTTTCCCAGTAAGCATCAGTGTAAGACAAAAATATCCTCACAAATTCATCTCTGCTTTTCAGCCTTTCATTTTCTTTCAGGATCTAAATTCTCTGGACTTGTATACATTGAGTAGAAATTAAAGGTTTCTTCTGATTTTGGATATTAAAAAAATAAAAATAATAGAAGATATTATCAGAGATGTCCTAGTTGCTAAGACAAAATGCCTTACACCTAAAACTTAAAGGCTCCTGATTTAGAAGTTTTTCTTTGTGTGATCAGCCAGGCTTGCATGGTAGAGGGACATGGTGGAGGAGAGCTGCTCAGGGCATGGCAGAAAGGAAGCAGAGAGACTGAAAGAGGAGCTGGGGAGGGAGATAAACCCTTTTAGTTCTTGCTCCCACTGACCACCTCTTCTGACCAGCTCTCATCTCCTAGCAGCAAGTCAGCTATAAGTCCCATAATCCAGTCATCTTCCAAAAGCCCTGCCAATGAGCACATGAGATTCTTGGGAGACACAGATATGAACTGTAACATTATACTTTTCCTTAGTGTAAATCATTATAGTTTTAATATACATCTGGAAGATCATGAAATCCTATGAGTTTAGATATTGTTAGGTTCTTGCAAGATTAAATATTTAAGAACAAAGCCAAACATACTGTATATGTAGACAAGTAGCTTAGTGATGGGGAAGCATTCTGAAAATAATTATGTCAGTAGGTCATTTTGTCTCTGCATGAATATCATAGGGTGTACCTATGGAAACTAAGATAGTCACGATATGCCAAAATCTTAAGGGACCACCATGGTATATGTGACCTCTTGCTGACTAAATGCAATGCATGAATATACATTGCAGTGTAAAGCACAATGTCATCACTTTAAAAATATCTGGATTAAGTGCATTAAAATCATGGTGATAGATTTACACATACATATATTTGTGTATTTGCTAGGTGTGTATTAGAAAAATGTATTGTGTGGCTATTCACCGTAAGTCATTCTACTTTACTAGGAGTTTGGTATAAGTGAATCTGTTTTTTGTCTCATCTAGTAGGATTCATTTGGGTTTCTCTTTCACTAGATTTATGATAGGTCTCTGAGAAGTGACAGTGGTGCCTCCTTTATGGAGTAAATTTTAAAAAACCATGAATATTTGACTTCTGAAACAGAAATTCATACATTAAACCTACTCGAAAGATTCATCTTCTGACAATTTGTATTCCTAAGTAAAGACTAATTTAGAATCTATGATTTTTTTCTTTTTGTAAATTTTGTATTTTATTTGCTTAAAATGTGTTACATATGTGTACCAATTCCACACAAAGAATGTAAACATTGTGTATTGCTGTGTTTGCTTTAGCAGCATATATACTAAAATTGTATACTGCGAACACATCCTAATAAAGCTATTAAAATTTTTATAAATTCACTTTTCAGATAAAAATATGTTTAAGGGACACTGGCATTACTCTTTAAAAATTAATTTAATCAGTGGCATAAGCGCCTGCCTTGCAAGCAGGCAGTTGTGAGTTCGATCCCCGGTACCGATAAAAAAGAAAAAGACAAAAAAAAAAAAAAAAAAAAAAAAAGTGAAAAAAAATTAATTTAAATGGAAGTTTTTTCATTGAAAAACCATGAAACCATGAAAACTGTTATGAAATATTTTAATGACAATCTGTTGGCTTAGAATATAGTATGTGGTTAATTTGTAGCTGGATTTTAGTATTATCACAATGTAGACTTAGAATAAAAGATTATAAAAGAATGTATTTTTCACTGGTTTTATCTTTTGTGCACTAAATGTACTTACAGTGGATAGTTAACATTTATTTTGACCTCTGACTTTAACTTTCTAGTATATTCACATGATAAATATTTTAGGCTGTTAATAAAGAAAATGAATATAAACTTTATGTATATTTTTGCATTTTTTATAGTCAGAAACCAACTTAAGTAAGGAAATGGAGTCTGTAATGAAAGATATAAAAAATACAACTCAGAAGAAATACAGAGACTATAGCAAGACTCCGGGCTCACCAGACAATGATTTTCTTTTTATGTACTCTGTTGCTAGGTAGGTATATGAAATATATATTTTTGTATTTACTTATTACTAATTATTGGTTTTACTGTACAGTGAATCTTTTTATTACCACTTATTTAAAGATAGGATATATATTTTTAATATTGGTTGAAAATATGATTTCTTAAGACTGTAAACTTGTACTTTTCCTGTATTTCCTGAAGAGTTTTTATACTTTAATGGAATATTTAGAGAAGTACTATTTAGCATTATAGAACATTTGGGGAAAAGTATATTATTAATATTTTGGGATGGATTGGCACTTTAAAGCATAGGAGTATTGTAGATGAAGTCCTGTCAAAAAGTGAGAATATTAAGATCTAAAACGTAATGTGAATGTAATGTGTTAAACAATTTTTAATTTATAGAAAAAAACCCAGTAAGAAGTAGAACTGCATTCTTTGTTTCCTTTAACCTAATGAGAGATCTAGTTATATAATGATAGCTGACAGGTAGCTTAGGAAACCAATTAAGAAGAAGGAAGCAAGAGACCAGGCATGGCCTAAGTATTGACATGAATAGGAGATCAAGAAAACAGTAACTCTGGGTTTCTTATCTCTCAGATTAGGAAAGATTAGTCTGAGTAGGTATTAAACACATAGAATAGATTTATATGGGAATTTTAGAGAATTTAATTGAGTGAAAATAGAATCATAAAAGAAGTAAGTAGGGGAGCAGCTTGTAGGGTGTCGTAGGCCCCTGAGTATCTCTGAGAACAAACCTCATGTGTTGTCCAAATAACAATGTAAGAGGTAAGAGTGTGAGAGAGAATATGTTTTGAGATATGTTTGCAGCAAGATCATGGTGGAAGAGGATTAAAACTTGGAGTCAAGGTTTAGTGTTTTTTCAATTATTCTTTTTTTTTCCTTCTCTTTGTGCAGCTATTATAAAGGTCATATTATGCACACAGAACATTTTCTCTGCCTCATGCTTCAGAGCAGAGAATAACAACAGAGTAAATAGAACCCAGGGAAAATGGAGTCCAACTTAGAAAACTTGTAACAAACAAGCTAAAACTCAAGATAAGGAATACTAGTCTTTGAGTATGCAATGCTAGATAAGGGTTGCTCTAAAAGGATCTAATACATTGGAAAGTGATTTACTCATTTGCGTATTTCTAGACTTTTGTTTTTTCTGAATGCTTAGCGAGAGGATAGGATAGTTCTTGTTTTGTTTCTGGAGAGTTACCAGTTATTGCATACTCGTAATAACATATATGGTACTTGTATAAAAATTCAACTGAATGTAATTCAACTTCACTAAAATTACAGATTTACGCAAAATTTTGGTACAATATTGTAATTATAACATAGAAGATTGGGTTGAATGTAGAACAACTCAGTTATGTTTAACATATACATATATAATATACACATTTATGTTGCTCATATATTTATGTCTTTGCATTGTTAAAACTGACCTTTTAAAGAAAATTCTGATTGAAGATTGAGTGGAAATGATCTATGCTTGAAATTTTTCTATAGTATGATAATTATATTTAAATATGCCATAGTTTGACATTCTAGACCCTTATTTCTTGCCTTAACTGTAAAGAAATACAAAATACAGTTTGTCATGATAATATGAGACCCCTTAGATCAACATATTTTGGTTTTTCTTCTTTATAGAGAATCAGGGATAGATGGCATATGCTGTTTACTAAGAGTATACAGATTAGAGAAACAAAAACTATGTATTAACCTCTCCGCTTCTCTAATTGCTAATGATAAGCTCTAATACAGCAAGACAATGATTTTGAAACAATCCTGACTGTTGGTTGGAATTATCTAGTTAATTGGTTGGAATTGTCTAGTTAATTGCAAAGATCTCACAGTGAGGTTGCAGTGCCCTCTCTTTAAGTTTTACTTGATGGTTACAATGAAAAGAGGCAACAAACAAATTGATTAACAAGTATATCTTTAGGTAAGATATACTTGTCTTGAGAGAAAGTAGAAATTATCTTAAGTCTAACATTTAACTATTTCTTAGGTATTTATGACCCACAGAAAAATTTATTCCTAAAAAGATGGCAATTAACATTTTAGCAGTATTTCAGTATTTAAGTAAAATATTTAACAACAAACTTACTTCGAATTATTTAAATTTTGAATTAAATGTAATTCTTAAATATATAATCCTTCAAAATTTGCAGATTTATTTGTATTTGGCTTTTGTAATTTGAATGGAATAAAATTCTAGTTTCATAGAACTAATTTTCTTCCCTTAAAAGAAATAAATTTGTTTGTTCTTCAGGGAGCTTGAATTTTTGATGTCTGGAAACAAAATATTTCTGGTGGCTAACCAGCCTGGAAAGCTATTTCTTTAGTAAATCTTTTGAGATTTCATTTTTTCAGAAGGGCAATACATATTTGTTTACATGGAGAAGCTTTGGAAGATTTTCTGAGGGCAACAGAGAAAAATTGCTGGAATATCTTTTTAAAATTAATTTAAAAATTAATCAAAATCACTTATTCAAGTTTTAATGTTTTTCCAAAATTTCCATTCTGTTGCAAATATGTCATTCAAATGGATTATGGAAAGTTAATTCTGGGGGAGAAAGTTTTCTTCACTTCAATACCAATTCATTAATTATAGACACAAAGAATGACATAAATTTCAGTAATTGATTTTTCCAAGGATTTTTGGACCCAAGTTGTGTATAGCCTAGAGACATTGGTGAGTAGCATTTAGCCTTTATTTTGTGAGAAAAATGGAAATGGAAAGATAGCACATGAGTATATGAGATTTAGATGGATGGGCATCTTTAAATCAAGAGTGTGAAAGTACTTAGTAGGTGAATGCACCTACCTTCTCAAATTAGTTGTATTGTGAGTCTAAACTTTGTAAGCCAAATAAAAAGAATGCTTGCTATTCTTTTTAAAAATATACTCTTCTAAAGTCTTTTTTGGCAGGGGCTCACTGCTGGGTTTAAGGAGTATAAAGCTCAGCAAAATGAAGATTATAAGCCACAGGGACTGAGGAGAAGTTTACACTTAGTTACATGTGAAAGTAAAGAAGTTATCTTTCCTGTAATTTTTAAAAATACTTTGCTAGGTACTATTGAGGATTTCAAAGGCGTATATGAAGGAATCTTTGTTTTCCAGAAATTTGCAACTTGGTTGGAGATAGGAAACTAAGGCCACTGTATAAAACAGAATATAATGCTTTTTAAATTGTCTGGGGAAAAGTTGTAGAACTTCAAAAACGAAGATAACCAAATTAAAAAATAAAATGTATGCAATTGCTTCTTTTCCGTCTTAGGAAGCATTCCTGGAAGAGCCAGAATATAAGCTCCAACTTTTAGGTTAACAGAGGCAGTGCTATGGATGAAAGTAGTTTCCAATCTACCTTGAAATTGAGCTTCTTGTTCAACAGTAAGGTAGTACGTTCAGGGCTTGAACCCAGATCTTTTTTCAGAGCCTTTACCCCTTTCACTATATCAGTGTGAGTTAGAGCTAAAAAGAGGTGGGAGGAGGGAAACAACATTTGTTTTCATATTTTGCCTCTAAAAATAACAGTGCTGAAGGAGATAGAAGGCACACCTTGGTCATGCAAAAAGAAATTGAGAGTGTAGTTAGAGGGTTTTTATGAGGATATACAGTATATTTACGTGGCCACTGTGATAGACTTTTTAGCAGTTTTTCTCATCAGTTTTTTTACTATCAAGAGATTTTTCTCTTTTTGTTCCAAACCAATTATTATTATTATTATTATTATTATTATTTTTTTTTTTTGAGGCAGGCTCTTACTTTGTAGTACAGGCTGGTCTTGAACTCATTATGTAGCTCAGGCTGACCACAAACTTGCAGTAATCCGCCTGTTTCAGCCACCTGAGTCCTGGGATTACCGGCGTGTGCCACAGTTCTAAACTAATTTGAATATATTTGTGTTAGAAAGTGTATAAAATAGAACATATACTTTTCTTCGAGAACAAAAAGTGCAGGAGAAACTCATTCCCAACATACTTTAATTTTTGCATTATACATTCAGAAAGAGAAACAGAGTATTGTATTGTGATTTTCTTTTTTTTTTTTAATCTTTTTATCGGTACTGGGGATCGAACTCACCACTGCCTGCTTGCAAGGCAGGTGCTTATGCTGCTGAGCTAAATCCCCAGCCCCCTGTATTGTGATTTTCAACAGTGAGGGGTGCCAAAGTGTGGTAGCCCGTGCTTGTGAATCCCATTATATTGGGAGACTGAGGCAAGAGGAGTGCAAGTTTGATCCCAACCTGGGCAGCTCAGGCCAGTGGGAAGGGCCTGGGTTCAATTCCTAGTTCTGCACAAATAAACAAAAACCCCAAACAAAAAACTGTCATGGGTGATAGACATGGAGCATGTGACCATTTTCTGTGTTGTAAATGAAGTAAGAACATGTTGATGGAAAGGTTCTCTGATACTGATTTTTTTACAGTCCTAGATAGTATTACATATTAACACTTTGGTTAGGTAGTTAGTGTTTTTAATACAGAAGGAGTTTTGTGCAGGACAGGAGATCTTCCAAATTAATCTGAAATAATCTGAATAAGTTAGAATTAGTAGTTTTAAGTATCCTCTAAAATGAAATTCCTAGTAACATATTTGCTATTCTCTAAAGTATATGTTTGGTGATTGAATAAACAGAATTGTTCTTATATTTTAGTGAATATTTTTGCAAACATGGTGAAATAAAAATTGACATTCTGTTTCTAACATTCATTCTTAAGAATTGTTCATGTTTTCGGTTAGCACATTTAAAAGTACTATCTAGGAAATCTTAGTTTTTATAAGAGAATATAGCCATTAATTTTTTTCTACAGATTAGGCAACAGAAGATTTGTGAAAACAAAATGTATTGATCTCATTTCTATTCCCTTGATGAAGGAACACATGCTGGTCTCCGTTCGCTTTCTGTCCACTAGTATGAAATCCTTGTCCCTGCTTCCTTGCTGGTAGGTTTTTAGAAGTTCAGTGAGCAATGCAAATCGCTGAAGGGTGGAAAATCCCTGGTCACATAGAGGCCTTATCAGCAGCAGCCAGATGGAGCTCTGAGCGGGAACATTAGCAGTGTTAATTGCTTCTCTTCCCCAAGAGAAAGGATTAAAGCATCCCTTTAGAAATGGGTGGCCATGTGCAGATTTAGGAATATTAATACAGTTTGTAAGTAAATATATATGCAAATATCATTTCAAAACATTCTGTGTTCAAAATATAAGAAAAATCAATTTTAAATGTTTTGTTTTAAATAAGATACAATCACTTGTATTTATTTGAAAAGAATAAACTTGAAAGTTAGCTTTTTTTTAAAAAGGGGAAGATATCTCATTATTAATGACAAATACATGTCTTTGCTATAAACCAGTTAATTGAGTTTTGGTTGTAGAAAAATGGCTTGTAAATACTGGTGAAGTAAAACACAAATTATAATCCAGAACTTTATTATTTTGGCATAATTTGTTTTTTTACTCTTTTTAGTAAATCTTTAGATTTCTGTATTAATTTGAGTTTTGAAATGTCAGTTCACTAATTATTGCTATTCGGTTAATAATAATTACATAACTTGCAATTTCAGATTCTATGAACATACTGATGTTTACCAATGTCAATAAATACTGTATTTTAATAAAAATGTAATTTTAGAAGTTTGTACAGAGCGCTGTTATTATACTTTGTTCATAGCGACTTTGATGTTAGTGATTTTGTTTCTTACTATTTATTTCCAAATGCCATCTAAGCTCCAAGAGTGATAACCATTTCTCTGTTAGGAAAATTGATATGCTCTTATGTTTTGTATGACAGTACCTACCTACTCAGTGGTTGACATTGGAGTACAAATTCTTTCATCAGATTCATATGCAGATTTATTAATATTAAATATGTTGCAGTTTTTTCCTAAGGCCTAGTTTTTAGTTATTTGTCTACAGCTGAGACTTTGCAACAATGACATGATGATGTGTGCAACTTTTTTGCAGGTACAAATACGAACATACAAGTAAGGATGGATAAATTTGTTCTTTTCATTTTTAAATATCAGATAAAATACGATTATTACTGATATTGCATAAACTGCTTTTACAAATAATAAAGTTGGAATTCAGCCATAACAATAAAATAAACTAAAAAGGATCTTTTCAGCCTAATGACTGAGATATGTTTTAATTCTTTACTTGCAGAACCAATTTGGAACTTGAATTGATTCATAGAGGAGGCAATTTGTGTTCTGGTGGTGCAAGCACAGCTGGCAAAAGGTCTTGTTTAAGTAAGTTGAATTGTTAAATTTTAAAAATCTGTTCGTGTAAGCTGTGAAAGCATATGCAGGCAAAGTGGTTTTTTGATGTTTTTTCAAATTTTGATTATGTTAATATATGATCAGTTTTGATAGTAATACATATTTTGCATTTTAAGTGCTCAGTCTTGTACTTAGAGGAATCATATGAATAGCTGTTTTGGTTCTAAGATTGCTCAGCATAGGTCATATTAAATGGTCAGATTTATTTTAGTTCACAACTAAATTATTATCTTCTGGTATAAAAATTGTCCTCAAATTAAGTTTTTTAAAAGACTTTTATATTAAGTTAATTTAAGGAAATCTTTTCACCTATTAATTTCTATTGTGCATATTTGGATATATGTATTAATATATTGGAATTGTAGATGTTTGCTTTTAATTATGTATATATTTTATAAAAATAAGCATGATTCTTCAATATTGTGTGAAAGTGTATTTGACTTACAGTAGGTTTTTCATGAGCGTAGTTTTTCATGCCACCACTGTTTACTCACTGTTTAGAGAATTAATGTGAATACTCTAGTATATTTAGAGGTATACCATAGCAAAGCACTGGTGTTGAAATGTTACCTAATGTGGTTTAGGAAAAAACATTGCTTAAAATACCTAATATAACCTTTTGAAAAATGAGTATACTTTCTCAAATACTAAAAAATTTTAAAGATTATCCATATATACTGGCTTTTTAACAAAATGTGTGTTAATTCAAAAAATTAACTATGTAATTTGGATTGACTGCAAATCAAAAGATTGAACAAAACATGAAATTTTTCTTTCCTTTTTGGTACTGGGGATTGAACTCACGACCTTGTGCCTGCCAAGCAGGCGCTTGTGCCGCTAAACTAAAGTCCTGGCTGGTGAAATTCCTGACATAAAGACACAAACATGAAATTTTAACTTATTTTAAAAATTTCTATTATAATTTTAATATTTATTATGATTATCAATTTCTAGAACTTAAGTTTAAGAAGTTTTTTTTATTTTAAATGATTTCTTAGTGTATTTTGAGCCCTTGAAATATGTACTTAAATTTTGTTTATAAGCTATAAGGGGGATATTGTAGTTATAAAGGATTTTTAGTTTGTAATCTGCTTGGATTAATACATGCAATCACTTTAGTTGCATAAATTATTTTTCTTGTTAATCTAGTTTTGACTTATGCTTGGAATTGACCATTAATATTCTAGAAACTGTTATATTAGTGTTTAGAAAGGAATTTAGTGTTTTTTTAAAATTCACTGCATTTTTTTCTTTGAAGCACATAAACTTATTCAGAGGGTTATAAATGATGTTATTGAGAATCCTGAAAGTAGTAATAAAATTCTAGTGGCATCTACTTCAATAGCAGACTCAACTTTAAGTTATTAAATTAATAGTTATTTCCAGTTTTTTTGGCTTGCTTTCCCTTTTAATGAATAAGCATTTTTTAATGTGTCAGTACAGGAAAGATCATGGTAAAGTTGATTCTAAATATAAATTAACACTGTGGTTATTTTTCATATGATTTATTATTCAGTTGCTTAAGATGTTATATATACTTTATTTTTTGTAGTTTTCACCTTTCCCTCCCTTTCCTTTTTTTTTTTTAATTTTATTTAAAAAAGTTTTTTTATTTAAAGAAAGATTAAACAAAAGAGAAAATGAGTAGAAAATAATACATACTTTCAAAGAAAGAATAAACAGTAAGAAATCACCAGTTGATTAAATAGTTATTCAAAGATACAAAAGTAGAGCATATAAAGTGGGGCTTCAAACAGCGAGACTGCAGCCAGTTCTGTTCAACAAAAAAAATCACTCTGAGCAAAGAATAAGAGTATTGCTGGGTTTCACATTATGATACTCCTGGTTCAGCACTGGGTACTGTAGTGTCTCTTTTTCTTCAAAGTATTTATTCATTTCATCATCTGTCATAAGATCAGTTCTCATAAACTGTTTATTGGTTCTACGCATGCATGAGTCCTAACATGTATTTCTATCCTTTTTATATTAGAGGGAGGAACAAAACAAAGCAAGACAAAACAAAACATACTCCTATACACACATGAAATGAAAAAGACATATAAGACCACTGTACAAGGACGAATTCCTAGAAAAACATGAAATGAAAAAGACATGTATGACCACAATATTAGGTGATCTACAGTAGTTACTATGCTTTCCCTTGTTATTTTCAATAGAATTGTTTACATCATCAGATATAATATAATTGAACATAGCATTACATAGCTATTTTAATAAAAACACAACTTTGGAGACTTTGTAGGACTTCGAAAGCAGTTAATAATCAAACTGGAATCTTTTACATCTTGTCATCTTCAGAGTAGTTGCCTCTACTCTTAGACTCAATACTATCAAGCATACCAATTCGAATAAAAACAGTCAAGGCAAAACAGCGGTCTAACAAACCAGCTTCAAATAAGATTAGTCATAGTAAGACAATGTAAGTAATACAGGGTTTCAGTTTAAGTTAATAGGAAATGAAGGATATTTACCATAGTATAGCCTGCTATTTTTCCCATAGCTGTCTGTGCCCTCAAATCTAGTATGAGTAGGCAGACCGGAACAAAATATAATCAAACTTAACAGAGCGATAAGACTAATGTGGTTTTTAAATCCTGATACACTATTAATAATGTCCTCTGCCTTCCTTTTTTAGGCAGTTCCTCCCCTTTCCCTTTTTCAGGGTGCTTTGTATATTTTGGGTCCCACTAACTCCTTTAGTCTTTAGATTAGGGGGACAACCTGTTATCTATCTTAGTGGTGCTAAACCTTTTTACGTCTGAGCTTGATCTTGAGCTGTATTCCTTTACTTACTAAAGCCACAGGTTTTCCTGCCTTATAGCTGAGTAGCTCTCCACTGCACAAAAGTGTCATTACTTTCCAACCTATTTGCAGCTGCTGGACAAGTTGTCCCGATTTCTCTCTAGTTTACTGTCACATAGAGCATCGCTTTCTCATCTTTCACTTTCAGTTTATTCACCCTCTTTCAGGTTGAGCATATTTCCCATTCGGAGCATCTCAGTGGATCTTGCCTCCTAATCTACTCTGCCTGTGTTTCTTTTTGTTAGTGTATCAAGGCTATCTATATTAAAGATTATAGCCCACTTTCTCTGCCTCATCTCTGCTATTCTGTTTTTCTGCTATTATTTGTCCACGTTACCCCTTCACTCCACTGTCTGCCCTGTTCATTGAGTCCTCTCTGCCCTGTTGCTAGAATGCTAGTATTTTTCTTTTTTTTCTCTCTTTCTCTGGAGTGTCCTTCAGGATTTTTTGTAGGGTTGGATTGGTGGCCATGAACTCTCACAGTTCCTCCTTGTCTTGAAAATATCTTATTTCTCCATTAATTTTGAGAGAGAGTTTTTCTGGGTATATCAATCTGGGTTGGAGGTTATTTTCTTTCAGGGCTTGGACTATTTCCTGCCAGGCTCTTCTCGATTTGAGAGTTTGTGTTGATAAGTCTGTCATTATTTTGATGATTTTTCCTTTGTAGGCAATCTGCTTCCTTTCTCTGGCAGCTTCTAACATTCTGTTCTTATGGTGGATTTCTGGGATCTTGATTATTATATGTCTGGATGTAGATCTGTTTTGGTTGTAGGTGGCTGGAGTTCTGTATGCCTCATTTATCTGGATATCATTTCTTTTTCCTATGGTTGGGAAGTTCTCCTTAATTATTTCTGTGAATAGTCTTTGTAATTCATTTGCTTCTTTGTAATTCACTCCTGCTTCTTTGTTCACGTTTTTTATTCTTAAGTTATAGATCTTCTTGTCATCTAGCCTTTGAATTGTTTCTTCCCAGTTCCTTGTTATTTTTAAGAGATCTTTTCTTTCACAATCACACATTATAAATCTCTCTTCAAGTTTCAAAAGGCTAATTTTAGTTTCTTCAAGGCATTTTGCCAGCTTTCAATGGAGTTTTTAGTTTCCTGTAATCTCTTTGGATCTGTTTTATGTATTGTAGGTTTTGTTTATATTCTTCATCAAAGGTTTCTCTTCCTTTTCTGGGTTCCTCTGTTCTTCCATTTGTGTTTTCTTGGGAGGGCCTTAGCGTTTCTTTAATTAATCTTTTTATATCTTGCCTCACTTGGATTAGAACGTCAGTTATAAGTTCATCTATGAGGTCATGAAGGTATTTCTTTATGTCCGCTGATGTTGTGGCTAATATTGCATGATTGCTGCACTGGTTCTCTTCTGTATTTACCTCTCCTGAGCTTATTTTCCCAGGGTTAGTGGCTGGAGGTTTTTTTTTTTTTTTTTTTTTTTTTTTAATCTCTTGCATGTTTCTGTTTTCTTTCAGACAGGTGTGTTGTGGAGGTCACTGGCCCTCTCCATATTGCTTATGGTTTTTCTGAAGGGTGCTGCCTGGTGTTTTACTGCCCTTTCCAATTTGCTCTTATCTGATTATTCTTTTCTGATGACCTAAGAGAACAAATATCTTAGTTCCAAGTAGATCTTGCCCTGAGTGTTGAGATTTTAATTAAATGTACAAATCCTTTTGCCACTGAATTAGGGGAATCTGTTGGATTTGAAGTACTTTCTGAGTCTTTGTTGGAAACAACTTGGAAGTTGTTGCATGGATGAGCAAACAAAAATAAATGCATGTTGAGGGCTGCTTAAGCATGAGAGACATAAAAACAGCCTTAAGGTAGATATTTTAATAGTGATAGCTACTGATACGGGGGAATATAACTCCCAACCTACTGGATGTCTGGTACGAGTTCGTGTTCTCTAAAATAGAAAAATTAATTTTAGGAACAACGTAGGTTAAGAGAAGAATATATTTATTGAGACAAAGAAAGCTTCCGTCTGAGAGAGACAGAAGGGATCCCAAGTGAGTTGCCAAGGACTGTCTTTTCTAGAACTTTATAGAGTAAAACCACAAAGTGAGGCAGATCTAAGATGGGGAAAACATGGGAACTCACAAGATGGGTATGAGGTGGGACAGAACTATGGTCAACCAACAAGATTAATTGCTTATTGGAAATGTGCTTTAATGAAGTTGACAGTTTTAATCGCATCCTGTGAAATGTTAAGTTTAGGTGATGTTTTTCAGCTAGCCAGCATTTCTCTATGGATGACACAATTTGTGGACTCACATTCAGAAGTGAGCTCTTTGACCTGAATAGTGAAACCAGAAAGCCATCCAGTCATGGCAGCTGCTCTGTCTGTACACATACTGACACAAAATTAAATAAGATATTTACAATTTTTATAAAATGTCTACTTTCCCAAGAATCAGAAATCAGTGAAAATACAGAGTGGATGTTACGTATCTTAGAGAACTTGGCAAAGACCGAAATATTATATGTAGGCAGAATTTCATTTTGAATATCATCTTATTTTGTAGTTAAAGCAATTTGTTCTTGTGAAGATTGGATTTTCCTTTTGTAGCCTTTAGATACTGATAACGTCAAATGTATACAAAGGAAGAACAGTGCAGGGAACTGCCACAACTTCACCTTCCAGTCATAGCCATCATCACATTGCTTCATCTGTATCCGCAGCCAGTTTGCCTTCTGAAGCTGGATTATTCTGAAGAGTATTCACATAGCCTATGATTTCATCTGTAGGTTTTTTCATTATGTATCTATAAAAGATGAGAGATCTTTTCTTTATATATATATACTTATTTCTAGAATTTCCATTTGATTTTTTATGGTTTCTATTTCCTTTGTTGAGATTTCCCACCTCTTCACTCACTATGTCCATTTTTTCCTTTACATACTTGGATATATATATATATATATATATATATATATATATATATTTTTTTTTTTTTTTTTTTTTTTTTGTATCGGGGATTGAACTCATGCCCTCATGCTTGCCAAGCAGGCACTTGTGCTGCTGAGCTAAACCCCTGGCCTCTTGGACATATATTTTATAATAGCTTGTTTAAAGTCCTTGTCTGTTTTATAATTTGGGTTATCCCAGGATCTGCTTCTGTTTTATGTACTGCTTTTACCCTTTGATTAAAGATTATATTTTTCTGCTTTTTCAGATATTATGAATATTTAATTGTGTATGTGACCTAGTGGATAATATCTTGGGGAGATTGTGCTGTTCTGGCAGGCAATTAATTAAATTACTGGCAAATCAGTTTGATTTTGCTAGGCTTGGTTTTATTCTTTGTTATGGAAGGTCCATTTATATTTTGCCTTTTGTGTGTGTGGGGGGGGGGAGCTTACTGTAGTGCAGAAGTCAGAAAAATTTTCTGTGAAAGGACAGCTAATATATACCTTAGGCATTTGTAAGCCTTGGTGGCAGCTTCTCAGATCTACCTGTGGAGCACAAAAGCAGTGACAGTATGTAAACAAATGAACATAACTGTTTTATAAAGTGTATTATTCAAGGTTTTACTAGCGTGAACAGATATAACAGGAGATCTATAGATGTAAAACAAACAAGATTGGCTTATGATGGTCAGCCACAGAGTTCACTGAGGAAGTGTGCAGAGGTGTCTACACACTGGAGGCCGAAGGATTCAATCCAAGGTCTGGAGTTCACCCTATTGTCTTGTGCAAGTCCACACCGCAGGCTGAGGGGTCTGTGACAGAAGGCCAAAGGCTCTACAATGAGAGGCTGAAGATTCTGTGCTGGAAAGCTGAAGGGACTACACTGGAAGCCAGGAGACAAGGTCCAAGCCAAAGGTGAAGACTGGAGCTTCTCCCAAGAATGGAAGACGTTTGTCCTTCCTCCTTCTCTTTTATACCTCCAGGTGATGAGCCACCCTAGGGTGGGTCTTCTTTCACATCCTTGGGTTTTGAGTTGCTAAACCCATTTAGTTAAGCTTTTATTTTATTTTATGTTTTTTGAACGTAGCATTACATAGCTATTTTAATAAAAACACAACTTTGGAGATGTTTTAGGACTTCGAAAGCAGTTAATAATCAAACCGGAATGGGTATCTTTTACATCTTGTCATCTTCAGAGTAGTTGCCTCTACTCTTAGACTTGATAGTATCAAGCATACCAAATTCGAATAAAAACAGTCAAGGCAAAACAGCGGTCTAATAAACCAGCTTCAAATAAGATCATTCATAGTAAGACAATGTGAGTAATACAGGGTTTCAGTTTAGTTAATAGGAAATTAAGGATAGTTACTGTGGTATAACCTGCTATTTTTGAAATAGCTGTCTGTGCCCTCAAATCTAATATGAGTAGACAGACTAGAGCAAAATAAAATTAAACTAAATAGATAAGATTACTGTGACTTTTAAATCCTGATACATTATTAACAATGTCCTCTGCCTTCCTTTTTTAGGCAATTCCTCACCTTTCTCTTCTCAGGATGCTTTGTATATTTTGGGTCCCACTAGCTTCTTTAGTTTTTAGATTAGGGGGCCAAGCTGTTATCTATCCAAGTGTTGCTGAACCTTTTTACCCGTGAGCTTGATCTTGAGCTGTACTCCTTTACTTACTAAAGCCACAAGGTTTTCCTTCCTTCCAGCTGTGTAGTTCTACACTGCCCAAAATGTCATAACTTTCCAATCTATCTGCAGCTGCACCATGAGTTGTCCCTGTTTCTCTCTAGTTTCCTGTCACATAGAACATCGCTTTCTCATCTTGCACTTCCAGTTTATTAACCCTCTTTCAGGTTGAGTATATTTCCTATTCAGAGCATCTCAGTGGATCCAATCCTGCCTCTTAATCTACTCTGCCTGTTTTCTTTTTGTTAGTGTATCAAGGCTATCTATGTTAAAGATTATAGCCTACCTTCTCTACCTCATCTCTGCTATTCTATTTTTCTGCTATTATTTATTCACTTTACTCCTTCATTCCACTGTCTGCCCCATTCATTGAGGGCTCTCTGCCACTGTTGCTAGATATATTTTTTTCTCTCTCTCTGGAATGTCCTTCCAGTATTTTTTTGTAGGGTTGGGTTGGTGGCCGTGAACTCTCACAGTTCCTCCTTGTGTTGGAAATACCTTATTTCTCCATTAATTTTGAGAGAGTTTTTCTGGGTACATCAGTCTGGGTTTGAGGTTATTTTCTTTCAGGGCTTGGATTATTTCCCCCCGGCTCTTCTCTGTTTGAAAGTTTGTGTTGATAAGTCTGTCATTATTTTGATGATTTTCCTTTGTAGGTGATCTGCTTCTTTTCTCTGACTGCTTTTAATAGTCTGTTCTTACGGTGGATTTCTGGGATCTTGATTATTATATGTCTGAATCTATCTGTTTTGGTTGGAGGTGGCTGGAGTTCTGTAGGCCTCATTTATCTGGATATCATTTTTTTCCCTCTACTTGGGAAGTTTTCCTTAATTATTTCTGTGAGTAGTCTTTGTAATTCATTTGTGGTTACTCCTGTTTCTTCACTCACATTTTTTATTCTTAAGTTACAGATCTTCTTGTCATCTAGCCTTTGAATTGTTTCTTACCAGTTCCTTGTTATTTTTAAGAGATCTTTTCTTTCACAATCACACATTATAAATCTCTCTCCAAGTTTCAAAAGGCTAATTTTAGTTTCTGTCAAGGCATTTTGCCAGCTTTCAATGGAGTTTTTAGTTTCCTGGCAATCTCTTTGGATCTGTTTCATGTATTGTAGGTTTTGTTTATATTCTTCATCAAAGGTTTCTCTTCCTTTTCTGGGTTCCTCTGTTCTTCCATTTTTGTTTTCTTGGGAGGGACTTAGCTTTTCTTTAATTAATCTTTTTATATCTTGCCTCGCTTGGATTAGAATTTCAGTTTTAAGTTCATGTATGAGGTCATGAGAGGTTCTGCACCCAGTGACCTAGGAAGCTGTGATCTTCTTTAATCTCAAGATGTTATATATACTTTAAATAAATTTTCTTGAAAGTCATTTGTGTAGTATCCAGTGTTTATTGTATAAGGCTCTACTATTTTGCTGGTATATATAAACTTAATGGTTTGGTTATTTATTAAAATCTAATTCAGTTTAAGTTTGACATCATTGTTTCATAGCATGCCAGGCTGTTTGTTTTTCTTTTTCATTCTTTAGGTGGAAATTTAATAGGATTATTAAATAGAGTTCTACCATTTTTCTGAAATATTTTCATATGTCATTATTTTACTTTTCCTGTCCATTGTCACTGCCTTTTATATCTTAAATTTAAAGTGCCTTTTTTTCATCTTTGGGGAAAGTGACAGCTTCATTAATTAAAGTATAAGAGAAATTTTAATTTTATTATTTTAAGAATGCTATACTTTTGGAATAGATTTCCATCACAACTTTTGGATCCCAGGGTCTTACTTTGTAGTTCAGGCTGGCCTTGAGCTGAAGGTAATTCTCCTGCCTCGGCCTCCTGAGTGCCAGGATTAGGCATTCAGGCATGCACCACCATGCATAGTAATCAGGAAAAATTTTAATAAATTTTATCTGAAAAGGATTGAGCAATGCCTAAAATGAAATTATTGAGACACAGATATACACAGTGTATGGGGCATTTGAGAACAAAAAGAATATTAATGGCCAGTGAAAAGTAGTTGTTTTATTTTCCTACAGTAATGAAATTAAAATATTGCCTAATTTATACTGGGAATTCAAAAATGAAGTGAAACAATGCCATTCAATATATGTATCTTTAAACAATTTTAAATAGTTGAGTTAAAGTTACTAGTGTCCAATCAAAATAAAGAGTGTATTCCTAAATGTGTATCTGGGAAATTTTCACAGTAAAAAGTGAGCAACATTATTTCACATAGTAGCATACCATGGTATTTTAGTGATACTTTACCAGGAGCTGTGATATTAGGACCAAGAGTGGCTGCAGCTGGAGCAGGTGGCCGAGAAAGGTGAGGATAGGGTCATTTTTGAGTTAGTGGATATTTTGAGTGAAACCTAGACCTCAAATGAAGAAATCCTTAAGGAACAACATCTGACAATGAGTCTGTGTGGGTAACATGGAGTGTTCTCAGCACAGACCTAACTGAATTAGAGTGGCTACTTACTGTAGGCCTTGGGTCAAGACAGCAATTTTATACCTTCCTGCTGGTTCGGAAAGGAGTGTGTCAAATCAGAAGCAAACTGATTGTTCTTTAAAGACTGTATAAATTTGGCTTCCAAGAACCAAATGCAGTGAAGTAGAATTGTTACTTGAATTGGACATTCCTCATTATGAAGACCATACCTTGTGAAGCTTCCAGAGAGATTTGGAACCATCATTGGGACTCATATCTCAAACTGAAAGCATGAGTGAATTCCAGTTGTGTTTTAACTGCTGCGTTGCAGAGCAGCCTCAACCTAAGTAGTCCAGTTCAGTACAATGGCACATGAAAAACCAGATTTGCAAGTTTTGGAGGAGATCAGAATTGGAAATCATCAGATTACTCATGCACGGATGATGAAGATGATTTATTATGGTAAAATACATGTTTTCGTCACAGAAGAGTAGTATGAGTATCTGATGATGACAATGATTATGACAGTGAAGACGTCTACTTTGATATTGGCCATGTGAGCTTGTGACAGTAAAATGGAGCAAGAATCAACTGAGATGAACACAGGGAATGCAGAACTTTTGATTCAGATGAAGAAAACTGCAATGTGAGTACATATTTAACTGGTTGAAATGTTGCAAAATGGCCACTCAACCAAATGGAACAATCTAAGGTAGAGCTAGGTTCAAAAATATAGTGATGACCTTGGCAGGGGTGAAACATATTGGATAGAGTGGCAGCACTGCTATTCAGTGTTGAAAATTGAAACAGATGAAATGCTACAAGATGCTGTGGCTGTACACAAAGGTTGAAGTGCAAGTAAACACCAATACAAAGGTGCTTATATATAAGCACATACTGAAAAATCTATCTATTGTATCTCACTAGCTGAACTGAAAAAGCATTTGTAGGTCTGCTGTACTTAGGAGGGATTTTTAATGGTGATTGCAGGACTTAAAAGACTTCTGGAAAACAGTGGGTCAAAATATAGCATAAAATTTATGCCCTTATAGATGGAAAGATTTATTATGCTTTCAATTTGAACATTTATCCAGGACTCAGCTATCAAGTTCTTATTCATATGATAATAAACCAAATAATTTGTGAACAGATCATCCTTCCAAACTAATTGGAATGTGACATTGAAATTGGTTTATCAATTTCCAATTGATGTTACATTTGCTAACAGAGCGCAAGTTGACCAGCACAGAAACTGTACACAAGAACAAAGCAGAAGTCCCAGATGAAGTGTTGGAATTTGAAAACAGAATTGTATAGTATAGTCTTTAAATTTCAGAAAGATACATTACATTCGCCTCATGTGTGGCAAAGAAAAACTGGTACTGCTGATGTCAACATTTCGTCATGATGGAAATATTGCTGAGGAAACTTCAATGAAACAGAAACCTGACATGGAAACTTTCTACAACTAAACTAAAGGTGGAGTAGATGTTTTTAGTGAGTTATGCAGCAACTATGTCACTTACAAGCATCGACCAATGGTTGTGTTTTACTTGATCCTAAACGTGTGGTACAAATAGTTTGATAGCTAACAAAGAAAAGAAAAAGAACAAAATATCACAGAGAAAAGGATTTTCTTAGAGGATTGTGACTGAAACTCATAAAAGATCACTTTTGGCAGAGGAAACTCAAAATGTTTCTGCACAGAAAACTGCAAAATAGTTGCAGAGCACAGTGGTGAGCTAACCAGTATACAGGCAAGTGCAGCATCACAAAGACCAACAGGAAAATAAAATAGATGTTAACTGTACCCTACAAGAAAATACAGGAAAATGAAGCAAATGTGTTGTCAGTGTAAGTGATACTTGTGTATGGAACATGCAATTGTTTTGTGTGAAGACTGCCTTGGACATGAGTTGTAGCTAAGCTTATTTTTGCGGTAGATTTTGTTTCTGTTTACATTATAGTTCATCTTGGTTTTTATTTCCGATGTTATCTTTTAGCGTGTGTAAGCAAGTATACAACTAATATGAAAATGTTGATGTCTGTTCTAAGCACTCATTACACTTTTTATTTGTTTTGTTTTTTACCTTTTTGAGACACAATCTCACTGTGTAGCCTAGGTGGGCCTCAGACTCACAGCAATCACCTATCTCAGCCTCCCAAGTGTTGGGATTACAGGCATGTACCACCATGCCTGGCTCCTTACACATTTGATGTTTTATTTTATTGGCATCATATTTCCCTACAAAGTACTTGTTGTACGATGTAGTAGGAAGCTCCTGACAAAACAAGAAGAAAAGAGAAGTGGCAAGACTGCTGCAGAGGAAAGGAAAAAACTAAGCACACGTGATGTCAGTATAGGTTTTGTAAGCACACAGACGATGTGAAAATGTCAATGTCTATTCTAGATGCACAATACATATTAGGGATTTAATAATTTATTGATATATTATGTTCCTGTTCCTAAACACTGAATAATTAGAACCTCCTAACAAAACAGCAAGATCCCTGAGGTGTCGAGTATGTCTTACAAAAAGGCCAAGAAAACAAAAGACATGTGCTGTCAGGGTCAGCTGTGTGTGTATGGAATGTGCTGTTGTCATGTGTGCAGATTGCCTTAGTTGTGATAATTCAAGATTTTTTGGGAGTGTTTTTGGCATTTTCATTGTAGTTCATATAGGAATTTATTCTGATATTCTTTTTCAGTCTTTATACATCAAAAACCAGTCAGTGTTGAAGATGTTGGTGCTTTTTCTTGATAAATATTAAAAACTGAAAAAAGTAATATTTTACCTATAATTTTGAAGTTTGTGAAGTACTTTCACATAAATTATTTGATCTTTCTAATGACCAAGTGAAATAGGTGGTATCTCTATTTCATAAGAAAGGAAATTGAAGTTCAGTGGTTGCTTTACATCTGGAAAATGTCAGCACTTGCCCTTGAACCCATCTCTGCCAACTCTAAAGTCGGTTATGTAAGATCTGTCTCTCTTCCCTTAAGGGTCCCAGTGGGTACAGCATCTTTAAGACCTTTTTGCCCACAGCTTAGTTGAAGCTTTCCTGTTGCATACTACTGACTTGCGAGCTTTGTGGGCTCTGCTATGCTAACCCTTCTGCTTATCTTGTCTGTTTTCTTTTGCCAGCCTTTCACTATGAATCCTGTTTTTGTTTTGGATCACATCTTCAGACTTGCACAAGTCCCATCTTCTGCTTTGGTGATCAGTTAGTTCCCCTTTATTCCTCACCGCTTGGTTGCTGCTTCCTCTTTGATACTGCCAGGAGTCATCTGTCTACATCTGTCTGTTAGGTTGCACACATAGCACTGCTCTTAATTTCTCAGTCACAGCCCTGTACCTCCTCCTTACCCACCAAGAAATGTCAGGCATTTAGGATCATGGGGTTGGCAAATGGGACAGTGCTAGATTATTTGTTGTAAGGTAGTGTTAAATTCTAGTGAGGCTGTGGAAAAGGTTCTAGGAAATTTGGAGGTTTGGGATCCTATATGTGGTAGAATTAGTGAAGCTTTTGGGGTATATGATCTTTGAATAAGACTTTAAAAGATAAGTGAGTTTAGCATTTCTGTTACAAATCTATATGTACTATTTACACACAGATGAATACTGTTAACTTGTTTAGTGACAGATGTAAGATCAAGCAGATATAAAAACTGAAGGCATAACTTTTTATTAAAAACACATTGTTGAGGTTTCTATGTTTACTTCTTTTTTTATTTTTATTTTTGTCTTTTTATGTTTACTTCTTTACTGACATTATTTGAAAATTTATGTGAATCTGTAGATTCCAGTGAAGCTCACAGATTTTCAGCATTTTTTGCTATGACATTTTAGTGTCCTCTAAAGTAAAAATTTTTGAAACCATTGACAAGTGTCATTTTGATAAAATGTTAATACTGGGGTTACAATGTAAAAAAAGACATCTTTTCATATCTCTACACTTGACTTTCTGCTTATGCTATAAATTAAGTTAGAAGCCAAAGTTCACTTCTCAAATGAATTCCATGGTTTTATAGAGATATAAAACTAGACTTAAGAGCTGGGAAAATAGCTCAGTAGTAGAGCATTTGACTAGCATGTACAGGTCATTGGGTTTGGTCCCCAGAACCATAGTTAAACTAAATTAAATTTTAGTCACCTGAGGCTAGAAAGATTAATTTACTCTTGCTTTGGCAGTTTTAATTGGGAAGTTTTCTGACTGACTTAATTATGATAGAGTTTGTGATTTTTTTAAGAAATGCATAGTCACTAAGTGAACAACTTCTATCTATATATGGTATTTAGAGCAGGCAGCTCAGTATGTACAGGCAATTTAAAGTAGTTCTGGTTGCTCCAAGAATGAATTTTCGGTAATTTAGAAATATAGAAATTTAGTTTGACATCCATTTCTTCTTCAAAAAGACTGTACAAAGATATTAGTGATTAAATGAGTTTTCACCGAATTACTGTTAAGTATTCTAGCTTTATTCTATAACATGGAAAAATCTGACAGAAAGTATAAAGAAAAAATTTCAAATTTAAAATAATGAATTTTGATCCACAACTTTTCTTGTTTTCTTCCTTCCTTCCTCCTTCCCTTCCTCCCTCTCTTTCTCTCCTTCCTGCCTTCCACCACATAAAATCTTACCAAAATTATCATAATGTTCAGTGTATAAATTAATGCAGACCTATAAAATTTGTCTCCTGAGACCAATGACTTACCAGTTTTTATTGTTAAAAGTGGATTTTGTGGCATTTGAAAGTGTTTTCAGCTCTGAAGAGGAAGTTACTTGAGTCACATAATATACTTAGGGCCTATATGAAAAGTTATATATTTAGTGGAGAAAGCAATAAGTGTGTGCTCAGGCAAGTCATTTAATATTTTGGGTTTCAGTTTCCTCACCTATAAAATCAGTAGCTTAGCTTGGATGATCAATACACTGAAAAATGTTCATGGTGGCCAACTCTGTTGTTGGTAAATGTGTTACTCCAGCCTGTCCCGACTTCAGTTAATTAGCATCATCCTTCAGCGTGAAAGTTAAATATCTAGACAGTGTTCCAGCAACTTTTTTCTTTTTTTTTTGAGACAGGACCTCACTAGTAATTGGGCTGGGCTTGAACTCACTATGTAGCCCAGGCTGACTTTGAACTCACAGTGATCCTCCTGCATCAGCCTGGTGAATGCTGGGATTACACATGTGCATCACCATGCCCAGCTGTAGCAACTTTTTGAATTATGTTTAAGATAGTCTGTAGTCATGCTCTATAGAATATAGCAAAGCATATTTTTCTTTTGTTCTTTTGATACTTGTGTAGTTTTTTTTTTTAATTGTGCTCTCCTTTTTAAATAATACATGACTAAAAAATGAAGTAGAGGCTGCTTATGAAGTAGCATGATAAGTAGAGTCAGACTTTGAGTTACTAGTTACTTAGTCTAAATGTTCTCTCTCTTACTCTCCTGTTACTCTGTTGGACATTTTCAGTAGTAGGCAAGGGTCTTGGGAAGCTTTTTTTTTTTTTTAAACTGGGGATTGAACTCAGGACTTGTCCTGCTAGGACAGGCACTTACACGCTAAGGTAAACCCCGGCTTTGGGAAGCCTTTTAAAGGACTGTAGTAGTAAGAGGTGACATAGATGGGCACTTGAGTTTGAATCCTTACCTCATTCTTTAGTAATGGCTCCATGTTTTAGGGTGTTATTTAACCTCTTACATTCTGTTTCTCTTAATACTCAACTAGAGGAGAATTGTAAGATTTTAGGTTTTTGTCTGTTGGTTGGTTGGTTTTTTTTTACTGGGAATCAAGCACAAGACCTTGTGCTTGCCAGGCAGGCACTTATGCCACTGAGCTGTATCTCTGGCCCAAGAATTCAGTTTTGTAGCACACGATCAAGCCTCTCTAGATTCTAAATCTTATCCTTGCCATTTCTACTACTGCAACACTATCACTATTCACACTGAGAATGTATGATAAGGATGCAGAGCATGATTACAGTTAACTTTTAGCCTCATTTTTATCTTAGTCCTTTTAGACTACAATAACAAAATACCATAGGCTAGTGGCTTACATACAATAAAAATTTATTTCTCATAATTCTGAAAGCTGGAAAGTCTAAGATTAAGGCACTAGCAGATTCAGTGTCTGCAGGAGCCCATTTCCTCATAGAGGGGAAACCACATGGTGGAAAGAGTACAGATCACTTCAGATTTTATTTTGGGGCACTAATTTTCTAAGTCTTACCTCTTAATATCACCTTAGTGGTTAGGATTTCAATATACAAATTTGGGGAATGAAAGATGTTTTTTTTTTTTTAAGCACCTAAATAGTTTATTGATCAGTTAGGTGATGAGGTTAGGAGGACAGGATGAGATTTATTTCCAAAATATTACTTTATTGTAAAAAGTTACTAATTTTGGGAGACTTGTGCTAAGAGGACTAAGAATGTGGTCTGAAAATTTGAGTTAGAGGAGTGACGTTAGCTGTTTATCGTCTTTCTGAAGGTTCTATGGCTTGTGGTCCAGATAGCCAAATCTCTCTACATTTATAGTTTGAACATTTCAGGAACCAAGTACTTCCACAGTAAGGGTATCGAGGCCCTCAGACTTTATGTAGTTTAGGGCAGAGTAACTTTTTTTGTAGTGAGAATGGATATGCTCACCTTGCTCCTTGTCCCTGTTTTAAATGAGATACTTAAAAAGACCTGGATTTATAATATATCCTGTTGGGTAAGACAGAGGTTAGAAGTCCTACTCTTAGCTTTCTCATCCCCTTCTAGCACTACCCATATATATAAGCAGAATTGTGCCCTCGACTTATTGCTGCCACTTAAACCTTAAGCAGCAGGAGAAAAACTGCTGCAGCTAATATTAATTAATACCTGTGATACCTGGAGTTAACCAGAGAACACTGACACCATTTCCCTGGGAGTGGAGGCATAACACTCTAGAAGACGAGAACAGAAGTGGGAAAGTACAAAAGACGGTCCTTGCCTTCCGTGTTTTTCTTTCTCATGGAAGGAGGAAAACCTTTCCAAAGTAGGCAAAATGTCCCCACAAACTTGTGTGTTCCCTTACTGATTAGCAGCAGCATTTCTGAACAGTGCTGGAAAGAATAGTAAGTTGGAGTTAGCTGTGGATTCTGGTCCTGTTGTTATCTGTTGGATGTTAGGAGAGTCACCTAATTTTTTTCCTTACTGTGGAAATGGTAAAGATGATATCTGTGCTGAATATCTGGTTAATGTAAGGATCAAAAACTAAAAGGACTAAAGTTCTTTTTATTATTATTTTATTAGATATAATAGTAATTAGTGAACTTGTCTCTTAACACTTTACAATTCCACACAACTCCTGTCTCACTGCCTGCTGTATCTTGCCTGGAGTATTTAGGCATGGGATAGGGAAGAGTGAGTTAACTTCTATCACTCCAGGATATGGACCCCCAGCCTGTTGGGTTACTGATGTCCCTTTTCACTGAGAGCTGTCCAAGACCTTATTTAGGATGCTCTTTTCCCATTTCTCCATGGCAGATTTCTCAGGGATATGTAGAGGTGCCAGGAGAAGCTGGTTGTGCTGTGAGAGGTGTATATGCACACCTGTTACATTTACCCTGGGATAAGAGAGTCAGAGCCATTGTTGCACTTTGATTACTTACTTAAAAAGAAATGGAGCTTTGGTGGTAATTAAGAGTGTTATTTGGCTAGTTGAGAGTTTTTGTATTGGCACTTGTTTAACCACTGATGAGTACACTAATAAGATGGAAATATTGCATGATTTGGAAATGCAGACCCAATTAAGTTATCTTTAGTACATTTTAATGGAGGTACAATTTCAGATAGAACCTAGTATTGATATAAGTATTTAGTGTAACTCTTACTATGTTTGTCTTAATGACTAGCATGAATTAGGCTAAGAAATAACCTACCCATTTTAGATTTCTTTCATGTTTAGAAGTAACTGACAAGAGTCAAAGAATTTTGAAGTTGATAATAAGCCCAGTAAATATCTATTTCAAACCAGTTTGAAAGATTTTAACATATAGCAAGTTAAAGTTTAGTTTTCTTAAGTAGGTACTTTCTTGAGTTCATAAAAATTGGGATAGAACAATAATTTTTAGTTTTTAACTCAACGTAAGAGTTCTTAGAATTAAATCTTAGATTTTCTTAAGAACAAATTGGCCTCAATTTGTTTTTTTAGTTTTGGTAATGATGTGTCTATCTTGTGATTAAGCACATTTTAAGTACCTTAGACTTATTACAGTTGTAAAGAATTTAATTAGGCATTGAAGAAAATGTAATTCTTTGTCTCACGTGAATTGTTGGAGAAGCCAGTATAGGAAAGAAGATGGCAGGAACAAATAGGTCAAACACTGCTATACTAATCAGAGCTGAGAGGTTGTTTTCTTTTGGTATAGTGAAATTAGAGCTGATTAATTAGCCTACTTTGTGATTACTGAAACAGTGTGTCACTATGACAAAAAAAGGAATGAGTATAGAAATAAAACCACCATAGGTTTTTTGCTTATGCTTTTGTAGGAGTATTGATTTATTCATACAACATTCACTATACTTTGAGAAAATCTTTTTGTCAAATACTGCACTAATCTTGAAGAACAAAGATAAAGAGATGCAGTTGTCTTTCTCAGGAAGAGCTGAGCATCTAATAAGAGGAATAGTGAAAAATATTTACAGGATTGTGTCAGAATTTCTAAAGTGGACCTCAAGATATAGAAAATATATAAAACAAGGGATCATAGTTTTCTGACATATCAGAGAAAACCTTATAGAGGAACACATAAAATTGATCTTGAAAGGTAAATTAAATTTGGAGGAAAGAAGGTGTAGTATTGTGTGGGCCGAGAGAACAACTTGCAAAGACAGAGTGAGAATACCACATTAGGGAATACCAGACAAGGTTAAGAAATATGCTAAAAAAATAAGATAGGTGCTACCTTGTGGAAGGACTTCCACACCCCTTTCTTCAGGGGTTCACCAATCAATTGTGAGATGTCAGTAGATTCACTGCATAGAAGAACTGGAAAGATATTGACGATAGTAGAAAATTTTGGTTAGAAGACAACCCAAATAGTGAGTAGTACAAATTGGCAAGGCTGTACCATAAAAGAAGATATGTTACACAAGTGGAAGGAAACAAACATTCCTGAATTCAGATTAAGCCTGGGGATAGTCTAGATTCTAGTAGAAATCATGTGGATAAATGTTGCAGTTTACTTTAAAAGAGAATATAAAATAATTGGGACTTTAGCTTAATGGTTTATAATGGGCTAAGTAGAAAGTAGATTTCTTTATGAATTAACTAGAACTTTTTAGATAGTTTTATTCTGGAAGAATTATATAAACTTTCTAATTATGTTTTCTTCAATTTATTTAGATCAGCTGTTCCATGTGTTAGCCTTGCACATGCGACTTTATACCATTGACTCTGAATATAATCCCTGGAAAAAGCTCACCCAGTTAGCAGAAGATGTGAATTCACAGTAAGTATTATTAAAAGATTAAAATCATTAAAATTCTTTTTGAAAAAATTGCTATTAAATACAAAATAAGATGGAATTTTCTATATGAATATCTAAATACTTCACATTTTATGAAACATGTATGCATACAATAAAAATTGAACACAGTTTGTTGTTATGCTGTTTTAAAGAATTCCGTTTGTTTTTTATGCAGGTGAAGCATTCATATGGAAGCACATGATAGATAGCTGGTTATCCTTTGTATGACAGAATGGATTCAGATCGCCTTAGTCTGTTTCCTCCCTTATAAAGTTTACCTTAGTTCTTCACCTAATGGTTTTAGTAATTCTTGTGATTCACAAACGAGCCCCCAAACTCAAGTTCAAAAAAATGAGGGAAAAACATATTTTAAAAAAGCAGCGCTGATTTATTTTATCCTGGGCCCAGTGACACAGTGCAGTTGAAGTTGCAAAAGCTGTGTGTTGCTTCTCCAGACTTGCAGCCTTTTTGTACATGTGACAGTTTACAAAGTAAGGGGTTATGGGCTTGATCAGGAAATCTGCTAAGGAAATGAGCAAAACCTTTGTTTTCCTTAGCAGAGGATAGAGTAGTCTAGCAGTAATTAACAATTCTTTGTCCACTTATTTTAACACCACATCTGTTATTTGTGGAGGGCTACAATGGTTAACGTATCAATTAGGTTAGATTCCTAGGGATTTAGAATTCTTTACAGAGGAGAGCATTGATTAACATACCAATTAGGTCACCCAGAGAGGGGAAAAAGCGCATACAGTAGGGTACAGCCACTTTACAGGTATTTTGGTATAACGAAGCTCTTTTTGAAGTCTTTTCTTTTATTGACTGAATTGTTTTTAAATTTTATTAGTGTATGTTTGTAGTTCTGCAGTTTACAGTCATCTTTGAGAATGGTACTACAGTTTCTTTCTTTTGTTATCTTTTAATCCTCTCTTTCTTCCTCCTCTAATTCCTCTATCTAGTTTTCATTCTTGTTGAATTAGCTTGTTATGGCATATAGTGTCTATGTGAATTGAGGTTATTACTGGCCTATACAGGGAATATTTTTATTCTACTTGTTTCCTCTCCCCTTCTCATCCTTTGTGCTTTTATCCTTGGGTCACTTCCTTACTGCAAGAGATCCAGCTCCTTGGCCCCTTCTGCTGTCTTTTATTCTTCTATTTGTACTTTGCCTCACTCAAATGAGGGATACCATGTGGTATTTAAGCTTGTGTGTCTGACTTATTTCACTCAGCATTATATTTTCCAGGTGCACCTGTTTTCCTACAGATGATTCAACTCTGTCATTCTTCATAGTAAAGTAATATTCCATTATATATAGATACCACATTTTCTTTATCCAGTCATCTAGTTTTGGTCGTACAGTCTATTTCCAGTATTTAGCTATTATGAATTGTGCTGCTATAAACATTGATATGCATGTGTCACTGTACTATGATGTCTTAAGCTGTTTGGGAAACATACCTAGCAAGGGGATCACGGGGTCATCTTTAATTTCTAATTTCAATTCTTTGACCAGTCTCCATACTGATTTCCATAGTGGTTGTAGTGATTTTTACATTTATACCAGAAATAAAAGAGGGCTCCTTTTCACTAAGCCTCACCAGCATTTGTTATTGTTTGGTTTCTTTTTATATTCTTTTTTTTTGCACCAGGGATCAAACTCAGGATCTGCACTTGCCAGGCAGGTGCTGTACTGAGCTAAACACCTGGTGCTATTGTTTGATTTCCTTTTTTTTTTTTTTAATTTTATTTAAGGAGAAAAAAAAAAAAAACACCGAAAAAGGGTACAAGTTATACAGAATTTCAAAAAAACAATAAACAGTAGGGAATCACTAGTTAATAGATTACATATTGTTATCTTAGAAATAGTTGTTCAAGTTATAAAATTATAAAGCATATAAAGCATATAAAGTGGACTTTCAAACAGTGAGACTGCAAACAGTTCTGTTCAATGACCCAACAAAACTCAGTAATATGGTTATCTATCTTATATACTTAAATATACATGCAGTTATATCCTTTAGAGCACTTTCTTTTCTTTTGTACAATGACAATTACACATTTGGGGTTTTATTACTCCCACAGTTCCTATTAGTTTTTTTGAAGAGAGTAAAACCAAATGTGACATAACAGAACAGAGTCAGTCAAATGAAAAGGATGGACATAATACATAATGTAAAAACAAAATACAAGGTGATCAACAATGGTTACCATACTGCCTCTTGCTATCTTAAAAAGAATTGCCTATATCATCAGTTATAATAAAATTGAACAAAACAGTAAAGAATAAAGCCAAAACATTGGAGACATTACAGGATTTTAAAAGAAGATAATAGTCAACAGGAATGGGTGTCATAATGAATCTTACTATCTTCACAGTTGTTGCCTATACTTTCGAACGTGGTACTACCAAGCAAAGCAGAATAGGGGAAAATCAGTCAAAACAAGATGGTGAGGGCAATACAGGGTTTCAAATCAAGTTAATAGGAAATCAAAGTGGGTTACTATAATATATCCTGCTATTTTTTATTTTTCCCTTAATTAAAAAGATAAAAATAAGTAAATAATTAAAAAAAGATTGAGATAAAAGAGGGCATAACAACAAAACAGTGCAGGTCAAAACATAACCATTTAAGCAAAATAGTGTTTCACCACGATATCCTGACATAAAAGTAGTTACTTTTGTGTCTCTTTCCTTCTTTGAGTATAACTTCATATACTGTAGCACCAAACATATCAAGACAATGTAAAACCATTCAAGAGAATGACAGTGTTACAGGGTATTTAGAACCAACTATCAGAAAATGAACAACGGTTTCTGTATAATCTCTTTGTCTATAAAAGTTTTTGTTTATATTATCACATATAACAAAAATCCAATAAGATACAACCTGTTAAGACAGATGGAGACAAAAGAATAAAAGCTTGATGGGACTTCAAAACAAGATGATTCTAAATCAGCACTAATAATGCAGGGCTCCCTGCCAGTCCCACTCTCAACTCCGTTTGGTTTGCCGATTCCCGCTCTCAGAGCTTTCGTGCCTCTTTCTCCCTGCCGTGCTGATTTGGAAGCAGCAGCGGCAGCAGGAAATTCAAAGCGTGGCTTCCAGTGGTGTGGGTTCCAGCTTCCGCACTGAGATTTTATCTGTTCCTGTTATAGCACTGGGATTGCATTTCTAGTTGGTTTCTCTCAGCTTAGTTCGTTCCTGGGTCGGCGGGGTATATCTCCCCTTGCTTAGGACTCCTTGCACTGTACCATTCCTGGATTCTAAGCTGGGTATCGCAGAGAGCCTCCATAGCTGCTGTTATCTATCTGCCATGTTCTCCTGGAAGTCCTTGTTTGATTTCTTAATGAAATTGTGGAGAATTTTAAAATTAGGGCAGAGTTTACTTGTTTGGAATAAGAATAAAAGAATATGTTAATAATAATGTCTTGGGGATTGTGGGGAAGAACCTAGATAGGATGCTCAGACAAGGGAGACAACCTAGACACCTATTAAAGCCAGTGAAAGAACAGATACACAAAAGTAACAATCGTATAAATATAGAAGATCACAAAAGATTGGGAGGCTGAGGCAGGAGGATCGTTATGCGTTCAAGGCCAGCTCAAACTACATAGTGAGACCCTATTTCAAAAACAATCAAACAACTCCACAAAAGAACATAACATAGCCCCACATTATTAAATAAATCTAGAATTATACAAAAACTCAAACCTATAGAATATTCTTTGTTTTTGTCCAGTATTTCCTGGCAGGTTATAGCAGGTTTAGATTCAGGTTATTGATGTTTGGCAGAAGTTTCACAAACTAATGTTCTGTTCTTTTTAATGTGTGTATTATGGTCAACATGAGAAGTTTAGAAGTTATTGTGTTGATATCTACAAAATAGTTTTTAGGGCTTTGATTGGGATTGTATTGAATTTGTAGTTCAACTATGAAAATCTGACATTTTGGTAATATTGACTGTCAGCAAATATGGAATGTCTCTTAATTTATTTCATTCTGAGTTTTGAAGTTTTCCTTGTGTAGCTTTCACACACATATTTTGCTGGGTTCATTTTTATGTATTTCAGTTTTGGGGGTGCTAATGTAAAGACTTTTTAAAAAAAACTCTTATTTGTTTATTACCATTATATAAGACTATAATTGACTTTTGTTTATTAATCTTGTCTTGCATCCTTGTTATAATCTCTGTTTGCTTCCAGGAGTTGGACTCATTTCTTTCATGTTTACTACATAGATAATAATGTTATCTGTGAACAAAGACATTGTATTTTTTTCTTTCCCAGTATGTACATCTCTTGTTCATCTTCTTGTTTTATTGCACTAGCTACTAGCTTTGAGTATGATCTTCAATAGAAGTATGTGTGTGTGAATATCCTTATCTTGTTTATGATCTCAGTGGGGATAGTTGTATATTTTAAAATATCCAGCGTTTGAAAAAGTAACTATCACAAAGATGACATTAAGCCTTGTAATCAAAATTTGTGGTTCACTTAATATGGAGGAGATCACCCAGCCATTCATTCATTCTGATTATATGCCTACCATGTGCTGTGGAAGTGATTATTTTTATCTTACTGGCCCAATAGCACTGTTACTGTTTTGTTATTTTGTGATAATCTTTTACTTATTGCACAGTATTTAGAATTTAAAAAGAAAATGAAAATCAGAAATTATTTTTATTATGTAGTAATTACTGTTAACATTTTTAGATATTTCTTTACAATGGGTACACATATATATGGTTTTTATATTTATTTAAAAAAATTTTTGGTACCAGGAATCAAACTCAGGACCTTATGTTTGTCAGACAAGTACTTGTGCTGCTATCCATAGTGGTACATGTGTTATGAATTGTAAAATACTACTTAATCATAGTATATAAGTTTTAAATATGATTTTTAAATTAACACATAACCAAATTCTTACTTATTGGTTTCTTGTTGTCAATCATTTAGGTTGTTTCTCCTTTTCTAACATAGTATCATATAACATCATGACATATCAGAACTACAAAATAACATCCATATACCATGGCAATGAAAGCACATAAATTTAAATTTTTATTGTTTTATTTGATAAATACTGAGTTTTAGGCTCTGTGTTACATAGTAAAAAATGTCTTTCAAAAGACTATTTGTTGGGCCAATGATGTAGCTGCAGCAGCACAGTGCCTGTCTGGCAAGCATGACACCCTGAATTGATTCCTGGTACCAAAAATGAAAATAATTTTTAAGAAGTCCAAAGAAAACCCTCTTTAAAAAAAAAAAGCCATGTTTTATAAACTTTCACTAGAAATGTGTGTCTCCATTTCTCTAAATCTTGTACGTAAACATTTTCTTTTGGTTAATATGATAAAAATGGGATCTCAAAGTAATAGAAATTTGTTTGATTTTTGACGTTCATTATTTTTTATATTAGCTATTTATATATGCACTTTATGAATTATATTTTCAGAATCTCTTCACTTTTCTGTTTACATCTTTTTTAATGTTATCTGAATAATTTATTATGGTATAAAATACTGAATTGAATTTTATTATGTCATAGTTGCTGGAAGTTTTCCCTGAAATATGTCTATCTTTTAATTTTATAATCACTTTTCTGGACATACTGAAGTTTTTGTTTTTTTTTGAAATTTACTATTTATAAAGGATTTCTTTTTCATAGACATGTGAAATATAAAGTGAATTAGAGATGATATACAGTATTGTCTGAAGTGATTGTTCATTCTTTTAGGTTGGGAAGTGAAGAACATCAGCCTGAAGTTCCAATTCTTTATCATGATGTAACATCTCTTTTGCTCATCCAAATCTTAATGATGCCACAACCCTTACACAAAGGTATGGCTTTATAACTGAGATGCTTAGTTTAGGTACTGTATATTATAACTAGCCTAGACATTATAGAGACAGATACGACATTCATTTTGATGGGATTTTTTTTTGTGAAAAACAGCATTTTTTAAAGTATATGGTAATCATATCAAAGAAGATGACAATGAAATAAAGGTATCTTTTTTTTCAACTTTATTCTTTTCAGCTGTTTAGTCAACAAGAGCTAATAACATGGGGAAGACTATTAAAAATCTTTGTGTTAAAAAAATTGAAGTGATACTACAAAGTATCATTAGATACTACTTTTAATAATATAGTAGATTAAACAGTACAACAAACCTGTCAGCAGTGATGCCTTTATCCTATCTATATACATATGGATTTCAATATAATAGTAGTTAGAAATGTGATGTCCTCTCATTTTATTTTATTTTTATTTATTTATTTTTTGAGACAGGGTCTCTATGCAGTTAGGGCAGGCCTTGAGCTCACTTTGTAACCCAGGCTGGTCTCGAACTCGCAATGATCCTCTGCCTCAGCCTCCTGAGTGCTGGGATTACAAGCATGAGCCACCGTGCTTAGCTCTCTTAATATTGTAACATTTATTAGATGTATTAGTACTTTACTGGCAAAATTGTTTTTCTGTAGTCTTCAAGTTTTCACTTGGAGACATTTAATATATTCTATTAAATAACATTTTTAATTGTTGGAGATGTTTTTATCTATCATAAGTTTATAGTAGAATAAACATCTCTGGATATATAAAGACATTGTTCTTTGTACTTCAACTTGATCATTTGATAAAATGTTTTACCTAATAGTTTGAAATGATCATTTAGATACAGGAAAATTATGGTATTTCATGTAAATTATAATATTCTATAGCGTATAATACTGTCATTAATAAATAAGCATATTTTATTTTTATAAGCAATATGAATTTTTTTTGGTACCAGGAATCAAACTCAGGACCTTGCACTTGCCAGGCAATGACTGTGCCACTGTGCGATACCCATTGCCCACAATATGAATTTTGAATTAGTATATTTTGGTTATGCAGTTCATACAACATAAGATTTACTATTTAGACAATTTTAAGGTATACAGTTGCTGTGGCATTTAGTGCACTCCCAGTATTGTGCAGCCGTCACCATTACCTAAGTCCACAACATGTTCCTCAACTTCGGGGAAACATCCCTGAGAAGCAGCTGCTCCATGTGTCTTCCTTTCACTAACATTCACATAGTTTTGACTGTTACTACTTTTTGGATTTGCCTGAGTGTATGGATTTAATTATTTATATTTGTAGACTTTAAAATTTGTATCTGTGAGAGCCAGTGCAATTCATCTCTGCAAAACTAATTTCAGATTCTTTAGGTTTTTGTGTTACTTTGGTTGGTATTCCTTAGTTTGAGGAAACTGTTGCCTAAGGGTCATGCTGACTTACTGTTTATTGTGTTTTTTCAATCATGCTAGTCCTGTTTTGAAATACAAAAAGTTACTTTGTTTCTAGCATTAAAATATTTAAATATTTTATTTAAATGCACTTTTTATTTAGAAATATAAGTATTACATAAACTGGAAAAACTAAAAGGAAATAAACTATTAGAAATATTTTTGTTTTCATAATCAATATTTAGTCTAAAGAGAAGCTACTTAGAGGTAAATGACCTGTATGTGAGAGCCTAATAGCTGGTATAGTACCGTCAGAAGGAATGGTTAGCACTAACTTATGGCAAAAGTTGAAGGTTGTGTGGAAAGGGAAATGTAATACACTGAATTATTAGAACCTGCAGGATTTAATTCAACAGAAATGGATCCTAAGATTGTGCTCTAATGTGAGTCAAGAAAATGGGTTTAATAATGAATAAATAAATGGAATAGATTGAAGAAAACATTTGTATAAAAATGTGTAATGTTGTTAATAAATGTGGCTTAAAGTAATATTTAAAAAGCAGGTTTTTAAGTATTTAGTATGCAAATGTTTATTTATTACTTAATCTTGGAAGTCATTGCCTGGTTTCAGAGTACCTATAATGTGCTGGATTGATGTGCTTCTTTACTAGATGCTGGAGATACAAAGATAAATAAAATGCAGACTTTGCCCTTAGGGAACATAATTATTACATAAACCAGTAAAACGTAAAGGAAATAAACTATTAGAAGTATTTTTATTTTCATAATCAATATCTAGTATAAAGAATTTAGCAGTTACTAAATTTATCTATGATTACAATTACCTAAACCTGTGCATTGTTTTATTTCACAATAATTCTGGATTATCTGTGTTAGCTTTCTACCACCGTTATAAAATACCTGAGACTGTCAAGGTTTATTTTGGCTTGAGGTTTCAGAAGTTTCAGCCTGTAATGAGGTGGTACATTGTGGTGAGGTAAGAGGCAGGGGAAACTGCTTACCTCATGGTGGTCTGGAAGCTGAGAGAGGAAGGGGCCAAGTTCCAACAAGGCTGTTCTTCAAGGAGAGCCCCCAGGGACCTGAATTCCTCCAGCTCCTGCTTCCTAGAGGTTCTGCCACCCTCAACCAGGACACACACTAGTGAGTAAGCCTTTCATGAATGAGCCTGTGGGGAACATTTAAGATTCAAACTGTAACACTGCATTATTTTTTGGGTGCTTTTTTAAAATTTAAGATTAAAAAGATACAGAAAAAGAAATACAAACAAACAACAAGAAACCAAATATAACAATACAGGTTTACAAAACAAGATGATAGGAATTTGGCAATGGTTGTAATATTGCATATTATCTTCAAGAGGGTTGCTTAGACTAACAAAGACATGTAAAATTGATATAAACATGAGTATTAACTTTTCTTTTCCAATAACTAACACAATTAGTAGTATAGTCATTTTAGCTATCATATATATATATATATATATATATATATATATATATATATATGTTACAGTGAATACTGTGTAAGGGTAAGAAACTGTTCAATAAGGAAAAGTAACTGGAATAGGGAAAAGAGTAAAGAAGCAAGAGAAAAGAAAAAAAGCCACTGCACTATTTTTATAAAACTGCTGTTGGGCACAGTGGTGCACGTCTGTAATACTAGCACTTGGGAGATTGAGGCAGGAGGATCAATATAAGTTCAAGACCAGCCTCAGCCACATAGTGAGTTGAAAGCTAACCTGAATCATAGAGCAAGACCTTGTCTCAAAAACAAAACAAAACTTGCTGTCACTGTTATAGTGATGAATTTCTCTTAGAATTTAAGGCCAGGCCCCACTCTTCAAATGATATTCTCTGTCTTTATCTATCTATCTATCTATCTATCTATCTATCTATCTATCTATCTATCTGCCTGTCTGTCTGTCTATCATCTATCTATCTATCTATCTATCTATCTATCTTTCTATCATTCTATCATTGTATCTATCTGAGACAAGATCTTGCTATGCAGTTCAGACTGGTCTTGAGCTCACTTTGTAGCCCAGGCTGGTCTTGAACTTGTAATGAACCTCTTACCTCAACCTCCCAAGTGCTGGGATTACAGGAGTGTGCCACCATGTCTGGCTTCTATTTATTTTTGTTTTTGCCTTTTACATGTTGAATATTAGTGAAAGGCCTATACTTAAACTGTATTAGGAAATTCAGAGCTCAATTGTATTAAGTAACTTTAATTTTCCTCAGACAGCTTTTTGGAATGTGGGAAATGATAAATAATAGAGATAGTGTTGTCATTATAAATTATCACTTTGTACCACAACTGACAAAATAGTTAACAATTGGTAATCTTCATTGTGTCTGTAGTATTTTGTTTCTTTGTTTTGAAGTGCTGAGGATTGTTTGTGTTTGTATGTATGTATGTATGTATGTATGTAACCATAGTTACTGGTGGATAGAAAAGGAGAGGGAGGAAAGTTTTACTGTTTCTATAATATTAGATAGTTAAATTGTTCTCACAGTTTTATTTGGAAATAGGTTGACACAGAGACCAACCTGGATACCTCATAAGCTTGTTGAGCAGTTTTTAGGTAAAAAGATCATTTTATACTGATTGTCTCATCAGAAGCTCATGCTAAATGTATTAAAACACAAATGTTTGTTTTTCTTTGATTTCTTTTTTATCCTTGAATCTTATCCATCATTGATAAAATAAAACAAGAGTTTAATGAACGCCTGTGTCCTACCAATTACCAGCTCCTGGGCAGTCTTGTTTTAGTTGTGCTTTAACCCAGTGGTGGTGAACTGTCGATGTCGCTCCCGGCCTGCAGGAAGAACACGCGACAGATTCTGATAGTGTGCAACCTTGCCTTTATTTATCTCCGCGTGGGCCCCGCGAGGCCTCCACTCTGCCACCAGCCCTTTCTCGCCGGTGGACTTTTTCTATCTCTCTCTGTGCTTCCTCTGTGCTTCTCTGTCTCGTGGCGGGAGAGGCATTCACTTTTATAGGGTGACAGTGGCCAATCAGTTCAAAGCGCGCGATGCGGGCTAATTGGCTAACATCAGTTGTTGCTAGGCAGACTATCTTACAGAGCGGGTTGTTTAAGTCGCCAGCGCAATCAGGGGGCAGGAAGCAGGCGCCAACTTGACTCACTCGATGGGAGGGGCAATCTAGCTCAGGCTCCGCTCCCACCCACAGGCCCTACGTCCGCCAAGTAAGGCGACCGGTGTCGGCCGTGGCTCCCAACATCTCCCCCTAATTTATTTACTTTGAATGAATGTATGCATCGCAGCCCGCCCTGGATCGAGTGCAGAGGCTTATGCCCTGTGTTGAGGCCCACCGTAGGCCCTTGGCTTGGACCCTGGTCGGCCGCCCCCGGGTCTGCCAAGGCCTTGAGACCCTCGTCCTTTTTCCAGGGCCAGGAGTGAACTGGACGGAACCTGGATGCACATAGGCATGCACTCATGCCCCTCCGTGTGATCCCCTCGGAGAGGCATCTAGATCTGGTCAGATTCTAGTAATCCAGCGGCTTTCGTGCGCCATGGGGTAGGGCCTGGCTTAGGTCGAGTCGTGCTGGGGAGGCACGCTCTTACCCGTCATTGACTCACCTACCCTGCTGTGTGGTGTCATTAGGGAAGGAATGCGGAAGACCCGCCACACCTAGACCCGGTCGTAGGCCAGAGCGAGCCATACGTAGGCCTGGGGGTCATTGTGCCCATCACGGGCTGCTGCCAGGGCTGCATGGGCAACCAGGCGTACTTGACGCCGGGCCGCCGCAAGGCGCCCATTAATAAATGATGTGACCCATCGGAGCAAGAATGGTCCTATAAGCAGGAGCAAGAACAAGGAGCATAGAGGGCCTAACAAGGGTAGCACATAGGGGAGCAAGCCGTTCCAGGCCCCCAAAAAGGGATTGTCCTGCAGTTCTTTTAGGGCTCATCTTGTTGTTGGGTCTGCAGTTGGCCTCTGGTGGAACAGGCCTGATCTTCAGTCGAGGGACTTGTCGCGTCAACCTCTCTGGGACCCACAGTGGTTTTCGTCCCGATTCCTGCAGAAAAACACAAACCGCGCCTCGGTTCCAGCTAACCACCGGATCCGGGCCCATCCATTGTCATGCCATAGATAACCGCGCCTTTGGAGGCAGGCCTTGGCTTACTCCCCCTTTTTGTTTTTTATTTTTTATTTTTTATTTTTTTTTATTTTTGGTCTTTTTCGTTTTTTTTTTTTTTTTTTTAATTTTATTTTTTTTTTTTTATCGGTGCCAGGGATCGAACTCGCGATTGCCTGCTTACAAGGCAGGCGCTTATGCCGCTGAGCTAAATCCCCAGCCCCCGTTTCCTCAACCGGCGTTTTTCTCAGCCTGCTCGGCAGAGTAGCCGCCCATGAAAATACCGTCCGCCCCGCGGCGCAACGTCATAGGACGGCGGTCGCGACAGAGTGGAACGGGGCGTCACTTCCTGTGCCGGCTGAGAGAAGGGAGGGTTCCCTGTAGCGGCCTCTCGGCGGGGAGCCGCTTCTGGAAAAGAGCTCCAGGGCGGAGCGGATGGCTCTCTATCTCCTCCCCGCCAGAGAGCGCTTGGGGGTCCTTTTTCCTCTCTCTGCTTTTTTCGAGCGGCGCACGCACACAATTCGCGGCGCAACTCGGCATAGGAGTCAAGGCACGCATGTATCATTTCCCACAGGGGGCGAATAGCTGGTGAAATATCGCCTCCCAATTCCGCCGAGGCGAGGTCCCCGCCTAACTTCTCCCATGACGGCAGGTTTAAATGCCCTGTGGGTAAAAACCAGGGAGCCACCCTATCTACCTCTGTTATGAATAGTTCCAGTGTTTTTTGACCTACCCTGAGGTCTCTAGCTTTTAAAAGCTTTTTAAGGGCCTTCACCAAGGGCCGCGCCTCCGCGCTCGGTAAATTACCCATCCTCAACCTCTAAGGGCTGTTACTCACCGCGTGTGACTTAGAGAACCCGTCACCTACGCGTGAGCCTGAGGGGAGTCTAAAAGCCCTGTAGGTGCGCGCCACCCAGAGCCCAGGCTTATCCCCAACTCACCTGTCCGGCAGCACCACGCTGGAGCGTTGCACACCACCGCCGTGTCTCGGGGTTGATCAGTCCCCGTGCGGGTCACCAAATGTCGGTGTCGCTCCCGGCCTGCAGGAAGAACACGCGACAGATTCTGATAGTGTGCAACCTTGCCTTTATTTATCTCCGCGTGGGCCCCGCGAGGCCTCCACTCTGCCACCAGCCCTTTCTCGCCGGTGGACTTTTTCTATCTCTCTCTGTGCTTCCTCTGTGCTTCTCTGTCTCGTGGCGGGAGAGGCATTCACTTTTATAGGGTGACAGTGGCCAATCAGTTCAAAGCGCGCGATGCGGGCTAATTGGCTAACATCAGTTGTTGCTAGGCAGACTATCTTACAGAGCGGGTTGTTTAAGTCGCCAGCGCAATCAGGGGGCAGGAAGCAGGCGCCAACTTGACTCACTCGATGGGAGGGGCAATCTAGCTCAGGCTCCGCTCCCACCCACAGGCCCTACGTCCGCCAAGTAAGGCGACCGGTGTCGGCCGTGGCTCCCAACAGTGAACCTAGAGCAAACATGTTATTTGTTCTTCTTTTGAGACAAAGATGTTAATGTATGAGCTGTTTTTTAAAAGCTGAAACCTCAGTATTTAGGTTTAATTGTAGTGTTGACACTTTGTGATAAATAAGGGATTTTTGGATTGTAGTTTGGGCCCTTCTCTCTAAAAAGTTTGCCATCACTGGCCTAATCTATTCTCTCCCCCTCCATTCTTTGGCTATTTATTTATTTACTTTTTAGTATGAGAATTGAACTCAGAACCTCATGCTTGCCAGACAGGTGCTGTGCCACTGAGCAGTATCCCTGGTCTTATCCCTTGGTTATTTTGAAGCAAATTCCAGACATTATCTTACCTATGTATTCTTAAGCATGTGTCTCTAAAATATAGAGATCCTTTTTTTTTTTTTTGAGGGGGGTAATGCCAGTGTGCCTCTTATTGTAATACATTTTTAAAAAATTTAAACATTAACTATATTGTAGAGATCCTCCTGCCTTGGCCTCCCTTACTGCTGGGATTATAGGCTTGTGCCATCATGCCTGGCATAATACATAAGGTTTTTTTAAAAAATTATTTTAGTTTATTAGTACATGTATGTATTCCTTGTGGGAAGTTGGTGCATGTACATAAAACATCTTAATTCTTTTGTTATCCTCTCTCCTTTCTCTCCTTACCCCCTATGTCTGTCTCTGTATCTCCTTTTTGGGCCAGTACATGTTTACATTGTATAATGTTTACATTCCTTGTGTGGAGTTGGTTCAGGTACATAACACAATGAATACATTTTAAAGAATGAGTGTTTATGAGAATTCAGGGTTAGGCTGCTATGACTTTTAAACTGCCAGTTTTATTGTTTAAAAAAAATAAAGTCAAAGTGTTTAAAAATGGAAATTAGTGCTCTTCTATAACAGATAGCTATAATTCTAATTATAATAGCTATCAATTTTTTAGTGTGGTGTTTTTTTTTTAAATTTTATTTTATTTTTTTGAGGCAGTGTCTCCCTATATAATTCAGGCTAACCTTGAACTCACTATGTAGCCTAGACTGGCCTCCAACTTGTGGTGATGCTCCTGCCTCAGCTTCCTGAGTGCTAGCATTACAGACATGTGGCACCATGCCTGACTTAGTGGACTACTTTTTAATAAACTGTATGTTTTACAAAATGAGAAGAAGCCATATGTTAGTGGTATTCTAGGCAAAATAAATGAAGGGAACCTTGGTTTTTGCTGTGATGTGGATGAACCTGGAGGACATTATTCTGAATGAATTAAGCTAGTCACGAGCAGAAAATAGAATTGTCCTTTAATATCCTCCAGCAGTTGGTTCCAGGACACCTCTCCATAGCTCAAGAAGATATCAAAATCTGAAGATGCTCATGTCCCTTTAGGAAATACTTATATAATACCTCATACAGTGTAAATGCTGTTTAAATAGTTGTTGCACTAAATTGTTTTGGGAGTAATGAGAAGGAAAAGTTTGTACATGTGAGACACAAGTTTTCTTACTAGATATTTTCTTTCTGAAGTTGATTGATTCTGCGGATCAAGGATACAGGAGGCCAGCTGTAATATAATGTAGAATATGAAAGAATCAAACTCAGAAAAGAGAGTAGAAGAGTGTTTGCAAGAGATAAAGAGAAGGGTAGTGCAGAGATATTAGTGGTTAGAAACACAATTTTCGGTATAAGATGAGTAAGTTAGGGGTTGTACTTATCCTATTTGGAGGATATGAATTTTTAATAATGCAGTGTTGTATACTTGGAATTTGCTGAGAGTTGATCTTAAGCATTTTCACTACACGCACAAAGGTAGTTATGTGAAGTGGTGGATATAGTAATTAGCTTGAGTGTAGCAGTAATTTGTAATATATACTTACATTAAACTATCAGGAGTATTTTCAGTAATAAAGTTTTTGTCAGTTATACCTTAGAAAAACTAGAGGTGGGAGAAGATTAATCTGGCTGTGACAAAGAACATAGATTGCAGAGGACTAAGAGGTGATGCAAATACCTGACTCAGCAGAAAAGAGTTAATGAGAAAGTCTGTCTGCAAGGTTGGACTTATTTGGCTTCAGGGGACTTGGAGTTTGGAAGAGAGTCTACCATTTTCAGAACTAGTGAGAATCACTATCCTAATCTTTTTGTACAAACAATATATTTTGTACTGAACATCCTTTTTTCCACATGGAAATCTGACATTTTTGTGGGCTAGACAGAGAGTGCTTGAAAACCTGTCCCCAGTACAAACCTCGGGCATTGACTCTAATGTGATTCCTGGTATACATTTCATGTGTGATTCTGCTAGGAGAATGGACTGTGAAAATTTCTTCTGGGCTTCACCCTGTGTACCTTTTCACTCTGCTGATTTAACACATGTCCTTTTGCTGTCATAAGTCATAGTTAAGAGTATGACTTTATGTTGAGTTTTATACGTTCTATGAAACATCAAACCTGAAAGTGATCATGGAGACCCAATAAGCCCAGGAAGGCTGGGATTACGGTTCTAGACAGGAACAGATGGAAGTAGTTTGGTCCAGGTCGTTGGGACTGATGTGAGAGATATTTAAAAAGTGGAACTGACAGAATTTGGTGATTATTTTCACGTGGGTAGAAGAGACAGAAACATATCAAGGACATCTATAAATTTCTAACTTTAGCAACTGATTAAATAGAAATACCCATTTCCTGGGTGAGCAGCATAACAGAATAGGAAGTAGAAGGAATATTGAATCTGAAGAAAAATTATATGAAGTTTTTATTTTTTTACATATCTATTTTTTTGGTACTGGGAATTGAATTCCTCAGGACCTCGTGCTTGCCAGGCAGGTGCTGTGCCACTGAGCTGTATCCCTGGCCCTATATGAAGTTTAGAATCCTGAGAGCTTATTAGCTTTCTGAAACTCGGTTGTCTAATTGAGACTGTTTTGAGGCTTGAGACATTTGAGAAAATTTTTAAGTTATCAAGTGAATATAAATGTTAACTATGGTCATTAAGCTATCGTTTATTAAGTACTTAATATGCTTCAGAAGATGCCAGCCACTTTATTACTATTTTGTATTGTAGTTTTCATTGAATTCTGAGCCTCAGTTATCTAAATATTAGGGTTTCTTCTTCTTTAAACTTATATCATGTTTTATAAGTTTTGATAAGATCTCCCTCATAATAGAGGTCAATGATGTGTTGGTTAAACACAAACTCCCAAACATTGTTGACATCCAATCAGTGAGGGGATTTGCCACGGTTTTGTGGCTTCAATTCTCCAGCTTTTAAAAATACAGCAAACTTTTCACTCTAATAAGGGCTTCTAATTGCCAATCTGTTGATGTAAAGAAGAATTTTGCTTTCATAATTTCAGCTCTATTGGTGAACAAATAGAACATTTTAGTTTCAGTTTAATAACTGTTTAAGTGTTGAAAAAAACAAATTACACGTGCAAAGAAAGACAGAAATTACTTGTGTACATTATATCTGTATTCCAAGGAAATAGCAGTGTTCCCTTTCTCTTGTAGAACACTTTACCTGCATTGTGAAGGTGCTCTTCACCCTGCTCTACACACAGGCGCTTGCAGCACTTTCAGTGAAATGCAGTGAGGAAGACAGGTCAGCCTGGAAACACATGGGAGCTCTCAGAAAGGTTAGTCTCTTTTTTGAGTTTGTTGTTTTGTGGTTTGGGGAACTCATTTAAATTGAGGATATTAATGAATGAGATATTTACAGTATAAAATGAGTTAATGATATCTTAATTGGAAATTGAGTACCTTCAAGCTAAAAACAAAAAACCTAGACATGTTTCCTTGCACAATCAGGCCTTCTGTATCTGTCTCTAAATATTTGACATTTATCTCTAGGTTTGGGCAATTTGCTTTCACTGTGAGCCTTATACTTTTAAGAAGTTATAAAAATTAGGCCATTTCAGTGAACATAGTGATAAGATGTCTAGTTATCAGTCATTTTTTTTCTTTTTTCTGTAACCCCAATCACCACCCAAAGGTGGCTTTGTGATTTGTGACGTTTTGGCGGGGGGTGCTTACTGGGGATTGAACCCAGGGCCTTGTGCATGCTGGACAGACACTGTAACACTAAGCTCTCACCAGCTGTACATTTAAAAATTCTAGCTGTTTCTTAATTCTGCCCCTCTTAAGTGATCCTTTTTCATATTAGAATACACATAAGCAGACAGACACCCATACACAATATTACTGAATAATTCAATGAATGTTTAAATTATTAAAAATATTTACTACATATGGCAGTGACAGATTGCCATTAATTCCCCTTAATATCCTCCCTTCCCCCGAACATCCTTACTCTATTTTTCTTGCCACTGTCTTTCTGAGGCAGTCTGCAAGTCCTCATTCTTGAATATCTTTAATTGTGCTGTCAGCAGCTGCCTCAATTGCCCTGAATGGATTCAGTGTTTACCTTTTATGGTCATTTTGACTGTGTGGAAGAGCCATGAGTCACACTGTGCCAGGTCCAATAAATAAAGTAAATGCAGACACACCCAGATACTTCAGTGAGCCTGCCTTTCTGTTGAGTGGCACTTGCACCAGCAATATTATATGTTTTTATCTCATTTCAAAAAGACACTCATGAAACAGCTTTGAGAACAGCTTTCAGAAAGTAGCAAGAATGATGGGATAAATACATTTCAAGCGAAGGGGAGCATTTTGAGGGAGTTAATGCCAATGTATTATTTGACTAATGTTTTTTTAAAAATGTAAACATTAACCATATATTCTGATCACTGCTGTGTACATTTGTAAATTCTTAGCAAATTCGAAGGACGTTTCTTTATATAAACAATTTAGAAAAATCGTGCCAATTTAGTTAAATATTTTTAATGATGGGTACAGATGAAATACTCTGGGATCAAAGAAATGACTGGTGTAGCTGGTTTGGGTTAGGGTTGATAAAAAAATTACTGAGGTATTTTTTGGTAAGATTGTAGGAAAAATAATACGTATCGTGTAAATTAGATCTTTTGATGTTTGTTCAGAGTCTGTAAAACTTATGTAAAGGGTTTTCGTTAAAATGATATTTACTTGTATCAAAGCAAAAAGAACCGTCTTCAATACTTTTTCCCTTGTTCTTAGCTAATTGTTGGATGATTTTGCCTTCTTTAGTTATCTTTATTTTTTCTGACTTATCTAATCTGATATTTGTAATATTAATATTCAAATAAAATTCTAATTATGTATATCAGATTTTTATCATATCATTGTTTAAATGTTTTCTTCATACAGTCTGATCATGAAAAATTACACACTTAAGACTTGCTGATATAATTTGAATCTAAATATGTTCACTTAAGAATTTGCCAAAATGAGAATTGAATGATAGATTTAAACAACTGTGAGTCTGTGATGGAAGGAATATGTTGTAATTTAATTTAGGTAATCTTTATGTTGGCTTTTCTCATTCAAAATTGGTAGCTGCTTCTAAAAATACTTAATAGACTACTGTGAGCTGTTTTTATCATAATTATATTATAAATAGCTATAAAATTACTTTAGTGAATGCAAACAAAAAATTACAGTGATTGGTTTAGCATGTTATTAGCTTTTTCTACATTTAGAAACATAACAATAAATAATATCCACGAGTGTATTTATAATTAATGAAATGTATCATTGTATCTTCTATAAGTGTTTAGATCTCTACACAATTCATTTCTTTTTCCTTTCATTTTCTTTGTTTAGTTCTTTACGTTTTCAACTAAAGTACTTGTTTTCTACTTGTAAGCTTGTGTGTCTGATTTATTTAATTTAGCATTATGGTCTCAGGTACAATCATTTTCTACAAATGACTCAAGTTTATCCTTCTTTATGGCAGAGTAGTATTCCATTGTGTATAAATGCATTTGCTTTGTCCATTTTCTTGCTGGTGGACATGCAGACCAATAAGTACTACAATTTAGACAAAACATTCTATTGAACATAAACCCTCTAACCTCAATTCTCAATCTTTTTGTTCATTTAACGCAGTTACTTGTGTTACCTTTCCTTAGGAGTTTTTAATTTTGATTCTAGATCTTTTATCCATATTCCATGTCATTTTGTCTTAGGCTTCATGAGCCTACTCTTTCATTTATCCATAAACTGCTATGTAACATATGGTCTCTTAAGAGTTCTATGTGTGAAGTCACCCCCACCCCCCAAGAATTCTCAAAACCAAGGATCATAACTCTATATTTGACTTTCTGATTTGATATAGGATTTGTCATGTGTGTAGTAAATGCTTAAAATATATTTGATAATGGATTAAAAGCTAATTATCACTCAGTAACTTATATAGGTGATCTGAACACAAAGTCCTATTTTTTTGAAATACTTTTCTGTTGCTATAGTCTATAAATATTTAACTCAAAAGAATATCTTATGTTTATTTTATATATAATGTATCTCAAACTTAGTACCTTGCTACTTGCCAGGCATGCACTGTGCCACTGAGCTACATCCCTAGCCCTGAATATCCTAAATTTAGTACGCTTTCAGACTAGATTGTATATTTAGAGTCTTAAATATGTATCATTGATTAATAGGTGCTAAATACATGCTTATATTTTCTCTTTTTTTTTAACATTTTGAGTTTAACTGAATTTTGCTTACTTTAGTAGTATGATTAAACCAAGGTTTTAAAGATATGGTATGTTACTGGGTTTTAAAGTTTTATTTTGTTTTTGTCTTTTTTGAGACAGGATTTCACTATACATTTCAGGTTGGCCTTGAATTCACTTTGTAGCCTAGGCTGCCTTCAGACTTATAGGGATCCATCCTCCCAGCACAGACTCCCGAGTACTGGGGTTACAGGTGTGTGCCACCATGCCTGGCTGTGTTGCTGTTTATCTTCTTGTCCAGGGTATTCTTTTCCACTGTGTGTAACTTATAGTTCTTCATATTTAGCAAGTTGATCGTCCTGTCTATTAAGTAGACAAGAATGAACTGAGTTACATAGTTTAAGGAGAGCAGTAGCAATGGTCAGGGACATTTTTGTAGATTAGAGTGAGGGCACAGTACCACTGCTGTGTGAATATAGCAGAAAGCAGAGGAGTAGCTTAAATTATACAAATAGTGATTTATCAAAAAGAACATACCAAGCAAGTCAAAGTCAAAGCTTCAATGTTTTTAGCTCGCAGGCTTTTATTGCTCAGATTTTTGTTATGAAGAGGAATACATGGAAGATAGCCTAGTTTCTTACATTTGGGAATTTACAGTCACATTAAAAAGAATACAACAACATGATGAAACAACGAGGAACTGGATTGTCAAGTATCATCAGATAGCAAATTCTGTGGTCTAGATTATCAGTGTCATAAAAGTTTAGGATAAACTCATATTCCATGATTCTTGATTCTTTCATATATATATATTATAAGTTAAACTGGGCAAGGTGGCATATGCTTGTAATTCCTGCAGTTGGAGCTGAGGCAAGAGTATCACCATTAAGTTCAAGGCTAACCTGGGCTACATAGTGAGGGCAAGGTCAGCCTGAACTACAAGGCAAGATCCTGTCTCAAAAAAAAAAAAAAAAAAAAAAAAAAAAAAAAAAAAATATATATATATATATATATATATATATATATATATATATATAGTTAATAAATTTAGTAAATGACAGCAAAATTATCACTTTATTCCATTTTTTATAATTTACATATTATACTCTGGTATTTCGGTGAATATCAAAAGAGGTGAATTTCTTTATGTGTAAAGATTTTATTGAAATAAATGGAAATAGTCACTAAGCTTGTGTTTCAGACCATAATTTAATGTAATTATCTGTATATTCTATAATATATATATTGTCCTATTTTGTTTTTATAATAAATTGTTTTAACAATCCTCTTTCAAGGAAGTTGAAGAAAGTTACCAAGTAAAAAACATTTGAGAGGGCCATAGATTTAGCTCAGTGGTACAAGCACCTCTCTTCAAGTGTGAGGTTGTGAGTTTGATATTTAATTCCAAAAATTCCCCAAAACCGAAAAAACCCACATTTGTGATCCAAATAGATTTTCTTTTGTTATATACATATGTAATTTGCACTCCTGTAAAAATACATATATACTTTTTTAGGTCACATAGTAAATTTTCTGTATAGTTCAATTTGTTGTATTCACTGCCTACGAAAAATATTCTGGTAAGTCCATATTCTGTAATTTAGGTGCAGCCTCATTTTTGTTAATCTTTTCAAATTTTTTTGTGATTATCATGTTATAATGAATGTTTTGTGCATAGGGCTTTTTAAAAAGTATTTCCTTAGGTTGAATTAAAGGCATGATTTATATATATTCATTTGCTTATACATTCTGTAGTTTATATGGTGTTTTTAAAGACCTATGTACTAGTGTTGACTGCCTGCACAATTTCATTGTGAATCCAGAGTCATATATTTTTACTAAGATTTCCAAGAATTCAGACTGATATATATTAAAATAATATATTAGCCATTTACTCATATAAAATTATTATATATCCAGTGTAAACTGTACTATAATTTTCAATGTTCCATCTGACTAATATTCTAAATTTTTTCCAGAATACATGTGATGCTGAAAAGACTTACGAAGCGTTATTGAGCTTTGTCATAAGTGAACTATCTAAAGGAAAATTATACCATGAAGAAGGGACTCAAGAATGTTCAATGGTATGCTTTTACTAAGATCAGATGAAATGATTTTTGAGCAAAAATAAAGATTTTTATTGTCATTATGAGTGTAATTTTAAAGCTACATCTATTATACAGTGAACCATTCAAATTTTCTTTTTTAACTGTAGGTTAGTCCTATTGCTTGGTCGCCTGAATCCATGGAAAAATACTTACAAGACTTCTGCTTACCTTTCCTTAGAATCACCAGCCTTCTTCAGCACCACCTTTTTGGGGAAGATTTACCTAGTTGCCAGGTATAATTTGGGGTACAAAGTAGGAAGCCTTATTTTTACAATAAGCTAATTTTTAAAATTATTAATACATTGTATAATACTTATGTTGATACATGTAACTGTCAGGTTAATCTACCTCAAAGCAATAAGTACTTAGAACATTTACTGTTTTGTGATGGTTGATATTCACCCATTTTTATGGCAGTATTACCAGTGTTGAATATTGAGCAGTTTTCGATTAAATCAGTGATAATTCTTGACTAATACTTGAATAGGTTCATAATATTCAGTATAATGATGTTATTATTACTAATATCGTTCACTTTTAAGTCGTTTAAAGCTTCCCCCATGCGCAGGGAATCACTTGGCCCATTTTTGACTCCCTGGGCAGACATTAGGCAACTGCTAGCTGCTTGCTGGTTGCTGGGCGTGGCCCAGGTAAGCCCTCGGGGCCCTGGGCGTGATCTGGGATGCTGGGCGTGGTCTTACAGCTGGGATCGATGTGGACTTTCCAAAATTTCCCCGTGTGCGTTGGGATTGAACTGGTGCATGTTTGGTTCCTGGAACTGAATTTAGGCCTCTGTTAGCCACTTGGAGGTTGCTGAGCGTGGCCCAGTTAGGCCGCTGGGGACTTCCTGTGCATCCTCCGGTGGTTTGAGACGCTGAGCATCTTAATGTCTTTTTAAATATTTTGTTATTTAGAAAACTGATTGTTGAAGGTGTGGCAGTATGTTTGTTTGTTTGTTTGTTTTAAATAGCAGTAAAATATTTGGTATATAACTAATTGTGTTAAAATTTGGATGAATGAATGTATGATTACTGGTTTAATCTGTTTCACAGAACTGTGAGTAAGCAAGAAAGTAACATGGTAGGAAACCAGAAGATAAGCAGCCTTTTTGGAATATGAGTCTGACGTTGTATCCATTCTAGGGAATTAGATGTAAGAATTATGACATTTACCATACTTAACGGTTTGAAGCCTGAGGCATATCAGAATTAAAATTTTATTCCTTTTGTCCTAACCTATCAACCATTATCTTACATAGTTGAATTCTTTGGTTTTATCAAGTACTTAATCTCTGTATTTGTCACCAAAACATTCTCTTTAGACTTTTAAGATACTGAACAAATACTCATCTGTTAGATATTTTCTTTCAGTTTTTAAAAATTTTAACTTTCAAAAAGTGTATTTTCTTCAGGCAGATATGTATCCTTAAAGCATGAAGATTACTAAATCAAAATAAACTTTTTTCTTTATTATCTTTACTTTCTTACCATTTAAAGAGCATTGGTAGTTCTTTTTATTCTTGCTTGTTGCTTATTTTTGTTAGAGTGTGCTTTGTTCCTATAAATTGGAAAGTATGCTGAGGCAGAAGCTCATGAGCTGGGTGTTGCTCTGGAGTGCCGAGGAGGCAGTGCACTGAATTGGGTGCATGAAAATAGTGTCAGACAGAGGGACAATTAAAGAGAGATTAAAATTAAATTCAGTGGGTCTGTGTTTAAACGTGAGGGAGTTAGGACCACTGAAAGAGTTTGGACAAAATTGTGATTCACATTTTATTTCAAGATGTAACTTCATTATAGTCTAAGATTGCAGGAGTGAGGAATAGAGAGACTGGCTACAGAAAGACCATTTGGAAAAAGGACATACTAGGAATAGAAGAGGACAGGAAATGATTTAAGATTTCAGAGATAGAGCAGTCAGGATCTGGATGAACTATTTTTATATATTCAAATTGAGGGCCTAGTTGGATCATTTAAGAGGATCTACTCAACTAAAGCAAAAAAAGTAGGGCTTCTGATGGGAGTTTGTTGTCTAGCTCTTTAGATTCCTGTTGTGTATAATCTTACTGTATACATGCATGCGTACGTGTGCGTTCACTTGCTGTTAATGCTTTATTCAGTTTAGCCTTTTGTTTGTATTAAAGGATGAGTGGATGCTTTGTTATACATACTTAAACTGTTAATTTGACAGTTTCTTTTATATGTCATTTTCATTTACAACATTTTGTTTCATCCATCCATATCTTACAGCTATCTAAAATATTTTCTTTTGTTCTTTTTGATTTTAATTGCAAATCTATTCATTCAGCTTTGTATTTAATTTAAACTTTATAGCAACTACAACTATGTTATCTTAATTCTACAGTCAAGGAAGCAGGCACAGAAAAATAGAGTCTTACTCAAGATTCACAGCTACTAAGTTGAGCAGATGTATTTAGTCCAGATTCTGAATGTGTACCATATATGGGCTATGCTATTGCTTGCAGAACACTTTTTGAGAAATACAGGTCATTTTCTATTACAAACTACTACAATACTGCATTTGTATTCCCTTTGATCTCAGTATACCCTTAGTAGTGTACTAAAGATAGTTTTTTACAGTATAATAATATGATGTTTGATTTACTGGTAGATGAATGTACATAGTGGGGTATCAAAAAATGAAAATATCAAATGCTCATCAGTGAAAAATGGGTTAAATCAACTCTGGTTTATTCACACAATGGAATACTCTGCAGAAAAGGTAGGAAGTTTTCTGTATGTTGATATAAAAAAGTCAAAATGTATTAAATAAAGGAAAAAATGTAGTTAAATTATGTACAGATAGAGGAAAAATAATCATATTAGTATTTACTGTTTTATGTATAAGATGCATATAATAAACTGTATAAGATACATTAGTTTTGGCCAATTCTTAGGAGTTAGGGCAGTGAGCTTGAAATTTGGATAGAAGAACAAAATTGGTGGAGAGATTTTGTTTAATAATTATCTTTTTATGGCTCTTGGTTTTTAAATATTGTAGATATATTACGACTGAATTTATGGAAAATAAAAAGTTCGTTTTGAATGATGGATTCATGTTTTTCAAAATTCAAAAAATACCAAAAGATACTCTGTGAAAAAAATCTCCTTTGACCTATTTCCCTAGCCATTGAATTGGTGTCCGTTTCCTCTGTATTATTCCAGAGACACTATGTATACAAACAAATACATGTAGGTAAGGGATCTTTTTTTCTTTTAGCCCTTTTTATATTCTCTGTTCTACTGTTACATTTTTCCCTCATTCTTAGAAATCATTTCATATTTAATATGAAGACCTTCCTAACTAGAAGTTCAGTATATTTCAATATATAATATACTAAGATATATTTAACCAGTACTCTGTTAGTAAACATTTGAGTTATTTCTGATACTTTATTATTTACATGTATTCAGTTAGAAGTGATTTTCTGTGTCAGTAGTTACATCTATTTGTAGTTTTTGTTTTATTTTCTTTTTTGAGACAGGGTCTCCCTACGTAGTTCAGGTTGGCCTTGAACTCTCAACAGTTTCTACCTGACCCTCCCAACTGCTGAGATTACAAGTGTGCATGCCATACTTGGCTTATTTGTAGTTTTGAGGTTGTACCAGTTTATAATAACAGCAGTAATAAATGAGAGTTTCTCTATTCAGAGGCCTTCTTAGTGTATTATCACACTGATCTTTGCCTTTAGATCATTTGTGTAAATAAATATATACTACATTTTTGTGTAGTTTTAATTTGCATTTTTCATTTTTAGAATCAGGTGCATTTTATTTACTATGACCCCTCTGCTATATAATGTTTCTTTAGAAAATAATTAGAAAAACAAATTATTACTTGATCTGAAAAAATATAGTGACTCATGAGGGTTTTTGTTTTTGTTTTTTTGTTTAGAATAATCTCTGATTGTTGAATACTTTGTCCAAGTTAAATGATGAGGAAAAATGTGAAACTTCTTTCATAAATTTTTCCTGAGTGTTTCCTCATTTTAATGATCCACACCTGGACTCACATAGGCTTCATGTGAAAGGCCAAGTAATCCTATGAAGTATCCTATGGGGGAATCTGCCCCCAAATTATGTAGAGCTTTGTTAATTTTTATTAGTGTAAGATTTCTCATCAAAAAAGATTGGAAAAATACTGTTTTTTTACTGTTAGTAGTTCTCATCTTCTCAAGTTATTTTTGTGTCTTACATTTGAAAATAAATGCCTGGGGCTGGGGGTTTAGCTCAGCGGCATAAGCACCTGCCTTGCAAGCAGGCGGTCGTGAGTTCGATCCCCGGTACCGATAAAAATGAAAAAGACAAAAAAAAAAAAAAAAAAAGAAAAAGAAAAGAAATGCCCTATGCCCTCTCTCAAGAGAACAGGAAGATCTGTTGTAAATATATGTGCACAAAATAACAGATGACAGACTTGAAAAAAGAAATAGTACAGTTGTATTTGGAAACTTCAGTGTACTTAGCAATCAGTAATCAGCAGATAGAGAAGCAACTGAAATAAAGAAGGTCTGGACACTGTCAATAATGATATAATTTGCTTCTCCACAAGTAGCAGAATTCATAGTTTTATACGTACACATGGAGATGTTCGCCTGGAATACAACATGTGCCATCAAGAAAATGGGTGTCAGTAAGTTTTTAAAAAGTGAATCATAAAACAAGTTTTCTAACCATGCAGAGTAAAATTAGAAATTAGTAGCGAAAAGATAGAAAATGCCCAAATGTGCAGTGAAGAATACATTTTTAAGTAACTTACAAATAAAACCAGAAACCAAAAGGCAGTTACAAAATATCTTTGAAAATGAAAGTATAGCATAGAGAAATTAAAGATGTAGCTAAGCCAGTTCTTAAAGATTTATAACTTCAAAGGCTTATATTTTATTTAAAAAAAAGGTTAAACCAATTTATCTGAGTTTCCAGCATTTAGACTTGTAAGAGCAAATTAGACACAGAAAGTATCATCGAAGAAATGTAATTTCTCCTCAGCCTGGTAAGTTGGAACAGACTCCTGTATCAAAAGACAGAATAGCAAGAGAAAAACAAGTTTTAAAATATGTGCAGTGAACATCACATTGGAAAACCTCAGTGACAGTAACTCAAAGCCATGGCTGAAAACTCTGGCTTATAAAATATCCTCACCAAAGATTAGTAAATTTTAGGAAAGTGACAAGAAAAAGGAAAGCAGTTTTAGACTTTTAGAGAAGTAGGAAATTGTAGGAAGGTAAATATAAAGGAGTAAACTAGTAAAGCACGGTTTGTTTGTAGATCCCTCCGAAGCCACAAATGAGCTGTTAAGTGTTATCTCCAGTAAAGGGAACTCACCTCCTGTCTTAAAGTGGAAGCAGGATATAAAGGCACCCTCCTCAGTGTGTGTTGCTTTAGCTCAAAAACATTTATGTCTAAGCGGTATATCTTGGATACATTCTAATTTCCTTCACAAATTTTAAAAAATGGAAATCGTAACCAGAGGAGAAATCAGTGAAGTTGGAATGGAGAAACAGAAGAGTGAATCCAAAATCTGGTTCTTTGCAAAGATCAATAAAAAAGATAAATCTAGATGACAAGAGCTCAGCTGAGCCACAAGAAAATTGAGCTGCTGTGGGTCAGCGTAGTCAGTTAAAGCAGCAAACCAGCAATTAATTCTTTATCATCTGTGATGCTATAAGTGAGAGGAGCAAACACTGCTGTCAGGTGTGAGCTGAATCAGTGCACATGTGGAGGGCATTTCACTGATAAGGAGCCTACAAGGCAAGGCTCTGGTAGTTTTATGACTGCTGGGGGTGAGGTGAAAGGGGGAGGGGCAGATACTGAAAAGCACAGGGCTGCTAAGTCAGAGTGGGAGAAAGTATCTAAGGAGTTTCTATCTCGTGCCTTCTCAAAGGTGTTCTCAGCAGAGGTACCTGAAGAGACTGTTATCCAAGGCTTCAGATGAAGAATTAAGGCAAAATGTGCTGGGGCTAGAAATGCATTCATGTGAAAGAGTGTAACCAGTCAAGGTGACCTGAGACCTTAACTGCAGTTCCCTTCAGAGACTGCAGTGCTTTGGTTGTGCAGTGTTTGGTATCAGGAGGGCAGTTTCCCACCGGGAGACCTGTCAGGAAAAGTCTTTGTAGTTGCCTATGCTTAGGCCTAGAAAACCACTCACTGGCTTTTAATTAAGAGCTAAACTCACTAGGTGATAGGGAAAAAAAGAAAGGACAAATTACCAAAATCAGAAATGAAGAAGAAGGCATCCATGTAGACTTGTAAGAGAATACTGTGAATTATATTTAGTAATTTAGATGAAATAGGCAAATTTTTTGAAAGATACAAATTACTAAAACGGAGTCAACAAATAGTCTAAATACATCTAGACTGAGTAAAAAATGATTTGGTTATTTAGTTTACATTACCCTTTCCAAAGGAGTCAGCAACTTTATATCAACAAAGATAACATGGTGAATTCCGTGAAACATTTAAGAAATCTTAACAGGGCTGTACAAACTCTGTAAAATAGAGGAAGAAGAAACTCTTCTGATCTTATTTGGTGAGGCCAGTTTTATTCTTTTAAGCAAACCAAGCATCACAAGAAAACTACCTATATCCGTAAACATAAAAGCAAAAGGCTTTAATATAGGTAGTATTGGTAATAGAATAATATCCCTCAGCTAAATGGATCCAGCTTTTATAAAGTATAATTGACAAATAAAAATTGTATATTATTTATAGGATATTTTGATATATAGACATTGTAAAACAATTACTACAGGCTATGTATCATCTTACATTATCTTTTTTTCTTTCTGGTGAGAACATTTAAGATCTACTGTCTGAGCAGATTTCAAGTAATCAATATGATGTTAAAGATACACATTATGATTAGCTGTCCAGCACTCATCTTATACCTGGAAGTTCACACACTTTGACCAGTGTCTCCCCATTTGCCCTGCTCAACCTTTGGCAGTCACCATTCTACTTTGCTTCTGAGTTTGATTTTTTTTGAGATTCTCTATATAGGTGGGGTTATACAATATTTGTGCTTCTGTGACTGGTTTCTTTGACTTAGAAAATGTCCTTCATATATTTATCACAAATGATAGGATTTCTGTTCCTCTGTGTGTAATTACTTTTATTCATTCACCATCACGGGAGTCCTAGGTTGATTCCATATTTTGGCTCTTGTGACAAGCATTGCAATAAATACGGGCATGACCAAATGGTTTATTCTAGGAATTACCCAGTTGACATAACAAAAATCAATCAATTTCCTATACGGATATTAATAGAATAAATGGGAAAAATATATGATCTCAGAATTCAAAGAAAAAGCATTTGAGAAAGTCCAACACCCTTTCCTGGGCAAAAACAACAACAGGAAGCAACCTTCACAAAAGCAGGACTAAAGGAATTTTCCCAAAAGTAATAAAGGGTATCTGTAAAAAACCTACAGCTAACACCAATCATACTGAACTGTGAAAGACAGGAAACAAGATTAGGAACATGACTGGGGTGTCTGCTCTTAGCACCCTTTCCAGCAGCTGAAAGGCTCCCTAAAAGACAGAAAAGAAAAATAAACATCCAGGTTGGAAAGGCAGAGGTAAAATAGTCTTTGCTCACAAATTAGGTACTATTAGAGCTAATAAACACGTTCGACAAGGATACAAGATAAATATATTTAAAACTTAATTATATTTCTGGGCATTAACAGTAAGCAATCAGAACATGAAATTAAGAATTTAATTTATAATAAGGGCTATGAAAATAGTCTGGAATTTGACTACAGCAATGCTGCCATATTTTATAAATACACTAAAACTTACTGAATTACATATTTTCAAAGGGTAATTTTTTTGATATATGAATCATATCTCAATAATTACATGTAGCAGAGACTTATCTCCACATATATCAAAAATTTTTTAACATGTTAATAGGAAAGCAAAAATTCAATACAAAATGGGTGCCATATATATATATATATATTTGTTGAAAGGATATATATGAATGGCAAGAAACCGACAAAGGGTGCTCAACATAGTGTTCATAAGAGAGGTGCAGATTAGTATGAGTGCCAGTATCAAATGTTGGTGAGGAGGCGGAGTACTAGAAGTCTCATTCCTTACTGGTAGGAATGCAAAATTGTGTGGCCAGTTGGACAATTACAGTTTCTTTAAAAAATTAAATATATACTTAATTCAGCTAAAAAATTCTCACAATATTGAATAAAATGGAGACATTCATCCACATAAAAATTTTAAATAAATTTTCACAGCAATCAATTTGTAGTAGTAAAATACAATCCAAGAATCCATGAATGCATGAATAAATACTAGCAAGACAGAAAAAAATAAACATCCAAATACAGTTGGTATAGTTGTATAGCAAAATGCTATTAAACAATGAAAAGGAACAAGACATTGATATATGCAGTGACATAAATGAACGTCGAAATATTACTCAAAAATGCCAAAAACAGAAGGCTATATACTGTATAATTCCACTTATATGAAGAATATTTTTTAATTCTTACTGGTGCAGTTTAGGTATACATAATGATCTTGTGCCTGTGCATGATGTATCTTGATTTCTCTTTTGTTTTCCCAATCCCCTCTCTTCAACTCTTTTCTCCCTCCTTATTTACAGAGTTTTGTTTCTATTTTATTCTCCTGATATTTTTTTCTTGCTTCCCCTCCCCCATGCCTAGTTACCCTTTGTTTTGAACAATTTCTTCTATTTCACAGTACTTTTTATACACTTTCTTATTTACATTTTCAGTATCTCACACCAGGGAAGCAATTAAATAGTCACATGTGCTGATTTATTTAAGAGTGTGGTCTCAAGGTGCATCTAATTTACCTAGAAATGTCTCAAGTTTGTCCTTTTTATGGCCAAGTAGTGCTCCATTGTATTAAAAAAAAAAACCACGTCTTTTCTATCCATTCCTCAGTTGATAGCATTTGGATTGTTTCCAAGATTTACATGTTACAAACTATACTGCTGGAAACATGGATGTGCATATATTGTGTGGTATGGTTTTTTAAATTCTTTTAGGAAGATACCTAGAAGGGGAATAGCAGGGTCAAATGGGTTCTCCAATCCTAGTTTTTGAGGAATCTCCTCACTGATACCCATAGTTGTTGCACCAGTCTACACTCCCACCAACAGTGGAGAAGGGGTCCTTTTTCTCCATGTCCCCTGTAGCATTTGTTACTGATTTATTGGTAATAGCCATTCTTCCTGAGATGAGATGGACTCTCACTGTTTAAGTTTACATGTCTCAAATGACCAATGATCTTGAATATTTTTCATATATTTGTTTTCCATTTGTGTTTATTTCTCTGAAAGGTGTGTATTCATCCCAGTTGCCCATTTTTGGATTGGGTCCTTAAATTTGGGGGGCTCTAAGTTTTTCAGTTCTTTCTATGTTCTAGATATTAAGTGCTTTGTCTGGAGAACAACTGGCTACAGTATTTTCCTACTCTCGGTTATCTTTTCACTCTATTAGTAATCTCTTTTGCTGTAAAAAAGCTTTTTAATAGGATGAGGTCCCAGTTGTTTCTTTGTCATATTTCCTACGTGATTGGAGTTTTGTTCATGAAATCGTTGTGTATACCAGTAGCTTTAAGAGTTCCACCTATTCTTTCTTCTAGCAGATTAGTGTTTTTGTTTTAGTATTTACATCTTTGATTCATCTAAATTTTACTGCATAGTGAACGACATGGTCTAGTTTTAGTGTCTGGCATGTAGAAATCCTATTTTTCCAGCACCATTCATTAAAGGGAATACTACAATAGAAGATTTTTATCTCAATCTGGTAAAGGTTATCATCATAAACCAAGAGCCAACGTCATATTAAATGGGCCAAAACTGAAAACTTTCATTCTAAAATCAGGCACAAGACAAAGATGTCCACTCCTATTTAATATAGGAAATATTAGAGCAGTTAGATAGATAGATAAATGGAATATGGGTAGGAAAGGAAGAAATTAAATTATCATTATTTGCACATTACATGATACTTTACATAGAAAACCCCAAAAACTCACCAAAAGATTTGCAGGTTTAATAACTAAACAGTAGCACAGCTGGATACAAAGTAAACACTCAAAAATCAATAGCATTCCTGTACACTAACAAGGAGTGCACCTAGAGTGAAATTAGGGAAATAACAACTTTCACAATAGCATCAAAAAAATAAAAATAAAAATAAACTACTGAAGGATCAATCTAACTAAAGAAAGAAAAGATCTATGCATTGAATATTACAGCACTCTGAAAAAGGAGATCAAACAAGATACCAGAAAATGGAAAGATATCCCTTGCTCCTGGCTGGGAAAAGCCAACATAGTGAAAATGGCCATAATCCCAAAATTGTTATACAGATTTTATGCAATCTCTATCAAAATACCTGTAGCATACTTCACAGAATGAAAAAGAACATCCCTAAATTTCATTTAGAACCAGAACCAGAAGAGACCTAGAAGAGCAAAAACAATTCTAGGCAACAAAGACCAGACGGGAACATCAAAATCCTTGACTTAAAATTATACTACAAAGCCACTGTGTTAAAAGCAGCATGGTACTTGCAGAAAACAAAACAAAAAAACCAAAACCAAACCAAACCAAAAAACAAAAAAACAGACCTGAGGATCAGTAGGACAGATTAGAAGATGCAGAAACAACTCCAAACACATTTAGTCACCATACAACAAAGGGGCCAAATATATGAAGAATTTTTGAAAGCCAAAAATGGCAGAAATGGATAAGTGGTTCTTGGGTCCAGGAATAAGTACCAAGATTGACTGCGCTAGAGCATGAGTGAGTTTTTTGGGTGATGGAATTGGTCTAAAATGTTACTGTAGTTTTGGTTGCATTATTGTGTACATCAAAATTCATTAAACTATACTAAAAATGCGTGAATTTTATGGTAGCAAATTATGCCTCAGGAAAGTAGTTTTTAAAAATTGCCTTCTATATACAAGTGATTTATAGCTTTATTTCTGAAGTTTTAAAAGTTAACATCTTTTTTTTAGCTTGCATATCATTTTATTTTCTGTGGCATATTTTATAAGTTTTACTTAATATGCAAAATTAGTTCAGTTTGCAAATGTTTGTTAACTACCTACTATGTAACAAGCACTGGGAGGACACTATTCCTACTGTCAGGGAACTCAGTCTTATAGGGAAGGGCGGTTTATTTTTAGTTACTAATAGAAAACATAAATGTAAGTATATAAGGATTTAAAGTTATAGAAAGATTGATTTTAATCTGAATAGAACTGGGTGATTTGAGATTTCATTACATAAGGTTAGAGAAAGCTTTCCAGCTTGGAAACTATCATTTGGAAGATTATAGAACTGATCCAGTGGACTATATACCCCTACCCAGTATAGTCTTTGATTAAATAAAGAAGGATTGGGGAATACATTTGTTGGTAAGACCAACCGATTTCTTTAAAAATCAACTTCCAGGATAAAAGTCCTTAGATCACTGATTCCTCTGTGGTTTTTTTGTTTGTTTGTTTGTTTGTTTTTTAGTTAGTGAGTGGAACTTCAGATTGTCTGGCTCTTAGATCTTTCAGTTAAAAAAAAAATATGCCACAACTCTACCTGCTTTTTAAAAAACTTAGTATGTTTTATACTCATTCAGCGTCCAGGTACATTATTTACTGCCTCTTGTGAATTCCATGTTTTTATTATTGGTATTTATCCGCAGCCTATGCCTTTTTAAAAATACTTTTATCTTTCCCAAATTAACTTTGTTTTTATAGAATAGCTGGCTTGTATACAAAGACTAGTGATCACATATATGACAACTCTTTTTTAAAAATAAATGTAGAGGGCCAGGATACGGCTCAGCAGCACAAGCACCTGCCTGCAAGAGTGAGGTCCTGAGTTTGATTCCTAGTTACCCCCCCCAAAAAAAAACCAAATAAAAAACCCCCAAAACTGAAAACTAAGAGTAGAAAAGAAGCAGTTGCTATGACACAGAGGAGCTAAATTTCAAAGAAAAATATTTTGGTTATAGTTGGATATTTAAAGGAGGGATCTTTTTTCTTTCATTCCTCCTCCTCCCTTTATTTCACTCTAGTTGACCATTAAAGTTTTCTTACTGCTTCCAAAGTAATTGATGAGGATGACACTGAAAATGTCTATAGTAGAAAATGTTTTTGATGAAGTATCGTGAGAGTTTTCTATTTCCTGTCTAAAAGGAAGAAGAAGAATTTTCAATTCTTGCCAGCTGCCTGGGACTTCTGCCAACATTTTACCAAACAGAACATCCATTCATCAGTGCCTCCTGTCTGGATTGGCCAGTTCCAGCATTTGATATTATAACTCAGTGGTGTTTTGAGATAAAATCATTTACGGAAAGACATGCAGAACAAGGAAAGGTATGTAAAAAGAATAGTACTCATTTACCACAGTGAAGATATGCTAATAGGTAAGAGAACAATTGAAGAATTTCAAATTTCATGTCATTTGTTCTTGGTAGTGTTTGTTAAACTGACTAAATTAAAAATGGTTTGCTCATGTAAAATTTACTTGAGTATAAAGCAAAAATATTTCAGCTAACAAAGATAAGGTATTGCTACTTCTACAGTTTGCTTTAGGTCAGCATGTTTTTATGGAATTCCTTAAATAATCATGATACTAGCCTTGGAAGATACAAAAGAATTGTAAAGTCAGCTAGGAACTTGTATTCTTATTTGAAAGAAAACTGCCTCACATTTTAAAATAAGAGATTTGGGCTAGCAGATCTAAAAGATCCCAGCTTTAACTTGTAGATGCGTTGAGCCAAGCTAAGCTTGGCTGGCAAAAGGTTTTGTATTGGAGATGAATGAACTAGGAGCAGAGTGGGGCAGCAGTGGGTGGCTGTGAATGCCGTGGCTCAGAATCTCTTCTATAGGTAGAAACACAGCTTTTGAGAAATAGGATATGATGAAGTAGTATTTTAGGGAGATTAATTCTGGTGGCATTTATTTGTTTATTTATTTAGACTGTATTTTGCATTGAACATACCCAGGTTGGCCTCAAACTTGTAACAAATCTTCTGCCTCAGCCTTCTAAGAGCCAGTGTGACAGTGTGTGCCACCATGCCCACTCATACTGGTGGCTTTTAAAAATTATTTATTTATTGATACCAAATCTGGACCTTGTGCTTGCCAGACAGGTGCTTATGCCACTGAACTATATCCCTGGCCCCCTGCTGGCTTTTTAATAGGAGAGATAGAACACAGAAATTGGTTAGGTGCTATTTTTCTGATTGTAAGTTACAAAATAACTAATGCACAAAAATATATAGGTCTTGGTGACCAGAAGCTGATGACTGTAAAATCTTAAACTCAGATAATCAGGAGAGCAGTGACTGCTCTGTTGTAGTTCTAATGGAAGTATGCTCCTACTTAAACACGGGGATGGCGTTCCATTACTTATGGAGGAGGATAGTGACTCCATGCATGACAGTCAAGGACCTTTACCCTCTTGCTTTCCATCCACATTTTAAACCATTCTTCTGCTGTTGACTTGCTCAAATCACAAAAGAATGTTTCTGAAGTATATTACACGTTTTTAAACTTCTGTTGTGTTCTTATCTGTCATTTTTACCTAAAGCAATCTTTTTACTCTTCTGTTATGTTACTCACTTTCTGAGGCTGTTAACTCTGCTGTGAACATTGGTCTGATAACCTATCCTCCTGTACAGATTTAAACCTAATTATACTTTGTTACTTTCTCTAGTCTTTGCCATATTTATCATACTTTTTTCTTTTTGTCTCCCTTCTCTTCCTTTCCTTCTTTCCTGAAGTTAAACACATGGCCTTAAACGTGTTAAGTTTGCATTCTAGCACTGAGCTACACTCCCTGTTCCTATTTATCACATTCTTTTTTAATCTGTCTAAATATAGCTAGCTCCACAGGGGAGATTTTATCTTCCTGTATTGGAGATTGACGTTCTCTCCCACTGAACTACTTCTTCAGCCCTAAAATTGTTTTGTATTTGTTTTTAGATCCATGATTCCTAGAAAGTGCCTGATAGAGATAGTCATCTAATAAATACTTGTAAAACAATTATATGGGAGGGATGATATCATTGGCAGAAATAGAACTGATGAAAAGGGAACCAAGTTTCAGGAAAATCAAAAATTTAATTTTAAAAGTCAAAGGAACAATACAGCACCAGTATGTCAGATGGAGGTGTTAATAATTTTTAAAACATTGGAATGAATAATAAAGATTTGTTTAAGTAATAAACTATAAAGTCTCAGCTTTGGTCTTTCTTTCTCTCTTTCTCTCTTATTCTTTTTTTAATAAAAACTGAAATCTTTAAGAAGACACCAGCTTACATTTTTTTTTTTAAAGGAAAGGAAGGGGGGATCAGTAGGTGCTCAGTGGTGAAGCACACACTTAGCTGCATGACACGCTCAGCAACCCCTCGCCAAAGCAAGGGGAATTCAAGTTCACTAAACCTTATTATATATAAAGATCTTTTTCTTATCTAGTAACTTCTTTACTCATAGATTATACCTAGAGTTTAGAGTTATATTTTTATGTCTTTAATCCTAGGAACAATGATTTGAGGTAAGAGATGCATATAATGTGGAACCCTAGTGGGAGAAGAGTGAGGAACCAACAAAATTTTCGTCTTTGTATGAGTGACGAGTTAAGAACAAGTCTGCATTTTAGGAGAATGACTATGAATATGGATATTGATGAAAAATAAGAATCTATCATTTAAAAATACTTCATCTTTTTGTAAAATTGAGTGACAGGCATTTGTCTTAGAGTAGTACACATTTGTTTTTACTAATGCAGAATCTTTGTCAGTTATTTAAGTGCACCCTCATCTCTCCTACATTTCCATTCCTGTCCTTCCTTTACTCTGTTTGGTTCCTGATGCTGACCCTAGGCCAACCAGATTCTCTTTCCCAGGAATTTAAAATTTGAATAGAGATGTATGGTGATACAAGCTGAATAATCCAAAGTACCATTGATGGGTCACTGTGAATTACCACTTTTGGATTTTTCTATCAGTTAGGTCGTTGGTTGGATACAATAGAATCTAGTTCTGATTTAATGTAAGGAAAGTAAAACAGAAGTAAACAACAAAAAAAGCAAGATTTGGTGGGGATACTGGTTAACTTGTAAAGCTGAAGAAGAGCTAACTGGCTTCTGTTGGGAGGAAGGGAAACCAAAGATCTCTAGCCTGTTTTCATAGAAGTGCTGTAACTGAATGGTTCTGCCTCAGCTACTTTCCTTTCCTCCAAGTATGTGTCCAGATTCATTGGAGAAAAACTCTCAGGAATGGGCCTAATTTGAATTGTGGACACTATTTGGGGTCAGGCAGGATCTTGTTGTCAGAACTGTGTGGGGCAGGAAAGGAGGTTATTTTCCAAAAAGAACCTATGGTGTTGTTAATATATAAGCAGAAGAGGATGATAGAAACCAACAAATTAGTGGCCCATTACATTGTTACCTGTCCAGCACAAATACATTCTTCTTGTTTAGGGAGTTCCACTTCTTCCACTGTCCAAAGTCATATAACTGTGCCATTTAGAAGTTCACATGCATTAATGACTTCTCAAAATAAGCAACCTGCAGTAGCATTCAGTATTTACATACTGGGGTGCCCTGCATCTAGATGTCTGTTCCACCTCTGATTTGTTATCCTAGATGTTCTGGAAAATTTTGGTTAACACATTGTCATCCTGAATTCAATAGTAAGAGAAAATGAAAATGAAAGATACGTGGCCCAGTAAACAAGAGAATTTGTAGCTATATATGACTGCATTCTTTCATCTTTTTTGTCTAGTACCTCAAATGATTGGGTTTGTTTGATGAAGGACACGCCTTTAACTTTGTTCTGAGAGAGCAGAGCTTTCTGTTGTTGGTTCTGTCTTGCTCATATAAAGCTATAATAATTTTGCAAAAATATTTTTCAAGCTTGGTACATGGCAAGAATGGCATTTGGGGGTTCCTGAGACATCCCCACTTGTTCAACTAGTACGAAGAACCTATAGTGGTCAGATGACACTTAGATTCTAATTCAGGAGAATTATTAGTATATCCTCTGATAGAGGACATTACACAGAATTTTTAGGTACTAAAACTACAAAAGAGTCCAGTATAGCAGAGAAACAGAAATTTTAAACCAAGTTTTTAGGTGTAATCATGAGAGGTGACAGAGTCATTTTCTATCTTCTGGTTCCTGGGGTGTAATGAATTTTACATATTCCAAAAAGGAAACTCTAAAATATTAAAATGGAAATAATGAGTGATAACCATGACTTTCCCTTAAAGGAAAAGCTGATGAATTGTTTTTCTGGGAAGGGTCAAAAATGTAAACCGGTGTACAACAATTTAAAGCTTTTGCATGAGGCATATTTAAAGACAAATATACCCAGATTGTTTCCATGCATGTTTAAAAATATTTTTTCTTTTCTTTTCAAATAATAGCAGGTTTATATAGAGGGTTTAATGTGAAGTTCTACATCTGTTATACTTGAAATTGCATGAAAATAGCAGTAATTGTTGAAGTCCTGTTTTCATCATACATAAAGTGGAAAAGAGGCATGTTAAAAAAATAAGAGGCAGATTTTTCTTCTTTTAGAAAAAAAATCCTTAAGGTTGGTGGTACATGTCCATAGTCCCAGCTACTCTGGAGGCTAAAGCAGGAGGATTGTAAATTTGAGGGCAGTCTATGAAACATAGCAGGATCCTGTCTCAGAAAAGAAAAGAAAAATCATTTCTAAAGATAAATATTTGGTGTTAGTATCTGAAATACATAGGGACTAATCACTGTTTTTGGATATTTTAGGCCTTGCTTATCCAAGAGTCAAGATGGAAGTTACCGCACCTATTACAGTTGCCTGAGAATTACAATACCATTTTTCAGTACTACCACAGGAAAACCTGTAGTGTCTGCACCAAGGTTCCTAAAGACCCGGCTGTTTGCCTTGTTTGTGGTACTTTCGTGTGCCTCAAAGGACTTTGCTGCAAACAACAAAGTTACTGTGAATGTGTACTGGTAAGCAAGAGAAAGTAGTACAAAATCATGAAAACTCAAGTCTCTGGGAAATCTGATGTATGTTGTCAAATCAGAGCTTCACATTTAACTAGCATTTGAATTAAACATACCAGTACTATATAGAGAGATTGTGTTTTATTTTTTAATTCAGCAGAAGAGAATTTAAAAAAAAGAAAAAACCCAAGGATTATTTTAGTGAGTAAAATCTCTCTTAAATGCAATTCTGATTCTCTTTTCTCTTAATTTTTTAAGAGTACTTAAAAGTATGTATTTTTTTAAATGTGCTATCAAACAGCAGTCATCTGTACTGTGGGGAATGCTAGCTGTTGAATTAAGAGTGGCCTTTAGTTGTTTAATATATTAATAATAAAGGGTTGTAAATTTAAAGTAGATGAAATCTTACTTTAAAATTTTAAATATTTAGGAGTTGTTAAGGTGGTTGATTTTGTCATAAATCCCATTTGATTATGAAATGAACTGATACATTTTAAATTTTTTAGCATTCTCAAAACTGTGGTGCTGGAACAGGGATTTTCCTTTTGATCAATGCGTCAGTGATTATCATTATTCGAGGTCACCGCTTCTGCCTCTGGGGTTCCGTGTATTTGGATGCTCATGGAGAAGAAGACCGGGATCTTAGGTAGGATCTGTGTAGATTCATCCAAGAGTATTAATGAAGTTTGATTAATAAAAACCTGTGTGCCATTTGGGCCTTATAGTCATGATTTTTAAAGAAAAATAAGTTATGATGATCTTTAATTTAGAATAATTTCCAGTTTTTAAGATATTTAACTCATCAGCATGTTAGAGAAACATGAAATAAACCGAATTACTGATACTTCTGTCACAAAGGACTTATTTAAAAAAGAAATGCATATGAAATATTAATTGCATTATGTTATCTTTAATACTTTTTTTCTATTTTTATTCCAGGCGAGGCAAGCCTCTCTACATTTGTAAGGAAAGATACAAAGTTCTTGAACAACAGTGGATTTCTCATACTTTTGATCACATCAATAAAAGATGGGGTCCACATTATAATGGACTATGACTTACCACCTCAGCATTTCATATCATCATTTTCATTAGGAATTTATTTTATCACAATAAGCTTTAACTTAATTTAGGGGATTAATGCTTTTGCTGAAGGAAAAAAAACATACATTATGAAGCCTTTTCAAAATTAGGTGCTTGGTAATCACATTAATGGTATAATAATTTTTTTAAAGTACCTGGAAAACTTAACAAATAAGTTAAATCATTCTTTAGTGGTCATTTTTTTAAGTGCACAATTAATAAAAAGCACAATATGTCCACAAAATCATTCAGAAATGATTCCCCCAACAGAGCATATCAGCTATTTATTGACACTTAGAGTGGGTGTGATTTATTTGAAGTTTTACTGTTTTTTCGATCTGTATTTTAATTTGCATCGCCTAAACATAATGTATCTTTTTTCTCTGCCATTCTTGTTTGATTTGAGGTTTTTGCTGTATGTAATTAGAAAAAAATGTAAAACATGATTTATGTGAAATATTGTATAGTAAAAGTTGGTCTGATAGTAGAACTTTAAAATTTTTTCTTATTGTGAGGATCTGTTAAAAGTTTAAGGCTTTGCTGAAAACTTAATTCATTCTCAGGAATTTCATAAATATTTTCCCCAGGTAAATAATTAAAATAGCTGTAAAATAAGTAGATAGCTGCTGTTAATATAATACAGTACATGGTGGGGGGTATGTGTGTGGTTAGGGAATACTTAAAAGTCAAAGTTTTGGGGCTGCAGATGTAACTCAGTGGTAGAGTGCTTGCCTAGCATGCACAAGGCACTGGGTTTGATCTTAACCAAAAAAAAAAAAAAAAAGAATAAAGGAAAAAATCAAAATTACCAAAACTTGCCATTTCATTTGAATGAATTATTACAGATAGTAACATAGATTTTTACTATAAAATCAAAAAGTTTTAGATTATACACGTGACAGATTTTGAGTCTGTGCATGCCCACCTTTCATTATTAACAAAGCTTTTGTTTATATGGTTGGATTGGAAATGCTCATACTTCCCTACAAATGAGCCATAAGTTTTAGAACTTCCCTGCCAGCTCAAGAAGCTCAGCTCTGTTTTATTCATGCAGTGTAATCACTGTTATTTCTGCTTGGTTTCCTAGAAGGAAAAAGAAGTAGTGATGACCCTCATGAATGACCCAGGCATCCACATTCTTCTTAGAAACTGCTGTGAAAAGCAGTTTATGTTTGTAGGGTTTTAAAGTCAGTAAGAAAGAGAATGATTGAGCTCAAACCCACTCTAGAATTAGGAAAGAAAGATTAAAGCATGTTATATATTGATACCAAGATTTTTTTCCCCCAAAATGGTTCTGTAATTTGATAATCATTTCATTTATAGTGTTATCAAGCTATTTCCTGGTAGTCTGTACTTCCATGGCTTGCTATATGAAATTACATTTTTACATGTAAGAATAAGAAATGTCTAATGATAAAACATAGAAATAACATTAGATCCATGTTTCAAAATTTCTTATGTGAAATGACAAAATATGAAAATGAACATTAAATGATGGGTTTGCATTAAAATAGGGAAAACAGAGCAGTACATACTCAAATATGTACAGAACATCAAAAAATTAGGTATTCTGTACAAGAAAATATGTGGAAATAGTTTGCTATTTTTGTATACATTTCCAAAATATTAAGGTAACTTTCTGTAAAACTAGACTGATTCTGTTTGACTAAATCACTATCCTTTCTGACACATGCTACTTTTTAAAATATTGTATCATAAGTTCAGCCTGTTATATTTTTTGCATTGCTCATTATGGATACCAGACCATTTGCAAGTGTGGTTAAAGAGCAAAATGCTTATTTACATCTCTAGTAAACACTGTTACAGGATTCATGAACTTGAATAATTCTACAGTTTGAAACTCTGATACTATATATACATGGCATAATGTATTCAGACTTTGATTACTACATATTTAAAATGGAATGTTTTATGGTTGTGCATATGGATGTGAAGTGAAAATATTAGCCTTAACTTTAAAATTTGGGTATTTGATAGTGTTTATTTTGATATTGGTGAATTAGTCACCGGTAAATTTTAAAAAAAGCACTTGGTTGAAAATCGTACTTGAATACATACATGCATGCTGCTAAACTAGAACTTTAATTTTTCCCCATAACTTTTATAAGTCCCATTTATAAACCCACTTTTAAAAATAACAGGTCCAAGTTAGAGTGATGTGTGTATATTATTCCAAAAAAATGTACTGGTGTGATATCTTGTATGAATGATCATTTAAATACAGTACATTACTGTAGAAACTAAATCAACCTTTATAATTAAGCAGAAATTATAAACTAGGAATAATCAACATTGTAAAATATGTTAATAAAAACCTGCTGTCATTTGGTTTGTGAAAGGTCCTTAAATTGTTTAATGCTTTATGTGTTTCTTTATTTCAAAGATGTTGACAGTAATATATATGAGTGAGCATGACTTAAAAGATCAAAGAATAGCATAACTAGTAGTTGTCTTAAGGTGAATTAAGTATGAAAGGTTGGCTTTATCTTTTGCCTTTTATTTGTAGAGCAAGTTTTGTCTTGGTCTCATAACCAATGTGAAGCCTTTGCTAAGATGTGTGTTTCTGACATAGGAAGAAAGAGAGAGATGTGTAGATCTAGATACTGCTGTGGTCCCTGCTCATTTCTGAAAGTTCCAGATATATGTTGAAATACAAAGTGCTTCATGATAAATGTTGATTTTAAGTAGTTGGTTTGAAGTGACAGTTCTCACCCTGAAGCTCACCAGCTAGTTGTCAACTAGAAATCTGTTTAAATTTCAGACTTTTCATTTGGTTCTGTACATGCTGATATTACTGATTTCTGTAACTTTGAAAAAAATGCAGATTAAAAGCATTGAAGGTTTGGAGGTAATAACAGCATTGACAAGACTCTGTACCATCTCCAGAATTGTATCACTGACTCTCACGTACCTGTTGTTAGCTTATATTTTAGGTCATGTTGGAAAAGAAAAAAAGGCATTGTTTTAGCCACTAGAGTGACACCACCAGGCAAAGTGAGCATTCACTGGTAGGTATGCATGATACTGGGTGGTTGTGAGACAGCAGATGACTTGTGAGCGTTGACTGAACATAGGCCTTCCCTCTATGGCCTTTTGATCTGGCTGGGTGGTGTCAAGCACTGCTTAGTTCAGTGGAGATCCTCTGGAGTGGATAGAATTACTAGTGTGGTTGCTTCTCTGTTTATGACACTTCAAGTTGTATTAATCAGGCATATCAAGTATGGAAGGGCTATTCCTGGCCCGCTTACTGTGTAGTAACCAAGTAGTGGAATGAATGTGCTCCGGGGAGTGCAGCACAGTGACCAGGCACAGTGAGACTTGTATAGACATGCTTCTCTGTGAACTAATGTGTGATGTGACTGTGACAAATTGATGAGGGAAGGCCCAAGAGCACAGCAGGAGAGGGTCAAAAGCATAGTTAAAGGCTTCAGCTAGACAGCAAGGAACATATGCAGCATGATCAAAAAATATGAGTGTGGTTTTTAACTTTTTTTCATGCCTAAATCTTGTATCTTGAATAATTACTTTTAAGATAATGACATGCTATATATTAAGTAATGTTGATTTCCTATTTTTTGAAATTCTTGATTTATCTTTTGTTTTTAAAATAAAATTACAGTTAAAGATATTGCCACCAGTCACCCTCAAAATACTCCCCCCTCTTTAAACATATTTATCCTGTTGTTCTTGCCACTTTCAAAGTGGCTCAGCAAGTCCACTTCCATGAGTGTCTTTAGTTGTGCAGTTGTGGCTGCTGCTCAAGGAAACCATGGCCTAAACTAGACCATTTCTAGTTTTCCTTTTCCATGTTGTTTCGTGCTAGGTTTCATTCTGATGGCTGCAAATCTCCAGGCCACCATACAGATGAAACCAAGATAGCAGCTGACCTTATTTTCAAGATAGGATAAAGCACAGTAAACCAAAAGTCTCTCCTTAAGGCCTTGTCCTCTTTGTTCAGCAAGAGAAGCTCTTTTCAAGTACACTTTTATATACATCTCACTAGTAATGTTAGGTGCCAGTTGCTAACTGCAAAGAAATCTGGAGTCCCTATGCTAGAGGAAGGAAGATTATGAGTAGCATCTAGTGACTAATTCAGTATCTACCCCACTTTATCTCATCTGTGCAGTGGAGACAATAGCTAATATGATCAAATGAACATAGATATTCTGGCTTCCAGTCATAGCAGATTAAATGTTTCAGACTACATTAGTTACTGGTAGCTATATAACAAGTTATCCTAGATAGAAGTGTGATGGTGCACACCTATAGTCCTAGCTCTCAAAAGGCTGAGGCAGGAGGACAGCCATAAATTCAAGGCCAGCCTGGACTACGTAGCAAGATCCTGTCTCAGAAACAACAACAATGACAAGTTGACCTAAAACATAATGCCACAGTACAGTTTGTGTTGCATCAGTTTGTGAATCCGGAATCCAGAGGCAACTTCATTAGGTGATTTTGTCCAAAGTCTTTTATGTGACTGCAGTGACAGCATCAACCAGGACAACAGTGAGAGCTAAACTCATTCACATATCTACTGGCCAGAGACTGCAGTTTCTTGCCATGAGTGCCTCTCAGTAGGACTGGTAGCATAGCAGCTGGTTCCCCAGGACAAGTGATTCAAAAGAAGGTGAGAGAGACGGAGAACATACTTACAACTGTGCTTTTGATGAAAGTTCTAGTGTCCCTTCCTCCCTTCTCCTTTTTTCCCCTTTCCCTCCCTCCTTCCCCAGGGAGGACTTCATGCATGCTAGGCAAGCACTCTGTCACTGAGCTGCATCCCCTCCCACCAGTGTCCTTTATTACCTAATCTTGGATATAGCATATTATTCCTGTCACATGTATCAACCCTGATGGGAAGGGATTACACGAGATTGCAGGTATGAGAAGATGGAGATCATTAGGGGCTCATGTTCCTGGAAAGGACTCAAAATGCCAAATGGACAGACAAGAGAGTACTGAAGGATCAGCATTTGCATAATCCTAAAGCATGTGCCCGAAGATTTATATTCCAAAGGGAAAGATGAAAAGAGAAACTGTAGAGAAACATGGTGAACCTCACTTTAGTCAAGTGATTAAGTTAATTTTCTCAAGTTTTGTTTTGTCTTTGATTTTTGTTATGTAGTTCAGGCTGGCCTTGAACTCACTGTGTAGCTTATGCTGGCCTCAAATTCTTGGCCATCCTCTGTCCTCAGTTTCCCAACTGCTGAGATACAGATGCGCCACCACCACATGTGGCTGTCTCCTTAATATGATTCGCTGAAAAGTATACAATATCATTTATGTTGTTTAACTACAAAAAATCAAAAAAACTTTATTCCAATTTGCAAAAGCAGACAAATTGAACTAAAAGACATCTGTAAGACTAAAAGTTACAATTTAACAGTACTTTTAGAAAAATGGCAAGGTTATTAAAGATTAAAAGATTAAAAAAAATTTTATTGGACTGCAAAGTACTAAAAAGAAATAACTAAAAGTAAATGTAATGCAGAATCTTGGACAAAATCCTGACATGGAAAGTGAAGTTAGTAGAAACTGGCAAAATTCAAATAAGGTCTGTTGCTTGGTAGTATTAAACTAATGTTAATTTTCAGTTTGATCGTTGTACTATGGTTGTGTGAGTTGTTGATGTTAAGAGAAACAGGGTGAAGGGTACCTAGGAATTCCTTGACTAGTCATGCAATTCTTTAAATGTATTTTAAATTTAAATGTATTTTTAAATGGTTAGTTTTACAGAGCACTTATAGTTTAAGAAAATTGTCCTGAAATAAAAGACCTAAGTTCATATTGAGAGAGTACACAATGTACAGGAAAAATTGTCCTCAATAGAAAACTTTTTGATTTATTATAAAAGTTCCCAGGGCTTCTAGGCCCAAACAAACAAAAACAAAAAAAAAATCTAAAAAGAACAATAGAAATACACTAATGTTTAACAGTTTTTCACAGACAACAAAACCAAAACAGAATTAAGCAAAATTGTTTTAAAACCTCAAGAAAAGAAAATGTAACCCAGTGATTTATTTACAGTTATGCTGACCAAATATCAAGACCATAGAAAAAGTTTGAAGCATGAAGGTGTGAGCCTTTTTAGAGACAATCTAAGATTGGCTTCATTCACCCAAAAGTCTGATGGAATGGAGTGGTTAATTGTACTCCACCTGTAAAACAAACTTGGATCTTGATCATGGATCACTAATGCTTTCCAGTACCCGAAAGAAAGGAAAATATCAGGAGGATGATTACACCATCCAGATCCTCAAATCGTTTCTGGAAGTGTTTCAAATAAAGTGAAGAATTTGATGAGGCAGCACACATAAGCCAGAATCAATAGAAGAAACAGATCACAAGGATTCCAGATACTGAAATTATTTGATGCATATTGTAATGTTTTCTATTTAAAAAAAATTAGAAATTCTGGTGTTGAAAGATAACCAAAATTAAGACCTCTGCAGCTGTTCAATATCAGATACGATGTAGCTAAGGAAAGACTTTATAAACTGTACTATAAATCGGAAAGATCTGTCTTGAACACAGACTGAAAGATGGGAAATGAGTAAGAGAAGTAGAAGACATAATGATTACAAGTGAAACTACGTGTAATTGAAGTTGCATAAATTTAAGAGGGGGGAACCTGTGGCAGAAACAATACCAGAAGAAAGAATGGAGGAGGATTTTATTAAAGTGATGACAGGTTTTGAGCCATAAAATGAAGTTCAGTAGGTCATAAATAGCAAAAGCTGCACAGAGGGAAGATGATGGGTAACTGCAAAAGACTTCTGTCTTCTAAATAATAATATTGAAAATAAGACAATAGAAAAATAAAAGCACTTTAAAGCACTGAAAGAAAATAACCTCTATCCAACAAATATTCTTCAAGGATGAACAAAAAATAATATTAAAAATGGAGAGAATTTAGCAGCAACATCCTTATTATGGAAGAAAAGTCAATTGGGAATTCCTCAAGCAGGAAAAAAAGATTGACTTTCAGTAAGAAACAAAAATCTGTGGCAGCTATGTAAGCACAGTTAAGGAAGTATTCATTGTATGAAATGATCATGATAATTCATTACATGGGATATCAGGGTGTCTGTATGCACATATTTGACAGTAGACTTAGCTGACAGAAGTAAATGGAGCCAAAGTATTCCAAATTCTTGCCTTATCTCAGAAGAGGACAAAAGTTCATGCTATGCTTAGTTGTGTTTGTGACCTTGGATTAGGCAATAGTCTCCTACATGTGAGCACAGGGAACCTACCATCCTTAAATAATTGGATTTCATCAGAATGTAAGGTTTTTGTTCTTCAGAGGACACTATCAAGAAAGTGAAAAGACAGTCCATAGATGGAAGATATTTTCAAATTATATATCTGATAAAACTTCATATACAATTTGTACAAATAACAAAAAGACAACCTAATTTAAAAGTGACCAGTTACTGGAATAGACTTTGCCAAAGATATGCTAATAAACACATGAAAAGATGTTCAGCATCATTAGTCATCAGGGAAGTGTAAATCAAAGTCACAGTGTGATGCCAATTCATACTCATGAGGATGGCTTTAATTAAAAAGATGGACAGTAATAAATATTTGAAGGGGATGTGGGGAAATTGGAACCCTCATACATTGCTGGTGGGATTATAAAGTGGTGTATTCATTAGTTGGCAGTTCCTCAAAAAGTTACATGTAGGAGTATTATGACCAGCATTTCACTCTGTGCTATATACACAAGAGTGAAAAATACATGTTCACCCAAAAACCTGTGCACAAATGTACACAGCAGCATTATTCATAACAGTAATAAAAGGTTCATCAGTTAATGAACAAACAAGTTAGTGTGTCCATGTGGTGGAATATCATTCAGCCATAAAAAGGACAAAGTACTGATACATATTATAACATGGACAAACGTTAAAAACCTTACGCTAAGTGAACGAATACAGACACAAAGACTACACAAAAAGACCATTTATATGACATATCCAGGATAGGTAAATCCATACAGAGACTTAAATGAGTAGTTTCCGGAGGTTTAAGGGAGGGCAGGATAAAGGGTGATTGCTAATGGGGGGCAGGGTTTATTCGAGGGGAAGATGAAAATATTCTAGGTTAGTAGTGGTGATTGTATAGCTTTGTGAATGTATTAAAAACCAGTCAATTATACACTTTAAAAAGATGAATTTTTGGTATATCTTTACAATCATATGTTCTTGGCCAGGTATGGTGGTACACACCTATAATCTCACTCAGGAGGGCTGAGGCAGGAGGATCATTGTGAGTTTGAGACCAGCCTGGACTACAAAGTGAGCTCAAGGCCAGACTGAACTGCATAGTGAGACCCTGTCTAAAAAAGACAATAAATAAATAAATCATGTGTTTTTAAAGTATTAATGCCTATTATAACATAGTCTATGTTTTGTCAGATCCCACACAGGCAAGTCTTGGTTCAAATCCAGCCTGTCACTTTGTAGCCTTATTACCTAGGAACAGTAACTCACTGAAACCAATTTCCTCCTCTAAATAATGGAGATAACGCTTCATTCTAAGGTTGTGAGGAAAAATAATATGTATTAAATGACTTGTAAACATTCAGAACACTTGAATCCTCTGAAATGATGAACCAAAACCAAAAAGATCAGTATATGAAATTGATGAAATAAATAGCTGACAGTCTGTGCCATAAGCTTATTTTATAAATATGGTATTTGCACAATGAAAGAAAGTAGTGGTCTGAACTTGGGAGACCAGACATTCTTCACAAGATAAATGAAGAGATTGGTTTGGACTTAAGCTATTCAGTGCTGCTTCTTAGCTCTGTTGCCTTTTATTTTCCCTGATATATGCAGATACTCAGTAATTGTTCATTGAAAAAAAGATTAATATTATACTTTGGACAAGTGACTTCTAGTGATTTTTAAAAAATATTTTCAAATGGGATAGAAAGGGTAAAATTTCTAAACTGAGTGGGAAATGGGGAAATAAAAAGCAATCCAAAATAAAGGAATTTAAAAGAAATATAGAAATATGTAAAAAATTTACAAAAGTTAGCATGTGTTCATAATTAAAATTTAATAAATTGGGAACAGAAGATCTTTTTTTCCCAGGTATGGTAGCATACATCTGTAATCTCAGCTACTTGGAGGGTGATGTGGAAGAATTGCAAGTTCAAAGCCAGCCTAGGAAATCCAGCAAGACCTTATCCCAAAATAAAATAATGAAAGGGCTCAAGAGGTCGCTCAGCACTCCCTGGATTCAATGCCCAATACTGCAGTAATAATAATAATAATAATAATAATAAACCAAGCCAACCCTGCAAAGAATACTGAAAGACAGTCTAGATATACAGTCTGGATATAGGAAAAAGCCACTAAGCAAGGTAGACAAACAGAATAGAAAGATGAAGATGCAATAGCAGAACAATAACATCAACAATCAACCAATATATAACAGTTATAACCATTAATGTAATGGTCTCAGTTCACCAATTAGACTAGCAGAATGGATCAAGAAACAATATCCAACCATATGCCATCTGCAAGAAACCCATCTAACCCAAAAGGAAACTCAGACTGAAAACAATACTTCATGCAACAGGAACCGAAAAAAAAAAAAAAAAAAAAAAATGGGAGTAGCTATTCTGTTTGCAGACACAAACCAAGAATGATCCTTAGAAATAAAGGTCACCACATACTGGTTAGGGGAAAACTTAAAGAGGAAGAGATAACTATCTTAAATATATATGCACCAAATTCCAGAGCACCCAGTTATACAAAGCAAGTATTAATAGAAATGAAAAATCAAATTAGCAATAACACAATTATAACAGGAGACCTTAATATACCATTGACAACAAGGGACAGATTAACCAGACAGAAAATCAGCAAAGAAATAACAGAACTGAGTCACACCTGTGAACAAATGGACTTGATAGACATATACAGAGTGTTCCATCCAACAACATCAGAAAATACATTCTTCTTAGCAGCACATGGGACAGTCTCTAAAATAGACCATATACTAGCTCACAGATTTACATATTTAAATAAATGCAAAAGACTTGAAATTATCCCATGCAGGTTATCAGATCATAGCATAATGAAACTAGATAAAAGAAACTGCAGAAACTCCACAAACACATGGAAATTGAATAATACACTTGAGCAATCAGTGGAAATTAAAGAAGAAATTAATACCTCCAAGCAAACAAAGATACAAATACAGCTTACCGGAATCTGTGGGATGCAATGAAAGCAGTCCTCAGAGGAAAATTTATTGCACTGAGTTCCCATCAGGAAAACAGAACAAATATAAATAAACAACCTGATGCCACCTACACCTCAAACATCTAGAAAAAGAAGAGCAAGTCAAGCCCAAAGCCAAAAGAAGGGAGGAAATTATAAAAATCAGAGCAGAGATTGATGCAAGAGAGACTAAGAAAACAATCCAGAGAATCAATGAATCAAAGAGTTGGTTCTTTGAAAGAATAAATAAAATCGATAAGCCCCTGCCAACCTTATTTTAAAAAGGGAAGAAAAAGCTCAAATTCATGCAATAAGGAATGAAAAAGGTGAAATCACTACAGACTCTGTGGAAATACAGAAGATCATCAACACCTATTTTGAAAACCTCTACTCTCATAGGTTTGATAACACAGAAGAAATAGACAGATCCCTAGAAGCATGATATGAAGTACCAAAGCTAGGTCAGGAAGATGTAAAACTGCTGACTAACCCAATTTCTATTAATGAAATTGAAAATGTAATTAAGTCCTTACCTACAAAGAAGAGCCCAGGCCCAGATGGATTCACTGTGGAATTCTACAAGAAATACAAAGAACACTTAATGCCGACATCCCTCAAACTCTTCAATGAAATTGAAAGGGAAGCAATTTTTCCTAAGTCATTCCTGGAAGCAAATATTACTCTAGTACCAAAACCTGAGAAAGACCCATCTAAAAAAGAGAACTACAGGCCAATCTCCCTAATGAACACAGATGCAAAAATCCTCAAATATTGGCAAACAGGATGCAACAAATTATCAAGATGATTATACACCACGACCAAGTGGGATTCATCTTAGGCATGCAGGGATGGTTCAACATATGTAAATCAATAAATGTAATCCACCATATCAATAAAGCCAAAATTAAGAATCACATGATCATTTCTATACATGCAGAAAAAGCTTTTGATAAGGTCCAACACTCATTCATGATAAGAACCTTACAGAAAATTGGAATAGATGGTCTTTACCTCAATATGATAATGGCCATCTACAACAAACTGACAGCCAGCATCATATTAAATGGCCAAAAACTGAAAGCCTTCATCCTAAAATCAGGAACAAGACAATGATGTCCCTTATCACCACTCCTATTCAACATAGTGCTGGAAATACTAGCCAGAGCAATTAGACAAGAGAGAGAAATAAAAGGGGTAACGATAGGAAAAGAGGAAGTTAAATTATCATTATTTGCAGATGACATAATACTCTACATAGAAGACCTCCAAAACTCCATTGAAAGACTCCTAGATATAACAAATTCAGCAATGTAGCTGGATACAAAATCAATACTCAAAAAACAATAGCATTTCTATACACTAGCAACAAAATCACTGAGAGAAAAATAAGAGAATCTACACCCCTCACACTAGCATCCAAAAAAATGAAAGACTTAGGAATTAACCTCACAAAAGTAAAAGATCTATACAGGGAAAATATAATACCCTGAAAAATTGAAGAGGATCTCAGAAAATGGAAAGACATCCCTTGTTCATGGATAGGAAGAATAAATATTGTAAAAATGGCCATTCTCCCAAAACTGTTAGACATATTCAATGCAATCCCAATGAAAATACCATCAACATACCTCATAGATCTCGAGAAATTACTCCTAAAATTCATCTGGAACCAGAAGAGACCTAGAATAGCAAAGAGTTGTAAGCAGCAAAGGCAAGGCAGGAGGCATCATAATCCCTGACTGAAGTTATACTACAAAGCTACTGTAATAAAAATCAACATGGTACTGGAATAAAAACAGCCTTGCAAGCAGATGGTCATGAGTTCGATCCCTGGTACCGGTAAAAAGAAAAAAGAAAAAAAAAATGAAGATCAATAGAGTCAAAGATACAACACAACTACAAACACACTCAACCACCTTATCTTTGATAAAGGGGCCAAACAAGTTCACTGGAAGAACGACAGTGTCTTTAATAAATGGTGCTGGAAAAACTGGCTCTCCACATGCTGAAAACTATAACTAGACTCATGCCTATCACCATGTACTAAACTAAAATCTAAATGGATCAAAGATCTGAATATTAAAACAGAAACACTAAATCTATTGGAAGACAAATTAGGTAAAAATCTTGAAGACAATAGGGGTAGGTAGAGAATTCATGAACAGGAATCAAACCGCACAGGAAATACTTCCCAGAATCAATAACTGGGATCACCTCTTATTAATAAGTTTCTGCATGCCAAAAGAAATCTCCAGCATAGTGAAAAGAAAATCCACAACCTGAGAAAAAATCTTAGTGAACTGTCCCTCAGACAAATGATTTCTGTCTAAAACATATAAAGAATTTAAAAAATCAGATCCCCAAAATTCAAAGACCCAATCCTAAAATGGGCATCTGAGATGAATACACAGTTCTCAGATGAAGAAATACAAATGGCAAATAAATACATGAAAAAATGTTCATCATCATTGGTCATTAGAGAAATGCAAATTAAAACCACACTGAGATTTCATCTCATTCCTGAAAGAATGGCCAGGATCAAGAAAACTACCAACAACAAATGCTGGAGAGGCTATGGGGAAAAAGGAACTCTCCTGCACTGTTGGTGGGAGTGTAGATTGGTGCAACCACTGTGGAGATAAATCTGGAGACTCCTCAAAAAGTCAGGATTGGAAGTCCCATTCGACCCAGCTATTCCACAATATCCCAGGCATATTCCCAGAAAAACTGAAAACATCATACCACAGTGATATATGTACACCCATGTTTATAGCAACACAATTTGTAATAGCCAGATTTTGGGAACAACCTAAGTGTCCATCAACTGAGGAATGGATAAAAAAGTTGTGGTATTTTTATACAATGGAGTACTACTCAGCTATAAAGAATGATCACATTGAGATACTTATAAATAAATGGATGCAACTTGAGACCATAGTGATAAACTAAATAAATCAAACTCACATGTATAAATACCATATAGTCTCCCTAGTGTAAGAAAAGGTAAGAGTACATAAGAATTTATGGTAATCATGATTCCCCATTACATTGCCTTGAAGCCTTACAATGTTTGCATTCATTAGTTGGAATGGTTTTACCCTGGTTTATTTGATTTTCTTATCTGTGATAGTATGAACAGCTATTTTGAAGTAAACAAGACATTATAATAGCCAGTGCTGATTTAATATCATCTTACTTGGAAGTCCTACCATGCTTTTGTTCTTCTGTTTCCATTGATTCTATCATATTATATCTTACTGGATTTTATTATGTATGATAGTATAAACAAATTTTCTATGAACAATGAGATAATATAGTAGCCATTGTTCGTTCTCTGTTATTTGGTTCTGAATGCCCTGTAATACTTTCATTCTCTTGAATGGTTTTGTACTATTTTGTTATGTTTGATACTATCATATGTGAAGTTATGCTCAACTATTTCAAAGAAAGAAACATTATGGTAGTTACTGTTAATTATGGGTTGTCTTGTGGTAAAATGCTGTGTTCCTTACATTGTTCTGATCTGATCTGCTTTGTTATGTCCTCTTTTGTCTTAATCTCTTTAAAATAAAAAATAACAAATAATAATTCCCTTAAGATTAGCTACTAAAAACTACCTATGACAAATTTCATATTTAATGGTAAAATGTTGAAATTTTGAGATTAGGAACAAGATAACATACCCCTTGTAACTATTCAGTGTTGTACTAGATATCCTCATCAGTTCAATGAGGCAGGCACAATAATAATAATAAAGTATAATGATGGAAAAAGAAGAAATACCATCATTATTCAATAATATGAGTATATACCCATGATATGATTGTATATGCAGAAAATAAAAAAGTATCTATAGATAAATTATTTTAACTAGAGGTACATCAAGTACTAGAAATAAAGTGATATAAAAGTCAATTATTTCTACTTCAGAGGCAAAAAATTTTAATGGTACCATCTACAACAACAAATATCACATCTTGGAGTAATAGCAAAGCCACATGACTTCTTTAGATAAACCAATATTAATGCAAGAATCAAGGAATATCTAGTTAAACAGATTTGTATTTAAATTTGTTAGACTTTTTATTTAGAAAGATGCTATTTTTCCTTAGATTGATTTGTAATCAGTGCTAATGCAGTCAAAATTCAACAATACAAAATCCAAAGATAATTCTAAATTTTATAGGGAAATTCGAAGGTCAAAGTTAAGTCTAAACATTCTTAGACAAGATCAAGCTGAGGAAACTCCTTTTGTTATCAAGGCTTACAACTCAGTAACAAAACATTGTGCAGTTTGTTCAGAAATAAATAAACCAAAGGAGCAGAGCGGAGAGCCCAGGAGCAGAGTCATAGATATATGAACTCACATTCACAGCTAACGTCGTGCTGCACAGGGGTGGGAGAGGTCGACATGATATTGATGTTGATACTGGATCCTATCACCTCAAAGATCTATTTCTGGTAGACGATAGCCCTGTACGTGCAGAGCAAAACAAAGACATTAGCCTCTGTGATAGTCACCAGTGCTGCTCACCAAATATTTCTAGTTTCTTTCAGGTACAAATCAGGATAATTCCTTGTCCTCTTGAAATTAGGTGTAGCCATGTAACTACGTGCCTGGAAGTGAAGTATGCTTTCTCATGGAATTTTAAAGCAGTGAGTGATTCTATTTTCTAGTCTCAGGGTATTTGGCTGTGGGCCAAGTAGTAACTATTCTGTCAGTGGCCCAGATTGAGGACAAGCCAACCCTGTGCCACATAGGCATAATAAACATGAGCAAAACTAAACCTGATGTTTTGATGCGATTATTGGACTTGTTAAGGAGCATAACCTTACTGGTAGAAAAGTTGCTATGGGGGATGGGTTGCTTTTCTAACAAAAAAGATATAAAATGTGTACCGATGATACAGGAGTTAGTAGATGGCGAGAAAGTTGATATTGGAGAATGAAAGAGAAAGATCCGTGTCATCTAGGATAAAAACATTTGTTAAAGTGAATCACACACTCAGTGAACTTGTAGCTATGAAAAAGGGGCTGGAAAACACAACGCGTTGCCTGCCAGTGGTTGCATACACAGGTCTGTATTACACGGAAAAGAGAAGCTTAGACAATAACTTGTCTTGAGGCAGAAATAAAAACAAAGCAGTCCAGAAATTTGGGGAACTTAAGAGTTAGAAAACAATAAGTACTCTCAGCAACAATCACAGATAAACTTGAAAGAGCTTTGAGCCTCAGAATAGGCTCAACCTTGTGGAAAGATTAAGTGAGCTTATAGCCTTGACACCATTGTAAAAGGTGAAAAGCCTTTGTGAAAGTACTTGTTTAAAGAGTCAGAGCCTACTAAGGGTGCTTTTTGCAGTATCCCCTTTCAACTGGGCAAAATGCTTTAGGGAAAAGGGGTAAAAGTGCACTTTTACTGAAGTCCTAATAATTTGAATTCCCCTAACAAAGTTAGGGAAGCTAGAAATCAATAAATGGAGCAAATCTGAGAAGAAACTCTTAGGAAAAAAAAACCCTGTTGATATGGCTTTTGAAACTTTGATTGATTGGATGCCAGTGGATAAAAAAGTTATTATGTTTTCCTAAAAGTTGTATCATGAATTTGAATATTAAAAGTGTGCCTCTTGGCTGGGCATAGAGGCCTGTAATCCCAGTGCTCAGGAGGCTGAGGCAGGAGGATTGGATCGCCACGAGTTCAAAGACAGATGGGTTTTGACAGTGGCCTCAGGATTCCACTGAACCACGGGAGGGAGTTACAGGCCACTGCTGGGCAAATGGAGTAGCAGCAGGAGTGAGCCAGGCTGGGTCTGGAGCACAGCTGCATCTGGGGAGTGGAGGCCTTCACACGTCTCAAGAAGACATTCAAACAGCGAGCCATCCCAGGTGTCTGACAAGGGCGTGAGGTTCATTTCTTTGAGTTTTGAGGGCAAGAATTCTGCGTCATGATGAAGGAAGGATTAAGCTATTTTACTGACCCAAGTGAGAAATAATCAGTACCTAAGAAATGGAGATAAAACTAGGCAATTGTAAAAAAGGAGACACTGAAAAGCCCAGTGCAGTTTCTATCTCTGTAAAATGGGGATTCTCAGCCACTGGAAGGATTAAATAATGTAAAGAGAAAATTTCCTTGGTGCTTGTGTTGCTACAAATATCTTTTCTCACTTTGTTATCTGTTTACTTTGCATTTTGATTGTAGTGTTATTCGCGGAAAAGCAATGTTTGTATTGGTGTCAAATTTATAAATTGTGTACCTATAGTTTGTGCTTTTAAAAAGACGTGTTTAGTAAAACCTAGTGGAAAGCCTAGTGGAAAACTGGGTAGCGACACAAATAGTCAACTCATTGACCCAGAAGTCAACATGGTTATTACATCTATGAAAGAAAAGCTCAGCCTCTGTAACAACCAGGGAATGATAAACTAAGAGCACCAGGAGAAAGCCTACGGGGAGCATAATCGATGGGCTCGGGCCATGGTCCTGAAACACAGTCCCACATATTGTAGTCTCAGGTAAAGTCCTGAAGGATGAATATCCCTGAAGCTCCAAATCCTAAAAGATCAAAAGCCCAAAAAATATAATGGGGGTGAGAATTAAAATTCTTTAAGAAGATTACTCATATTTTAAAGAGAGATTTATCTGAGGAATATATAAAAAAAGGACAACACTTTGTAGGCTACTTCACACAAAATAGGCAATAATAATATATGTATTTTCACAAGCATAAGCTGTCATTAATGATGGTCATACAAATATAACAATTATAGGTAAATAACCCTATTCATAAAGAAATAGGTTGAAAAGTAGAATGCTTCAATGTATATCATCATGGTTGGTAATTGTATACACCCAGCTTTTCCACTGTGGTTATTCAAAGTACAGCAACATGTTGGACAACATGTCTTTTGATTAAACTGATCAGAAACCATGATGGACCTGAGTGTGGCAATCCCAGTATTCTGGGAGGCTGAGGCAGGAGGATAGCAAGTTCAAGCCTAGCTTGGATAATTTAGAGACTTGGTGAGACTCTGTCACAAAATAAAAAAGGTCTGGGGTTATACCTTATTTTGAAGGTATTAGGTTCAATGCCCAGTAACACACACACACAACACACACACACACACACACACACACACACGCACGCACGCACGCACGTGCATGCACACATGAAAATTCAACACGTGAAAAGATGTACATAGGGCTAAGTGTATATAGGGAAAGAGCTGGCCAGCTTTCACCACCGTTAACTGTAGTTTGAAATGTCAGATGGAGACGAATAGCTAGCTGCCCTTTTCCATCAAGGTTATGGCTCTCCAAGAATATGTTCACATTAATTTTCCACGTGGCTCTCTTCTTTCTGAAATTCTTTTAAGATTTAACACAAGAATTCCCTTTTAAATTTTCCATGTGTTGCTTTGTGTATATGGAAATCCATTCCACTTGTATTCATACACAGTGTGTTCGAAATTTGGCTGATTGAGTCTTTGAATTTGGAACACCTGATGTTTTTCAGTTCTTTATATGTTCTGGATATAAGCCCTTTGTCTGAGGGACAGCTGGCTAAAATTCTTTCCCATTCTGTGGGTTTTCTTTTCACTCTGTTGGTGATTTCTTTCAATGTACAAAACTTTTTCAAGGTGAGATCCTAGTTGTTTATTCCTTGAAGTACTTCCCATGTGGTTTGCGTTGTGTTCATGAACTCTGCCTATCCTTATGTCTTCAAGATTTCTCCCTGCCTTGTCTCCCAGCAGATATAATGTTTCTATTTTAATATTTAGGTCTTTGATACATTTTATATATGTATATGTGTGCAAGATAGATTACTACTAATTCTCTGTTACTTCATCAAAAGAACAGTTTGTTCTGTCATTGTTTGATTGCTTGATCATTTTTTAATGCCTAGATTTTGTAATCTGAACAACTATTTCCAAGATAACAATAAGCAATATATTAATTAGTGTCAATCTTTTTTTTGAAATTCTATATTATTTCTATCCTTTTCTCTGTTTTTCTTTAAAACAAAAAAGATTTGGCTGACACAATACCAGTGATGGAGCAGCAACACTGTTGCGTGTCTTCTTATCCTGCTGTGCATGTAATTATTTTTGAATCAGTCCGTAACTTCACTGGCTGCTTCAGGCAAATGAAGCTTTAATTCAGTTAAAAGCTCCTGATATTTCACCAGCTGGAAGGAATCCCGATGCCAAGAAATGATGTGTTTTTAAACTGAAGCTTTCATCATTACCTTATTGAGTGGCACTTCCGCCGAATTCATCTTTCTTCTTCCAGAGTTGCGTATAAAAATGAGAAATGTGGGGTTTGGAATTGCAGGTTTCAGAATTTTGACATTCAGGACTTTAATCTTCCAAGACTGTGATTTTGGCATTTTAGACATTAGAGATTTTGATCTTTCAGGATTTCAATATTCAGGATTATGGTGTTTGGGTTTGTGTCTTTGGAAATTTTTGATAAGCCCTGATGCTATCTGACATTGCTGATCCAACTCTGGATGTATATTTCCAGAGAAACTTTTTGTACAAGGGATGGGTAGGAGGATATTTTCTGCAGTTGTTTGTTATTTAACATAAAAGGAAAAAGCATATAAAAAAGTATTAAACACACAGTGCACTTTTTTCCTTTCTTTTTTCTTTCATTCATTCAGTTGTTCCTTTTTTTTGAGACAGAGTCTCACTCTAAAGTCCAGGCTGGTATTGAACTCTGTAGATTAGGCTGGCTTCAAACTCTCTGTGATCACCCTGTCTCAGCCTCCCGAGTCCTGGGATTACAGGTGCGTGCCACCAAGCCGGGCTTGACAGTCTGCACTTTAAAGACTATATCACAGAGGCATGATGGAAGGCCTATGAAAAGGCTAACATGGAAAGGAATTCAGTCTTCCCACCAGTGTCCAGCATCTCTATCTCCAAGCCATATTAAAAAGCCCCCTGGGATGCAGGCCTTCCTAACCTCAAACAAGTCTTCGGATTCCTACCACCCTTGTCAGTACCAAATAGAGCCTCATGAGAGATGCTTTAACCCAGACAAAGCAACTCCTAAATTCTTGACCACAAAAACAGTAGGAGAAAATAAATGATTATTGTTTAAACAACTAAATTTTAGGTTATTTTAAATGCAGCAGTAGATAATGGATACATAGGCCTGTTACGTGCCCACGTGCCAAGAATGAGGTGCTGAATAAAACCATGTGCTTCCTATTATGGAGTTTATATTCTACATTAAGGGAAAAATAAGAATTACACAAATAGATAAGCATATGCTTTGTCAGGAGGTAATAAGTGCCAAGAGAAAATAAATCAGACAAAAGAGCTGAAAGTGATGGTAGGGCTTCTATAAAAAGTAACACTTTTTATTATGTATTTATTTTGGTACAAGGGATTGAACTTGCAACCTTGTGCGTGCCAGGCAGGCACTTATGACTGCTGAGGGCCGGGGATTTATCTCAGCAAGCATAAGTGCCAGCCTGGCAGGTGCGAGGTCATGAGTTTGATCCCCAGCACCAAAAAAAAAGAAAGAAAAGAAAAAAAGTAACACTTTCAGGAGTGACCTAAAGAGAGAGATTATGCCACTCAGAGATTTGGGGGAAGAACTTTGAGTGGAAAGATCTCTTTGGCTCCTACACTGTGATTCAATGGAGGTTTGAAATTGCACGCTTGTTTTATCTGTCTCTATAGAGAATAGAGCAAGAGTTGATGAGTCTTGCAATGAGAGAACTGATTAAATGTAAGGAAGAACTTTTTAGCTGAAGGGCACTTAAGCCCTGGAGTGGCTGTGCAGGGGAGGCTGGGAATGTTTCTTTCTCATGATGGTGAGAAGAGGCAGCAGCTGTTGTGGCCCATCTACACCCACTGAGAGCTACCCGAGCAGGAAGATGGAATCTGGGCACTCTTGAGGGCCCAGATACTGGGATGACTTGTTCAGTGCACAGCAGAGGGAAATGACTCTATACTCCTCTGAGTAGTGAGTACCAATTCTCACCGACTCTGTTACTATGTTGATAGAAGCTTAAAACAGTCTTTGGAAAGTGTCTTCTTTATTGCTTGAAACAGAATTACCTGCAAAGACTTTTAAAATACATTTTTTTGAGCCTATTACAAATAGCTAAGTTAGGAAGAATTAGAGGCAGTCAGACTGGGCTGGCCCTTGGAGGAGTCAGTGCAGAGGACGGGAATATATTACATTGCAGCTGTGCATTTGCTGAAGGCCAGGCCTCAAGACAAAGGCGGGATGACTGGACCATATACTTTCCCAAGGGATAAACAGTAACGGTCAGTATTCTACATAGGCATCAGTCACCTGGGTGGGGGACCACGACCCCCTTAACCTACCCCTTTGCAGCAAGGTCCTTGTCTTTTCCATGTACACTTGCTACGTGACTTGCTTCCCCATTCGATCAATATTACCTAAGCGAATATACTTGTAATCTTACGCGTTGCCCATCGTTTTCTCCCAATTCAGATCTACTTTGTGATTTTGCACCTTCTTCGAGATTTTGCTCTATAAAATTTCCTTTGAGAAGTAAGCTCGTAGGCAGCCCACTTTCTAGGTCTTCTGTCCCCCTCTCAGGCAGGAGCTGTCTTTTCGTCAATAAATATTTTCTACTCTTAACTTCGCTCTTTCATTGTGGAGAACACAAACTCAGCGTCTGGACATCTAGCAGGGTGGGGGTTATTGTCATTTGGAGGTCCTGTGTCATTTCTATATCAAGCCCACCTCTGACTGCTGAGCCTGGAAGAGGTGGGACTTCCACCAATCCCCAGGTGATGTTCCTGCAAGCTGCAGTTTGAGAACTGAGACCATGGAGAAAAGGGGCTTGCTTTCTCTGCCTGGGCCTGGTTTCTGTGTGGCAGATGACATCCCTGCTTAAGTGTGTTTCCCACAGGCTGGGTACATGTGCCAAGAGTGGTTGAGAGAACAGAGGCACGAAAACACTTAAGAGGAGGTTTTGGGGCAGAATGTTCTAGGCCAGGTGGAGGAGAAAAAGAAATTGGGTATTATTGGCTCCCACCTTTTGCCAAAAACTCCCTCTACCATTTTTTTGTCCTTGTGTCCTGAAACAATTTCTGTCCCTCTTTCTTAGATCTTTTGAAGCTTTCTATCAAATTTTAAGAAGAGAGAGGGGGTGGGGTGGGGTAGGGAGAGAATGATACCTTTATTAACCCACTAGAAGGATTTTTCTTCTCCATTCCACAATCAGGACAGAACACCTGGAGCCACAATGATGCGAGAGACAACCATTCATTCACAGAGCTTCTAGAAAGAACCAGTAGAGCCGGTAAAAAGTGAAAATACCATATCTAGAGGAGGAACTCAGGGTCAGCAGGGAAGCAATTCAGTGTCATTTAATATTGCAAAAGCAAACCAGGGGCTGGGGATTTAGCTCAGCAGCATAAGCGCCTGCCTTGCAAGCAGGCAGTCGTGAGTTTGATCCCCAGTACCGATAAAAAGGAAAAAGACAAAAAGAAAAAGCAAACCAAAGACACCTAGGCTCCCCAGGTCCCACCTCGCCCTGGATTTCAAGAGTTATGAAAGTGCTGGAAGAGGAGTAAAACAAGCTCTATTAGGAAGAGCATTTCTGTCATTCTCTCCAAGGTCACTGGAGACTGCTGGAGCGGTTCCCTCCTGCTGACTCTTTGGACCACTCTTGAGCTCTGGTCACTTCCAGATTCCTCTCTAGACACCCGCGAGCCCCACGTGTTACCTCTCCCTCTCTTCCTGTCAGCATTTCCAATGTAGCTCTTTTCAAATGATCCCTGCTGGTGGATGACCCTGCCATTACTAAGGTGTCCCATGTCACACTCCTCTTACACCTCAGGCCATCACCTTCTTCCATGTTGATGCAGGACAGGCTACTGACCTCCATGACTGTTGTCTCCTTTACCTTACACCCCTACCAAACTCTGCCTCTGTGTGAGGTATTCAATGTGGGATACTGAGAGTATACTCTTTCTTACAGACTGTGAGCTCTGAAACATGCAGTATTTGATGTTTGGCCATCTCAAAAAGCTTTTCAGCTCAAATAGGGGGAACCTTTCACCACAAGCCCAGGCCTATGGAAAGCTCTCCAGAACAAATTATAACTATTCTTCCTTTATGATGACTCCAAGCTGATTCTAAAAGTTTTTTTCTGTAGATTCACAGAAAACAAATCTTTCCACTGGTAGAGCAGCTTGGTTTGATTTGGGTTATTTGACTACAAAAGCCCAGAGGCCATGGATTTATTTAGAAATATTAGGAATCAGCAGCACAAATGAGATTGAGTTTTTGTGAAAAGTTAAAGATTTCTCATTTAGGGAGGGAGTTCACAAAAGACCCCATTAGCTATGCCTCACCAGTAATTAATCTGATCTCTCAGGCAAAAGGCAGGCTACTTGTCTGCCATCCATTTCAAAAGGCCTAGAGACACTTTAAAATCTACTACCCATTGAAAAATATCTGTGCAGAGTCCCTGCTGTGTCTGAAGTCTTTTCCATTAACTGAATGTTCAAATTAAGATCAATAGATGAACTTGGGAGCAAAACAACCAGTAACAAATGTGGATTTCCAAATGGCAAATTATGGGCCATTACTTGTGACTCTCAACTACAGAGAAGTAAAAAGAGACTGTCTCTTATAAATCAAAACTATGAGATAGGGCTGGGGATTTAGCCCAGTGGCATAAGTACCTGCTTGGCAAGCGCAAGGTTGTGAGTTTGATCCTGGTACAAAACACACATAGACACAGAAACAAAACAAAAACTATGAGATAATAATGGGTTAGTCAACTAAAGCTAAAAGAAGGTAAAAGATACTTACCCAAAGTCACACTGAGTTGGTAACAGAGCTGGGATTCAGTTGGGTTAAAACCAATATGGTTCCCACAACCTTGTGGATTGCTTAAGAGGGTGGTGGCTTTGAGTGAGGATGTTGGAGGCAGACTGGGAGGCCACAGAGGAATGGCAGGATGACCTACTGGTAACTACATGGTTTCTCAGAACGAAAATCATGAACCAAGTGCATGTGATGAGACTAGTGTTGAAACCCATGCAGTAGACCTGGCTTGGGTCCAACCTCTGCTCACCTGAACATTTGGACTTGTCTCATTAGCTTGGAAAGAGCAGGGGCCCATGTGCAACACATGCACATAGCTGTGGGTCACCCTGGAGTCCTTAGGGGATGAAAGTACAGTTGAATTCCATGTGCACAAGGCCAGAAGCAGCACTAAAGCTGGACACTTTGGGAACATTTCCCTCCATGGAGACAGCTTAAGACACTAAGAGTACTGGTGCAGACAGCTCACCATCCTTCTCTCCCGCTACAGATTCTGAAATGTGTCAGGAGGTCCCTGGGCAGTAGCACTGTGTGCTGGACTGCATACAAACACCAGAAGTTCTCTTGGCCTCCTCCTCCCAGCTTGTCTCTTGGCATCGCAGCATAGATCTGCGGCACCAACATGTCTATAGATCTCTTCTGCTCCTCCACCCAGACGGTGATAGCCTCTTCCACTTCCTCCTGTACTGTACCCCAGAGTCTGCCTGAAGTTAGTGAGATGGGGTGGAGTAAAGACAGCTTCATCTTCATGTTCCCAAAGCCCCAATTTCTTTGAGTTTTCATGGGTACTTCCATTGTACTGATATCTCTTCAGTCTGTGGGTTCCTAGGAATCCTACAGAAATAGATCCCAAATAGGCTGATTGCTGACCTGCCAGCAATATCCGGATGTCTAAATCTGCGGCACCTGGCATATTTATGATATTTGCCTCTATTTTTAAGATGTAGGTACTTTATACTTAGAGACTGGGTTTTGTCCTCTAGAAAATCCTAGTACTAGATCTGGTATTGGGCAAAATGGAGCCAAACTTAGCTGTATTTAAACCATGCCAGCATCAACCCTGTCTAGTTCATTTCAATAACTTTTCCCAGAGTTTCCCTGTCCTAAGAGTGGCTGTAGTTAAAGAGAACTTGCTTCAGAATCATTAGTAAGTTCAAAATACTTCTGGGCTTATGGCCCTTGATAAATCTCAGTGGTTTCTGAGAGACTGGGCTTCTGTGCCCTGGCTCTGTCACTCTGCTTTGGACATTAAAGGCATAGGAGAATCAGAGTCACTGCAGTGACTGTATATTTTAGAACTTTTTATTTGAGTAACTTCCAAAAAAGTTGCAAAAAGGAAAAAAAATACAAGGAACACCTACATTGTCATCATTGCATTTTGCTTGCTTTCTTATGTGTTTTTCTCCTGCTCCATATGCATATTTTATATGTGTGTAATATCATTTTTTTCTGACCAATTTGAGATTAAACTTCATTCCTCATGTCCCTGTACACTTAAATATTTTAGTGTGAATTTCCAAAGAATAAGGATTATTCTAACACACAACCATCATATAGTACTTGGTAAAGTACTTTAATCTGTCTGCCATTTATCAATTTGGTTAGTTTATTTATTTATTTAGTCTTTTTCATTTTTGTTTTACCGGTACCAGGGACTGAACTCACGACTGCCTGCTTGCAAGGCAGGCACTTACACTGCTGAGCTAAATCCCCAGCCCCTGGTTAGTTGATTTATTAATGCACTTTCTAGTATCTCATCTTCAATGCAGGATCCACCCGAGGGTCAGCTGTTGCATTTAGTTGTGCTGTCGCTTTAGCCTCCTCTAATCTGTCTTTTATGATGTTGTTCTCCCTGGACCCTATTTATTAATGAGTTTGTGTGTTATCTTTGTGCGTCTTTGTGCTGAGAAACCCATCTTCTCTGTGTCACTCCTGTATGTGTAATCTGATTTTAAAGTGAGGAAATACCATTTTTATTTGACTAGCATATTCCTGTATGTTTTTCTGATGTTTCCTCATGGTCAGTTGCCTGGGTTATGCATGTATTATTCCGGGTATCATTGCGGGGCTTTTTGTTTATTTATTTATTTTTGTTTCACATTGGGGTTGGATGCAGGGCTTTCCTACTGAACCACATCCTCAGCCCCAGTCCTTTTTATTTATTTATTTTTTGGTCTTTTTCTTTTTTATCGGTACCAGGGAAAGAACTCACGACTGCCTGCTTGTAAGGCAGGCGCTTATGCTGTTGAGCTAAATCCCCAGTCCCCCTTTTTATTTTTTAAAAAATTCAGACAGATTCTGCTAACTGTCCAGGGAGGGCTTGAAATTGTGATCCTCCCCCCTCAGCCTTCTCAGAGTGCTGGGATTACAGGTGTGTGTTACCATGCCAGATTTCTCTGTCTTTTTCTCCCTTACAACTAATCTTATGTGGGAGTCACTTTAAGGCTATGCACAACACAACTGTCGTAAGCACATGTGTCTTGTGACAGTGCTGTACATTATACACATGGCCTCTTCCTCCTTGGGAGACTCATTTCTCTTCTCATAAGCACAGCCTGTCTCTCAGGTACACTGTGGGGCACTGTATGAGGCGCTGGATCAGATTTGAGATGCTTAGTGCTGCGATTAAGAAGCTGTAGATGAGACTGCATCAGAGAAAAGGAGGGGAGACCCGTGAGGGTCCCACGGAGGGTAGGAACTGTCTGCTGAAGCCCGACTCAGCTCTCTGAAAGGGAGAAAAAGAAAGGAGGGTTCGGAGATCAGGGAAGTGATAATCCCTGGAGCTTGGCCTGCTTCTCTGTCACTGAGCCCTTGACTCAGCACTCAGTGGAAGCAGTATCCCAGGCACTGTTTTTGCAGGGTTCTCCATGGGCAGCAGCACCTAGTATATCTGAGGCCCTTGGAGAAGGGCCAGCAGCTGCCAAGGCTTTTTAAAAGATCATGAAACCTAATAACCTCACAATGAAGAACATGCTCTGATAGAGTTGCCTCCAAGCCCTAGAGGAGCCATTTGAACTCCTGTCCAGACCCAAACTATGCACAGTTATTTCAGAAGCAAGTGGATGCCAAGGAGCCTGCAGACCTATATGTGCTCGGAAAAAACCATCCAGTCACTGAGAAATTCCACTGTGACTCAGACAGTCAGATTTTTATCCAGCTCTTCTGGAAAGCAAGCAGATGAAAGAAGAGTCTTCATTAATACATTATATTGTGTGAACTCTACATGGGCCTAGGAGATGCCTTCTTGATTGGCGAGTTGCTAAAGAAAAGCTGCCATGAGGCATTGTGAGGATTCTATGTTCTGATGGTATCCTGCAAGACAGCGATGAAGATATCTTTTCATCCATCTATTCATCTATCTTTCTGTCTGTTTGCTTGTCCAAGTACCCATCTATCCATCCATCCATCCATCCACCCATCCATCCATCCACCCATTCATCCTTCTAGTCATTCATTCAGTGACTATTTCTTGAGTAGCATCTTTCTGCCTAGAGACCAAGGACAGGAAGCAGGAGAAGGAGAGAGGGAGAAACTCCCCAGTAAGAAAAGGGAAAATAGACAGGGTGAATAGAAAAAACTTCGTTTCCTGTCATTAAGAAAATGTAGAGCATCTAATAATATTTATAAATGCTACAATCTAGAACTTGCTTTTAAAAAAAGAGAGCTTTCTTTATTTTTATTGTAGTGAAAGAAAAATAAACAGAAGCTGACCATTCATTAGAATTGACTACAACCTGGGAGGTGTTGGGCTGCTTAAAGGTCGTGTTGCATGTAGACATCAGGCTTTATAACTGGGACAAAACGCAGACCTGGAGTGATTCAACATTTTTCTATGTTGAACTGGTAGAAAATAGGTCAGGTAAACCTGAGTTGCTCCAAAGGGCGAGGGGAAAGCAGCCCTCGGGCCAGGCTGTCTGGGGAGCAGAGGGTGAGGACTTGATGTGCGCTGGAGGACGGAGCTGCTGCTTTCTGCAGGCATCTGCATCCTACCCGGTGCTGGGGAGAACCCAGTGCCTGTGCCAGGGGAAGTGCGGGGCAGGGGAGGGAGGGTGGATGACAAAGCAGCAGGGCTCTTTCTGAGCCAATGAACAGGCTCCCGGTAGCTGAGATTTGTGCTGTTTAAGGAATTCAGTGGTTGGAGTCTCACTCACCCAGTGGAAATGCTCCCCAGGATGATAATGGAACATTGGGCAGGGGTTTTCTCCTGGTACAGAGAAACTCGGGAGCTGCAGAACGCCAAGCAGGGGAAGGCAGTGGAAGAAGTCCTACTTGGGAGTCATTTCTTCAGGGTTGGGGAGCACAGAGTCTGATAGTCAGAAGTCCCTTTGGGGGCATTGGCTCCCTCACAGCCAAGCTTTTAGTAATTCTTTGTAAAGAGGAGGAAATTTTTGTAATAGCATCTTCTGCCTCTGGGACCTTTCTGCCTTCTGGCACAATCATTGGCAAGTCTTTTCCCAAACTATTTCAGTCAGTAGCTAATCCAAGTGACTGGTTATATTTCCCTCCAAGTGGTGTCCACGATGATGCAGGAAGAGAGAAGTATACACCTGAAACCAAGATTTACCACTGTCGGCCTCCCTACTGGAGGACCCAACCAAGAGCCACCAAGGAAGAAAAACAAACCAGTGTAACTTGTGATGTCACCAAATGTGTTACTCATTTTATTTGTACCCTATTTTCAAAAAAGGAACAATTTTAGTTTATACAAATAAATACATCTCTCAGGACTCCATCTGGAACTCATATACACAAACTTAAGATATGATTTGTGTCTAGATGTCCCCCTAAAGACTCACGAGTCTTAGATGCAGCTTTTACAGAGATAGCTGATTCTAGAGTGTGTGAGCCTGAGATCATGTGTGTGTCCACTGATGGACTTGGCATTCACCCTGAGTGATGTACCCTAGACAGAGTACAAAAGTGGCAAAAGACATGCTGTTGAGACCCCTTCTTGCTGTTGCTACCGTGTGGGTGCCATGAATTGTTCTCCACTGTGTCATCCCTCTGTCATGTGCCACTCTGTCTTGGAGCCAGCCAACTGTGGCCTGAAAGCTCCACAAACTGATAGCTAAATAAACCTTTCCCCATTTACCTTTGGGTGTCTGGTATTTTGCCTCAGCAACAAGAGAAAAGTTACCAAGACACTTTAAATGTAATTCAACCAAATTGTCTAGCAGCAAATAAATATGGCAGAAGATGTTACAGGTAGAAAAGCTGATAGCAGTAAGAAATGACAGGTACCAACAAGAAGAGAGACAGGAAAACTATCATAATAGTTTCCCTATACCATAATACCATACCAGAATTCAAAACCAACTTTCTGACTCATGTAGTGTGTTACCAATGCATCTTTGAAGTCTTAAATCTATTCTTGACTTGGCCATTTTTTGATACTTTTATTGGTGATTCTTGAGTCTCTAAGAGAAAGTAAAATTATGTTTATTTTATCTTGTTAATGAACTTGGAATGCACTTGTTCAAAAAGATTTCTGTCTCACACCATTAAATTTAAAATTTTTGTGTTTAAATGATTAAACTTGCAAATAGTCAGAGACTTAATTATTTAAAATGACTTGGCACAAGTTTAGCTTGAAAACAGGTGTGTTTGGGGTTTCAATCAGTTGACTCTGGATACAAATTATACTTCCTGTCTTCAAAGGTATAATTTGGGCTTCACACAGATCTTGTGCCCAAATAGATTTGGCACCTCCCCAAGAAAAAAAGAATATTTAGAAATGTAACTCAAGATGTTTGATGTAAATTCCAAAGCTCCAACAACAGTTATATTTTTGGTTTGGTTGGTTATGTCTTAGACCCATGGAATTAGGTTGGTGTTTGGCTGCTAAGTCCTCATTGAAACTTGGAGGGACTTTTGGTGGAAATTTGGGCTTATTCTGTCTACTATAGAAGACAGAGGTCCCCCTGTACTTCTCCTATCCCTTCTAGGATGCGAGCATGTGATCCTCGATTGCTCAGCTCTCTTGAATCTATAGTGTGTGCTAATCATTGGTGAAGTCTATTAGCAAATGCCATTTTGTACAATTCCAATTCATTACATTTTAAAGTGTAATTACTGCAGGCTTGGAGGACTTTGAGGAGAGGAATTGCAGTGGCAAATAGAAATATCAAAACGTCACCCAGGATTTGGAGGCAGATTTATTTAACATTGATGGACATGGGTAGAGATTCATTTCCAAAATATCAGGCCCCAAAGACAAAAGGAGGGAGGTTTCTATGGGATAGCAAAGCAGAAGTACAGAGAGGCAGGTTGGCTTGTCATTTGGGGATTAGTTGGTAAATCATAATGACCAACCAGTGCATCATAGTGATCAGCCATTTCTGGGAAACATAAGTAACAGGAACTGTAACAGGAACTCAAGTAAACTAGAGGTTACCTGGGCAATAAGGGGGAGGCATTTTCTGCTACAGAATCATTGCAGTTGGTTGTGTGATAACTTGATCACTGCCATGTTTGAAGAGTGGCCACTAAAAAGTGCACCCCTGTTATAAGCTCCAGTAAATAGGAAATAGGGTCTTTGTGGATGTAGTTAAGTATAAAGAATCTTTAAATTTGCAATGGGGCTTAAATCCAATGAGTAGTGCTCTTATAAGAAGAGACATGGTCACAGAAACACTGGAAAGAGGAAATGTAAAGACAAAGGCAGCCATGGGAGGGACAGATGTATAATGCCAAGGAACTCCAAGGTTGCCAGCCACCACCAGAAGCCAGGAGAGAAGCATTCAACATCTGCTTCCTCCCCAAAGCCTGAAGCAGGTGCAAATATTATCAGCACCTTGATTTTAGACCTCTGGCTTCCAAAACTATAAGAAAATAAATTTCTGTTGTTTTTACTGAGTTTGTGGTATAGTTGATCTTCTGTGTTTATGCGTTTCAACCAACCATGGATCAAAAGCATCAAGAAAAAAACACTAGGTACTAAACATGTATCTAATTTTCTTGTCATTATTCCCTAAACAAAATGATATATCAACTATTGTGCAACATTTACATTATATTAGGTATTACAAGTAATCCAGAGATGATTTAAAGTATACAGGAGAATGCGTATAGCTTGCATGCAAATACATACTTGAATATGTGCCTAAAAGGACTCAGCCAATGTTGGCACTCATAGGTCTCCACAGGATAGTGAGGGAGGACTCCCAGTAGTTATAGAGAAGCCCTGCTTAACTTGCATGTTGGTTTCTGTAAGAACAGACTCCCGGGGAAGCAAAAGAACGCCCCATGGAATTTGTTGCAGTAATCTAGGCAAGACTCAGTGCTTAGACTAGCATGAAAACCAGTAAAACCCTAGACATGTTTATAAGGTAGAACTGAGAGGATTTGGTGGCAGGTTGGAGGGTGAGATGTGAAAGAAGTTTTGTAGAAAGTTTTGTGGCATGTAAGCATCCAAGCAGATGGGTTTATCCTTCTCAGCCAGAGTTTTAATGAAGACCACCTTTCAGTGTTACCTGCTAGCAACACAGTCAGCTCTGCTGAAAAGAGCTGTGGAGGGACAAGGGACATGGGCCATCATGTAGCTTTCCTGCTCCTGTCAGCCACACTGCAACAGTGACTACTTCCAAGTTCCAGTTTTCGCCATGCTTCCAGGACGAGCCTCACTGTGATTTTTGCTCAGAGCTCTGTGGGCCACCCTGAAGGCTGTAGATTCTGTGACTCCAATCCTCTCCATCCCCCAGGCCTGGGTGGAGACTATTTTCTGATGTTACCTCTGCACTTTCCTCAGGGGTCCTGGTTTGCTTTTTGGGGGTTGTTATACCAGGTTAGTAATTGTCTACACAAAACTGTGTTAGAATAACTGGTTTCTGATTCCTAAACAGAGTCTGACTAATGCGGAAAGCACCTTGACTTCAAGCAAAATCTGAGCAACTGAAAGACCTGAGTTGCTGTTCACCCAGGCTGGGGATATGGAGGTTGGAGACTGCTTGGCACAGGCTGAGAGGTGGTGAGGAGGCTGCTGGGCATGTGGCTTGGGTTCAGGGAAGAAGCCCAGTGTGTATGACATAGGTGAGAAGGCCAGGCAAAGCTGGCTGGAGAAGTTGCCCTGGCCTGTCAATTACAAGATCCCAAGACGGCGCCTGACCCTTCTCAGGACCCGTACCTATGTAGAACTTGGCGGCTCTCTGAGAGATGTGGAGGCATAAGGGGGGCCAAGGCTGTGAGGAGCCCCGTGTATTTTTATTTTTGCCCTTTTTCTCTGTTGCTTAGCCCCGGTTCAGTCTGCAGAGCCAGTTTTCCTCTTACCCCTTCACTCCTCATTTGTCAAATTTCTGGCACCAGTTTTGCTTGTCTCATACTGTTCTTTGTGCGAGGCAAGAAGGACCTGGAATACTTTTAGTTGGTGAGTTGTTTTTAAACGAGCTACCTGACGACATGTAGGCCCCCGACAGTGTGCAGGTGGCACCACAAGACTTCACCTGCCTGGAGATATTCTGAGTCTCCTTTTTCCTTTGTGTCCTAGGGGCCGCATAGACAGAGGTTTCCCAAATGTTTGTTGACGGAGAGACTCATGGGTAAAAGAGTCAGTGAATGTTGAGTTACTGTGCTTACAACAGTGAACTGTTCTGAAAATAAGCTTTCCTAGGAATGGAACGAAGAGGAAGAGAGGGACATGAATGGATTCCTGAGAGCCCACCGGCCTGTTAGATGCAGAAACCAGGTGGGCGGGCTGTAGAGGATGGTTCCCTAACAGCAAATGACCTCTTGGAATTTTTTGGACCCAAGACTAGTTTTTCTCCATTGCAAGCTAATCTGTGGACATCGAGGCTCGGTTTCCTGATCGACAGCACAAACCCCTCTCTCTGAGCTTCCTTAGGAAGAAAACATGGCCCTTTCCACTCGGCATTTCTTTTTCTGTTCACCCAGGCCTCCTGCTTACCAGCCGCTTCCAGTTCTGGTGACTTATTCATTATTCATCTCTTCTCTTTTTACTTGGGAGCAGGACTTTGCCAAGCTTAGCCTCTCATCTTTGGTCAAGATGAACGATGGCAGGTAAGGCCCTCACTCTCTGCCCAGGAAATGAATGAGTGACCGCAGAGGCCCGGGTGGCCCCGACAGGTGGCCCCGACAGGTGCTGGCAACCCAGGGCCTCAGGCGCCAGGTGGTGGTCACCATTCTGCTTTTTTGTTTGTTCACTGCAGCAGCATTGGAGGTGAGCAGTGAAGGCTCCGAAGGAAACAAAACTGGGTAAGAGAAAGACCCCGAAACTGTGTCCTCCCACCTTGGAGTCTGGCCCGTGGGCCTGTCCGGTGTGTCCAGTGGCAGGCAGTGCTCTGTCTGTTATGCACTGTTTTCATCCTAAAGAATTTTCCTTAAGCTAATAACGTAGTTCCATCTGCTCATCTGTGATCTTGATTATGTCAAATGTAGCCCCAAAAGAGTAAAACTTAGTGAGATTTTAATACATTTGACTTAACATATGATTGGGAATTGCTTGCCATGCACTTCCCATGTTTTGTTTTATGTATTCTTGTCAGAAAAATAGCGTTAAGTGGCAGCTGTGAATTTTAGGGCAAACAGCCGAGTTTTGCCTCTGGACCGGGTCCATTGCTGAAACAGGGTTTGCCCTGCCTGCTGTCCTGTGAGCCACCGCAGCTTGGCAGGTGCCTTCCGCATGGCTGCATGAAACCTTCCTGTTTGTGAGTGGCTGGGAGTGGCCCTGTCTGAGAATGAGCCACCATGCAGGGGGAGCCACAGACAACTCCGGGAGCAAGCAGGCCCCTCTGTGCTAGGACTTTTGGCACATGGTAACCCTGTGGCATATTCTGAGTGCTGGGCAGATGGTCAAAGGGGAGGGTCTCATTTCCTTCTCTGTCTGGGCTAACCCTGGACACTGCCCCATGTTCTATCTGCCATGTCATGGGACGTCCAGTGGGAGCTACACTGGTGTTATCAGTAGATGAGGCTGAGCAGGGTTCTGGATGATAGAGAGAAAACAGAGCAGTACATACATAGCTTTCCTTACCCTCTGTATCATCACTGCTCTCAAACTGATTTATGCCATTCTGCTGGCAGTGAAGCCAGCCAGGTGCCTTTGCTGGCTGTCTTCACACAAGAGATTTTGGAGAACGTGTGATCAGGAAGCAATCAGGAAATAGCTGTCAGTCCTAATGTAATGGGTTAGGGCTTACCCGGCTCACTGACAGATACATTGACCTTTTCTGTGAGGTGCACTATGATGTGTGTGTGTGTGTGTGTGTGTGTGTGTGTGTGTGTGTGTGTGTGTGATGTGATGCTGGGGGCTCAGAATACTAGGCAAGCACTGTCCCACTGAGCTACATCCTCAACCCTTTTTATTTTATTTTGAGACAGGATCTTGCTATAGTTCCCATGCTGGGCTTGAACTTGTAATCTTTCTACTTCAACCTCCTGAATACCTAGGATCACAGGTGTGTGCCACCAGGCTGTGTTATGATTTTTAAATGGCCACAGAGCCATTGCATATAGTCACAGGTGCCTTGGGAGCTCCAGGTGTTCATCTTTCCTAAGGCTTAGCAGGAAGCTGGCTGTTGGACTGGCCTGCCTTCCTCACAGGGGTGCTGAGAGGCACTTAGTTTCTCCATAGGCAGTGCTTCATGCGGGCTGTGAGTGCCTCTGGATGTCTCTGCTGTTTGCCTGGAGTGGTTTTCTCAGCTGCCATGGCCCAGGCAGAGGGTTAAAGCTTTTGTGGACTCAGATCATTGGGCTGCTCGGTGGCAGTCACTGTCTGTCTTGGGTGGCACTCCTTGAGCTCAGCTGGAAAGATGAAGAACACTTCCAGGGTGCATATCCTGCAGGCAGGGGCCTCTTAATGGAGATGGTCAAAGACTTTGCCCTCCTTTTTTTTCCAGAGTGAAAACATACCTTTGTGCTCACTTGAGATCAAAACTCCCACATAAAGAATTCAGTTATTTGGCAGTTTGGTTCTCTTGGCTTTGACATGTACCTTAGCTGTATTTTTAATCAAAAAAGCTCTCAAACATCTGAATACCTGTAGTCTGCTTTCTCCAGCACTGACCTTAGGTTCAGCCAAAATCTTTTGTCAGACTATAAATAGATTTTCCTTGTTTGCCCAATATGTCTGTTTAATGTCAAAACAGGAGATGTGACAAGTTTACCAGCTAGGAAGGTATAAGCATAAAGAAAAAATACATAAAATTTAGAATATGATGTTAAAATTTCTGCTGGTTCCTGGGGATGTAGCCAAGTGGTAGATACAGTGATTGGGGATCAATCTTCAGTACAGAAAGATAAAATCATATTCTATTTTATTGGAAGGTACTCATATTTTCTCAATTCTCTAAAGGCTGCTAAACTCATAATTCTTTAAAAATTAACAAAGAGCTGGTCATTGTGGTGCAGGCCTATAATCCTGGCATTTAGGAGGCAGAGGCAGGAAGATCACTGTGAGTTTGACCTCAGCCTGGAGTAATTACACAGTGAGTTCAAGGCCAGCCTGAACTACATAGTGAAGTCTTGTCTCAAAAAAACAAAAAAAAAAATCTAAATTAAGAAAAAAAGCAAGCCAGCCATCTTGGATACTCAGGCTGGTTGGTCCTCAGATGATTTAAGGGCACTCATCTGCTTGTCATGCTTCTGTCTCTGTCCCTCTCCACCCTTAGTCACTGTTTATTTTTATTTCTCTACCTCTTTTCTTTGTTCTTGGACCTTCTCTCTCCATCCCTGCACTATACAAAACAGAATGCGCAACTGTGTGTACGCCTACATTGGAAAGTCCTGGGAACAGTCTTCCCTTCTCCTGGCCCGCCTTGTGTTTTAACAGGCACTGTGTTCGAGTATGGGGATTATGACCTGTCCTCTCATGTATGTCAACATTTTTCAACTTTCAATCAGTACCTATAACTATATCTTTCATACCCGGAGATTTTAAGTAAAAGCTAAAAGTAGGAACCAAAGCATGGTTTTGTGTGAGATGCAGGTAGGAGGGGGACGTGAAGAGCCATTTGCACAAGAGTCTGCCTCCTGTTATAAAGCCCTGGGCAGGGTGGGAGGGCAGTGCCCTGCGCACTGTGTCTCCCCAGAACTGTGGTATGGGGTGTGGGGTTCACAGAGCTGGCTTTGGTAGGTGTTTATGGAATAAATAACAAGAGAAGGTTGTATGGTGCAAAAGGGCAGTTTTGGAGGAGACAGCCGTTTGGTTTTCAAACGTTGCTTCAAAGATTCAGTCTACTTGATCTAAGTGAAAAAGGTGGGAGGTTAGAACTAAATGACTCCTTTTGGATATAATATAACTTAATAAAATGTTCTTAAATTCTGGTGATCTCTTATTAGAGAAACTATTATAGACAGGGGTTCAGAAGTGATTATCTCTGAGGAAAAGCAAATGTGACAATGTTTTATAAGTAAGAGAGTCCTCTGAGAATCCCACTGCTACTTGTGTAATATCTATTATGGCAGTCGTGGGGTGTGGGGCATGCTCCAGACTCTGTGTGACAAGCCTGTTTCTTTCAAGGAGATGTACTAATGGAGTTTGCTGGTGCCAAGCCGGCTCGGGGAGCGAGGAGCCTGACCTTACAGTCTCCGCATTCCACATAATGTGGCTGTTCAGCCAGCCAGCACGGACCCTGCCTGGCTCAGCAATGCGCATTATAGGCAGCTTCAAACCTCCTGGAAGCAACTGCCCAAGGTATCTGGTCTGAAGATAATGAGAGTTTAGTGAGTGAGTAAAATGCTAAGCTGCTTCAAACAGGAAGATTCATCCCAGATGTTATTTTGATGGTGCACTTGAAGTTCTGCTAGACAATTCTTTCTCAAAAAACAAACAAACAAACAAACAAAAAATCTCTATCAAAACTGAATATTCTGGGACATTAATGAGCATATCCATATTTTTTCGCCTGCAAATCACTTATGTAAGCTGTTAGGTCTCACCTGTGCTCTATTATGTCACTGTGGTGGTGTAGAATATTTTTTTCTGAGTTTCAGGAGATGAAGGAGGGAAGTAGGAGGAAGAGGAAAAAGAGGAGGAGATCACTAATACCCAACAGAATTTGTAGTGGTGAGATCAGTGTAATACCCAACAGAATTTGTAACGGCACCTTAAAGCATGAGATATGAATTCTGCTTTGAGTAGTCATTTTACTTAACAGGACGAAAATAGTCATTTTGGTCCCATAAAAAGACCTTGGTTTTTTTTTTTTTTTTTTTAGAGATCCCCTAAAACTATTTTTTATTAGCAAAATAATGTGAAAAAAGACTGCTATTTCACAAAGATAATTTCTCGAGGACATTTTATGCTTAGCATCAACTGAAATGTTTTTTTCTGTGGGCAATTTGTGAGCTCTCTATGTCTATAAACTGCTGTATCTAAGACCCCATTAGCACTCATGGAAATGCCACTATTTGTGAATGGCCTTTCTCCTAGAACTGATTACCTGGCTGGTATGGATGGGCAACCCTGTGGTGCCGCTGTGCCTCTCCTGTGTTATGTATTCTTCACCTCAGCCTCTCGGATCCATCTGAAAAACTAGAGCCCCCAAAACACAGTGACAGCTTCAGGAACGTGCTGCTGACCTTTGGAAGCATTTGTGGCTATTCCAGGCCAGATGCAAACACAGCTTCTCTGCTTCCTGCGCACTCTATTTCTCTTCATTCAAAAATAAATTTGCTGAAATGGCTAAGGAGTAACTAGGTAAAGGCTGTACTGCTTCCTAAGCAGAAATTACATGCGTGTGTTGATGAAGATGTTTATTTATTAGATGGTCTGCTGCATATGAATTGTCTTTGCAGTCTGCTGAGCCACCTTGATTGGATACAAACAGGAAATTATTTTACAATGTAATTTTATGCTTAATTGATAGATCTGATGCCTGTGCTTTTTATCATTACTTCTGCTAGCTTTTAAAACTCCATTAATACTTTAATTATGAATTTTCTTTGCTTTTATGCCCTTAAGGCTATTTGATGGGCAGGCAGACTTTTACAAATTAAGTCAGCAGATATGGTTCACTTAGCAAAAGAAGATGATCAGAGAAAGTATTTGGGAGAATGACTGGAATCAGCTCAATAATTTAAACAAAGGTCTGCACAGAATGCAGAGCTAGGCCGCGGGACTGGACTGTCACATCCTGAAATAATGGCACCTCCTGTCTTCAGCCTTTTGCCTCAGAAGCCAGGGAATCTCAGCCACCGAGGGAAAAAGGAATAGAGCAGTTTAGAAATTGAGGACCTGCAGATGCTCTCATGACCGTGACTAATTGGTTATTTGAACGTTGGCAAATGATTTCTCAGTTTTCATATTCATAAAAATAATAATATTTATTTTGCTTATCTTTATAGGACTTTTGTAAGATGAAAATGACCCAGTGGATGTTGAACTGCTTGTTAAACTATAATGTCCTGTGCAAACAGAAGGCAGAGGCTCCAGGCTGGTGATTTAGGGGCCAAATATGTCCCACACATTTTATTTAGACTGCCTTGTATTTTTAAAAATAGAGCTAACATTTAAAGAGAGAGCAATTTACATAAACTCTTAGATTTCTGATTGTTCTTGAAAAATCAAATCACATGACAACCTGGTCCCATTCCTGGGTGGCACCCGCTGATCCATGCTGAATTGCAGCTGACCTTGCGAAGGGGTGTAGGTCCAGGACCCCTCTCTGTACCCTTCCTCACAACTCTCAGACATGGAGTAATCTCATTTTGCTGGCTCCTGCCTGCTTGAGTTCATGACACTTGAGTAAGATTTTAAACGATTTAAACATTTTGTAGCAAAGCTGTAGTTCTGACACTTCAGCTTGGGCAACTTGGATTAGTTACATTAATTTGAAGCTTTTTCACATACATAAAAATTGTCTGGGCTTGCTCCAGCAGGTTTGTGTGGGCTTGCTCTTGTGGCAAAGTCAGAATATCAAGAGGGAGGGCAAAAATATGTGTGTGATTTTTCCTTCGTTTGTGTGCATTTGCTAATGTCATGTGGATGGAGGCAAGTTATGTGACCGAACCCAGAACCTAAGGCTGGGGCAGAGAGGCTCATCCATGACAAGAGAGCACTGCAAGTGCCTCAGAAAAAAGATCTGGTGAGGATTTGGGGCTGTGTTTGCCATAATAGGACAAGCTAAACTGCTAAACAAATTCCAAACATACAAATACAATGAAGGTCACTTTTCCACAGCAAGCTATTAATTTCTGTGCCAGTTAAGGCAGCTTAACAGCTAAAAAGGAGCCTAAGATGTACAATGGCTTGAGTGTAATAGAAATGTATGACAATGAAGTCAGGTATTTCTGGTCAGTGAATGGTTCTCCTTTTTCTTCGTTTCTCTCTTGGGGCTCTATCATCTCTCCATTTTTGCTTGTAATGATGGAGAGCAGAGGAGAGAGAGCATGGGTACAGATATCTACTCTTGAGAGCTTTTGTCATGAGCGGCATACATTGCTTCTTACTTTCCAGGAGCAGAACACAGACACATGGCCATACAGTACTGCAGTAGAGGCTGGGAAATCAATCTAAGCGCCTCCCCAGCAACAGTGCTATCCTTCAAAGAAAGGCTGGCTTTGGGTGGACCCTTACAGATTATTCTCAGACCACAAATATCTGAATGTGTAACACAGGGCCAGCTGTGCAGTAGATTGGTAAATATTCATGAGGGAAGGAATGGGAGCTGGGGCTCCTGCTCCTGTGTGTGACCTGCCCATGCACAGACAGACAGGGCTTTTTGGGAAAGGATCATGCTTCCCCATCTTATCATCTGGGGATTAACCTTTTCAATATTAAATAATTATGTGTGTCCTCTGTACATGGCATGCTACAACATGTCTCTTTTGACTTTCATAGACTAAGAGGGAAGAGAATCAAACATTACTCATTTTGCTTTAGTAATTACTCATTCATCTTGTCACCAAGGGTAAATTGATGGCAAGGATCAACCATCTAAGAGCATAGAACATAACCTCCCTGAACATTTAGGTCAGAGTCATCAGAGTCACCTCTCAGAATAGTGAGGCAGTGTGCCTGCACCTCCCCATCTGCCCTTAAAGCTAAGTGGATTTGATTAAGGTCATCTTTGTCTCCAGGCTTTGAAGTAATTTCACATGGCGCTCTTCAGATGCTGCCAGTGTCTGGCCAAGGAGGAGGCCTCTAAACAGCTCCTCCCTGGCTGCACGGAGGGCTCTTCTCTGCCCACTTACCTCTTGTCATTCTCTTCTGTTTCTGGCACTATGTGGAGCTGTTCCATGTTGGAATCTTGAGAAATCCTGGCATCTTTACCAGTGAGAACAGTGTTAGGGCCCACTGATGAGGACAGGTTCTGAGCACAGCACAGCACATAATTAATGCACGGAGGAAAGAAGAGGCTGAGCTCATGAATGCTGTTCTTACCTCACTCAGGAGTGAAGGGAGATAGATGATGGGGTCTGAGGTGAGACTCAGAATAATAGGAAATGGCTGGTATCTGCTTTGGGGCCCTGCAGGACTAATTCTGCCTGTCCTTGTGTGCCCACCTGAATGGCTCTGAACTGCTGTTTTCACCTGACCCTTTTGGAGTAACTCCCATGGTAGGTGTGTGTGATATGGCCAACATGGAATGGGGGTCATCTTCTAAAAAAACACAGTAAACTCCACCTCTGAGCAGGTGTGGGAGACCAGAGAGGTAGGGAAAATAAATATTGTTTACAAAGTGCTTTCTGGATTATGACATCTCTGGCCAAAATAACAAAAAACCCCATCTGATTCCTAGAGAGAAATGATCTAGGAAAGATTTAGTATTTGTCAGTCTGTGATGTAGGAGAGCATTTGACATATGGCATTCTGGACTGATTGGAACAATCCACAGACTCCTTCTTATTCCACCCCATTCCACTATATTCTTTTTCCTTTCATAAATTAAATCATATTCATAGTCAACTTGAGTTTCTCCACTATTAGTGGAGTATTAGTTAAATTATAGTCACCACAGCAACTACTGAAAAAAAACTATACATGTAGGTATGTTGAAAATACTACATAAAAAATGGAAATAGAGCACTAAAAAAAGTTTGGATAACCCAAAAGAAGGTATCAAAGAGGAAACTAACTCCAGATAATGCTAATTAAGAAGAAAAACTAATAGTCCAGTGAGGGGTGGAGTTTAGATATCTGATAGAGAAATAAAATGTAGAAAACCAAAAAATAAGTAATGAAATGGTTAGTAAATCTAAATCTGACTTAACAATAATTATGTTAACTATAAATTTCCTAAATATATGGTTTGCTGTCCATGAGAAATTTCAAATACAGTCATATAGATCGAAGATGGGAAAAATTACTGTCTTTCTATACCATATATAGTACTAAAAATAGTGGCTTAAAACAACATTTATTGTGTCAGAGTTTTTGTAGGTGAGAAATCTGACCTGGATTTTGGGTGTCATTAGGTTGCAATCTGGGGCAGTGGCTTCATGAAAAACTCGACAACAAAAAAATCTGATTCCAGATTTCTTACATTATTGGTAGAATTGATTTCTCAGTTACTGTTGGCTTTTTAAACATAACTTGGAGAAATCACCTGGTTCCTCAGAAAACCAGAAACTACTGAAACTAATGGTGAGATAGCAAATTTGAGTTCTTATGTTCTTTCAGAACATAAGCCTGAGAAAGGAGCTTCATAAATTTGAATCCAACCTGGTCTATATAGAGACCAGGTATCAAAGTAAAAAAACAAAGAAACAAGTGGTCTGGGGGTGCAGTGGTAGAGCACTTACTTATCATGCCCGAGAACTTGGTTTTGGTCCCCAGTATCTGCAAACAAAACAAACAGATAAATATATAAGGAAAAAATACTTTGAACTCACTTTAAAAGGTCAGTGTTAGCCTGAAACTAGATAAAGACAGCATAAGAAAATAAACTACAGACCAGTGTTCTCATGTCCATAGACACAAAAATCTTCACCAAAATATCCTACATGTCCAATCCAGCAATAAGAAAGAATAGAATCCATACTACAACCAGGTGGAGATTGACTGGGAATCCAACACTGAGTCGGTGTGGAAATCAGTCAGTGTTATCTACCCTGTTGTCAGTCTAGAGAAAAGCACCCGAAGATACCAATTGATACAGAAGAAGCCGTTGAAAAATTGCAACATTCACTCATGATAAAAACTCAACAGCAAGCTACAAATAGAGGGAAATACTTTGACAAACGACAACTGGGAAGACTCCTTTTGATCAGGACACTCTGCCCTGAACAGTAGCTTTCCTTGTTTGAACACCATTCAGCAACAAAATCCCAGGTGATCCATTTCCAAAGCTGTGTTTATAATTCCTGAAAGTCTGGAGAGACAGTTGACAAGAGGACAAGGGCAGCACAGGTGAGCTCTGGTTCTTTTATCACATGGCCTGGCGTTGGGACTGCACAGCGTGTGTCCATCCTGACCACACGGTGTGACAATGAGGTGGTGAAAAGAACATCACAGAGGTGGAGCAGTAGCCTGCTGAACAAGGATCTAGGCTCTGATAACAAGGCTGTGTGGCAGGAAGCAGGCAGATAATCTGAGCTTGGGCGCCTCCGGGGAACCAGAGCCGGCAATCAGCATCACACGGGAAAACAGCAGGGACCTGGAAATGAGATTTCTGAAAGTCAGGAAGTTGGCAGTTGAGTCAGAGCTGCAGAGCCAGCTGGAACGAGAACTTTAGCTATCAGCACCAGCAACAAAGCAGCAAGGAAGGGCTCACTGGAGGGGGTAGAATTTTTTTTAAATGAAGAAACGCAAAAATTAAAAAACAAAATCTTGCTTAATTAATATTATAGCCTGTCAGAGATTTGAAACAGCAGAGTCATAAAGAGAAATGTTTCATGAAGGTTATTCTCTTATGCAGGTGAAGTGCTTGAATCTGTGTTCGGGTCCTTCTGCTTTTGAGTTTAATTTTTGTCAACCAGACTTCCCACACCTTCTTCATAATAATCTGGAACTTCTGACCTCCCCAAACTCTTCCATGTGGTTTGGTCTCTAAGTCAGCTCAAGTAGAAAACACTGAAAAGTTCAGCAGTGAGACAAAATCGAGAGTGTAGTAAAGTTTCTAGTCTTTAGCACCCATTCAGCTTCTGGTATCTATGCTATCTTTCTTTTTTCCGGGTCTCTACTGGAATTGCTCATAGACTCTTGTCAGTGTAATGGCTCAAAGACTGTGTCAGTTAAAGCCAAGCTTCACTGCAGTTCTAAAATCACTCTGCTCTGCTTTTCAAGGGCTCTAAGCAAAGGCACAATCTCTGAAGCAATCCTCTTCCTGGGGAGAAAGATCCCTGGAGATCTTTGTGGCTGGGAGAGCCCCCAAGCTTCTTCCTTGAGGCACACAGCGTTGGAGGCAGTGTGGTGTGATGGGGGTGTCCTGTCTGGGCTCCAGAGGACCTGGGTTTAGACCCCACTTGATCTATGGGATAGTAATCATGGTGAGCACTAGACTTAGGACGTCTGACTTCAAAGCCTGAGCTCAAGTCAGCATGTAGCTTATTTCATTTCTTTGTGACTCAGTTTCCTTATCTGTAAAAAGAGATGACAATCATAGTTACCTTCTAAAGAACTGAACAGATTTCTGCTACATGTGTCCAATATCTAGAACCATGTGTGTCTCCCTGGGAAACAGTGATCTTCTTAAATTTAGGGTGAGTGTCATATTCAACATGGCATTCCTCCCCTTGCTCTCTCCTCCTTCTCCTCAACCTTCTCTCTTGTTCTGGCGCTTAGTATGGTGATTTGCACACAGCAGTTCTTTTAACACATTTGTTGAGAGATTCTTCAGCAGACCGTCTTCAGACTGACTCCTCAGCATGGAGTTTATAACCCTGTGATCCCCGATAGCATGTGTTGTAATCGATGAGTCCCACGAAACAAAAGCAGTGGAAAAATCCTGCCTCCATCACAAAGGCCTCTGCAATATTAATACAGGGGGAGATATAAATCTTAATTAGTAGCAGGAAAAAGTGATGATGTATCAAGGTTCTCGAAATGTCAGCTGGTGGCTGGGCAGTTCATTCATTTATAGCTGCAAAGCATTGCACTGTGATACTGAAACCAATACTGCTAATTAAAGGTGTAATGACAATCAGCCAGCTCGCTGTTAATTGATTCTTAATACTTCAATTACGTGTTTTTATGCCAGTCAAATTCAATCCCAAGGGGTCAAAAAGTCTTACAAGACTTATAATTTTTAAATGATTTGCATATATTAACTTTTATTTGCATCATTTTCACAATTGGAGTGAAAAAAATACCTATATTCATATATAATTTTCTTGTTCATTAAAGCTTTGGAAAATGAAGTTAACTCCTGGTGACAAATATGTGTAAATATTTCATCAGCAGGAGGGAAAATTCATTATTGTGTTCATTATCCTCCAGTGTCCCTCTCCATCTACCAGGGCTCTGAGTCAGCACTCAGCCCTGGGCTGGGGCACCCAGATCAGCTTTCACAAGGCCTTGCTATTTGGAGGGCGCAGCACAGTGCGGGGCGTGGCAGACTCCAGAGCCCCCCTGTTGGCTGCAGAAACTGGCTCCGTGACTGACTCACAGGTGGCCTCAGGCAGGGCACTGCACACACTCAGTTCTTCAGCTTCTTGATATCTCTCAGAGGGTCGTCACCAGGATGAATTGAGACCATCTCCATGAACTGCAGCTGGAGTGCATGCACTAAGCAGCAGTTACAAATAAGTACACTGCACCAGATCAATGGTCCTAAAATGCTGGTTCAATTCAAGATTCTCTTAACAGTTTTTAGCAGTGAAGTGTTCAAGGCCAGGGTTATGCCAAAATCTTCATCTAGTTGACCTTGCTCTGCTGGACACTCTAATGCTTCTCAGACCTTCTTTCCCTTTCTTGTTGTTGGGAATCCTGGAGATGATTTGCTTCATTCTTCTCTAGTGGATGTCTGTTGTTTTTCTCATTCAACATTGTTTCTCCTTTTGTTTGTGGGTAGAATTTTCACTTCGGGTGGAAGGCTCACTAGACAAGGCTTGAGTGGGGCAGGCAGGGTTCATGTCATAGGAGTAGGTATTGACTCAGTCCTGGCCAATCAGAAAGATCTATTTCCTGATTCACAGTGATTGGTTCAGGGCTATAAGACCCAAGTTGGACCAATCAGAGTCATCCCTGAGCTGATTTCTTCTGAGTTGTTTGTTTACTTGAGGGGATCTAACTTTACAGATTATACACCTTAGGTTGCTGGTGAAAAGATCTTGTTGGAGAAATGGAGGATGTGAGAGTGAAGGAAAGCTCTGACAGAATCCTGTGAGTGATGCCTGCACTCAGTCCATCTCTGGACAATTATGAGATGAGAGCCAAGAAACCACCTTTTTTTTTTTTGTCTTTTTCATTTTTATCGGTACTAGGAATCGAACTCACGACTGCCTGCTTGCAAGGCAGGTGCTTATGCCGCTGAGCTAAATCCCCAGCCTCAAGAAACCACCTTTTAATAGAGAACAGATCTAAGACATATTTTTGCCACTTGTGAACACTGCCCTAACACACCCTTTGTTTTGTGATGAGGACACTGAGCCTCAGATTAGTGAAGGGACTGCAGTAACCTCTCTAAGTAGCATCTTGCTGAGGTGAGGATCATTCCCATCCCACCAATTCTAACCTATGGCTTTCCTGTTCTCAGTGATGCCAGGATGGCCTTTCTAAGTCACACACCTGTATGTGACGGTCTTACTGTGCTCTTCATGCCAGCTCTGTGAGGACCTCCAGCTGCTCTAGCTGAATACAGTTCCACAGGGTCAGGCCTGCCTGTGTCCCTACCTGCGCCACCACTTCCAGCTGTCCTAAAATGCTTGTGGTTTCCAAACATGCCACAGGGTTGCCTCCTCTTACTGGCTAGACTTTCCAGTGTCTGCTGTGCTCTTCAGATGCCATACATACAGACTCTCAGCTATTTATTTTTCCTTCAAAACCAATCTAATGAAAGACAAATCAAGCCAGTCATTGTCCATCTTCCTGAAGGGGCTTAGGAGTTGCTAGGAATTGGCTGGGATGATTTGGCAGAGAATCAGGGAGAGAAGCTATACTCTGACTTCCAGCCGAAAGCTCTCTTTCTGTCTTGTGGCCCCTCACCCTGCAGTTCCAAAAACCTTGTGGTCGCATTGAGGCAGCACCCTTACTCCATTCCCTGGCATCTGCAATGGTGGCAGCAGCCTTCACTGATGGAATTTTTAACGTGCATCCATTATGCTTTCTTTCAGATTGTGTTCAGGCATAAAATGCACAACGCTGATCACTCTCCCCTGCTCTGCTCATATAGAACGATAGCTCCCGGCTCCAAGCATCTGGCCTGCTAACTGCATAGTAAATAATAGTAAACACGCTGCAAATCTTAATGAACTACTTGTGTAGAATCATTTCTGTATAATCAAGTGCTATTGCTGTTGTTGATAACAACAGCCATGTCGACAGGTGGCTGGGTGCCCTGGGGCCCAGTCGAAGGATGGTGAGGGGGAAGCCAGGTCTTATGCATTCAAAGCCCTGTTGTGAGTTCAGTGTGTGCAGCAGGGCTGAGCACCTCAGACTTGTCCAGGCTTCCATGGAGGTCTGGGCATGATTTATGGTTTTGTGCTTACGGACATCAATAAGGTTGTAAGAGAGAGATGTGACTTACTCTAAAAGAGCTATAGAAGATATTTAATTTTTAATCTTTAAAGCTAAAGGTCATCTCCATACCTACACATTGTTTTCTTCATTGTCATGTTTTTTTGTCTCACTAAAATATCACTGTAAGTGCCACCTTCCTGCCATGGCAGCGGGAGGACTCTCCCTATCAGTTCCCGCTTTCCTGAAGGCTTCCTTCTATTCCATCATGCTTGTGATCGTGGCTCACCTTCCTGCAGTGGGAAAAAGGAAAAAAACAAAACAAAACAAAAAAACACCAAGCAAAATCCCTTCGGCTTCTCCCTCTCTCTGTTGTTTCTCCCAGCTCTGGGCTGCACATTTTTATGTAAATGCATTAACCAAACCCATTTTACTTTATACTTCATTTCTCCTGAACAGTGCATTGATTGTACAATATTTTTTTTTTCCTCGAGACTGCTCACGAATGTACAATATTTTTTAAAAAATTAAAACCAATCTAAAAATCACTCTTGTTTAGGTTTTGCTTTGTGCCTGGTGCCAGCCACTATATGTGTTCAGGACAGAAACAGTGAGGCTTTCTGGCAGGGGATCTGCGTATGGAAATCACTCTTTGGAGCTGCTTCTGCGTGTCTGGATGTTGCTCTAGTGTTTTACTATCTGCGCAGACTTGCTGTAAGTCTTAACACACTGCTGGTATAAAACTCATTTCCTTCCCAGCCTGGAGTAAAAATTCTGTTTCGCATAGGGAGCCCATTCCATGGGGCCGAACAGGCACATTTCCCAGAAAGAGACATTGACTCAGACCTGGCCAGCAGAGGGCTCCATCTCCCGTCTCCACAGGGCTCATATGTCTTTTTCCCTTTCTTTCCTCCCCCTCCCTCCCCTCTCCTCCCCTCCCCTTCCCTTCCTTTCCTTTGTCTTTATTCCCAGCGCTGGAGATCGAACCCAGGGCCTTCTGCCTACTCAGCAGGTGCCTCTGAATTACATCCCCCTCCTCCTCCCGTTGTCTCTCTGATCATCAGTGATCTCTGTGACTCCTGGGAAACTCTGATCGAATTCGTGGAGACCAATTCGTGGAGAGCTCTGGCTTGTGTCCATCTCCCCATTTCTTCCTTGGGGTGAAGAAAATGGTCCTGCATTTTATCTCTGCAGTTCCCACCTGAGGGGCCATGGCAGGCTCACAAAGGAACAGCACTCACATGAATCATGAATCCCTCCAGAATAAGTTGTAAATGAAATCAAACTGACACTGTCCTTGCTCCAATGTCTGCAAAGCAGGTCAATTTATTTTTTTAAATTAATTTTAATGGTATTCTTTTGATATACTTAATGATCATCTTCATTGTAGGGAATCTGTGCCTGGTATATCTTGATTCTTCTTTTCCCCCCTTCCCTTCAGTCCTTCTTTCTCTCCTTATTTACAAAAGCTTGGCTTTCATTTTTACTTCTATTTTCTTTTTTCTTTCCTTCCCTCTGCAAAATGGGAGTCTATGACCCGTCAGTGATATTCCTAGGTACAGTGATGCCTCGGTTCACAAGCTTAATTCTTTCCACAATTCTGGCCACAAACAGGTGGGTGAGAACAAAATCAAAATTCCCCATAGGGTGGACATTGAACCTAATCACTGAATTTGATTTGGCTCTAGCCCAATTCGGTTTGCAACCAGAATCCTGGAAAGAACTAAGCTCATGAACCATTTATCAAAGGGAAACAAAAACATATGTCCATGCAAAAAAACTTCGTGTGAGAAAGTTCACAGCAGCTGCCTTCATAATGCCCCAAATTCCAGGAGCTCAGATATCCATCAACAGGAGCCTGGGCAAGCTGGCACTGATTCATGAAAGAAATAGTAGTCAGCTAAGGAAGCAGTAATTATCACAAATGCAATAACATGGATCAGTGTTAAACTATGCTGAGCACAGGAAGCCTAGCACAAAATAGGTGCATACCTGATGATGATTCCATATAAAATTCTGGAACTTGCAAAATGATGAAAATTTGATGCATGGTTATTACTGAAAGAGGAGGGATTGGGAATGGGCTAGTGGGAATATTTTTGTTTCTGTCTTGAAACATACTTCACAAAATTAGATTGCATGCTGCCTGACAGGTATGAGCTCACTTTATGTAAATTATATTTTGAATAGCAAATTATACTATGAATAACAAAATTAAAGGGGAAATTTTTTTTTTGTCTTTTTCCTTTTTATAGGTACCAGGGATCGAACTCACAACTGCCTGCTTGCAAGGAAGGCAGGTGCTTATGCCGCTGAGCTAAATCCCCAGCCTAAAGGGGAAATTTTATAAAAACCGTGTTTTTATCACTTTCCTCATTAGCTTGATGGTTCCTAGAGATAACAAAAATTTGCTGTTTTCCTTCTCTTTTTGTTTCAGTATCTACTACACATTAAAGATAAATATTTGATGTATAAAACAAAAATATCCTTTACTCATATGGGGGCTTAATATTCATAACCTTGTTTAATCCCTGTAGTAATCCTGCGAGCTCACAGATGAGGCCCAGAGAGGTAATGTGCTCCACCTGAGGTCACACAGCAGGCAAATGGTATAGGCAGGGCTTGGGTTTGAGTCTCTTAATGTCACTATCACCTAATCCAAGTCTCAGGATATTTCCTGGACCCCTTAATCTGTTACAATTGGACAATTACCGGTTCTTTTGCTTAATCTTATTGATTTAACATGTGTTATGCATCTATAACTTCTAAATTTAAAAAAATCATAAAATTATTTGGAGGCAGAAAGTTGACATTGTTCACTTGCCCTTTAATCTGAATTCTTCCACTAGGCATCATTTTCTTTAGGTTTAAAGCATGATCTGGTAGCTCCTGGCTACAAATACATCACCTGAGAGGTAACCGAGAATCAGATAAAGGGAAATCTTTTCCGCTGTCTTAAATCAGGTTGCCATTGAAGCTACTGAGTAGAGCAGGTTTGCAAGCAGCCTTGCTAGTGTTTCAGGGTGTTGGCTGACAAAGGAAACCCATAAATATACTGTCCATCTTTCAGAAGAGAGGCCAGAGCCGGGGATATAGCTCAGCAATAGAACACCTGCCTGGCACGTGTGAGGTTGTGAGTTCAATTCCTGGTACCCAAAACAAAAATGAACAAACAAAAAAGCTTGTAGCATTAGGAGAGAGGCCGGACAAGCCTCTCTTTGCTGACTTTAATAGCAGTTAGACTCATCTCAATATCATAAAAACTGGCATGCAGTGGGTTTTAAAGCTTCGGCACCCTGTCACCATGCAGGCAGGAGGAGCCACAGGAGTTCTATATGTGCTTTCCTTTAGTCCTTACCCCAACAAATGAAGGGGATACTATTGCGCTACTTTATAGATTTAAAAAGTTGAAGCTCAGACTGTTTAAATGCGATGGCCAGGGTCATGGAACCAGCGAGTGGAGCAGGCCAGGATTCCAACACTGGTCTCTGTTCTACCCACTCTCTGTGCTGCCTTTCCAGCATCCTGTGGCACAATCCTAAATATCAACCACAGATTTAGGAAGTAGGATCACAGAGTAATTCTCTTCCCTCAAAGATGGCCCTTCCTCATCCCTGGAACTGGCAAAATTCACCTGTGGGGATGGAAATTCGATCCATAATGTGTTCTTGAATTTAAGAGATAAGGACATGGTGGCACAGGCTTAGAATCCCTGTTGCTTGAAAAGGAGGTGGAAGGATCATGTGAGCCCAGGAATTCAAGGCCAAACTGGGCAACAATGTGAGACATTGTCACAAAGATGAACCAGCGAACAAACAAAACCACCCCCTCCCAATAATGGCTAATTTTTTCTGAAGAGTATTAATTTTGGCAGAAAAAAATACCAAGTTTTTGTTATACTCATGTAGAATCTCTATGTTATTTTCATGGCAAAAAAAAAAAAAAAGACTTTGCAGGTATAGTTATAATGAGGATCTCGAGACGGAGAGACTCCTCTGGGTTAGCTACATACGCTTGGGGTGACCACAAGCATCCTGATAAGTGAATGGAGGAGCTGAGGCTCAGAGTGGGACCTGAATATGCTGTGTTGCTGGCTTTGAACATGGAGAGAGAAGGGGCATAAACCAAGGAACGCAGGTGGAGATGCTGGAGAGCAGGGGACAGATTCTCTCCTAGCACCACCAGAAGGGACTACATAACCCTCCCCACACTTTGAATTTAGCCCAAGACCTGTTTCAGTTGTCCGACCTCCAGAACCATATGCAATTTGTGTTAATTTACAGCAGCAATTAGAAAATTAATACAGAAAGGCTAACCATTAACCAGTCCATAAATTGTCTATTTTTTTTTTTTTTGGTCCTTGAGAGAGCATATTTCATCTTCTTTTTTAATAACTTATGTCTTGATTGGGAATCTTTATGGTTAACACCAAGTTACAATATGCTTGTCTTCTTAAGATCAAAGTCCTGAACTGTCAAGGCTTTTCTAGAGAAACAGCAAGAACAAGGTCAGCTGCTTTAAAATTCATAGACTACCCAAATAACTTGGTAATTTGTTTCTTTCACTGCTACTGTGGACACTATCTGACCTGCCATTTTAATTTCCAAACTGTGTTACACTAACTCATCAATCATTTCTGTCTACCTTGAAGCAATAATCATGAGAAGAGAGGTACGTGAGTAGCTGATAAATACACACATATGTAAATTCGGCAGTGCTCTTAATATTTTCATTTTCAATATTAGTTTACTTACCGTCTTTGAATTAAGTGTGTGTATAAATGTTTAAAAGTTCATCAGGTATCTGATTACAAGAGAATATAAATAATTTAGTACTGAAAATTATCCCTCTAGAGTTTATGGAAATGGCAAGTAATATAAATTTAATATAATATAAATGAGGAATTTCAATCTTATACTATGTTGTTTTGATGATTAATCTTTTTCTCAAGAAAAGAGGTAGAGTTCCTGCCAGAAAAAGAGCACTGTGACATCTATTAGATCTTATAAATGTTTGATTTATTTCTTTTCTATTAGAGTTAATTTTGAAAGTTGGGGGGGGAATCTTGATGTGGAGAGATATGGAAAATCATTTGGTACAATGTAATGACCCAGTCGGAGTTGAAAATCTCAATTAAATTGCAAAGCTGCTCATTTATCATCAGACTTATTCAGCCGGGAACCTAATAGCTGGTCCTGTAGGATGTGTGAGGGGTTGTATAGGGCCTAGATTAATGCAAAATTAAATTTATATCTGAGTTGGCCTAGGAGTACTATTCTGAGCCACTAAGTTAGCTGACTTCTCTGAGCCTCTTTTTTTCCTATTCAGTAAGAAGCACTTCTTATCTGACGTCTCATCAATTGCTAAAATGTTGTTTGTTCCCGAATGAATAAATCATAGTTCTGCTGGCAGTTTCTCACCCTGCGAGTGGTGCTAAAGACAATGATCAATTAACACCTTTCTCAGCATGGTCCTGGAAGCTGCCTGGGTTTCAGCCATGCTTACCATGTTGCTGCATTTGGCTGAGGAATACGAGTAACCATGAATCATGGAGGACCTGCCCAGTGCTTTTGGGTGCATCATGAAAGGCTGTACAACTTGCTGAGCACCTCAGCCTTTGTGATCATTAGAAAAAAACTTGCCCTTGTTTCTGGGCAGATGTGGGTTACCAGCGTGTGGGCAGGATTCTAGCTTCTGCTTGGTCTCCTTGGCTGGGTGACTTTGGGCGATGCCAGTCCCTGTGCTATCATCTGGTTGGGGAAATAGTGCAGTTACTCTGTGTTCAGTTAGTAGAGGTCCCCTCTCACCTCACATTGTTGATTCCTCTAACAGAATCAGAGGAAGTAGAATATTTTCAATTTTAACAACTCTTGTGAGGAAACTGCCATATGGTTGTTTGCAAACTGGTTTTGGCAAATCTGTTTTTAAATATTCAAAGTGCTTATGAATTTCCTAAGTCTTGCATATAAAAGGAAGGTTGCTAAATCTCATTAATTTATCCAACAAACGTGTTGAGAACTCTTGCTAGGTGCTAGGACAACAGGCGTCGACAGTCCTGTCTGCGTGGAGAAATATCCTTGTGTGTGCTGGGGGAACAGGAATACTGCAGATCCAGATAAGGAAGTCTTGCTCTTTGCTGATACCAGGACTCACTGAGCAGGAGGCGTGGAGGCAGTGATGGAGATGGTTGCCAAGGAGACCTTTCCTGGTTGAAAATAACAGGTGTACGTTGGGTGTGGACACAGGTATCCTGACACTTAGCCTATCCATCCTTACTTGGAAAGGAAAGGAAGTTGAAAGCTTCCTCTTGAAAAGACCCCATGGGCAGTTAGAGCATGCCAGAGGTTCTAGAAGTAGGGATGCTAATTAATTAGTCTTCCTGAAAAGGCACAGCATCTCTGCTGCCACCATGAGGTAGATGCAGCCGCATCCCTGGGAGTTGTGTGTGCACAGAACGTGGGGGGTTTGACATCTACGAAAACACCTGCACTTGTCCTTTACCTAGAAGAACCAGGAATTGAAAACGGTTCCCATTCAGTGTGGTAATGTATTTAAAGTTTTTTATTTCCTTTGATCTTTTGATGTAGTCAGTGGTTAGTCTTAAGCTTTACAAATGTCAAATCCTGTTGTCCAGCAGTTGTGCATCAAAGACTTTAACCTAAAGTCATTAGGCATGTATACATAAGTGCTAAGATGTTGATTGTAATAGTTATAAATCCAGAAAAACTGGAAACAATAAAATATGGTTAACCAAATTTTGGTGTCCCATGTAGCAGAAAGATAAATGGCTGGTGGCAGTCATGTGTGGACTGGGGATGCTCGTACAGGAGGCACATGGTGCTCTACCCATCTGAACAGCACTAATTTCCCAAGAAGTCCTAATCTGGTACAGTGGAAGAGAGATGTAATGTGGAAGGAAAGATTCTTTCTTTCTTTCTTCTTTTTTTTTTTTTTTTTTTGGTCATTTTTAAGGCAGGTTTCACTATACAGTTCAGGCTGGCCTTGAATTACTGTGTAGCCCAGACTTTGAATGATCAGTGATTTTCTTGCTTCAGCCTCTTGAGTGCTGGGATTATAGGTGTGCACCACAATGCCTGGCTTGAAAAGATGTAATTTGAAAAACATCTCCTTCATTATGGTATCCATTGCTGATTTCCTATTGTCATACTATGAAATCTAGTAATGCTTTTATTCTTTGTTTAGAATGGTTTTAGTCTGTTTTGTATTATTTAATTTCAACACACATGAAGGTATGGACAGCTATTTTGAAGAAACAAGAGATATTATGGTAGCCGTTGTTGATTTTCCTATTGTTTGGCTTTGAAGATCTGTAATGCCTTCATTACTGTTTTGATCAGTTTTATACTATTTTGTTTTGTATGAATTCATTGTGTGTGATGATATAGACAACTAGAAGAAAACAAGAGACATTATGGTAGCCACTGTTGGTCTTCTTTTGTCTTGCCTTGAAATCTCACATTATTTTCTTCTGATCTGCTTTGTTCTGTTTTATTCTGTTTTGTTTTACCCTCTTTAAAATTAAAAAAAAAAAAAAGAAAGAAAAACGTCTCCTTAGGTGATTCTCATACTCTGAGAAAAAAGTACTACTATTGTAAATGATGTAGAAACCTACTAATGTACTGTTTTTTTTTAAAATAATGTTAAAAAGCAGAGTCAACATTGGTAAGACATACATATACAATGACACCCCTACACTTGCCCACATATATTTTTGGAAAAAATCTGAAGGAAGAATACTAAAACATTGAATGATTTGCCTTGGGGGGCAAGATTTTGGGTAATTTTATTTATTTAATTTTTACACTTTCTGTATTTTCCAACATCCCGCCTACCAATATGTACTACTTTATAATCAGTGAAAAAGGAATACTGTGTTCTTTAATTTAAGAGAGTGAAAAACTCAGGATATGATGGCATAAACCTGTAATTCCTGCTACCTGAGAGACTGAGGTGGAAAGACATTTGAGCCCAGGAGTTTGAGGCCAAACTGGGCAACATCATGAGACACTGTTGCAAAAAGCAAAACAGCAAACAAATCAATAAAAACAAAAAACTCGGAAAAAATTAACTATTAATTGTTTCTGAAGATATTTATTTTGGCAGAAAAACAAAATTAATAATGGCTTTTTTATTATCATTTGGTCTCTCAGTTACTCAGTTCTGGAAAGCCCAATCTTTTGGTTTAAGGTAAAACCAAAGTCACACAGTACTGACCCTCACAGGATCAATGCCTAAGAATGACATGAGATTTAGTTATTTCCAAATCAACTTCTGCTCTGAATTTTTAGAGAGCCAAATAGTTGTACAAACAGCAAGAGCCTTCTGGATCAGCACGACCATTAATCATAATGGAGTTAGAAATGTCCAGGGCATTAGTATAGCACTCTTCTGGGTGTGCCTGAGTGGATCATGGACTCATGACCTTGGGTACTATGTATATAATCCCTGGCCCTTTCTGGCGCTGTTTCCTTGTTCTGCTTCCTGATGTTTTTTTTCTGCTGTGATGTTTCTGCCATAGGGCCAGATGACCATGAACTGGATCCCCTGAAACTGTGAGCTGTATCGAATCCTTCCTGCATTAAGCTGTGTGTGTCCAAGATTGTGTCCCAGCGATGGAAAAGCTGACTAATACACCTAGTGACACACATAGAAATACTGGGGCAGATGTATGTGTCACCATCTGTGGGGAAAACTGGATTCCCTTAATTTTTCCTAATAAATTCAAGAGGACAGGAGTTGTCCATGGGCTGAGATTTAGAGCTGGAGAGCAATAAGCTGTGGTAGATCACTGGACCTGGTTGGTTTCTAGACCTGCACATAACACTTAATCCCTTCTCCTTTTCAGTGAAACAAAGGCAGGAGGGCCAACCCTTCTTACCTTCCAGGATTTCTGTAAGAATTAGGTGAGACAGCGTTTGCAAGAGTGTTGAGAAAACGACATAATATGCTTGCATGGGGTTTTATTATTTTTTAATGATAAACCATCTCGGAGCTTTAATACGCTGACCCTTAAGGGGCCTGTTGTTTTGGGCTTTTAGAGCATGATGTACTTCTCTTTTGTAGCACTCGTGCTGTATGCCCAGGGACAAAGAATCTGCTTTGTGTCACAGGATTTGCCACTCTTTGGCACTGCTGAATGCTGGCAGAATGGATCACACTGTACTCTGGCTAGGGGTATGCTAGAAGCATTAATTTAAAAATACTGATTGCAAAGTATTTCAACATAGCCTTATCAAAACTATGATTAGGGAGGTAATCTGATAATAGTATAGTAGTTTTATAATATTCAGTATGCTGGGTGATGTTTTTTTTTTTATGTAGATAGAAGTATAAAATATAGGAAAAAATCCTCAGGGAATACGACCCACATCAAAACTATAATCATTACTCTGTCTCTCTCCCTTCAGCCATTCTTTCTTTGTATCCTTTCAGATATAAGTGAGCTCTGTATGTGCCTAGTACCATGCCCACTGACATACATTTATCATAAAACAGGAGAACTCTAAATTCACACAGTTAAAAAATTTCATACTGAATACATTTCTTGCTTTGCTTTTCAATGGTGACTCTACTCAGGGCAGGCCTAATATCCAGAGGGCCTGTTTCTACCATTAGAATTTACTTTTTTTAAAGTACCAGTTGATGACTTTGGATAAATTTTTATTTAACTTAGAATGTCATTTGGAATTGAGGGATAAAACCCATGAAATGAGAATGTGGAGATTAAAATAGAGCAGAAAATGGATTACTTGGTTCTGCCAAAAATGCATCTGTTTAGAATAATATGTAATAGGATGTTCTTTGGAAAAATTGTCAAGAAAAAAACCCCAAAAGTTAGCTCTGTTTTTTTTTTTTTACCTTCCTTTGCAATTTTTGGTCACTGATGGCTAGTACTCCATAAAGAGATAAAGCACTTTACTAGTTTCAAATTATTTGCAGTAATAATTTAAAAGTTTAAAAGCACATCAACATACTTATGAATAACTATAATGATGAAATTCTAGCTCTTTGAGATTTTTGTTTGTTTGTTTCATTTTGATATTTTGTTTTGTGGTACTGGAGATCGAACCTTAGGCCTTGTGCATGCAAGGCAAGAGCTCTACCACTGAGCCACATCCCCAGCCTCTGTTTCTAGCTCTTTGGAAAATGAATCTTATACACAAATTTCCTAGATATGTTAATTACCTGTATTATATGAATAAATCACATTCATTCATCCAGTTGCTTATTTCTTTTAAACTTATACAGTTACCTGCCAGACTATGTATTTGCATCCACTGTGCATCACTTTCATTTCTCCTGAGCTCTGCCTCTTGTCAGACAGCTGAAGCATTAGTTATTATAGTAGCAGGAACCCTCCTGTAAACTGTACATGTGAAGGATCTAGGGTGCATGCTCCTTTTAAGAATCTAATACCTGAAGGTCTGAGGTGGAGCTGATGCCATGATGCTAGCACTGGGGAGCAGCTGCAGATACAGATTAGCATTACCTTAGAGGTTTGACTATACAGAGACCATAATAATTCAAATGCTTACAGACTCTTATCAAAACCCTGTCAGTGATTGACAAGTAACGATTAGTTGCACTTCATAGCAGACATTATAGTGGCAAGTGTGCTGCTGTATTTCAGTTGTCAGCTGCATTTGGTGCCTGGCTTTCAATCAGAATCCAACCCTTACTTTAGTCCTCATATGGTCATTATTTTATTAATGACTTTCATCTGTGCCTAAGTGCATGATATATGTAAAGTGCTTAAGTCATCCCGAAACCATCTCCAACCCCAAGCATGGAAAAATTGTCTTCCATGAAATGGATCCTTGGTGCCAAAAAGGTTAGGACCACTGTTCTAAATCAAATTCTTATTTTCTGCATCCCCTGCATGATGTTTCTTGACTCTGAATTTCCCTCCTGTCTCACCCACAATAATCCTCTTGATTTCCTCCTTTGAAATCCTACCTAGCTTTACCCACTGCAGGAAGTTCTTCAACTCAAGTTTTGATCCTGGACTGAAACCACTCTTCCTCAGATTTACGGACCCAGTGGATGATACACTGTTTGGCTCTTGTTGCCTGCTGTTTTTTGGCTGTCCTTCATGGGCCTACACATTGTGCTTGTTGGTAATGAGGGAAGCTCCCTGAAGATAAACAGGCCCTGCTTCCTGTTCCTTACTTCCCTTATACAACCAGACACCCTAAAAAACCCAGTTAGTCAAATTTCCTGGGGAATATAGATCAGAAACTCATCTTTTCCCCTGGTATATCTGCGGCTCATAAAAGTGAGCCCAACTGCAATATACAATGTTGTTAGGTTGGAAAAAGATGATGTATTTTGAGTGAGAAGCACCTGGAGTGAAGGACCATTGAAACCTGGAGTTGTGGAGTGTGTCAAATATCCTGCAGTCGGGACTCATGGGAAAGTTCTTGAATGTGCCATGTGTGCTGGTAGGAGACAATAAACAGATCAGGTCAACTCACTCCCAATTAGCATCACATTAATCTTGGCTAGTAGGGAAGCAAAGCTGCCAAGATTTGGGGGATTTATCAGCCCCTCCCACAGTGGTCACATGAGGTTAACACCACTTGGAATCTGAGTGGAAAGAAAGTCCTTTCCTGACAATGTCATACATGCTGGTCAAGGAAATCCTCAAAGTCAACATTTTCTGGGCCTGAAATGTTCCACTTTGTTTTTTTTTAAGGAATGAAAATCCAGTCTCACATAAGCCGGATTCAGAAAATAGGTCATCAATGTGAGTTGCAGTTATTTTCCTTGCAGCTTTGTTCTGTGCTTGCTTTAGATTGCTTTTCTGCAGTGGGCAGACACAGCTGTCTTGGCTGGTGGGCAGTCAAGGGGGGTGATAGCCACACTAGTGGCCTTGGGACCCTGTCATGCATCACCTAGATTCCCAAGTCCTCACAGCTAGCATCTGTCTTTTCTTTGGACTGTAAGACTTTCATTACAGCTGTAGGAGAAATACCTGTCTTAGATACTGATTTCTTCTCCCTCTCTCTCACGCACACACAGATACACACACACACACACACACACACACACACACACACACAGCATAGTTCACAGCCACTTGATTGCCACCTGCAGTTTATAATAGAAAGGACCTGTGGGATTATATGCCACTTTATTTTTGTGCAGAATTTCTCAGCTTGAGGCCAAATAGAAGGGTATTAGTCATCAGTAATTTGCAGTTTTTAAAAATACATTTCACTCAGAGAGGTTTAAGGCAGTTAAAACTAAGATTTCTCAGCACTAAAAATCTGAAATCTTAATCATTGTCACAGTTGTGGGCATGTATTTTTCCTAGTGACTGCAGCATCATGACTGATTTGCGAATTCGATTAACATGACAATTTGAACAGTATCAGACAAATTCTGTCATACCATGATTCATTCTTTCTTGCTTGTTTGCTTTCTTTCTGTTTATTTAAGAGAAAAAAAGACGCAAAAGAAAAACAAAAAGCAAAAGAGACAAACAACAGGAAGCCCAAAACAATAATAGTACAAGTTTTCAAAATAAGATGATAGGATTTAACAATAGTTGTAATATTGCATATCGTTACCTTCAAAAAGATTGCTTAGATTACCAGATATAGACATGCAATATTTATTTTAGATTTTGGATTGTATTTGCTCTTTCAGTTTCTTACACAAGGGAGATAATGTGAGTTTGATTTATTTCACTTATGAGTATGGTCTCAAGTTGCATCCATTTACTTATAAAAGTCTCCGTGTAATCTTTCTTTATAGCTGAGTAGTACTCCATTGTATAAAAATACCACTTTTTATCCATTCTTTGATGAGCACTTGGATTGTTTCCAAGATCTGGCTATTACAAGTTGTGCTGCTATAGACATGGATGCACATATATCACTGTGGTATGATGTTTTTCATTCTTCTGGGAAAATGCCTAGATGTGGGATAGCTGGATCAAGTGGAATCTCTAATCCTAGCTTTTTGAGTAATCTCCACACTGATTTCCACAGTGGTTGCACCAGCCTACATTCCCAACAGTGAGGAAGAGTTCCTTTTCCCCACAGTTCCTCTAGCATTTGTTATTGGTTGATTTCTTGATCTTGACCATTTTTTCTGGAGTGAAATGGAATCTTTGTGTTGTTTTAATTTGCATTTCTCAAATGACCAAAGGTGCTGAACATTTTTCATATGTTTATTTGCCATTTGTATTTCTTCAGCTGGAAAGTGTATATTCATCTCAGATGTCCATTCTTGGATTGGGTCTTTGAATTTTGGGGGCCTGATTTTTTAAAATTCTTTATAAGTTCTAAATAGAAGTTGACTAAGTTGACAGTTGACTAAGATATTTTTCCAATTCATGGGTTTTCTTTTCACTCTGTTGGAAATTTCTTTTCACTCTGTTGGAAATTTCTTTTGACATGTGAAAGCTTTTTAGTAAGATGAGATCCTAGTTGATTCTGGGAAGTATTTCCTGCACAGTTTGATTTTTGTTTATGAACTCTCTGCCTACCTTTATGTCATCAAGATTTCTACCTACTTTGTTTTCCAGCAGATTTAATGTTTCTGTTTTAATATTTAGATGTTTGACTTTAGTTTAGTGCATGGTGCTAGGCATGGGTCTAGTTTTAGTTTCTGGTATATGGAAAGCCAGTTTTTCTAGTACCACTTATTAAAGAGGCTATCTTTCTTCTAGTGAACATGTTTGGCCCCTTTGTCAAAGATGAGGTGGCTGAATGTGTTTGTAGTTGTGGCCATATCTTCTAATCTATTCCATTGATCTGCAGGCCTGTTTTTATTCCAGTAACATGCTGCTTTTATCAGAGTAGCTTTGTGACTAATTTCAAGACAGAGATTGTGATACCTCCTGCCTTGCCTTTGTTCCCCAGAATTGCCTCTGATATTCTAGCTCTCTTCTGGTTGCAGCTAAATTTTAGGTACAATTTCTCTAGATCTGTGAAGTATGCTAATGGTATTTTGATTGGAATAGCTTTAAGTCTGTATAACAATTTTAAGAGAATGGCCATTTTCACAATGTTTGTTTTTTCCTAATCATGAACAGCGAATGTCTTTCCATTTTCTGAAATTTTCTTTGATTTCTTTTTTCAGAGTAATGTAAATTTCAATGTATAGATGTTTTACTTCCTTTGTTAGATTGATTCTTAAGTATTTCATTTTTTGGAAGTAAAGAATGTGATTTCCCTTATTTCTGAGTTTGTTGTTTGTGTACAAGAATGCTATTGATTTTTGAGTGTTGACTTTGTATCCAGCTACATTACTGAATTTGGTTATCACATCTAGAAATCTTTGGAGAGTTTAGGGGGGTCTTCTACGTAGAGTATCATATTACCTGCAAATAATGATAATTTAACTTCTTTCTTTCCTATCTTTGTTCCTTTTATTTCTCTCTCTTGTCTAATTGGTCTGGCTAATGTTTCCAGAAATATTGAATAGGAATGCTGATAATGGACATCCTTATTTTGTTCCTGATTTTAGGTCGAAAGTTTTCAGTTTTTTCCCATTTAATAAGATGTTGGCTGTTGATTTATCATATATGGCCTTTATCAGGTTGTGACAAAACCCATCTATTTTGATTTTCTGTAGGATTTTTTAAATCATGAATTAGTGTTGGATTTTTGTTGAAAGCTAACTCTGCATTTATTGAGATGAGCATGTGATTCTTATCTCTGGCTCTGTTGATATGGTGTATTATGTTTATTGATTTGTGTATGTTGAACCATCCCTGCATCCTGGGATGAATCTCACTTGATCATGGTATATAATCTTCTTGATGATTTGTTGCATTCTATTTGCCAGTATTTTATTTAGGATTTTTGCATGTATGTTCATTAGGGAGATTGGCCTCTAATTCTCTTTTTTGGTTAGATCTTTCTCTGGTTTTGGTATTAGGGTATTACTTGCTTCTAGGAATGAGTTGGGGAGACTTGCTTCCCTTTCAATTTCACTGAAGAGTTTGAGGAGTGTTGGCATTAAGCTTCCCTAAATTTCTTATAGAATTTAGCAGTGAATCCATCAGGACCTGAGCTTTTCTTTGTTGGTAAGGTTCTAATTATGTTTTAGAAATTGGGATATTTAGCAGTTTTACATCTTCTTGATTCAGCTTTGTTCATATGTTTCTCCATTTCTTCTGTGTTATCGAGCTTATGAGAGTAAAAGTTTTTGAATTAGGTATTGATGATCTTCTGTCTTTGTGATTTCACTATTTTCATTTCTTATAGTGTAGATTGAGTTTTTTCTTTCTTCTTTTTGATGAAGTTGGCTAGGCGTTTATCAATTTTATTTATTCTTTCAAAGAACCAACTCTATTATTTGTTAATTTTTTGTATTGTTTTCCTAGTTTCAATTGCATTAATTTGTGCTCTGATCTTTATAATTTCCTGCCTTTTTTGGGGCTTTGGGCTTGACTTGCTGTTCTTTTTGTAGAATTTTGAGGTGCAGCATTAGGTTGTTTATTTGTATTCTTTCCATTTTCCTGATATGAGAGTTTATAGCTATAAATTTCCCTCTGAAGACTGCTTTCATTGTGTCCCATGGTTTCTGGTAAGTTGTATTTGCATTTTTGTTTGATTGTAGACATTGTTTAATTTCTTCTGTGAACCACTGATTGTTTTGGAGAGTGTTATTTAATTTACATGTGTTTATGGGGTTCTTACGAGATTTTGTCATTAATTTCCAATTTTATTGTGCTATGGTCAGATAATACTCATAGGATAATTGCAATTCCTTTGCATTTACTTAAGCATGTTCTGTGGGCTAGTATGTGGCCTATTTTAGAGAATGACCCATGTGCAGCTGAGAAGAGTGTGCATTCTGATGTTGTTGAATAGAACATTCACTGTACACATCTACTAGGTCCATTTGTTCATAAGTTTGATTCAGTTCTGTTATTTCTTTGCTGATTTTTTGTTTGGTTCATGTGTCTCTTTGTGACACTGGAGTGTTAATTTCTCCCATTATAACTGTATTATTGCTTATTTGATTTTTTCATGTCCATCAAGATTTGTCTTACATAGGTCAGTGCTCCCATATTTGGTACATATGTATTTATGATTGTAACATCTTCAAGTTTTTTCCTAACAAATATGTAGTGACCTTTTTTTATCTGTTTTGGTCATACTTGGTTTAAAGTTCATGTCATCTGCAAACAGAATAGCTATCTCATGTTTTTCTGGGTTCTTATTACATGTTTTCTATCCTTTGACTTTTAGTCTATGAATTTCCTTTTGAGTTAAATGTGTTTCTTGTACACAGCATATTGTTGGATTTTGTTTTTTAATCTACTCTGCCAGTTTGTTTCTTTTTGTTGGTGAGTTGAGACTATTTACATTGATGGATATAACTGATATATACTGACTTGTCCCTGTCATATTATCTTTATGTTGTTGGTTTTTTACTTTTTCTGTTTAATTATTTTCCCAGCTTAGTGGTTTCCTTCAGCTATTGTTCTTGGAATTGTAGTTATCTTTATTGCTGTCTAGAGGATCTTTCAGTACTCTTTGTAGTGTTGGTTTGGTGGTCATGAATTTCTTCAGTTTTTCTTTGTCATGGAAGTATCTTATCTCTCCATCAATTTTCAAAGATAGTTTTTCAGGGTACATCAATCTGGGTTATAGGTTGTTTTCTTTCAGGACTTGAAATACTTCAAGTTCTTCTTGACTTCAAGGTTTGTGTTGAGAAGTCTTCAGTGATTCTGATAGGCTTTTCTTCATAGGATCTATTTCTTTTCTCTGACAGCTTTTAATATTCTGTTCTTGTGCTGAATTTCAAAGATCCTAATTATTGTATGTTTGTGTGAAGATTTATTGTGGTTATAGCTAATTGGGTTCTGTATGCCTCACTTATCTGTATATCAGATTCTTTTCTTGTGTTTGGAAAATTTTCTGCTATTATTTCTGTAAATAGTCATATCATTTGTGTTGACTCTTGCTTTTTCATTAATACCTATCAGTCTTATATCATTTCTCTTTGCATCATCTTGCAGCTGATGAATTGTTTCCTGGTTCCTTGTTGTTTTTAAAAGATCCTTTCTTTCATGATCATAAGCTTCCATCCTGTCTTTGGGTCTGAGAGCCTATTTTCAGCTTCATTCAAGCGGTTTTACCGTCAGTGGAATTTTAAATTTCCTGTATATCCCTTTGAATCTGTTTCATGTATTCTAATTCTGTCTTATATTGTTCATTCAGGGTTCTCATCATTTTCTTATGTTCCTCTATTTTTTAATCTAGATCTTCTTTAGATACACTCAACATGCCTTTCATGATGTTTGTCATTTTTTTTAATCTGGAAGATTATTTCTAATCTGATTTCCTTATAGAGTTGTTTCATTACTTCAGTTGCTATCATTTCAGAAAGTTTAGTTGTGTGATTTCTAGTGTTGTTCATTTCATTGTCTCCTGGGTTTATTCTCAGTGGGCTGGAGGACTGAGACTGCATCTTGCTCTTTTGTTTGTCATATTCCTCTGGGATCTGTATGGCTGGCCAGGCACCCTCCTGATGGATTACACAGGAACACTGCAGAGTTTTGATCCTCCAGTATCCATGTGGCTAGCTAGCATGTACCCCTGAACTATGGTGCCAGAGCCTTGCACTATGAAGGGCAGAGCTCAAAATCTTCAGGATCTGTTGGTTAGGCTGGTCATTCCCTGATGGATGGCTCTGGGCTGGGCAGGGCTTTGTACCTCTTTGACTTGTGAGGCTTGCTGGGCATTCCATCAATGGATTGCACTGGGAAACTGGGCTGGGCAAAGTTCAGATTCTCTGTGCAGCTAATTGGGATACATGCCAGGAGTGTGGCACTGAGGACTTGTACCTGGCTGGGTGGCATTCACAACCTCCAGCACCTAAGTGGCTAGCCAGGACACACCCCTGGAGTGTGGCACTGGGCCTTGTTCTTGACTAGGCTGTGCTTCTTTCTTCCTGTCAGCATTTGTATATGTTTAAAGTTTAAAATCCATAGAACAAGGAACATAGAGAAAGGAACTTGGATATCAAGGTAGGGATCATTGTCTCTAGAGTTCTGGGGTACTGTAGGCTTTTTCTAGAGATTCTTCCTAGGTTCTTATTGTCCTGAACAGAGAACTAGATAAATGAAAAAGATAGTGAGGTTTAACATTTATTATAGGTAAGAAAAATATGCTCTATAGAATATAAGAGAATTAAAGGTAAGAAAATAAACACAACCTGTAGGGTGATTGGGCCACTGAGAAAGAGATCATAGTGGCTATAAAGCTAACGGTGGCGGTCTTTTGTAGCCTCCATTCTTGAGGCTGACATCAAATCGAGGCTGTCCTAAAAAAAAAAACCTACTTGATTATATACCAGAAAAATTAAAGATAGAACTTTATCGGTACCAGTTGCAGGGATTAGGAACTGCTTTTCTGCACATGCCTTAGGTCTCTATGATTGACAGGTCATGCCCACATGCCCAGATGGCTGGCCATGCCCTAATCTCTTGCCTCAATTGGAATGACCTATGAAACTGCCAAATGTCATTGCATGAGTATCTTCCCTGGAGATGGTCAAGGTCAACGGCACTAGTTTGAACAAGCACAATGCAGGGTGCCTGAAGCAAACCTGGGGAAGCAGTAGCAGTTCACTTTTCAGATGAGGAAACTGAGGACCAAAGAAGAGGAGAGATTTTGAAGTGTGCCAGGATTGCAGAAGTACAAGCCTGTGGCTCAAGTGTAGTCTCCTGACTTCCAGCTTGGTATATTTCCTTCCCTACAAAAAGAAGTTTCTTGCCTTTCCAGCTCCAGAACTAGCCTGGAGCTATGTGCTTATCTGCTTTTTATCCGCAGCAGCCGCCTGCTTCCGTATGGAAGGAGGGAACCTTTGCTTTAGGGTTGTGGGCTCTTCCTGCTTTCATTGCCTCTCTTGTCACAGAGGTCCTGTAAACTCTTCCTGATTCTGTCCAATCTGTCAACTCAACTCTAAAAGTACATTCTTGACCCAAGCACCTGTCATCACCACCACCCAGGGCACCCAAAGTCTCCATAGGAGCCAGCTGAGTGAATTAGAAATAAATGCCTCTGCTGCAGGGAGATGTTGGCTCCAGGGTAGGACACAGGCAATAGTCTTCCTCCTCACAGTTACTCGACCATATAGTAGCTTGGTCCTAACTGGACCCCATTTAGCACTCTCACCCTCTTGGGGTCCTTGATAAATAAGAGGGTTCTAGAAACTTTGTTAGAGGACCAGATCGAAAAGAAGACATGGAAATGCCTTGAAATCCTGGAATTGAGTGGGGGAATTGAGTGGGGAATGGCTCTGAGCAAGGGATCTGCACAGGTATGGCCCATGGGCTGGAGTCTGCTTGGTGTGCGGTGGACACAAGTGCAATGGAAGCAAGGTGAAGAGAAGGGCAGAGGGAGAAAGCAGCCAGGTCTGAAGGGCCTTGTGGGCCATGATGGGAGAAGCTTGGGTCCTATTTTATATGCAATGGCATTTTATAGAAGTTTCAAAGGATTCCAATGATAGCTATGTGGATGGACCACGAAGGGTAAGGACAAGAAGCTGGGAACAGACAAGGAGGCTGTGGCAGTGGTCCAGGTGGGAGAGGTGTGTGGCTTGGGCAGGTACTGAGCAGCCGGGGTGCCATGTGGGTGGCTGCAGCCTGTGCATTGCTGTGGGGCCTGGCTGAGGCAGGGAGTGGTCCCAAGTCCAGCATAGGCTCTACTTGTCAAGCCTGCACCTTGCATGGGGCTGCATCTCCCTGCAGTAGGGCACTTTTTTTCTAATTTGTTCAGATGGCTTCTTCGGGAGATTCATGTAGCTCTGGGTGGCAGTGATGACAGGTACATGGATCAGGAATATGTTTTTAGAATAGAGCTGACAGAAATTACTGTCTACATGAAGGTTAATTAGTTACATATTTGTGAAGGAATTTGGAAGTTGTTAGAATGAGTTCTTATTATACATTTGATTGTTCTCTCTAGTTTCCTTGGACAGTCTTCTGTGACCAAATCGTGACATCTGCCTTGATCTATGGTATGGCTTGGTGACTTTCCACTCTGGAGCGTTTGATTTCTCCACAGAATAGGATTCTTTCACTAATAAAAGCAAGGATTTTATAGAATGGATTCTTTTTATTAATGCTTTTTTCAGTTGTGGATCTTGTAAAATTTAGTCATTTCCACAAATGAAATCTATTTTTAGGTAGTTAAATGAGACTTTGTAATCTGCAGAAGTTATTTTGCAAAAATTAGGAGACCAAAGTGACAAATAGCTTTATCACCTGCTCATGAAAATTATGACTTTTATCTGGCTTTTCTATAAACTGTTAAAAAATTGTACAGCCCTTCCACTTATTTTTCTTTATCAGCTCTGTGGGCTCAGGAAGCGCCAAAGCTCAGAGCCACATCCCCAGCTGAGCCACAGCCCTGGGTTCAGCTGCATGAGCTGCAGCTTGGGGGCAGGGTTGATGATGCTTCTCAGGTATCATTTAGGATCCCTTGTGTACAGTTCAAAGACGATGTGGTCCAAATCCTGGCCACTCTCTCCACATCCTCACCTAGAGCCTCCCAGTCTGACAGCCCTCCGTACAGTTCCCCTTTCTTAACCCTCCTCCTTACCCGCTCAAGAGCATTTAGCTCCAGTGCAGCTCCCTTCTCAAAACTCGCTGGCCCATCTGCTCTTTCTTTCTCTCCCTGAAAGCCCTCCTCTGGCTCCTCATCTAAACCCCACAGCCCCTACCTGAGAGCCCTCCCACATTCTACCCTGGGAGCCCATTGGACTTGTGTGGGTTCCCTTGTACCTCCTCTCCCCTAAGCTCCAGTTCTGTTTTCTTGTTGCATCTCATCTGTTTTCCACTGGAACCTCCAACCCCAAAAGTCCCAAACTGATGTCAGTCCTCACTTCCTGGGTCTCTTCCAGGGATCCCCTGTTCTGTCAGTCTTCTAATTATTCAGGATTAGCATTTTTACTGTAGATTTTGACTCTATTTTCCCCTTTGATCTCTATACCCTTTGTTACTCCCTTGTCTGTTGATTTTTACTGGTGGTATTTCTCTCCCAGGTATCACCGCCACTCTCTTCCTAAGACTTACACATTAGCATAAGGCCTATATCTGTAACTACAACCCACAGTCACCTCTTGATTCACCTTCTAGTGAGGGCCATCTTTGTAATTCATCCTTACACACTCCTGCCAAGTTAGTCTTCCTAAGGTTGTTATTTTATTCAGAAACTTCTATAGCTTTGTACTTGCTAATGATACTAATGAACATTTGTTGAGTGTTCTCTATGAACCAAAAGTAGGTATAAGATGCTGGCATATGTTTACTCCATTAAGTCATAGTATAACTTCATAGAGAAAACATTCTTATTGTTCATTTTTACAGAGAAAAAAATCCCTGAGGCACAAAGAGGATAAGTGGCTTGCTTATAAACTAAGTTTGAATACTTAAAAAGAGTAGTCAAGGTTTCTAAAATTCAGTCCCTGCTCTAGTAAGTCAATATTTATTGAGCATTTATAGACTTAATATTCTATATTGTTTATGGACCAAAACAACAATAAGGAAACAAATAGATATGCAAGTAATATTACTAATAGCAATCAGTGCTATAATGAAATAAATGAGATTGTATGAAAAATAATAACAGGGAAGTCTGCTGTTCCCAGACTTTAACTCATCTTTATTGTGCTTCTTAAAGTAGAAGGGGCAGTGGTAGTGGTGGGAGTGGAAAACAACTGCTTTAGGGTCCCTTAGTGGGAGAAAATACCAACTCCTCCACTGCTATTGACTCAGAAGTGAGAGAATGCTAAATAAGCTGCGGGGAGTTTTATGAGAGCTGCTCAGTTTCCCTAAACTTGCCCATCCGCGGCTCGCATTTGTTTCCTCTGCCTACTTCTGCCTTCTCAGTTTAGTTTCCCCTTTAGGGAAGGAGCTGCCACCCCTGGATTCTTCTAGCCCGAGGGACTGCCTTCCTTTCTGCTTTCTTTTGGTGGGAAGTAGATAGTGGAGACTGAATTTAGGCCTTCACATTGAACTATGTCCCTGCCCACTTTTTATTTTTTATTTTGAGACAGACTCCCTAAGTCTCTAAATTGCCCAGGCTAGGCTTGAGCTTTGGATCTTCTTGCCTGAGTTTCCCAGAGCGATGGATTAGGGATATGCATCACCACATCCAGCTTGTTCTTTCCTTATGGGATATTTATTACTGTCTATTTTGTAGTGCAGTAACTCCCCAGTGAAGTGTCATGAATGACATAGGCTACTACATGAGGGTTTTCTGAACACGAGGACTATGATAGTGACTTGGTCTGAAAACAGAGATGACTACTAATAACTCATGATAGCATATATGAATGATAACATATATGGCATGGATACAGAAAATGGAGGGATGGGTGATATCTCAGGTGAGACGGTGCATGATGGCATGAGATTTCATCTTGCTACTCAGCATGGCATGCTATTTAAAATTTACAAACTTTTTATGTTTAGAATTTTCCATTTAACGTATTTGGACTGCAGTTCATGGAGGGTAACTACAACCAAGGAAGGCAAAAATGTGATCTTGGGCTGGAGCTTGGGAGAAGAAATTGTGCTGTAGAGAGACAGCCATCTGCCAAGACATGATGGTTAAATCTCAGGTAGAGATGATATGTTTAGAAGCTAAGCGGAAGACTGAACGCAGGCTTTGGCTGAATGTTCACATTCATGGGGAGAACAGAATCTGATGCAGGCAGTAGAGATGCAGGAAAGGAACCAAGAAAGTAAGTTGCAAAGCAAATATGGGGGTGGGAATGTTTAAGAAAGACAGAGCCACTAAACAATGGCTAATGCTGTGGGTGGGTGATAACAAGGACTAAGTAGGGGCTGAATTTTATGACTGAGAGAAACATTTAAAACAGCAACTGGGGCTGGGGATTTAGCTCAGCGGCATAAGCACCTGCCTTGCAAACAGGCGGTCGTGAGTTCGATCCCTGGTACCAAAAAAATAAAAATAAAAAAAACCCCAGCAATTTAATAGAGTGATTGTGCTAAAAGTTAGATCTTCTGCCTTGTAAAACAGAAACATAGCTCTGTGTTTGTCTGCAGTGATGTTTGAAGTTAAGAGTGACTGTTTTTGGATGAGGGTATTGTGTAACTTGTAATACTTGTATTTCTCTTTATTTTCTTCATACTGTATGAAACTATAACTTTTTTTCTCATGAGGAAAACGTCACTGGTTTTTAAAGTGTTGGTATTTATTCCCTTACAGAGCATTTATAGAGCATTTATGGAATGGGTATGTCTACTGGGTAGAAAAACCATTACTAAGTAAGGCGTGACCTCTTCTCACTGGTACAGAAGATCAGTGTGTGAATGAATGAACACTGGGTAATAAATAACAGCTAGAAAAAGAGTTCCTGATCAGTGAGACCTTAAAGATCACTTGCAGGGGGAAATTAGGAAGGCTCCTAGAAGAGATGCTGTTGTGCAATACAGCAGGCCCTGTCTGGCAGTGTGCAGAAGGTTGTGAAAAATCCAGTTCCTACTCTTTACCGGTGCAATTGCTTATATAGTATTGGTTTGGAATTATTTCTGGTTTGCTTATAGTTGTGTGGTATGTGTTTTATTATTTTGTGTTTCTCTGGGTGTTTATTATATTTATTATTTGTCTAAATTTCTTCTGTTCGATTTTCTGCTTTCTTTTTTCTCAAGGCTGCTCTCTAGGTTTGGAAGCAATCTTCTGCAACTTGTGATTCAGACACAACACTGTAGATCTGGAAGGAACAGTCTCAGTCATGTGCTCAGAAATGGAAATGCTCTCATAAATTTTGAGTATGAAATGTTGCAGAACAGGTTTCTACTTAGATCCCACTCACCAGGCTTGGCTACCTGCAGAAGTTCACGGGGAATGGGGGGGTGGGGTAGCTTGCTTCTTTCAGCACGGTAAGGCTGCGCTTCCTGAGGGACCAGCTTAGGATATTCCACAAGGGCGCGGGCCAGGCCCATTCTACAGCTTTGAGGGACTAAATCAGCTTGTGAGACACTCGAATCAGATCATGAAATGGCAGTTTCTGAGAAGGATGCAGTAGGAAATTTTATGGATTCCAAGGACTGACAACAAAGCTTGGCCAACATCACAGGGCCTGGGTGTAGGATTCGTAGCAAACCCGCCAGTCCTCTGTGTCTTGCATTCCAGAATGTGGTTCTTTCTGCTTCTTGCGTCTCTTTGTCTCTGCCTTTTCTTCTCAGAGTGCACTTCTGCTGCTTCCTGTGGTTTCTGCTGGCCTGTGACTTCAGCGCCAAGCTGGACTGGAATCATTTCCTCCTAGAGTCTCTTACTCACATTTGCTATTTTTTAGATTTGTTTAAAATAGAATAATATGTATATCAGCAAAAATATGGCCTGTATAGAAAGGTATGCATTTTAATAATTATATTTAGATCAGTTTTTTACAACATTTTAAACTCCTTGTATTTATTTTTCCCTAAAACTTAGGAGTTTCTGTGGGGCCTGGGTTGACAGCTCAGTGGTAGAGTTTGTACTTACTTGTGGTGGCCTTTGGTTTGAGCGCAGTAGCCAAACTGAGCCAAAGCAAAGCAAAGCAAAGCGAAACAAACCAAACCGACAAAAACGTTCTGTGTAATCCTTTTGATATATGCATTTAAATGGTTGTTTATGGGAATATTCTTTTATATACTAAAAGTTATCATAAACACTTTAGCTGACATACTTGTTTATACTATATTAGTTGACATGTTTAAGAAACAAAATTTATCTTCTTTTTTTGTTAGTGGTTACACATGGCTAGATGGCATTTCATTTTGTGTAATTATTATAACTTATTAGATAATTAGGTTGTTACTAGAAAATAAGAATTATATTTGTTACATGATTCACACCGTGTTAATTTTTGCATGTGGCCTAAGAACATAGTTTCATATTGCTGTACAATGTTTTCAGCACTATTTGCCAAAAGGTTTTCCTTCCTGATATATAGAAATACAATTGGTATTGAATATTGATCTTTTATTCTGTACTTTTGTTAAAATCTTTAATTAGCTCTTGTAAATTAGCTCTTGTAGTTTTTGAAATAAATTTCATTAGATTTTTACAGGCAATCATGCCCTCTGTGGATAAGCTCCATTGTGCTTTATTCTTCAGTTTGGACAGCAATGATTATTTTTTCTTGTGTTATTACACTGCCCTGCCACGATATGAATGGAAGTGATAAAGAGGCACATTCTTCCCTTGGTCCTGATCTTCAAGTGAAACAACAAAATGTGATGTGAACCGTAGGCTTTCTTCGACATTTGTATCGTGAAAGACATTTCCTTCTATTTCTAGTCTGTTGACAGTTGCTTTTAAAATTCTGAATGGAGGTTGAGTTTTTTCAAGCCCTTTTTCTGCTTGAGATGCTTCATTGAGATGATCCAATGGTTTTTCTTTTAGCTTGTTTATATGATTAATTTTGGTATGCTTTTTTGATTATACACATAGGGTAAATGCTTATAGAATTATAAAACTGGAGACGAAGGATATGGGCATTTGGATGATTCTGACTAGTTAATCCTCAAAGAGATTATGTCAGTTCATATGATCTCTCCTGTTGCCTCTGTGCTGACTTCTCTAAATCCTTCCCCACACCAAATATTGTCCAACTTTAAAAATCTTGTCAGTTGGATAGGAGATAACGGTATCTCAGTATTTTGATTTGTACTTTAAAAACTTATTATGGAGATTTAGCATTTTTCAATATACATTTGAATTTTTTAATCCTATCAGGTTGTTTCTTTTTGTCTTCCTATTGCATATACTTTTGATAAAATAAAACAATCTGGAGGCAAAAATGTTTTTTTAGTTTTTGGAAAAATATTAGTATTTAAGCAAACTTTTTTAAAAGCATTTTTGGTTGTAGAGAAGATTTTATGTAGTTACATTTATCAATTATTTTGGATTTTACATTTTGCTTTGAAAGATCTCTTGCCTATGTCAAGATCGTAATATAGGCACCTATAATTTTTTGGTCATGGCAGTCCATTTTGGTGAAATGAGTGAGAGAGGGATCTGGCTTAACTACTTTTTAAAATATTTGGCCTGAGAAGTCAGCACTATTTATTGAAAGATACTATTTAATTCATCTTTTGCCTACTGATTTTAGGTGTGATCTTTGTCATAAATGCTGTTTCCTTGTTATTAGAGTCTACCTTTGGATGCTGTTGTGTTCTATCAACCTGTTTTTATCTCCTCTTTTAGCATAATGTTTTGATCACGGCATGCTTTCATATTTATTTGGTTTAAATTCTCTAATCCTTTCTTTTCCTCAGAATTTTTATGTTTTAATGTACTTAATTTTATAGATGAATTTTAATATCATTTATCAAATTCTTAAATAGTAAGCTTATTTATTTTGTTTTATTATTTGCTTGATAAAATGTTTAGTGTTATAAAGTTTTATCTTGGGCCCAGTTTCCCAGGCTTCTTGGGAGTTAGCATTCTTTAATATTGTTATTTATTACATATAGATCTCTAATTTTAGCTTCAACTTTTTTCTTTGACTCAAGATCTGAGACAATAGCTGGGCATGGTGGTGCATGTCTGAACACCATCACTTGGCAGACTGAGGCAGCTTGGGCTACACAGTGAGTTCAAGGCCAGCCTGGACTACATGGTGAGGCCAGTCCAAAAACACCAAAACAAACAGACTGAAAAAAAAAAAGATCTGAGAGAATTTTAAATGTTTAGGTTTTTTACTTTATTTTTAAAAAATTTGTTGTTATTTTTTATTTTTAAAAAAGGAGATTAAGATAAAAGAGGACATAACAACACAAGTCAGAACAGAACAATTTAAGCAACATAGTGTTTCACCACAAGACAATCTGACATAACAGTAACACCCATAGTGTCTCCTTCCTTGAAATATTTGACTATACCTTGATATAGTATAGCATCAAACATAACAAGATAGTGTAAAACCATTCAAGAGAATGAAAGTATTACAGGGTATTCAGAACCAACTAACAGATAATAAACAATGGTTTCTATGTTATCTCCTTGTCTATAAAAATTTTTGTTTATACTATCACATATAATAAAATCCAATAAGATACAACATGATAAAACCCATGGAGACAGAAAAACAAAAGCTTGATGGGACCTCAAAACAAGATGATATTGAATCAGCACTAGCTATTATAGTGTCTTGTTTTCTTCAAAACAACTGTTCATACCATCCCAGACAATAAAATCAAACAACCCAGAATAAAACCATTCCAATTAATGAGTGAAAACATTAGAAGGCTTCAAAGCAAAATAATGGGGAATCATGATTACCACATATTTTTACCATTTGTTATACTAGGGAAACTATTCGGTATTTATACATGTGAGTTTGACTTACTTCGCTTATGAGTATGGTCTCAAGCTGCACCCATTTACTTATAAATATCTCAATGTGATCATTCTTTATAGCTGACTAGTACTCCATTGTATAAAAATACCACAACTTTTTTATCCATTCCACAGTTGATGGACACTTAGGTTGTTCCCAAGATCTGGCTATTACAAATTGTGCTGCTATAAACATGGGTGCACATATATCACTGTGGTATGATGCTTTCAATTCTTCTGGGAATATGCCTAGAAGTGGAATAGCTGGAAGAAATGGGACTTCCAATCCCAGTTTTTTGAGAAATCTCCAAACTGACCTCCACAATGGTTACACCAGTCTACCATCCCACCAACAGTGCAGGAGAGTTCCTTTTCCCCCACAGCCTCTCCAGCATTTGTTGTTGGTGGTTTTCTTGATCCTGGCCATTCTTTCAGGAGTGAAGTGGAATCTCAGTGTTATTTTAATTTGCATTTCTCTAATGGGTTATGATGATGTACATTTTTTCATGTATTTATTTGCCATTTGTATTTCTTCATCTGATAATTGTGTATTCATCTCAGATACCCATTTTTGGATTATGTCTTTGAATTTTGGGGGTCTGAGTTTTAAAAATTCTTTGTTTTGGACAAAAGTCATTTGTCTGAAGGACAGTTCACTAAGATTTTTTCCCAGGTTATGGGTTTTCTTTTCACTATGGTGGAGATTTCTTTTGACATGCAGAAACTTTTTGATAAGAGGTGATCCCAGTTATTGATTCTGGTACGTATTTCCTGTGCGGTTTGATTCCTGTTCATGAATTCTCTACCTACCCCTGTCTTCAAGGTTTTTACCCATTTGTCTTCCAATAGATTTAGTGTTTCTGTTTTAATATTCAGATCTTTGATCCATTTAGATTTTAATTTAGTACATGGTGATAAGCATGAGTCTAGTTTTAGTTTTCGTCATAGAGAGAGCCAGTTTTTCCAGCACCATTTTAAAGAGACTGTCATTCTTCCAGTGAACAGGTTTGACCCCTTTATCAAAGATAAGGTGGTTGAGTGTTTTGGTAGTTGTGGTTGTATCTTCTAATCTATTCCATTGATCTTTGGCTCTGTGTTTATTCCAGTACCATGTTGATTTTACTATAGTTGCTTTACAGTATAACTTCAAGTCAGGGATTGTTATGCCTCCTGCCTTGCCTTTGATGCTTAGAACTATCTTTGCTATTCTAGGTCCCTTCTGGTTCCAGATGAATTTTAGGAGTGATTTCTCGAGATCTTATGAGGTATGTTCATGGTATTTTCACTGGGATTGCATTGAATCTGTTTAACAGTTTTGGGAGAATGGCCATTTTCACAATATTTATTCTTCCTATCCATGAACAAGGGATGTCTTTCCATTTTCTGAGATCTTCTTCAATTTCTTTTTTCAGTGTATTATAATTTTCCCTATATAGATCTTTCACTTCGTTCATGAGAATAAGTCCTAAATATTTCATTTTTTTTGGATGCTAGTGTGAGGGGTGTGGCTTCTCTTATTTCTCTCTCTTTGATTTTGTTGTTAGTGTATAGAATGCTATTGATTTTTGAGTATTGATTTTGTATCCAGCTATATTACTGAATTTATTTATTATATCTAGGATTCTTTCAGTGGAGTTTAGGGGGTCTTCTATGTAGAGTATCATGTCATCTAAAATATGACAATTTAACTTCTTCTTTTCCTATCTTTACCCCTTTTATTTTTCTCTCTTGTCTAATTGCTCTGGCTAGTACTTCCAGTACTATATTAAATAGGAGAGGTGATAAAGGACATCTTTGTCTTGTGCCTGATTTTAAAGTAAAGGCTTTCAATTTTTGGCCATTTAGTATGATACTGGCTGTTGGTTTGTCGTAGAGTGCCTTTATTATATTGAAGTAAAGACCATCTATTCCAATTTTCTATAAGATTCTTATCATGAATGTGTGTTGGATCTTATCAAAAGCTTTTTCTACATCTATGGAAATGATCATGTGATTCTTACTTTTGACTTTATTGATAATGGTGGATTACATTGAATGATTCATGTATGTTGAACCATCCCTGCATGCCTGGGATGAATCCCACTTGGTCATGGTGTATAATCTTCTTGGTGATTTGCTGTATTCTATTTGCCAATATTTTATTGAGGATTTTTGCATCTGTGTTCATTAGGGAGATTGGCCTATAGTTCTCTTTTTTAGCTGGGTCTTTCTCAGGCTTTGGTACTAGAGTAATATTTGCTTCCCCGGAAGAATTGCTTCTCTTTCAATTTCATTGAAGAGTTTGAGGGGTGTCGGCATTAAGTCTTCTTTGTACTTCTTGTAGAATTCCGCAGTGAATCTGTCTGGGCCTGGGCTCTTCTTTGTAGGTAAGGACTTAGTTACATTTTCAATTTCATTAATAGAAATTGGGTTATTCAGCAGTTTTATGTATTCTTGACCTAGCTTTGGTACTTCATATCATGTTTCTAGGGATCTGTCTATTTCTTCTGTGTTATCAAACCTTTGAGAGTAGAGGTTTTCAAAATAGGTGTTGATGATCTTCTGTATTTCCACAGAGTCTGTAGTGATTTCACCTTTTTCATTCCTTATTGCATGAATTTGAGCTTTTTCTTCCCTTTTTAAAATAAGGTTGGCAGGGGCTTATCAATTTTATTTATTCTTTCAAAGAACCAACTCTTTGATTCATTGATTCTTTGAATTGTTTTCTTAGTCTCTATTGCATTAATTTCTGCTCTGATTTTTATAATTTCCTCCTTTCTTTTGGCTTTGGGCTTGACTTGCTCTTCTTCTTCTAGATGTTTGAAGTGTAGCATCAGGTTATTTATTTGTATTTGTTCTGTTTTCCTGATGTGAGAACTCAGTGCAATAAATTTTCCTATGAGGGGTGCTTTCATTGCATCCCACAGATTCTGGTAAGTTGTATTTGTATTTTCATTTGGTTGTAGGTATTGTTTAATTTCTTCTTTAATTTCCTCTGTGACCCACTGATTACTCAAGAGTGTGATATTCAGTTTCCATGTGTTCATGGGATTTTTGCAGTATCTTTTATCATTAATTTCTAATTTCATGGCACTATGACCTGATAACATGCATGGGATAATTTTAACTCTTTTGCATTTATTTGAATACGTTCTGTGAGCTAATATATGGTCTATTTTAGAGAATGTCCCATGTACTGCTGAGAAGAATGTGTATTCTGATGTTGTTGAATGGAACACTCTGTATATATCTATCAAGTCCATTTGTTCACAGGTGTAATTCAGTTCTGTTATTTCTTTGCTGATTATCTGTCTGGTTGATCTGTCCCTTGTTGTCAATGGTGTGTTAAGGTCTCCTGTTATAATTGTGTTACTGCTAATTTGGTTTTTCATTTCTATTAATACTTGCTTTATAAAACTGGGTGCTCTGGAATTTGGAGCATATGTATTTAAGATTGTTATCTCTTCCTCTTGAAGTTTTCCCCTAACCAGTATGTGGTGATTTTCTTTACCTCTTAGGATCATTCTTGGTTTGAAGTTCACATTGTCTGCAAACAGAATAGCTAGCCCTGCTTTTTTGGGGGGTTCTTGTTGCATGAAGAATTGTTTTCCATCCTTTGACTTTTGGGTTAGATGGGTTTCTTGTAGACAGCATATGGTTGGATGTTGTTTCTTGATCCATTCTGCCAGTCTGTTTCTTTTTTCTTTTTTTTGTCTTTTTTGTTTTTTATCCATACCAGGGATCAAACTCACGACTGCTTGCTTGCAAGGCAGGCATTTATGCTGCTGAGCTAAATCCCCAGCCCCTCAGTCTGTCTCTTTTAATTGGTGCATTGTGACCATTTACATTAATGATTGTAACTGTTATATGTTGTTTTATTGTTGACATATTATCTTGCTGCTGTTGCATCTTTATTTTTCTGTTCTGTTTCATTGTCTCCTTTGTTTAGTGTTTTTTTCCTAAGTGTATTTAATCTATCTTTCAGTATACTTTGCAGGATTGGCTTGGTGATCATAAAGTTTTTCAGTTGATCTTTGTCATGGATGTATCTTATTTCTCCATCAATTTTGAAAGACAGTTTTTCAGGATACATCAGTCTAGGTTGGAAATCATTTTCCTTTAGGATCTAAAATACTTCACTCTATGCTCTTTTTGACTTTATTGTTTGTGCTGAGAAGTCTACTGTGATTCTTATAGATTTTCCTTTATAGGTGATCTGTCTTTTCTTTCTGACAACTTTTAATATACATATTCTATTCTTATGTTGGATTTCTAGGATGGTGATTATTATATGTCTGGGTATAGTTTTATTTTGGTTATTGCTATTTGGAATTCTATATGCTTCACTGATCCTAATGTCAATTTCCATTTTCATGTTTGGGAAATTTTCAGCTATTACTTCTCTAAATATCTTCTTGACATCCTTTATGTTGTGCCCTTCTTTTCCATTTATTCCTATCAATCTTATGTTGTTTTTCTTTGCATCATCTTGCAGCTATTGGATTGTTATTTCCTGATGCCTTGTTATTTTTAAAAGATCTTTCCTTTCTTGTTCACTAGCTGCAATGTTGTCTTCGCGGTCTGAAATTCTATCTTCACTTTCATTGAGGTGGTTTTTACAACTTTCAATGGAATTTTGATTTCCTGTATATCTCTTTTCATCTGCTTTATGTATTCTGTTTGTTTCTTATATTGTTCATCGAGGGATTCTACCTTTTTGTTTAGTTCTTCCAATTTTTTAACTATGTCTTCTTTAGATATGTTCAGCATCTCTTCTTAACTGTGTCTTCTTTAGATATGTTCAGCATTTCTTTTATCATTTCTTCTTTTACCTGGGTGATTATTTCTAGTTTGAATGCCTTTAAAGCTTCCTGGAGTTGCTTCTTTATTTCAGTTGCTATTATGCAAGTATTTCAGGTGTATGGCATATATTTTCTTCTGTGTACCTAGCTCCTAAGGTTTCTTGGGATGGGCTAGAGATTTGAGATTGTAATTTTGGTCTTTCATTTTGTCATTTTCCTAAATTTCCATGTTTCAAGTGTTATTCCAAGGCTTCCTCCGGGCCTGTTGGAAATCCTCTTCTATGCCCTCAGCTCCTGGGACTCTGGCTGCCCTGTTCCCCAGATTGAGCGAGGGTCACTGGGGGTGGGGCAGGCAGGCCCAACCCCTATGGGGCAGGTTGAGTGTGCCAGGAAGCTTGAAGTTCCTTGGCTGGTGGGAGCAATGATCCCAAACTCCTTGGTTCAGGATGGTGCAGGGACACTCACCTCAGGCCACCCAGTTTCTAGTATTTAGGGCACTAGAAGGCCCAAAACCCCAGAGTCTGCCAAGCATGGCAGGAAGTGGTGAAGTTGGTGCAGGCAGGCTCAAAACCCACTGAGCTGGTCCAGTGCAACAGGAAGCTGCAAAGTTCCCTGGCCAGGCTGGAGCAAGGATCTTAAGCTCCCTGGGCTCAGGGGATGGTGCAGGGACACTCACCCCAGGCTGCTCAGCCTCCAGAACTGAGGGCACAGGCAAGCCCAAAACCTCAGAGTCCGCCAAGCACCTAAAAATTTTATTATTAACATTTATCTTTATTGTACTGTGTATGATCAAGAAAGTTTTTCTAATTCCATCTCCCTGGATGTATTATATATATTGCAATTTTAACTAAATACATATGAAATCACCACGTCAGTGCTTGAAGAAAAGCTTTACGTTAGAAATACATGGTGAGAGGCCGGTTCCCCACTGGACTGGGGACTAGGCTGGATCAGAGACTGTAGCAGCGGCAGCTGGGAGTTCTGCCTAGCCTGCAGGAACATTCTCCCTGACCTGGGGACCAGGCAGGTTCCCTATTGGACCAGAGACCAGGCTGGGCTGGTGAGTGTAACAGCAGCAGCTGGGAGCTCTGCCCAACCTGCGGGAACTTTCTCCCTGACCGGGGGACCAGGTTGGTTCCCTACCAGACCAGAGACCAGGCTGGATCAGAGACTGTAGCAGTGGCAGCTGGGAATCCCACCCAGCCTGAGGAGACACTCTTCCTGGCCTGAGGACCAGGCCGTGGTTCCCTGATGGGTCCAGTGAGTGGGGCCATTGCAGGGAACCCATCCCAGGCTGGCTGACCTCTCTCCCACACCTGGAACAACACTTGAAGCTCCAAAATACAGGAAAACGACAAAACAAAAGACCAAAATGCAATCTCAAACATCCAGCCCATCCCAAGAAAGCCCAGGAGCCATGTGCATAGAAGAAAACACATGCCACATAACTGAAATACCTGAAATAATGGTAACTGAAATAAAGAAGCAAGTATGGGAAGCCTTAAAGGAATTCAAACTAGAAATAATCTCTCAGATAAAAGAAGAATTGATAAAAGAAATGAAGCAGATGCTAAACATAGCTAAAGAAGATGCAGTTAAAAAATTGGAGGAACTAAACAAAAGGATAGAATCCCTGGATGAACAATATAAGAAACAAACAGAATACATAAAACAGATGCAAAGAAATATACAGGAAATCAAAAACTCCATTGAAAGTTGTAAAAACTGCCTCAATGAATGTGAAGTAGAATGAATCTCAGACCTCGAAGACAAGATTGCAGCCAGTGAACAGGAAAGAAAAGATCTTTTAAAAATAACAAGAAATCAGGAAATAACAATTCAACACCTACAGGATGATGCAAAGAGAAACAACATAAGGTTGATAGGGATAAATGAAAAAGAAGGGGACAACATAAAGGATGTCAAGAGGATATTTAGAGAAGTAATAGCTGAAAATTTCCCAAACACGAGATTGGAAACTGATATCAAGATCAATGAAGCATATAGAACTCCAAATAGAAACAACCAAAATAAATATACACCCAGACATATAATAATGACCATCCCAGAAATTGAACAAAAGAATAGAATATTAAAGGCTGTCAGAGAGAAAAGACAGATGACCTATAAATGAAAACCTATCAGAATTACAGCAGACTTCTCAGCACAAACAATAAAGTCAAGAAGAGCATGGAGTGATATATTTCAGATCCTAAAGGAAAATGATTTCCAACCTAGGCTGATGTACTCTGCAAAACTGTCCTTCAAATTTGATGGAGAAATAAGATACTTCCATGACAAAGATCAACTGAAAAACTTCATGATCACCAAGCCAACCCTGCAAAGAATACTGAAAGAAAGCCTAGATACATTTAGGAAAAAACCACTAAACAAAGCAGGCAATTAAACAGAGCAGAAAGAGAAACATGCAACAGCAGAAAGATAATATGTCAACAATAAACCAATATATAACAGTTCTAACTATTAATGTAAATGGTCTCAATACACCAATTAAAAGAAACAGACTGGCAGAATCGATCAAGAAACAAAATTCAACCATATGCTGTCTACAGGAAACCCACCTAACCTAAAAGGATATTCACAGACTGAAAGTCAAAGGATGGAAAATAATACTTCATGCAACAGGAATGCAAAAAAAAAAAAAAAAAAAAAAAAAAAAAAGCGGGGGTAGCTATTCTGTTTGTAGACAAAGTCAACTTCAAGCCAATAATGATCAGAAGGGATAAAGAAGGTCACTACATACTGGTTAGAGGAAAATCCAAGAGGAAGAAATAACTATCTTAAACATGTATACACCAAATTCCAGAGCACCCAGTTATATAAAACAAGTACTGACAGAAATGAAAAACCAAATCAGCAGTAACACAGTTCTAACAGGAGATCTTAACACACCATTGACACCAATGGACAGATCAACCAAACAGAAAATCAACAAAGAAATAAAGGAACAGAATTGCACCTGAGAACAAATGGACTTAAAAGAGATATACAGAGTATTCCACCCAACAACAACAGAATACACATTCTTCTCAGCAGTACATGGGTCATTCTCTAAAATAGACCATATATTCACTCACAGAACATATTCAAATAAATGCAAAAGAGTTGAAATTATCCCTTGCATGCTATCAGACCATAGCGCTATGAAATTAGTAATTAACAATAAAAGATACTGCAAAAATCCCACAAACACGTGGCAACTGAATAACACACTCTTGAATAATCAGTGGGTCACAGAGGAAATTAAAAAAGAAATTAAGCAATACCTACAAACAAATGAATATACAGATACAACTCATCGGAATCTATGGGATGCAATGAAAACCGTCCTCAGGGGAAAATTTATTGCACTGAGTTCCCACATCAGGAAAACAGAACAAATACAAATAAACAACATGATGCTACACATCAAACAGCTAGAAAAAGAAGAGCAAGTCAAGCCCAAAGCCAAAAGAAGGGAGGAAATTATGAAAATCAGAGCAGAAATCAACGCAATAGAGACTAAGAAAACAATCCAAAGAATCAACGAATCAAAAATTTGGTTCTTTGAAAGAATAAATAAAATCAATAAGTCCCTATCCAACCTTATTTTAAAAAAGGGACGAAAAAGCTCAAATTCATGCAATAAAAAATGAAAAAGGTGAAGTCACTACAGACTCTGTGGAAATACAGAAGATCATCAACACTTATTTTGAAAACCTCTACTCTCAAAGGTTTGATAACACAGAAGAAATAGACAGATTCTTAGAAAGATATGAAGTACCAAAGCTAGATCAAGAGGATGTAAAACTGCTGAATAACCCAATCTCTATCAATGAAATTGAACATGTAATTAATTCCTTACCTACAAAGAAGAGCACAGGCCCAGACAGATTCACTGCTGAATTCTACAAGAAATACAACAAGACCTAATACCAACACTCCTCAAGCTCTTCAATGAAATTGAAAGGGAAGCAATCCTTCCGAAGTCATTCCTGGAAGCAAATATTACTCTAGTACCAAAACCTGAGAAAGACCCAACTGAAAAAGAGAACTACAGACCAATCTCCCTAATGAGCACAGATGCAAAAATCCTCAATAAAATATTGGCAAATCGGATGCAGCAAATCATCAAGAAGATTATACACCATGACCAAGTGGGACTCATCCCAGGCATGCAGGGATGGTTCAACATACGTAAATCATTCAATGCAATCCACCATATCAGTAAAGCCAAAAGTAAGAATCACATGATCATTTCCATAGATGCAGAAAAAGCCTTCGATAAGGTCCAACATTCATTCATGATAAGAACTTTACAGAAAATTGGAATCAATGGTCTTTACCTCAATATAATAAAGGCCCTCTACGACAAACCAACAGCCAGTATCATACTAAATGGCCAAAAATTGAAAGCCTTTACTTTAAAATCAGGCACAAGACAAGGATATCCTTTATCACCTCTCCTATTTAATATAGTACTGGAAGTACTAGCCAGAGCAATTAGACAAGAGAGAAAAATAAAAGGGGTAAAGATAGGAAAAGAAGAAGTTAAATTGTCATGTTTTGCAGATGACATGATACTGTACATAAAAGACACCCTAAACTCCATTGAAAGACTCTTAGATATAATAAAGAAATTCAGTAATGTAGCTGGATACAAAATCAAAACTCAGAAACCAATAGCATTCCTATACACTAACAACAAAATCACAGAGAGAGAAATAAGAGAAGCCACACTCTTCACACTAGCAAGCAAAAAAATGAAATATTTAGGAATTACTCATACAAAAGAAGTGAAAGACCTATACAGGGAAAATTATAATACACTGAAAGAAGAAACTGAAGATGATCTCAGAAAATGGAAAGACATCCCATGTTCATGGATAGGAAGAATAAACATTGTGAAAATGGCCATTCTCCCAAAACTGTTAGACAGATTCAATGCAAACCCAATAAAAATACCATCAACATACCTTATAGATCTAGAGAAATCACTCCTAAAATTCATCTGGAACCAGAAGAGACCTAGAATAGCAAAGGCAATTCTAAGCATCAAAGGCAAGGCAGGAGGCATAACAATCCCTGACTTGAAGTTATACTACAAAGCAACAGTAGTAAAATCAACATAGTATTGGAATCAAAACAGAGCAGAGGATCAATGGAATAGATTAAAAGATACAAACACAACTACAAACACACTCTCCACCTTATCTTTGATAAAGAAGCCAAGCAGGTTCACTGGAAAAACGACAGTCTTTTTAATAAATGGTGTTGGAAAAACTGGCTCTCCATCTGCAGAACACTAAAACTCGACCCAAGCCTATCACCATGTAGTAAATTAAAATCTAAATGGATCAAAGATCTGAATATTAAAACAGAAATACTAAATCTATTGGAAGACAAATTAGGTGGAAACCTTGAAGACATAGGGGTAGGTAGAGAATTCATGAACAGGACTCAAACTGCACGGGAAATACTTCCCAGAATCAATAACTGGGACCACCTCTTATTAAAAAGTTTCTGTAAGACCAAAAAAATCTCCAGCATAGTGAAAAGAAAAAACACAAACTGGGAAAACATCTTAGTGAACTTCCCCTCAGATAAGAGACTTTTGCCTAAAACATGTAAAGAATTAAAAAACTCAGACCCCCAAAATTCAAAGACCTAATCCAAAAATGGGCATCTGAGATCAATATACACTTCTCAGAGGAAGAAATCCAAATGGTAAATAAATACATGAAAAAATGTTCATCATCATTGGTTACTAGGGAAATGCAAATTAAAACCACACTGAGATTCCATCTCACTCCTGAAAAAATGGCTAGGATCAAGAAAACCAACAAAACAAGTGCTGGAGAGGCTGTGGGGAAAAAGGAACTCTCCTACACTGTTGGTGGTAGTGTAGACTGGTACAACCTTTGTGGAGGTCAGTCTGGAGGTTTCTCAAAAAGCTGGGATTGGAAGTCCCATTTGTTCCTGCTATTCCACTTCTAGGCATATTCCCAGAAGAACTGAAAGCATCATACCACAGTGATATATGTGCAGCTATGTTTATAGCAGCACAATTTGTAATTGCCAGATGTTGGAAACAACCCAAGTGTCCCTCAACTGAGGAATGGCTAAAAAAGCTGTGGTATTTCTATACAATAGAGTACTACTCAGCTATAAAGAAGGATCACATTGAGGTATTTATCAATAAATGGGCACAGCTTGACACCATACTCATAAGTGAAATAAATCAAACTCTCATCTGTGAACACCAAATAGTTTCCCTAGTGTAGGAAATGATTCAAATATATAAAAGTATGTGATAACCATGATTCCCCATTATGTGGCCTTGAAGCCTTATAAAGTTTTCACTCATTAATTGGAACAGCTTTATTTTGGGCTATTTGATATTATGGCCTGTGATGCAATGAACGGCTATTTTGAAGAAAACAAGACATCATAATAGCTAGTGCTGATTTAATACCATCTTGTTTTGAAGCCGCACCAAACTATGGCTCTTCTGTCTCCATTGATTTTATCATGCTGGATTTTATCGTATGTGGTAGTATAAACAAAAATTGTTATAGGCAATGAGACAATATAGAAACCATTGTTCATTTTTCTGTTAGCTGGTTCTAAATACTCTACAATGCTTTCATCCACTTGAATGGTGTTACACTGTCTTGATATGTTTGATGCTATAGCATATGAAGTTATATTCAAATATTTCAAGAAAAAGACACTATGGTAACTACTATTAAGTTGGGTTATTTGGTGGTGAAGCACTAGGTCGCTGAAAGTGTCATGCTTTAACCTGTATTGTTATGTTGTTATGCCCCCTTTATTTCAATCTCTCCCTTATTCATTAAAAAATTATTTAATTTTTTAAGTTTCTTTTTTAAATTAAGGGGAAAAAATAAAATAAACTAGCAGGATATATTATAGTAACTTTTTTGATTTCCTATTAACTTGAAGTCCTGTAATACACCCATTATCTTGTTTTGACTTATTAGACTCTATTCTGCTCTGTATTAAAGTATCAAGTATCAGAGTATAGGCAACTACTTTGAAGGCAATAAGATTCACTATGATGCCCATTCTGGTTTGACTATTTATCCTCTTTTGAGGTTCTGTAAGATTTACAATGTTTAGGTTTTATTGGTCTTGTTCTCTACTGTTTTGTTCAGCTTTATAATACCTAATGAGATAAACAATTCTTCTTAAGGAAGCAAGAGGCATTATGGTAATCGTTGTTGATAACCTTGTACTCTGTTTTTACATCATGTACTACGTCTATCCTTGGTTTTGACTGACAGCTTTGTTTTATCATGCTTGATTTTATTCTCTTACAAAAAAATTAATAAGATCTAAGGGAGCAATAAAACCCAAAATGTGTAGATTTTGTTGTAATAAAGAGAGGGAAAAAAAGTGCCCTAAAGGATACAACAGCAAGGGTGTTTAGGTATGTTAAATAGAAGACCATATTAATATTTTTGATTGGATTACTGAACACAACTATTTGCAGTCTCACTGTTTGAATGTTCACTTTGTATGCTTTTATCCTGTGACCTGAATCACTGTTTCTAAGATGATAGCGTGTAATCTATTAACTGGTGATAGCTTACTGTTTTTTTTTTTTTTGTTTTTTGTTTTTTTTTTTTGTAGTTCTGAATTACTTGTACCCTTACACTGTTTTGTTTTGTTCTGCTTTTTTTCTCTTTTTCCTTTTAAATAAAAAGAAAGAAAGAAATACATGGTGAGATATTTCTCCTGGGCTAACCCTAATGACTGTGTTACTATATATTTTTTATAGTGTTGACACCTTGTTCTGTCAAGATTAGCAATCCCTGTCAGTATCTTTGTGTTTCCCTGATTTCTTCTAGAATTTTACAATCTTATGGATTTAATACTTCATTTTTGGTACTAAAGATTTGTAACACTTATAAACTCATTGTTGATTTAAACACAGGTCATTATAAGAATGTGTAGAACAGAAATTGGTGCCCGATAATTGCTCCATTATTATTATTGGTTGCAAAATAATTCTTTATGTCCTTGATAGTTATTTACCTGAATTTATTCTTTTCTTATGTTAACAATGATTGTTTTTTAAATGAGTCATAAAGAGATTCTTTGTTTTAAATGTGAATTTCTACATATTTATCTGTTTTGACCCTTGTAAGGAATCTTATGTTTATTAACACATAGTTATTTGCAATCTTAATGTGATTTGTATTACATTTTCTGGCTTTAAGGCTTTTTGCCTTCACTCCTACCTGTCCTCTGCTTTACTCTTCCCCTGCCAAGTGTCTTTGGCTTGGTGTATGTATATATGCTTTGGGGGGTAAGTGTAATTTATTTGTGATAATATCAAATATTTATGGCCTATGTTTTAGGTATGTTGGAAATTTATCCAATAACTTCATCTAATAGTTTTAGCCTCTATCAGTTATCCATTAGAATATTTATTGAAATGGGTGACAAAATTGACAGATACTTTCTCTTTGTTGTTAATATTTCCATTTTACTTTGCTAACGTAATAATTTTCAATAGGATAATAAAAGTTTCAATTTCTTGATTTGTCATCTTTCTTTATTTTTTATTTTTTGATTAGGGTCTCACTATGTAGTTCAGGCTGGCCCTGAACTCAGAGTGATGCTCCTGCCTCAGCCTCCCAAATGCTAGGAGTACAAGCATGTGCCAAAGATAACAAATAAAGATATGTCAGGAAATTCTTCCCTTATTTTTCTCCTTCTCCAGTACTATTAGGTATGGTATAATATTCTTTTTTCTTGTTGAAGTATATAATATTTCCCTTTTTAAAATATACTATACACTAGTGATTAGTTTATTTTTGTTATTTTTTATTTCTAAAATGTTTTTAATTACTACATGTTTGCAGTATGTAATGATTACACGTATCTGAATTCTTTTTTATCCCTTTGCCCTACTCTTCCCTCTTGGTCCCCTTTCCTTTCACAAAAGATCTATTTCCCCGTTTCCTATTATCTGTGTTTATTTTGCTCTTTACTTTGGGTTTCTTAAGAGAAACCATGTGATATTTAAACTCATGTGCCTGGTTTATTTTACTTAACTTTTAAGGTTTCAAAGCTTTATCACTAAATATTCTAGAAATAAGTTCTGTTCTTCCTATGAAACTTTTAACCAGAGTTAGACTTTATCTCTAGTTTGTTAGATTTTGGGCTCAAGTGATGTTTTTCAGTATGATTTCATGGAGTCACTGAGTTTTGCATGTCTGAAAGTATTGTCTTAATTTTTCAACAATAATCTGGATAAACATACAAATATTCCTCACCCCTACCCAGAACATTGTATACATGGCTTAAGTGGTTCTGGTATTGAACATAAATTGGAGAGAAGTTTGAGCTTTTATTCCATCTTGTTTGCTTTCCTGGGTTGGGTTTGGCTGTGTGTGTGTGGTATGCATAGGTCCTACATACCTGCAAAATTCTTTCTCTGCCTTGGTGTCCAGTAATTTTGCTGGGAAATTCCGGTCTGTTCCCTCCCCCGTCAGCTCTGTAAGTACTGACCATCAGAGGCAGCAGTCAGCTTCGATGGACCCGCATTGCTCTTCTTTCAGAAGGGTCACTTAAGGTGCCAGTGCGGTCATTCCAACTTATGGACGTGGCTTCTTATTCCAGAATAGAGCCTCATTACTTCTCCAACTTCCTTCTACACTCCCAGTGTTGAGAAATGCATGTAAAATGTTCTTAGTAAGTTCTTGCTGAAGGTATAACAAATCAGCCTGGGCTCATTTCTCGGTGCTAACTCACCCTCTCTGCGTCTCTCTAATCAGGGAGAGATATTGGGGCTTTCAAGTACCCCATCTTTCAAGCCCCAACAAACTCCAGTTCAGAGCAGCAGTGGTTCCTGGGATCTTCCAGTTTTCATGTTCCCTAAATGATACTTTTCAAAAATTGGGACACAGAGTTATGCCCCCTCTTTTGTTTGATTACTGTTTTAGGGAAGAATACCTGCCTTCATTTTGCTATGTTGCCCCAGAAGTCATAAAGATTTTCTAAACAAATTTGGAATCTTGAGAGCAGAAATCAATTTATTCTACCTGCTTGTATTTTCTGTGGAGCCTACTGTAGCTGCATACGATTGGCATTAAATACATACATATAGAACATATAAGTCATTGTCTATGATTTGGTTTTTTGCCTAATTTATGACCTGTTGTTGAAAGAATATAAGATAGGATACTATCACCTTGGAGCAAGTATAGTTTTTGATTGACCCAAAGAGATGATAGGCAAAGCAGCGAGGGCCCGCAGGACACAGTCGGCCGCACATGTGCAGGAGGATGCTTAGTGCTCCGGGCGGCCCCGGGAGAGCTGGGCTCATCTGTGGCTTCTGATCCAGTGTGGGAGAATGCACAGGGGACCTCTGAAAGGCCATGGGTGAACAAGCAGGGGATTTATCAGGAGCACCTTTCTCCTCCTTCACTAAACACATCAATTTTAAGGGCACCATGTGAAATTTGTTTTGTGAGTTCTTTTTATTGCTAACATTGGGGCTCACCTTAGACTATTCATTTGCCTGCGAGGCTTCCGATGGGCTCCTAAGGGGCAGTGGTCTTGCTGGGGCCAATGCATCTCTCCGTTCATTTACGTGCCTCATGCACATAGATGTATGCATTGGGTAGCTGCCTTGGGCAGCTGCACCGGTGGGCAGTTTCTTTTCAGAGTCAAGATGAAAATGACTACAGAGCTTTGTGGTGATAAGTGTCTTGGTTCATCTCAGTGTCTGGGTATTGATTCAATATTTTTTCTGTTTTCCTCTTCAGGAAGATGAAATGGAGTCCACAGGCAGGAAAAGATCACTTATGTTCTTCTGACTATTGATTTTCCTTGTGCCACTCAGTAGTTCATTAGTTTTGTCTAACTACAGCTCTGCATTTAGCTAGGATGTTGGCCTCTGTCAGGGGAACTGACTGTGTTGCAGTAGAAGATGGGTGGCTGGGGCAGGTGACTTCTGACAGTCTGAGTATGGGTGCTCTAATATTCTTCCTTTGCACTCAGATTTTCCAACACAAAATGAGGGCAAAAATATCAGACCAGAAATAGGAGTCAGATGCCTGGGTACTTTTCATTGATCTCACATTAGTGGTTTCCTACTTCCTACAACAGTAAAGTGTTCATCTGCATAGACTTTGGAATGTCTTAAAATTGTGTTAGGCTGATGGTAGAAAATGAAACATGGGCTTCACCTTGTGTGTCAGTACCAGTGTGTATCCTGTCATCTCTGTAAGCTGCACAGATTTTAAAAACTTTTTACTATGGAAACTGAAAAGCCTTTACAAGTGGATAGAATATCATCATGTAACTCCCTGTGCTTAGGCTTGGAATTATCCATTCAAACCATCCAAGCCAATCTCATATCACATATACCACTTCCTTTTTTATACTCCTGCAGACTGAACCCAGAACCTTTGCAGTGAGCTTCATCCCCACCCTTTTTGATTTTGAGTCTTGCTAAGTTTTCAAGTTGCCCAGGCTGTACTCAAATTTGTGGTCCCCATGTCTCAGCCTCCCAGGGTTCTGAGATTACAGGCGTGCACCACCACATCCAACTCATGGATGCACCTTTTTATTTTCTCCTTTATATTATTTCAGACATCATTTCATCCATCAATATTTCCATGTCTATTGCTGAGAGACAAGGAAACTTGACAAACATAATGATAAATGCAATCACCACAACTGAAATACAGTTGCCAGTGCTTTCCTGTCTGAGCAGCTAACCAATAGGTGTTCTAATGTCCTTGTAAGTGTTACTTTTTTGGATTTTTGTATGAATCCATACTTTATTTCACATTTGAAAAGCATTTTAAGCTTTTTTTATTCTAAGAATAAAAGAAGTGTATCCTTTTAAAAAATTCTTTTTTAGGGCTAGGGGTTTAGCTCAGTGGCATAAGTCCCTGGTTGGCAAACACGAGGTTGTGAGTTTGATCCCCAGCACCAAAAAAAAAAAAAAAAAAAAAAAAAAAAAAAAAAAAAAAATCCTTTTTTATTTGCAAGTCAATTGTTGAAGAAGTTGGGTTGTCTTGGAGAATTTCTTATAGACTGGAATTTGCTTGTTGTTCCTCCATAAAGTTATTTCATATGTGGTTCATTGCTATCCCTATAAAATGGTAAATGCTTGGTCAGATTCAAGTTTAATTGTTTCGGCAACAGTATTTCTTAGACAGTGAGGTGCTCTTCCATCAGAAACCATAATGTGCTTTCCTTTTGGGGGCGCTCAGAATTTTAGGAATTGAACTCTTTAATGGTATAAAATTTTAAAAATGTAACCATAGACTATTTCATGGCTCCTTTTTAAAAAGTGTGTCCTCTGCTGATATTGGAAACCAAAACCCCTAGGAAGTCTTTAGGCATTCAATCTTGATAAGATAAAGCAGCTGAGCTATTAGTTTACAGCCATAGGAGGAACTATCAGGCGGTGTGAAGTTATTCACTGCAGTCCCAATTTAGGCTCCACCATAATGAGTCTCTCCCCGAGTGTTGCATTTGTTTTAGAGGAGCAGAGGTTTTGTTTCTTGGGTCTGTGGTGCCTTAGCCTCCATGGGATTGAGAGGATTTCCATGTAGTATTCAAAGGTGGGCAAGTCACTGCTTTCTTTTTATTTATTTATTTTATTTTTAAAGTATACAACAGAACAAGTCAGAATAAAGCTAACTAAGATTGTCCAGTGAAATTGGTACAGAACTTTACAGCAGGTTACCGGGATAACAGTAATAGGTATCATAGTATATTTTGTTATCTTTATAATAGTTCTTTCAATCACGTATATCAAAATGAGATGAAATATAGAACACTATAGAACTTATCAAAACAGAATATTGAATAGAGCAGTACCATTAATCAGAAAAGAACAAAACAGTAATAAAAATATTTGCCTTCAAAGAAATGGTAGAAGGAAGTCCCCCTAATTTGCTATGGTTAACCTCCCAGGAGATGCTCAGATTTCTGGTTCCCATTTGCTAATGGGCGGGGTGGGGGAGGGAGGATAGGGGTAGTGGGATATTTGACTCTAGGCCATGTAGCAGTAGGTTCACTATTGCTAAGCGGGGAGGCAGAATGGTCGTTTGTTTTCACAGCGTCCTCAGTTCCAACATGGCTAGGGTCTCAGGAGACACTGCTGGTTCTCCCCCTGGAAGGGCTGCAGTCAGCCACACCACCTCCGCTTACCAGGGAGGGGAGGTGCTGGCTTGGCTTCCCAGAGTCCTAAGTTCCAACATGGCGCAGATCTCAGGAAAGTCACTGCTTTCTTATGGAGGTGAGCTGTTCTCTCTGGGCAAGATGTCTCTTTGCTGGGCTGAGGTGTTTTTAATGCACTGTTCTTTTTTTTTTTTTTTTTTTTTACTTAAGAGGAAAAAGAGAAAAACACAAAACAAACCAAAGCGGTGTAAGGGTACACGTAATACAGGACTACAAAAAAACAAAACAAAACAAAAAAAAACCAAACAAACAAACAAAAACATAACAGTAAGAAATCACCTGTTAGTAGATTACATATTATCATCTTGAAAATAGTTCCTCAAATCACAGTATCAAAGAATACAAGGTGGACATTCAAACAGGGAGACTGCAAACAGCTGTGTTCAATGATCCAAAAACATTGATATAATCAGCTATTTAACACCCCTAAACACACTTGCTGTTATATCCGTTAGAGCTCCTTTTCTTTTCTTTTTTTTTTTCCCTCTCTTTTTTACAACAAAATTTACACATTTTGGATTTTATTACTCCTTAGTGCTTATTACTTTTTTGGGGGGGGGGAAAGAATACAGTCAAATATGGCAAAACAAAGCTGTCAGTCAATACCAAGGATAGACATAGCACATGGTGTAGAACAGAGTACAAGTTTATCAACAATGGTTATCAACGTTGTCCCTTGTTTCCTTAAAAAGAATTGTCTATCTCATTAGATATTATAAAGTTGGACAAAACAGTAGAGAACAAGACCAATAAAACTTAGGCATTGTAAACATTACAGGACTTCCAAAGAAGACAATAGTCAAACCAGAATGGGTATCTTAGTGAATCTTATTGTCTTCAAAGTAGTTGCCTATGTCTTCAAACTTGATACTATCATATAGAATGGAACAGAGTCTAATCAGTCAAAACAAGATCGTGGGAGTACTACAGGACTTCAAAACAAGTTAATAGGAAATCAAAAAGAGTTACTATTTATATATCCTAATTTTTTGAATTTTTTCTTTAATTAAGACAAACATAAGAAATGACTAAATATTTTTTTTTAAAACAATAAGGGGGAGATTGAGATAAAACAGGACATAACAATATAGCAATAGAGGTCACAGCATGACTGTTTCAACAACCTAGTACTTCACCACCATATAACCTGACTTAATAGTAGTTACCATAGTGTCTTTTTCCTTGAAATATTTGGATAAAACTTCATATACTCTAGCTTCAAATATTTTCATATCAAGAAGCCCAGAATAAAGCCTTTCTAATTAATGAGTGAAAACTTTATAAGGCTCCAAGGCCACCTAATGGGGAATCATGATTACCACATATTTTTATATATTTGAATCATTACTTACATTAGGGAAACTATTCGGTATTCACACATGCGAGATTGATTTATTTCACTTATGAGTATGGTCTCAAGCTGCGCCCATTTATTGATAAATATCTCAATGTGATCCTTCTTTATAGCTGAATAATACTCCATTGTATAGAAATACCACAACTTTTTTATCCATTCCTCAGTTGATGGACACTTGGGTTGTTTCCAAGATCTGGCGATTACAAATTGTGCTGCTATAAACATAGGTGCACATATATCACTGTGGTATGATGCTTTCAGTTCTTCTGGGAATATGCCTAGAAGTGGAATAGCTGGAATAAATGGGATTTCCAGTCCCAACTTTTTGAGAAATCTCCAGACAGATCTCCACAAAGGCTGTACCAGTCTACACTCCCACCAGCAGTGCAGGAGAGTTCCTTTTTCCCCACAGCCTCTCCAGCATTTGTTGTCGGTTTTCTTGATCCTGGCCATTCTTTCAGGAGTGAGATGGTATCTCAGTGTTGTTTTAATTTGTAATGCACTGTTCTTGTCAGCAGAAAGAACATTCCTGCTTTCTCAAATATCATAAAGAGATGTGGTCCTTACTTTTTAAAAGTTTGCCATCTAAAGAGAAGGAGAGAGTCCAAGGTATTATGTTAGTAAAATCTTTGAGTAAATAAATATCTAATTGACAGTAGTTTAAAAGCAGAGAAGTCTGGATGTTTCGTAGATATTTGACTGAGAATGATGTGTAAATAAAGATAGGAAACATTTATCCCACATTCATGTCTATATTATCCTCTTTGCCTTGGCAATAACTTCACTATTCTTGGTACTCAAAGAGTTTAGATGATAGGAATGTGGGGGCATCAGAATCTTACTCTGAGGGCTGTGAGTTTGATGGGAAATCCATTTGTGATGTTGGCCTAAATAACACTATTACATACAGAGACAAAGTGTGTAGCAGGAAGCACAGATACATCTGAGCCAAAAGGACTTCTAATTGGTTTGCAAACTGTCTTCCCACCCCTGGTCCTGCATAGACAAGGCCATCACTGACCTCTGCCTAGATAAACCCAGTCCTTCTATGTGTCTTCCAATGAATGTAGCTTGTAACCTGAGTTTTTCAGCCTTCTGAGGTCTCTCTTTCATATTGTTCCCAAAGAGATGCATGGAATTCCCATTTCCAGGACTGTAGGTGGCGTAGGTACCTCTCTGGAGACTTCTAAGAGTTCTGCAGAGTCCTGAGGTCCTAGGTATCATCCATCTTGCAGCAAAGGGCTCCTGGTCCATCCTTTGGTGTCTCTGTTGCTATTTTCATGTCATCCTTGAGGAAGGCAGCACTTTTTGTCCTAGCTCTGTCCTGCGCGCAACACAGACATAGACAAAAGTGCTGTGTACACTCAGAATTAACATTCTGGCCAAGGCAATGTTTTGCTGTCAGAAGGGCTGGTCGGGAGGCTGTCTTGGACCAGATGATCACTATTGTAGGGCTGTATGAATAGCCACTGTTTGGGCCAACTGGCTCCATTCTAATCTGTGGAGCAAAGGTCTTGGGGTCAGACCTAGGGAATCTGGCATTTCTATTCCTGTGCTACCCTTACCCCATCATGTCACCAATCTGAGCTTCAGTTTCCTCATCTGTGAAAGGGACGGAGCTGAGTATGGTGGTGCATACCTATAATCCCAGAATTCTGGGAGGCTGAGACAGCAAGTTCACAAGTTTGAGCCCAGCCCAAGGGACTTAGTGAAACTCTGTCTCCAAATGAGAACATAGAAAAAGTACTAGGGACATAGCTCAGTGTGAAGGCTCAGAGTTCAGTTCCTGGGGCTATCACCACCACCACCTCAAAATATCAAGCACAGCACCAACAAAACAAAAGCAAAATTTTAAAAAACAGGTAAAAAGGGGGAGTGTATTAGTTTTCTAGATCTGCCATAATTAAGAACTATAAATAAGTGACTTAAACAACAGAGATTTATTTAATCAAGTGCCACAGTTTTGAGATGAAGTCCAAGATCAAAGTGATAGTGGGATTGGGTTCACCATAGACCTCTCCTTGACATGTGGAGAGCTGTCATTTCCCTGTGTCTTCACATGACCTTTCTTCTTAGTCTAAATCTCTTCTTATACTCTCACCAGTCATATGGAGTAGCTTTCCAACCCATACACTCACATTTTCCCATCACTACCCCTTTAAAGGCTCTACCAGCAAATACAGCCACATTCCACAGTGTTATATCGGTGGTGGTTTAGGACTTGACAATATTAACTGAGAAGAGACACAAGTCAGCCATCAGGGTTTGAGGTGGAGGAGATGAGAGTAAACAATAGTTTTCTAACAGTTCTCTCAGGAGGTGACTGTCTTTGGAAGAACTAGAAGCTAGGGTGACAAATTGTCCAGCTTTGCTCTGAGGGATTTCCCAGACTTGGGACTTTGAGTAGCAAAACAGAGGTGGTCCCAGCTATGCAGGATGGCTGGTTGCCCTGTCTGGCTCCTATGGAGGGTGCAGGGAAGATGTTTGGCCCTCAGGTCTACCTCTGCCAGTTCTGTGCCACTTCTGCAGCATTTATACCAGCATCTGAATTAAAATGAATTTAGCTGAAATATTTCATAACCAAAATCTTAGAAAAACCACTTGCTTCCATAGCTTCCCTTTCCTGCGCCATATTCAATGACTCTATGTCATCTATGCTCAACGACTTCCAGTCATTTGTCTGAAGCTCATAGCTGACTTGAGATAAACCCATTGATTCCTCATCCAGTCTGTGGTTAGAAGTGAAAACAGGGCAGGGAAATGTATGTGAAGCTGCGTTCTCAGGCAATGACAGGTGACATGTTAAGCTCTTTGTGCTAATCTGAGCAGCAGCCTCGTGGATAGACAGCATGGCTTCTGCAGCCACTGCTACTCTGAAGAAACTGAGGCAGAGAGATGAGTTACAAGCCCAAGTCTCATGGTTGCTCTGGGCAGGACTGAGACTGTGCCAGGAGCATGGCTTGAGCACTGTTGCGTCCCTGCACTGAATCTATATGCCACTGTCCCTGCCTACAGGGAGCAGGGCTGATGGGTCAGTGAAAGGCAAGAACATTTTGGCTAATGGGCTCTTGTCTCAGGGCCCACCATGTGGCCACCCACAGCTGGTCCTGCCTTTTGCTCTTGCAAGAAGTGCAGCCTACAGCAGTGTCCTTAGATATCTGGATGTCTGAGCATCTTGTACCAAAAAGTACTGAGTCACATCATCAGAAAGTGATCCCTTGCTAACTAATTCCCTTCAGCTCTTTTGATGACATCAGAGAAAACAATTGTGCCAGGCTTAAATTCTTCTTTATCTCTCACAAGTTCCTTTTTTTATGAAAGATCAGCCTTAGGCTGGAGTCCAGGGACAGCATTTCTAACTGCACTGGAATAATTCTCCATTATTTATAGCCTAATCATCTTTTTGCCATTAACTTGGATATGAAGCAAAGGATATTGGTTTTGCATTTAGGGTAGTGCTATAAAGTAATTTAAAAAGTATTTAGTAGCTAACAGCACAGATGAGGTACAGAAATGATAAAAATTGGTAGCATGTGGTGAGAAAGATTGATTTTGTGAAGTCCTGGATGGATGCAGAGGCTGCTGCTCTAGAGAGACTTGAAGCCAGCACAACCAAGGCCTGAGCTGTCCCATCAGTGCCTTTGGGGACAGCACCTCAGCTGCGCAGGGTTTGCCTTGGCCCTTAGGATGTGGCTAACAGGCCCTTTATAGAATGGGATGCCTTTTTAAGCTTTGTTTGGTTTTTGTATTTGTAATGGTTTTTAAATATTTAAAAAATTTTCCCATTAGGGTAGGAAAACAAAAACAAATACAAAACCAGTGCATTCTTACTCCGTGCTCCAGGGCTTTGCTTTGGGAAAACAAAGCCCAGAGAAGCCTATGCAAGCTGGATGCTCAGCACAAGGCACTTCTGCTCTTGGACGCTAAGCCATGGCTAGGGACTGGCTGCCAAGCTCTCGCTGTGGAGCCAGATCACGCCCCCTCCCTGGGATTGAGAAGTGGGAGTACCCACAGTCTGAGAGCACATGAACCTGAAGGGGCTCTTGCATAGAGTCAGCCTTCACCTGCCGAGCTTGCTATTGGTACATGTGCTCTAGAGTAGTGTCATAGTAAACACAGTGGCTTAGTTACTTTTGTCATTGCTGAGACAAAATACCTGACACCCAAAGTTAAAGGAGTGAAAATGTATTTGTTTTGCAGTTTATAGAGGTTTCAGTCCATAGTCTGCTGGCTCCAAGGCAGTTTGGATGGCAGACAGGCATTGCAGAGGAGAAACAGTTCATGGCAGGCAGAAGGTAGCAAAGCAAGCAAGGGGACCAGCACAGTCCTTTCTATCTCTTATGTCTTATCCAGGCTACGTAAGGCAGGTAGCTCTCACACTCTTAACCCTAGTGCCCTTGAGCCTAGCATTGTACTATGAATCAACCCCAGGGCCACACACTTGAGATTCAGCCACCTCTGAAAAAGCCCCACCTCTGACCACATGAGGGTCGGGAGGGGGCATTCTAGACATAAGCCGTAACACAGAGTCCTCACCAAGGCAGGTGGGTCTGCAGCTCCTGGGTGTGATTCCCACACCAGGCTTTTGCTGTGGAGGGCGGTGTGAGCACGGCTGATCTTCACAGGCCCCCAGGGCTATCAGCAACGGGTGTGTGCTTAGTGCGTGCACCAACTCTTCTTTTGACCCTGCACACATAGAGGGACGTTGGGGACTCTAGTTAAATTTACCATCACCTGGAGAGACAGATATTTTAGACCTATGGGTTTTAACTACTTTTCCACCACTCCCTGCTTGGCAAGGCAACTAACCAGTGTGACTAGCACCTCTTCTTGGGCCTTTTCTGCCTCCTGCAGTGTGAATATAATCACTTACAGAATTGTGGTTAGGGTGTTCCAGAGTTGTGTTACTTCTCTGCTCTATCTTCTATTACCATTTCTTAAGGTGCCTCTAAGTCTTTTTCTCCCCATGTTACTTGAAAGACAGGAGGAAAATAAAAAGTAACATAAGATTAAGAAATAAAATACATTTTTGTTTTCAAAACTCACCACCTCTAATACGTGATCTGTTGGCATAAAACTTTTTTTCTCCATCAGGAAACATCTTTATGGATTATTTCACTACAACCCCATGATGCTTGGAGTTGAATCACTTCCTGATCCTATGGACACCTGGGAGATTATAGAGACCATTGGTAAAGGCACTTATGGCAAGGTCTACAAAGTAACCAACAAGAGAGACGGGAGTTTGGCTGCAGTGAAAATTCTGGACCCCATCAGTGTAAGTCACGGTGGTAAACTGAGACCACATTCTAGTGTTCTGTGCAGATTGAGCTTTCAATTTCTTTTCCTTATCTAAGTGATAACTGCCGTGAAAGGTGGCATGGAATCTGAAAATGGTCACAATTTGTCAGCCTCTCTGAAGAAAAGGAGTTTGTTTGGAGTTTAAAAAGTTGCTTGACTTTTGTTTCTTGTCCATTTTACCCTTGTTTTGGTTTTGGGCCTCTGGGATCTTCAGAAATTACTCTTTTGGAAAGAGTAATATATTCCATTCCATGGTTTCACAAAAAGTTACAAAATGACCTGGACTTGTGCTATTTGATCATCCTAGGCTGGCATTTTATTTCCGAGCTGAGGTTATGATCCTGTAAGCTGCTGTGCACAGTGAAGCTGTGTGTGACCTGTCCTGAGCTGGATCTTTTCAAGCTACTGCTCCATAACTGCCTTGAAAATTCAGACATTTTTCAATGAAAAAAAAAAAAATACAGTACTTAAAGCAGGGCAGTTAAAAAAAAGACAATATCAAAAATAAATTATATTGATATACTAACACAGAAGGCTTAAATTGGGATCTGAATGTCCATTGTTAGGTATTTTAAAGACAAAGGAATGATATTAAAATACATTAGTTAATACAGTATGTTAATTGATTACTTGAGCATGATGTCATATCAGTATCTTTCTTTTCCCATTACACTTAACCCAGCATGGATTTTTCTCTTACCCTGTTTAGGATATGGATGAAGAAATTGAGGCAGAATACAACATTCTGCAATTTCTTCCAAATCATCCCAATGTTGTAAAGTTTTATGGGATGTTTTACAGAGCGGATTGCTGTGTGGGTGGACAGCTGTGGCTGGTCCTGGAGGTAAGAGTCTCCTTTTGGATAACCACTGATTCCAACAGGCGGTGGGGCAAGAGGACGCTTTATTGCCTAAGTCGAGTTCTAAGATACACATTCAAGCAGTGGGTCCCTCCTGTGTATCACAGACACCCTACCAGGGTGGAATTCACTGCTGTTCCTCCAGGTAGGCTGTGTGTACAAAAAATTCTATTCTTCTTTCCTCAAAAATTTAATAATCTTTTCTCCTGCTACAGAGTGAATATAAGAATATGATTGGAAAAGGTTATAGTCTTCCTCGTTTCATGGAGTACATGTTCCAATCAACTGCACCTCATTTTCAAAACTTGTTAAAGCAGGTGGATTTGCCCTCCCTTATTTGGGTTGGTCCAGTCAGGTTTGTTGGTCCTTATGCCAGGCTGGATTTTCTGCATCTAGTTGTGTGTGGAAGGTTTATTGGGGAGCTCTTGGAGGAGTTTGTCTGGAAAGAAGCGAGGAAGGCGTTGGACAAGGAAGACATCAAATAGCATTGCAATTGCAGCCAAGCCCTCTGGTGATCCCAGGGAGACGGAGAGCTGGGAGACCTTCTCAGAGGTGACTGGAACTGTATTGCCACATTGACCAGTCACTGGCTGGGTGCTGCCCCTGGGTGGGAGTATAACCCAGGGGAGGCAATTTCCTGCAGTGGATGGTAGTTCCTAGTGAGGGGTGCAGCTGAGCTGGGTCAGGGAGCAGTGGACTTTCTCAGCAGCATCATTCTGAGGAGGAATCTGAGGGGACATCACTGTATGCACTGTGGTTCTACATTTTCTCTCCTTATTTAATCAGAATGAATGCATACATCTGGGTGAAAAGCAGTCAGTCTCCAAAAACTACAACTCCTCGTGGAGTTGAGATAACAAGAACAGGACTGGCCTCGTGCCTTATTCTCACAGGGCCCACCATGATTGTTTTGAACTTGGCCTCTGTTGGCCAGCTCATGCTGCCTCACATCAGGTCACATGGATGACTCAGGATCAGGTGGATGTACTCATGAGCCTTAAGGAAGAAGCACCAAGGAGCACTACCTCTGCTTCACTGTCTGCTGCCTCTCGTTCCCACATTCTTGGTTCTGGGAGGACAGAACCATGGAACAGTGTATTCTGGTTGTCTTGGCAACCGTTTGCGAGGAATTCATGTTATATTCAAATGGAATAATCTGTAGGAAAACTGCTTTGACTCTTTTGTCACATCAGTTGGCTTCCTCAGAATATAGATGTAAGGGACCTTGGTTTTCAGGAATCATCTTTGTCCCTTTAGTTGACTAATTAAACCACATAAACATTCTCATATTATCTTTTGGGTTTCACTAACTCCTGCCCTACCTCAAGGATGTTAGCAGTGATTCCTGTCAATAAAGCTGTTTAATGTACTGCTTTGTTTGGCACTGTTTTGGGGGTCTCTGAGTATATTTACCTTCAGTCTCTGTAACCTCACTGTGACTCAATAATGAAAATGCAGTGACTGAGAAATCTTAGTCACTTACTAAATATGCTCCTTCCCTTCCCCACCTAGTCCACTTCATTCAGTCACAAAGAACTGGAACTTCTTGCAACTGTCAGGGCCAATTGGAACTTTGCAACCAGGCAAGCAGGTGAGCTGCTTACACCTGAGAACTCCCAGTGAGAGAGTGTTCCCCCTGATGAGGAATGACCACATCCATAGCTCCCAGGGAAACCAGGACAGCCAGGAAGGCCCTTAAAAGACTAGAAGATTCCCGGAATCTTGAGCAGGTTTTCCTCTGCAAACTGTTTCCTGTTTTTTCAAGGTGACACCAGGCAGATAGTCAGGCCACCCTGGGACAATGAATTCATTATATATTAACAATGCAATATGCTGACATTTAACCTTTGCTGGTTGTGTAGCCCATGCCAAAGCTGTAGCACAGCATGCTGGATGTCTTTAGAGTTTTCTGTCCCAGGGTGAACTGTGAGAATCTTATATCGACATTGGCATTATTGGGCTTCTAACACTGGTAGAAGCCTTCAGTTTCCTTCAGTTCAGTTCCTGCTGTTTCATGGAGGAACAGAAGACTGGAGAGGGGAACAACAGGCTTACAGTCCCACAGCCACAACCATAAAAACAAAGTCAAATTAAAGTGTGTTTCTGAGGGCTGAGGATTTAGCTCAGCAGCATAAGTGCCTGCCTGGCAAGCATGAGGTTATGAGTTCAATTCCCAGTACAAAAAAAAGTCCTGAAATTGATTACCAATTTGTTAGTAGAAAGCAAACAGAAAGCTCTCTTTCATGATAGACATCTACTATATTATTTAGATAGGGAAAGAAGACAATCAGTGCATTATATTTTGAAAAATCTGAATATTTTTAGTGAATGTTAAATTTTTACAAACTATAAGTCCTATAATTTTTCACCTACATAAAATGTAATAAGAAACCAGGTCTTTGAGAGAAGCACAGTGCTCCAAAGCCATGTCTAACATGTGCTAAGACGTGAATTATGTTTTCTCTTTCTCCTCTTTGTGTGAAATCTTGACAGGCAGAAACTATTAATTTCAGCATGAAACAAATGTTCAGTTTAAAAGATATGGTTGAGAGTACTGTAAATAAAGCTGTAAAAAGCAAACAAACAAACAAAAAAACTTGGCTTTTAACCAGATAAAAGAATTCATTTTTGAAAATCTGTCTCCCTACCCCTGCCCAGAGAGGTCTAATACACAAAACAAAACCAGAAAAAGGGAGAGACAGAAGGTGAAGAGACAGAGAGAGAGAGAGACAGGGAAAGAGAGAGGCAGACAGACAGACATACAGACAGATGCAGAGACAGAGACAAAGACTTGAGCAAGACAGACAAAGGTCTCTGTTCAAGTTTTGCTTTTTACCAAAGGCTGTAGAAAATCTCTCTATGGGAGCATTATACATCAAACCATTTTCACTTGTTGATATTGTGTAAATTAAGCTTGTCAGGTTAATGGATTGAGTGAGATCTTAGTAAGACTCTAGTGGAAAAACAGGATCGGTAGGTTTTGATTGGCTCAGGATGATCAGAAGGCACTGGAGCATGGAACACTGACTCCGATGTAGATTATAGCAAGTCTGGAATGAGAATTGCTGGAATCTGGGAGTCAGGATGAAGAACAGAAGAACTTTGAAATAAGACAGATCTGCATTCTACATGTATATATGCTTTTGCTCTTTAACAAAAGACAGTCAAGTAGCTGAGATATGAGAGTGATTCTGCCTACCCATGGCCATGCTCAATATGCACCTAGGAGAGAGACTAAGATGCCCTGAGTGTCTGCTCACTCAGATCAGAGCACTAGGATTTCGAGTGACATCGTTTTCATCCGTCTTGTTACCAGTCAGTGTCTACTCCATATTCAGTGAAATAAACAGGATCTGTCCCAACACAGGAGGAAAAAAAATGGGACACAATGTCCAACATGGTGCTTTCTAAGGCTTCCTCTAAAGTAATTTTGACAACCACTTCTGCTTAATGTTCTCTGTAGAACCCAACACCCTTAAAAGTCCTTGATAGCCCCACTGAGCAAAAAGACAGTGAAAAGAAATTCCTCTTCATTTTTGCAGACTGATGCGGTTAAATCAATATGCTGGTACAGAAATGGCCTGACTGTTGGACCAGTCTAGAACAAAGGTTTGATGATTTTGGTGCAGGGGCCGTTCCTTACTAATGTGGAAGAAAAATTGAAGGCATATTGAGCAAGGAACATTTTATCGCTTGAAATTATGACTGTCATAACAAATGCACATACTGTGATTGAGTCAATATTCAATGATATTTTGGAAAATAGATGTGGAATGTAAATTATTTTTCTATTTTTTCTTGGTTTGAAGCAAAATGCTCATTAAATTCTAGATGCATCCAGCTGCTACATTTCCTGAATGCTGAGGGCGTAGGGAGGAACTGCAGGGATGGAGCCACACCTCTGTATTCAAGTTTGATGGGGCTGGGGCTGACGTGCCAACCCTCAGGGCTGGAGCAGGAAGCACAGTTGCTTTCCTATAACTAAGGGATTATTTTATTTGATACATTTGAATACATTTCCTTGTTTTTTTTTTTTAAATGTTCACCTCGTTTCACCAAAAATTTATTCTGGATAGATAATTATCAGTGTGTACCTGCATTGCATTTTAAAAAAAATACCTAAGTGCCCAGAATCTTTTTTCTATAACCCACGGGCTGCCCTTTAAAACCTTGCTTGTGGGCTTGTCAACTTCACAGGACAGCTTCCTTTAAAGGCGCTCTGAGCAGTTTAATTATATGTTTCTGTGAATTCTGTGAAAGCAGGCAGCTCTTAAACTCTGACATTTAGTGAACAAAGGCCCGGGCTGAGTAAGATTTCTTTGTTGTTTTTAAATCCATAGCAGAGTTTTAATCCTGCTGACAAATAGCTGCTCTTAATTCCTTCATAGTTTCTGGAGTGTTGAAAAAAGTTTGTAAGTTGACTACTCATATAAAATATTGTTGCAGAGGCCTTTGTTGCATACCTGGCTGCACTGAGAATAAGGAAGGAAAGACTAAAATGAGATTTCAGAGGAAAATGGCAGGCTCATCTTTGCTGGGATCATGATCAGCATTTAATTTAAATTTTCTCTTGATAGAATTTCAATAGGGCACTTGCAATTCCAGAAAGCACGTGCCCTCGTTATCTGTCCGCCAGGTAGGGCTGGTATTGATGCAGGTGCTACGATGCATGGCATTCCTGCTCCTGCTGGGCTCTGGAGCAGCAAAGAACTAATGGGTATTTCCTGCAGTCTCACAGTCTCTGCAGACTATCTCTTCTTCACCTTCTGCATCCAGACATTCCAGTTATTCCGTCTCATAAGAGCCTCCTAAATGTGTCCCCCTGTGCTCGTGACGTAACTTTTTGGCCTTGCTGTCCTTGATGACCTCAGTATTTCCTGATGGATGGCTCCAGTCTGGTGCTGCCTCTTCTGTTCATTCTCATCTTCCCAAGTCATCTATCTAAAACACGAATCTGAAGGTGGAAGCTTCCTGCCTGAAATCTGTCCATTGCTTACTGCCCTTATCTAGTGGTATATCATCGACATAGTGTAGAGGAATAAAGCCCATAGTCCTCAGCCAGGCACGTCTGTCATTCTCTGTCCATCACCTTCCTTCGAATTGCCCTGTCCTAGGATACTGTCAGCCTTGGTTCAAAGATCAGCAAAAGTATTTAGAATACACACACACACACACACACACACACACATACACTTACAGAGATCCCTTTTCCCATCCTCATTTAGTCTGGAAGTTTATGTTTGTAATTCCATGGAAACATAATTGGAATTCTAGTGATCTACCACTTCCAGTACAGCCATGGTGGGAATAAAGACACTAAGATATATTTATAATTATGAGTAGCCAAGGGGTTCTGAATCTGACCTGACTGAAAGTTTATTGGAACAAAGGCCACCCAGGGCGTAACACAGATTTTATTAATTTATGAAGAAGGGAGGGGCTAGAGGATGAGTGACCATGACAATGGTGGGAATTACATGAGTGCTGTAAGCTGGGCTAGCTATGAGGCCAGAAAGCACCTGCACAATATGCAGAGAGAAAGATATGTAGAAAGACAAATCTGCATTAACACAAGTAAGGTAGTATTTACTGTTTAGGCAGTGGTTCTGATGGGCAAAATTTTTCTGCCCTGGGAAGTTGTAGCCTCTTATCTTGATGCTCAAACCCAACTGACAGCCCTGGAACAGTGGCTCTGCCATCTGTTGGGCTCAACAAGTTAGGGAGATGCTATGGCAGGGAAACAGCGACTGTCACCTAGCTTCAAAGATTACACATCAACACCACAGCTAACCCTATTTACATTGCTTAGAGCCCACTGAAAGGAAAGAGAAATAGCTTAACCAGCTCCATACATATCAGTTCATGGAGATAGGGCCAGGTTTAACCAAAGTGGAGATAATTGCTCTTTATTCAGGGAGAGTTGCATACTCATTCTTTTGTGCTTCCTTTCTTTGCATAGATGTTCTTCCCCTTCATATCCACATGCCCCAAACACATTTGTCTTTCAGACCCACTGTAATGTTATGTCCTCTGGAGAATTTCCCAGGTTTACGTTCACTCAGCAGAGTTACCCTTCCCTGTTTGGGTACCACACCTCCTAGGCCTCATCCCTACTTCCACAGTCCGTACTCAGTTACTCATGTGCCCATTTCTGGACAGTGGTTCTCTCTCTCAAAGGCAATATACAACAATGGATCTACAAAACCATTTACTACCCAATTACTAGATATTAAGGCTATAAAGAAATTAAGAAAGCCCTAGTCCCTTTTAACACTCGTCTGTAGACGTTACCATGAAAAGAAAGTTTGTTCTTATGCCCATTTCCTCATTAAGTAAACTAGAACACAGCTGTGGGATCAAAACACAGAGGATCAAAGCACCAAGACTGAAGACAAGTTAGTTTTGACATCTACTATATAAATGACAGTCAGCAGCTCAGTGTTCCCTTATCCAAACACTGCACGTAGCTTCCAATCCACCTTTTGACCCCAGGCCTTAATTTCTCCCAATTCAACATTCCAATAGATGTACCCAGGTCAATATTGGACTCAGCTTTCTGGATCCTTTAATTTGATACATATATACTGTACACTAAATGTGGTTAATTGCAAAAAATAATCTCTTCGAGAAACCGTCATTAAAAATACCAGATTTCCTGTTAAGAAGAAAAGGAGATCAAGTTTAACAGGCCAAAATAGAAGACAAGGAATCTGTCAACACTTGAATAGATGACTCACACAGCTCTGACCTCAGACCCTCTGTGCTGAAGGAGTCACTAGGTATACGTGTATAAGCCATAAATATCAAGTGGGAACAACATGTTTCTTTCCCATTTAGTCTCCTCTGAGCTCTCAGCAGTTCTTTCATCTGTACCCACTTTCCAATTTGTGCATTTGTTTGTCCTTTTCTGTGCTTCACTGTTAGCTAGAGCAGAGACATGGACGTTTCCCTGTCTTTTTCCTTTTGATTTTCTTAGTGTCTTGTTGTTCACTTTCTTTGGAATTACTAGATGCTGAATCATCTGACAGGAAGTGTGACTTTCTGCCCCTATAGGAAAGCCAGGTTTTTGTGAGACTTCTTTCTGAATTTTTTCTTGCACCTATGTGGTTGCTTCCTTTTCCTTCTGAGAACTCGCTTGAGGAATCTGCTGTTACATCTATGGCTTCTTTCTTGCTTTTCTTCCATCTTTTTGTGTGACCTTTTTTTCTGCTGCTTTTTGTGGAACTTCTTTGACTTCTTATGTTTGCAGGATTCATGATTGGATGATTTTATCTGAGGAGATGTTTTCTTCCCATTTGTAATGTTTTCCTGATCACTGTCTGTCTCAAATCCTTTAGGATATAACTCCTTATTACCACTGTGATCCCATCTGTCTGGCATGTTAGCTTCATAATCATATAACTTCTTGTTCCATGATTTAGCCTTAAGAAAATCATCTTCCAGTGGCCCAGAGATTTCAGGTTTTGGACTCTAATATTCTCTCTGACTTTCTTCATCAAAATCATCACTAAGCATCCAACTTGACCTACTGGGTAACATTTTCCTTTTGGTTTCCTGGTAAGAATCCTCTCTCTGTTTCTCTATTTCTCTTATTTTCCACATATCTGATTCTTTCTGGATCTTATTGTGAGCATGTGTGCTGGATGACATTGCTGAGGAGGACCTTCCCCAGTGGAACCCGGGACATTCTTCAGTCGTGCAACACAGCCACATGTGGCCGGACTGGGCAGTGATCTGAGGCTGGGGACTGTGCCTTATTCATGTGACTGAGTGATGGGTAGTGACAGGCCAATTATAGACTAGTGAGAACACAGAGGTGTATAGTGAATGTTCTTTGTCCTTTCCAGATCACGAAAGATATCACTAGGAATGAAAGAATATGCAGCCTTTTGAAAGATTGTGCTGGTCAGCTTTTCATCAGGGTAACAAAATACCTGAGATAATTAACTCAAAAACAGAAAAGATTTTCTTTGGCTCATAATTTTAGAGATTGCAGTCCATAAATAGGTGAGCCTATCTTTTAGGCCTCAGGTGTAGATGCTGATGGCAAACTGCTTGCTTCATGGCAAAGAAGCAAAGGAGAAAGAGGAAAAAGCCAGGCTGCTACAGACAGTCCTGTTAGTTTAAGGACATGACATGACCTGAAGACCTGCCATGAGGTTCCTCCTCCTAAAAGTGCCACTCTGAGGCCCAGCCTTTATCATATGAGCCCTCTGGGACTGGCATCCCAAATATATTAGACTGGCATTCAACACAAGGAACATCAGAGCTATCGGAGCTGAGCTGCTGGACAGTAGATTCTAATGTTACTTAACATAGTCCCAGACTCCTGGCACATTCAGTCTTCAATTTCACTATTTTTCACCGCACTGCGCTACTTTTAGGCTCCTTCGTAAATTATCCCTGAGATATAGTAATATTATGCTAATTTTTAAATTCCCTAATTCTATATTAGATTTTTAGTCCCCAAACCATCACTTATAAGTGATTTAAATTATAAAAGCAGCAAATTCAATTCCAGGGTATCCTGATTGCTAAGGTATACAAGGGCATAGTACCCACGTCAAACAAAAAGATCTGTTCACCCTTTATTAAAATGCTATAAAGTCAATAACTCCTAAAGTATTATTTCCTTGGTGAAGAGTTGTCTGTTTTAGTCTTTTTAAGATTTATTTTCAGCATCTTACAGTCATCTCGGGGAGTGGTCACATGTACATGTTGCAGTTTTTTCTTTCTCCTTCCCCTTACCTCTCCCTTCCCCTTCTCCTCTGGTTCCCCAATCACTTTTTTGTACCTGTTGAGAGTGTTTGTCTTAGCACTCATTATGGCTTGTGTAGTTTACATTGATTTGGGCTATTAGGTTCCTACACGTGGCATATCTGCATTTCTCTCATTTCTCCTTCCCCTCTCCTTTGCTCTTCTCTTTTCTCTCTTGGACAATTTCCCTATTGGATGAGATCTGTCCCTTGCCCCTTTCTATCCATCTTTTATAATTTTCTTTGTACATTGCCTCACTCAAATGAGGGATACCATATGGTATTCAAGCTTGTGCGTCTGATTTATTTCACCCAACATTGTGTTTTCTAGATGCATCTATTTTTCTACAAGTACCTCAAATTTGGCATTCTTTTTAAACTGAGTAGTATTCCATATATATAGGACATTTTTGTTTAACCAATCATCTGTTGATGGTTATACAGGCTCTTCCAGAATTTAGCTATTACAAATGTGATGCTATAAATATTCTAAGAGTTTTTTGGGGAAGATTCTTAGCAGGAGAATAGCTGGGTTTTATGGAATTTCTAATATCAATTCTTTGAGGATTCTTCATACTAATTCCCATACTAGTTGTACTAGTTTGCATTCCCAACAACAATGCAGGAAAGTTCTTTCTTTATATCAGGGTTTGATATTGTTTGATTTCCTAATGATTGCCATTCTTTCCAGAGTACGGTGAAATGTTACTGGTATTTTAATTTACACTACATGGCAGAAATGTTGAACATTTTTTCATGTTTTTTGAGTATCTGTATTTTTTCCTCTGTGATGTGTCTGTTCATTTTTCTAGCTTATTTCTTGATGAGGTCTTTAATTTTAGGTAGTTTAATTTTTTCAAGTCCTTTGTGTATTCAGGATATCAGTCCTCTGTTTGAGAAATATCTGGGGAAATTCTTTCCCCATTCTATAGGTTGTCTCTTCACTCTACTAAAGAATCTTTTACTGTACAGAAACTTTTTAGTCTGATCCAATCCCATTTGTTGATTCTTGCTATTTCTTGTGCAAAACCAGAGAAAGACCCAACTGAAGAACAGAGCTATAGTTCAATATCTTTAATGAACACAGATGCAAAAATCCTCAACAAGATATTAGCAAATAAAAAGCAGCATATTGGGCCAGGATTTAGCTCAGCAACATAAGCGCCTGCCTGGCCAAGTGTAAGGTCATAAGTTCGATCCCCGGTCCAAAAAAAAGCAGCATATTATAAAAAAACTGATATACTATGATCAAGTAAGTTTTAGCCCAGAGATGCAAGAATGGTTCAGCATATGTAAGTCTATAAATATAATACACTGCATAAACAGGAGCAAGGTCAAAATCCATGTGAATATATCAATAGATGTAGAAAAGACTTTTTGCAAAATCCAACACAATAAAAACCATGAAGAAAACAGATATAGAAGCACCATACCCGAAAATGACAAAGGCTATCTGTGACAAATCCAATGCCTAGATCAGACTGAATGGGGAAAAACCAAAAGCAGTCCCCCTAAAATCAGGAACAAGACAAGGATGTCCATGATCACCTCAGCTGTTCAACATAATACTTGAAACATTAGCCAGAACAATAAGCAAGAGAAATAAATAAAAGCAGTACACATAGGAAAAGAAGAACTCAAATTTTCACTATTTGCAGATGACATGATACTCTACATGGAAGACCCAGAGAATTTCACCAAAAAACTCTTAGAATTAATTACCAATTTCCTCAAGTAGCAGGATACAAAATTAACACACAAAAATTTTTAGCATTTGTGTATACCAACAATGAATGGGATGAAAAGGAAATTATTAAAATAGTACCATTCATAGTAAGCTTTAAGAAAAGTGAAATACTTAGGAATTAACAAAGAAGTGAAAAGACCACTACAAAGAAAACTACAGTACTCTGAAGAGGACATCAGAAAATGGGAACATAGTCTCTGCTCCTGGATAGGCAGAACTAATATCGTCAAAATAGCCATACTTCCAAAACTGTTATAAAGATTCAATGCAATCCCAATCAAAATACCAACAGTACACTTTACAGATCTAGAGAGAACAATCCTAAAATTGGTATGGGACCAGAAGAGACCCCGAATAGCAAAAGTAGTTTTGGGCAGTAAGAGCAAAGCAGATGGCACAGCCATACTAGACTTCAAGCTATACCACAAAGTGATACGAATGGCCTGGCACTGGAATAAAAGCAGACCTGTGCATCAGTGGAACAGAATTGAGGATGCAGAAACCTTCCCAGACATATTCAACTATTCAGTCTTTGACAAAAGATCCGAAAGCATATATTAGAAGTAAGATAGCGTATTCAACAAGTGCTATTGGAAAAACAGGTTTTCATTTGTAGAAGAATGAAACTGGACCCATAACTCTGACCATATACTAAATTAAAATCAAAGTAGATCAAAGATCTAAACATTAAAACAGAAACATTAAACCTCCTGGAAGACAAAATAGGACGACACTTGAAGACATAGGAGTTAAAGAATGAAAACCTGCAGAAACCACGTGTTGTTCATTAGTTCACACTTTCCCAAAGTGCAGAAAAAGTGCCAAGAGGTAACTTAAGTCTTTAAAGGAGTTTGTTTTGTTTTGCTTTTTCCTATGTAAGGTCAAGGATGGCTCCTAGAATCTGATGAGTGCTCTGAATTGTCTCCTGAGAAAAACCTCAAGATGCACCCTTACGCTGCCTGCAATTCTAGGACATTTCCATGCCTTAGTAACCCTGGATTTAAGATGGCATATGGCAAATTCAAACTAGGGACTCATGCAGTTAGTAAAAATTACCCTTGAAACTCTCAGAATTGCCAAGAAAGTATAGTGTACCTGCTTTATGGACTTGCACTTCAGTGATGTACAATATATAGCAAAGAACAATTGTGCAAAATATAATCACTTACACAGCATTTTAAATTTCTAGAAGGGGGTTCAGAGGGAGGGAGAGAGAAAGAGCAGAGTAGGAGACCCCATGTGCCTATGACACAACCCCACCCCATAAACCTGCCACACATTGGCAACTCTAGAAAGAGCTATTGCTCAGGCTTCTGATGCCTGAGTGCAGATACAGAAGGCAGGAAGATTTGAAATCACTGAAATTCATTTTCCGTCAGGTATCATGGGCATCCATCTTATTTCTTCTGGTTCTTAATTGTCCTGAAAATGCTCATTTGAAAAACTATAGATGATGTCACATAAAATGAAAAAGATTTAATGAGTCACCATGATTACTGATGGGCTTTTTCTTTCCAATGTCTAAATAATAATTTGTGCTTTTTTATTTTACTTGGCAATTAAAAAGTCTGTTTTTGGGGTTTATACTTTTGCTCATAAATCATCACCTTGAATACAGGCTGTATGCACATAGAAAGAGCTTGATTTGACTGGCTAGTGGAAATTTAAAGTCTAATTATTCCAAGTTGGAATTTTATGGCCTGCAGATGTACTATATTGAGTTAGTAATCAGTGAACTTTTCTCTTTAATTTATTTTTCTTTTCTTTTGAACCCTCTCTCTGGGTGGCATCCCCTCCTACAGCTGTGTAATGGGGGCTCCGTCACCGACCTTGTGAAAGGCCTCCTCAGGAGTGGCCAGCGGTTGGATGAAGCAGTGATCTCTTACATCTTGTATGGAGCTCTCTTGGTAAGAATGTCTATTGAACTGGGGGTGATGACAGCAAAAGAAGCAATTTGTACACTGTTTGGAGCCTCATTGCATATTAATGATGGGGAAAAATGCCTCATAAGATGCAAGCATAATTAATAACAGGAAAGTGTAGCCAAATGTGGACTTGGATTGGACTTTCTAATAGTAGAGTAATTGCTTTAAAATAAGCATGTCAATTTCCCTTTTATTTCTCTTTCCTGTTGTGCGGTGGCGATGGGCGCCATGCAGGGCCTTCAGCATTTGCACAACAACCGAATCATCCACCGTGATGTGAAGGGGAATAACATTCTTCTGACAACAGAAGGAGGAGTTAAGCTCGTTGACTTTGGTAATGACTGCCTGTCGTTTGTTTTCTTGATGTGTGCAGTGTAGCCAAAGGGGACAATTTATTGTAGTCTCACAAAACTGGGCCTCTCTGCTACAGCACAGGCTGAGGGACCTTTCCAGGCTAGGGAGTTGGGGGCTTACCAGATGGATCACCCTAGGACATGCTATTTGTAAATCTATTTTCAGCTTTAGAAGCAATTTTATTAAACATAGAAAATAAAAGTGTTGCAGAAGAAGTTGATGGAAAACCTTTTTGGTTTTCTAGTGAGAATATCACGTGTCAAGGCAATTGTCTATAATTTACATTTTGTCATATCTTCTTTTGCATATGAAAAGAGGAGAGAGAGAGAGAGAGAGAGAGAGAGAGAGAGAGAGAGAGAGAAGGCAGTTTGGCCTTTTAATGGCTTTTGCTAGCCTTAGGCATACTTATTCCCAGTGAGCAGAAGGTAAAATGGTCCTTTGGGCCTGGGAGCCAACATCCCTGTAGTTAAGTGGTGATTATTGCTGCGACATGTGAGGCTGACTGAACTGGAAACATCAGTGGGAAATGGAAGGGTAAGAGGAAATGCACTGAATGTCATCTGAGACCACTATACATTTTAACTGTAATATTCACAAACTATAGTTCCATTTGGTTTTCCTTTTAGGTTTATGCAATGGGTTAATCTTCTAAATGAGTTCAATACTAGTTAATACTTCAGAGTTATTGTTACATACAGTGAGAAAACATTTAGAGAAACATTTCAAAACATTATCAGTGTCATCATGATGAAAAAAAAAAAAGAAACCAAGACCTATGATTTTGAATATTCATTGTTTTATTGGTAAGAAAGTGTTAGGGATAAAAATGTGTCAGTGAATCACTTGTGCAAAAGAAATTATTTACAAGTAAATGAAGTTGCTCTATTGAGTATCTATTTTCAAAGATACAAGGAAAGAAAAATAACAGAGGGAGTTCTTTGTTCAAGGTTCATGTTCTTTTTTTTTTTTTTTTTTTTTTTTGGTCTTTTTCGTTTTTATCGGTACCAGGGATTGAACTCACGACCACACACTTGCAAGGCAAGTGTGCTTGCTTATGCCGCTGAGCTAAATCCCCAGTCCCTCATGTTCTTCTTTTAATATAAAGGATGACGTAGCTTCAGTAATATACTCTGAATATAATAGAGATGTGTTTTCCCCATGATTCTAAAGGCAATAAATATGTTGAGAGGGAAACTAGCCTAGAAGGATATGAGGATACGGATTAATAGTGATTTATTACTCATCACTTTTGTGATTTGCCTGTGAGTACCATTCCTAATCTTTCTAGTAGAAAGTTCCTGAATATTTCACTGACACAAAAGAAAGTTCTAGAAATTCAAAACAAAACGGTATAGTAGTTTTTACCAAAATTATAGTGGAGGATTTAATAAAAGAATAAATTATCTGTGGCAAATAGAGTTTAAGGAGGACTCTTGCTGGGTGCAGGCACATGTGCTTGTAGTCCCAGTTAGACAGGAGACTGAGACAGGAGGATTGCATGAGCCCAGGGGTTTGAGAGCCTATCGTTCTGATAAACAGAATGCAGGCAGCTGGCGCAACAAGAATCCCATGTGTTCTCATAAATCCAGCCTGATGTTGTGTGTTTCATCAACAGTATGACCAGCTAGCATGAGTCTTTGCATTAGTAGGAACGGAAATTAAAGTGCAAATTTACAGGAAAAAGAGCTTTAATTGGAAAGTTAGAGGAAAATAAGAAAAGACTCCAGCTTAGGTAGTTGGAAGGGGCACTCTGATACAAGTGTCCAGAATGTCCCACCACAAATGTGGAAGACCACCTTTCAAGGACTAGCTGGTGGGCTGGAATCCAGTTATCATCTCAGACCAGGTGTCATAGCTCTGGAATTCTTATGGCTGAAAGATGGTTCAGTTTTCAGGAAAGGATTGTCTCCATCTGTCATGGCCTTAGTGATGAGGGCTCTGCCTTTCTCAGAATCTAGGTGATCACAGGCTGAGGACAACGGCTAGAGGCTTCTGGGTATAGCTGAATGTTCCTGTAAAGCACTTATCTTGCTGTCCTCAGTCTTGAAGGGCAATGGGATCATGTACGTTCAGGACTGACCAACCCTGTCTGGGCATCTCTTAGACAGATACTCCCTAAATGATCAACATAACCCTGTGCAGAGCTGAGACGTACTCCCAAGATTTACAGTAGCAAAGCATGCAAAGTGAAGGCCAAGCTGAATTCTGCTGCTAGTTACCTTTGAGCATCTATCAGCAAAAGAGTAGAGTCACAGTTTAGAGAAAAAAAGGGCTTTTTAAGTCTCCGACTATCCCATAAGAAAACACAAATCATTCTTTAATGAGCAGCTTAGGGTTCTATCTGCTCCCTGTCTCTGGGAGCTCTCTGGCTATATTGTGACTGCATCAGTTGAAGGGCTATGTTAGACTTCTGCCTGGCCAAAGAAATTCCTTACCATTGTAATGTGCATTGTGCAACTGATTTCATGTTTAGTCTTAAGAAGTACTCTCCCTGTTAGGTATAACTATTGTCATCGTCTCTAGTTAAGATGAGAAAACCAAGGCTCAAAGGAGAGTTGGCCACACCGTTAGCAAAAGGCATAATTGTATGGAGAACAGTCTCCCTGATCCTCCCTAATCCACCTTTACTTTCCCTGCATTCCCTCAAGGTATAGAGAAGCAGCTAGTTAGAGGACGTTGGAATTACATTAAAAGTCAAGTCATCAACACTGAGCTTGAGATAATAACGTTACTGTCAGTTTCTTTTTCCATTTGACAAAATAGCTTTCTTGCCAAGCTTGCAGGCTTCTAGGCAAGATAAGGCACCAAATTCTTTTTATGTCTACACTGATGCTCTATTATAGATAATCTATGCCAATCTTCTTCCTCTGTAAAATGAAATACCTAATTAAAAAAGAAATCACCCTAAATAATTGGAAAATATAATAGGAAAATTTCTTTTAGGTTGATCCTCATTGTTGATATTTTTCTTTTGGCTCCAAATTTGCAGCAATATAGACAGGGATATTCATTAGAAAAAAATTCTTATGACTTGATAGATTCACAAATTCTCCAGTACAGTGGTTGGCAGATGATTGGAAAGCCCCAAAATAATATATTGAGATGTGAAGTTATATGAAATTCAGATTTCAGCATCCTTAAAAAATGTTCTGTTGGCAGGCACTCATGTGTTTTCCATGACAGCTTTAGTTCACAGAGCAGAGTAGCTATGACAGAGACCATATGGAGCCTTACATATTTACTATGTGGCCCTTTATGGGAAAAACTGTCAACCCTAATCTGGCATCACCTTCTGTCTCCTGTTGAATTTCAATTCCCTTTTCTTCCAGGAGTCTCAGCTCAACTCACCAGCACACGGCTACGGAGAAACACATCCGTTGGTACCCCATTCTGGATGGCCCCCGAGGTAAGCGGGGAATATAGTATCCAGTTCTTCATGCTTGTTGAGTATCTTAACACTATGGCTTTTATGAGTAAGTCATATGCTCTCCAAAACATTCAAGGTGAAAATCCTTTGCTCTCATTAAACTGTAAGAGTTCTAGTTTAGTGAGATGCTGTTAAGACTTAATCTCAGAAAAGCAGGATTAAGTCATAACTAGCCCATGCATGAGTGCCTTCATGCACTTAGAAAAAGATATCCTTCTGGGAGACACAATGCCTCCAAAGATCATGCTTAACAAGGCCGTCCAGGTTTTGTCTAAATTAGAGAAAGTCACCTTCTCTGGAAAAATATAGCCCCAGCGACACCTGGCTTAGCAATGAGCCTTGTTTAGCTGTAGCCGGGGTAGAGAGCCCTGGTTGTTTTCTTGTTACCATGTACATAGCAGCTCCTTTTGTGTTAGCTCTAATTTACTTCTGTCCTCATCATCAAACTCTGGGAAATGACACATACAGAAGTTTAGGAAGCTTTTTCCCTGAAACCTATGCATTTTGTTTTTTGGGTCAGCATTTGGTTCCACAGGGCCCTGACCCTTGCCTGAGAGCGGCTCTGGGAGCAAACAAGGTCTTTAAAGTAGGAGGATGTGGGCAGTGCCCTCCTAGATGTCCTTCCATCTCTGGTCTGTCCACCTGAACAGTCTTCTCTGTGACAACTCCCAACACAGTCATTGCTTCATGCCATTATCTGTTGCAGTTTCCTCAAAGGTTCTTGTGCTCATCTATAGCTCTTTCTCATACTTGAGAAATGGACAAACCACTTTACAGGAAAAGAAAAACCCCAAGGGTGGCAGTGTTTATTTAAATATGTATTAAGGTGATATAAAAAATGAAACTAGCTATCACATTTTTGACACATATTTATGGAATTATAAATCTAAAGGGAAAATGTATCAGGCCAAAACTACAAAGCCAGTAATGTTCAAGTAAGCCGTTTTAGTTTAGTGAGACAAATGATACTGCTCTGTGAGTCTCAGTTGCCCTTACAATGTGATCTGGTCTGAGAGCATGGTAGCGTGGCTGCTGTGAGTCGGGCATGACCACTAGCAGGAAGCATGTGGTGACCCTGTGCCCTTACTGCTTGGCTGTGTTTCAGCTAGTGGATCTCTGCTGGCCTCCAGCTGTTGCTCTCTGTGGGCAGGGTGCCAGCTTTATCACAAAGATAATATATGCATGTTGAAATTATATGGTAAATGGCCATTCAGAGGATCTGGAATATGTTTTTACTCCTCTCATCATTATTGTTAGTAGTAAAACAATGATCCCTGAAACAAAAACAAATAAATAAAAAGTTTTCATAGGAATCTTGTGAACCCATCAATCTGCCCAGCCTCACTTGAGGTCAACTTTCCCCAACTTACTATTCTTAATCCCAAGAGTAGTAACCAACAGATAATCTGCAAAACCTCTGACTTGTCATTTCTTTAAACCTTGCTGTATGATTACATCATGTGGAACAGCCTTCAGAGCTCTGGAAAATTCCTCCACATCTTCAGATGCCAGCTCTCCTAGAAGATTTTCCTGAGTTCCAGCCAAAAGCAAGCCTCCTGTCTCTTAAGTTTCCACTGCAGCCTCCCACGATACATTAGCTCACTGTCACCAGTCACTATGAGTTGAGCGGCAGAAAGCTCTGGCAGGGACTTGGGCTGCCTAGCTCTTAGCACAGTGCTTGCGGCCGGAAGGTGCTCAAAGAATTAGTTAAGAAGCCAGAGGGTAAGATGGATTTGGAGAGCATTTTGAAGCGAGACCCACTGATGTTGGTATTAGCAAGTTTCTCTGTGGATTTTGACTGATCTGTTCTGAAAGGAAAGTAATGTCACTCAGTCAGGGAGTCTTAGCTCATACTTGGGTGGCAAAACATGAAAGATGGTGTTCTTGGGGCTGGGGAATTAGCTCGGCGGCATAAGTGCCTGCCTTGCAAGTATGTGGTTGTGAGTTCGATCCCTGGTACCAATAAAAAAGAAAAGAAAAAAAAAAAAAGAAAAGAAAGAAAAGAAAAAGAAAGATGATGTTTTTCTTCTAACCCACAGCAAATTTGTTCTCAGAATAAGATGCAATTAAGAGAAGCCTGCTCTGGGCTTTGTACATTTATTAGAAGGTATTTATGACTTTTTAAATTTTAGCTGGGTTGCATAAAACATGTGGAGTATTTTTGTAGAGGCAGTTTGGTGCTCTATGGTGAGCACCTATCATCCAGATTGCTTCCCTTCTCAGTGGGGAAAAGGCAGTGCCACATTCTGCCTGCTACAGTGGGTACACTGAAGAGCAGGGAGTTCACAGCGTGGGGCCCAAGATAGCACTGTTCGGAGCAGGTGTCTGACCACTTTAGACAGCATTCTCTGGATTTGTGCTCCTTGCCAGTGTGCTCCAGGATGTGTGGCTTGCACCATTCCCACATTTTTTCCAAAAAAGCCTCTTTTTCTCCTTATCTGTAGTAAGGGTTTGTGAGAACAATTAGAATCAGGACACAGAGTTTAACACAAGAAGATACAGGAAATCTATCCACAACACTAAGACCCAGACTATGTAGCCAAGGTCCTGGATCCCACAGCAATGTCCTGCATGAGTCCAGCTGAAGGCATATAGGCCATGACAATGCCTCCCACAAGTCCAACTGGAGGTCTAGAACCCACGAGAAGGACTCACCCCAGTCTGTTTTATGGATCTGTGCTGAGAAGGCCCAAAGGTCAGCAGTAGAAGCTAGAAAGTCTATGCCAGTAGGGTGAAGGAGCTGTGCTGGTAGGTTGAGGGTTCTACACTGGAGCCGAGAAGCCATGCTCATAAGAAAGAGCAGGGCTGTCCTGAAAAGTACCACAGCCATCCTCAGCAACATGGACATCCCAAGCTCCTCCAATGATACCTGCCAGATATCATCAAGTACCTGCCAGAAAGCCAGCATGACGAGTTTGTCCTGGAGCTTAAATGGCACATATCTTCCTTTCTGGAGCCAGGAAGTGATGTAAGGACCAAAGCTTCCCCAAAGTGAACTACAGCCACTCTCACTAACAAGGTCCCGAGCTTCTCGATGACAGTGATTGAACTCACACTGGGGATGCTAGTCGTGACGAGCTCCTCCAGGAGAGCCAATGGCTCAAATAGCAACACTTAGAGAAACCACAATGCTTCGCTCTTTCTTTCCACATCTCTATTTATGCTGTAAATTTCCTCAGGTGAAACATCTACACTCAGCACCATGCTGATTTAATTCAGCTGGCATTAAGTTGACCACTAGTTTTTAATCTATAACATTATCCTCTTTAGGGATGCTCACAGAAACAAGCTTTCATTTCTCAGATCACTTCAACAAATACTTAACGCTTTCTACTGTGACTAGTGCTTTGGGCCAAAGTGCAATCATTGGAAGTATAATCAGTAATGGTTCAAATTAATACTGTTCTCATATGACGGCCTGCACGGTGTATTGATCATAATATGCTTTCCCTTCTGTTTGTTGGGATCAGAGGGTTCTGAGTAAATGCAGCAACAATGCATGCAATACTAATGCCAATACAATAAACTATTGCAAATGACTTGTGCTTTTATTGTTAAAATGTAACAGAAGGATCCTTGGTCCTATTTTATTTGTGAGAAATTGGACCACATTCTTTTTCCATTTTTATTTCACAAGCTTGAGTAGCTAGCAGCAATCTTTAATTCAGATAGGCTGTACTACAAAGCAAGTGGCTAATGGAATGTGACCATCCCACAATCGCTCGGTGACGAGCACTCAAGATGCATAGTTCACTGGGGCAACTCAAAGCTAGAGCATAAATTCACTGTCACAGCATCACCATTCCCATGCCTTTCTTTTTGCAGCTTCACTCGTACACACCAAAGCTGAAAAACACTGCTGGAGTGCTATCAATCTATCAATCTAGCAGTGTAGGAGGAAGATTTCCACATGATGCCCTTAGTGTGCTCGTACTTGGAGCAAGACTTCCGGTGCAATAAATTGTTGGGCATAGTGAAAGTGTTAAACTAAAGTTAAGATCAGTATAGTTTATGTAAACTTAATGTTTACATAGCAGATTGTAACTATGGGGAAGATAGAAGGGAAAGAAAAAAGTTCAACATTGAAACTATGTGTTTAGCAGACGATCTTATACAAAATAATTTGAACAATAAGACATTGTTTTCCATTTATAAGAGCAGAGAGTTAGGTGGTCCTGGAATTTGTTGATTCAGCAGCTCAGTAAAGTCATCAAATCCTAGATTCTTCAATCTCCCTGACTATGATTGCTGCCAGCTGTCCGGTGTAGTCCCTGAGGTATGGTGAGGATCACAGTACTTGTGAATAGCAGACCATGCAAGTAGGGACCCCAGCATTCCAGCGCCACCTGTGAACGTGCAAATGGTTACAAAGCAGCCTCCCTGTATTCTCTCACGGGGCTGCTCTTGTGGTCAGACACCAAGCTAAAGTGGGTTCTTCTCCTGGTTTGGAGCCTTGGCCATCTTTGTATTCGTCCCCAGGTCTGCTGTAATCGCTTGTTACAAACTGGGTGGCTTAAACTACAGAGATTTATCATCTCACAGTGCTGGAGGCCAGACTTTGGAAATGAAGGTGTCAACAGAGCCCTGCACTCTCAGAAGGCAGAGCAAAGCTCCTTCAGAGTCTCTTCCCGGCTGCCGGAAATCCTTAGCATTCCTGGCTTGAAGTACATCACCCTAGTCCCGGCCTTCGCAGTGCTAGGACAGCTTCCCTGGGTATTAACTTCACATAGTGGTGTTCAGTCATCAAGCACGCTGAAGTATCACATTCTGCTCACATTCTGCTGAAGTATCACATTCAGCTCACATTCTGAGATCCTGGAGGTTAGGACTTCAATACATATGATTATTATTATTATTGTTTTTTAGAGAACACAATTCAACCTGTTACAACCCTTCAAATACTAAGTGCCCTTAGTAAATCATTGAAGTTTCTGAAGTAATCAGCCAGTCACTTGGAACCTGCTCGAGCTGTGTGTTAGGAGTGCCTGCTTCACAGACTACTCTCTCTTTCTCTCCCTCTTTGGTTTCCTGGATTGCGATTTTAGCCTTTATCGGAGACACTTAAAAAAATAAAAACCAAGCCTGGCATGGTGACACATGCCTGTAATCTCAGCACTCAGGAGGCTGAGGCAGGAGGATGACCCAGATTAAGGCCAGCCTGGGCTACATAGTGAGTTCAAGGCCAGCCTGAACTGTAGGGTAAGACCTTGTCTCAAAAAACAAAACCATACAAAACAACAACAACAACAATAAAAACCACAGTCTTTCTATTCACTCTGTTTATTGCCTTGTTTCACTTTCCTGATGGCTGACTTGTAATAATGTAAGTAATATGATCCCAATTTGCTTAGAAGTTTTACAGGTAACTACTTTGTAAATATGCTTACTATAAGGGCCGATTAGGGTAATAACACCTGTGTTCTAGGTGAGCGTCCCCTACTGGCACTACCAGGCCAAGGTCCTGTAGACACAGTGAGTAGGTGGGCAGCGGTGACTGCCACCCATTTTTTGTGATCCAGTGAATTAAGAGGCTTCCAATGCGGCCTGTTCCCACTATCGGTATTAGCATTGCTTGGCCAGTATTTACATCAAACGCATGTCAGGTAATTTCCCAGTTGATAGTGAAAAGAGATACAAGCCTGCTTTGTGTTTATTGCTGATGATGTCAAAGTTTAAAGACAGTTGCTACTTTAACCTGCCTTTCCCACTATCATATGTAGGAAGAATTAAATTAAATTTTAAATGACTGAAACCCAAGAAAAGGAATCAATTTTGCATTTTGTTTTTCTTCAGGATGTCTGTAGGCTGTGTTGAAATAAATCCTTGTATTTAGCTGGCGTGTGCTCACGTGCCGTGCTGGCTATATGTCTATTGCGGATGGTAAATGGTGGCTGTCCAGATCCCTGGAGTGTTCCTCAGACGGCAGGGCACCCTGTCTCTGTGCCCGGGGCGTCCCTGGCTTCCTGATGATCCAGCAGCGACAGGGAGTCAGGTGTGTCTGGCGAGCTGGGAGTCACCAAGGCGGCTCTATTGCATTTGCCTTGCCTGGCCAGGGTCACATGCCCCCTGATTGTCAGGTATTTTGACGCTTTCACTTACTGAGCTCCGACTGACACAACAAGCCAGTGATAGGCACTTTCATGTTCCATTTTTTAAATTTCATCCTCAGCAGCTGTTAGGGGTAGATATTTTTTCCATTTTACCACTGAGAAAGGTGAGGTTTACGGAAGTATGGTAAACATCATGGCCTGATTCTCTTACCTGGTAAGTGTTGAAGCTGTTTTGTTTGTCACAGATCATGAGAATGTAAGTCCCATTTTACAGATGAAGAAACTAAAGAAGAGAGAAAATTCTTATACTTGTTCGCTTTTTGATGCACTTGTATAGGATACTCAGTGTGGAAGTTATGTGGCAGCTCAGTGAGATAGCTCACACAACAAAAATACAAGATGCTCTGAAACTGGAATGCAGGACTCATTTTAAAAGGTGCACATGAAAGAAAGACCTATCTATCATCTCCAGTTTACAGCCCGAGTACTTGTTATGTTTCTGCCATTGCATGAAGCAGGCTGTGTAGTCGGACCCAGGATACTTGTTATCTTTCTAAAACAGCTAAGGGTCTGTTTCCATATCAGAAAACAGGCTTGTGGATAAAATAAACATTTGCTTCTTTTTAGAAAAATTTCCCCCTTTTTACTTCCATCTGCTCATTGAAAACAAGAGCTAATCAGCTAAGCAGAGAAACAGATGTGCTGTGACGGCTCCCAAAATGGGGCTCTCTCTGCCTGGCAAAGGGTCCTCTACAGAGATGGTTGCCATAACAACCAGCTTACACCAATGCAGAAGTATTGCAAGCTTTTTGCAACCACTCGACTTCATTAATTATGCTGTTTGTGGCTAAATGGTACAATAACATCATTTCCTTTGGCACTATGGGGGAGAGAGATGACAAATGAGATATTTTGTGTTGAAGGGTTGAGGAAGCCATAAAACACTACTGTGCTGAAATATCGTTATTGTCATTATTATCATTTTCTTCCCTAAGATGTAGCTAATGGGCTTAGCTCCCAAATAAGACTTACCATTTTTTGAGTGCTTACTATGTGTCATGTGTAATTGCTCTACATATATTAACTAACAGACTTGTAATTCTCTGAACAACCTCATCCAGTCAGTGTTTTGCTTGCCCATTGTTTAAAGTAAATAAGTGACAGAAAGTAACTGTTCTTGTCCTTGGACAAGTCATCGGGTAATGCAGCCAGAATTTGAACTCAGATATTTGGCTCTAAAATCTTCACTGTTAACTACTATATTATAGCAAATTATTTAATCATGACTACTTGTGTACCAGAGAAAATGTGACTTGGGAAATTTTGCTTAATTTGCACATTATTTTTTGTATTTAAATTATTTTTGCTGGAGTCCACAGAAAATGAGTGATAGAGAAACTGACTCTCCAAACATTTATTCTGAAGCAGCAGGGATTTTAATTGGAGGTATGCACGTAACAGCAGGTTGTAGGCATATCCACAGAGGTGAGAGCTGGGGGACGTTTTTAAAGGCAGAACACAGAAGTACATGAAGTTGTCTTGAAACAAGGAGAGTCCTGGTTACAAGACTTTACCCCAGGAATTGCTGTCACCTCATTAGTGGACACAGTGTGTGTCCAGCAAGGGTTCAGCTAGCTGTCCTTGTATCATGTCACTAGCTGTCCTTGTGTGACTCATGTAGCAAGCTGCAATTTGGAAACCTTTCCCGCAGTATTTGTCAGTGCCAGCATAATGCCTGAAAGCCTTTTCTGCCTGGCCTCCTGGCTCTATCCTGTTAGTGGTGGGTATAAAGAACTTCGTTTTGGTACTGATAACTTAGTTCAGGAGAAAGCAGTTTTCCAACACACACTAGAAGCTACTGTAATTAAATGCCCAATGAAAGCATCTGGAAACATAAGCTCCTCAGGATTGAATTTTGGAGATTTGAATTTTATACCTCTGCTACTATTTTTAAAAACATGATTGAGTCTCTGTTATTTTAACAGGACTTCAATGGGTAAAAAAAGAAAGTCGGGTCAGACTGATCTGTAACAAATGATAGATACCTGCTTTACCACTAACCTCAGACAAGTTACTTAATATTTCTGATCAGAAAAATAAAAAGCTGCCTCAAAAGACAAATAACGTACTGAAAGCATTTGAGGCAGTATTTGGCATAGTAAGTGCTGTAAAAAATGGTGGTATTATTACCCCTATCTCTGCCAAACCTGTTTTCTGTTTAAAAAAAAACAGCCACGATTAGGTACTCTCTGCCTCCAAGGTGCCTTTTATTCCACAGAAAACACTGGCAGTTTTTAGGGAAAAACTTCCCTCTGGTCTCATGTCCCACAGCCCTGGTTTTCCCTGGATAGTGAGGATGTGACCACACCAAGCTTGGTAAGGTGAACAGATGATGAAACAGCCTTTGAGGTCCAAGTTCTTGGTCCCTCTTTTAACAGACCAGGGAGGGCTGGGTTGTGGCTCCATGGTAGAGCACTTGCCTACCATGCTCAGGCTCTGGGCATCTCCCACTGCCGCCCTACAAAGACTGGAGATTCTTAGGATCTGTCTGCCAATCCTGTCACAGTGAGGACATCACGCCTTGGCAGCTTAGGAGATTCACCTGAGAGGCTTAGAACTTCAGATCTTTGTCCAAAAGACCCACGTGCCTTCCCCAGCAGCATCCATCGCTAAGATTCTGTGTCCTTTTCTGTCCTCTGGTTCCCTCCAGGTGCTTGTGTCAGCCTCCAAGAGAGAAAGCGCTTCCTTCCCTTCCTGTCCTGTCCTACTTTCAGAGTGGTTCTGCCTCCTAAGGCCCTGGAGTGCTAGGGGTGTGGGTTGGGGAAGGATCCTTGCCAAGGGAGGATAACGGGGTGTGGGCCTCCTTTTCCAATCAGCTCCAGTGACAGCTTCCCTCTCAGCTGGAACTCTGCAGGCAAGTTGAGTCATATGTCAAGTGTCAGTGTGAAGGCGGGGGGTGGCCCTGTGGGCAGGCGTGACAGACAGGTCATCACCCTCCTCATGGCAGGGCTAAGTATAGGGGGGACCTCATCTGAAGGGTTCAGGTCCAGATGTGCAGAAGCACGTGCAGCCCAGAGCAGAGACCTCCTCTGCACCCACCACTCACAGCAGCATCAAAGCTCCTGAACTTCCCTGGAGATCCTCTTGCCTTCCTCCGGGGAGCTGAGAAGGGTTGGGGCATCTGCTGTTTCCCCTTCTTTCTGTTCTGCAGGAAAATCGTTTGCTGAAGGAATAGCTGTGTCCCAGGTTGCTGGGTGGCTGCCTGTTCTGAAAACAGAGGATTAGCCCACGCACAGGAATATATTTTCTTCTTTGCTGGACAGTCCCTAAATTGCTAGAAGAAAGTCAAGAGAGGTGGGAGTCAAGTTAGGAAGGGTTGGAGAGGAGGCTTGGGGTAGATGGCACTGCAGGTGTGTGCATGGGGGAGGAGACTGGTTCTTACCATGCTCTTTTCTGGCCCAGGGATTTTTTACATCTATTTTAGTTTGGAAAATTAAACAGAAGCACTCTGTGATAGGAGCACATGACATTCCCAAGAGCATCCTGATTTGCATGGTGTCATCAGCCTGAGTGAGGACAGAGACTACCTGCAGACAAAGGAGCCCCCCTGCAGTGGTGTTTGGAGGTTCTGTTTGATAGGGATCCCTCTTCTTTTTCAGATGCAACATGGGTTGTTTCATTTCTGTTGTGTATTTGCTGTGTAACTGTTGGGCAAGTTTCTTAACCTTTCTGACTCTGTTTCTTCACACCAGGGGTAACAGTGCCTGAGTGGTAGAGATCCCCCTCACTTTGTCCTTCACATGCTCAGGGAAGGCAGAGGACAGGAGCAGCAGGGTAGGGGCACAGGGGACAGGGAAGTGAGCAGCCACAGGATATCACTTGCTCAATGCCTTTATGGGGTGCTCACGGGCTCACGGTGTGGAAGTTTGGTGGCTGCAGCATATCAGAGATGACGTCTGTTTGGTGGTGTCCTAGGGTTCTCATTATGAGCGCTCTCAGGATGTGCCTCACTCAGGGACACTACCAAGTGGGCCTTGAAGTAGCTATGCAACTTTGCACAAGTCAGCTACCCCACCCCAGAACCTCAGTTTCCTCTTTTATAAACTGTGGGGGTAGGACTGGGGTGGTTATTCCAAGGTCCCTTCAGTGTCCATCTAGAGGGAAGGAAGGCCCTGAAGTCAGAGGGCAGGGAGTACACTGCGCCAGGTGGAATTCTCCAGGAGCCTCCTGAGCCTCCTGAGGACGCGGTCTGAAGTTGCACCTTTCACCGGACCCTGTGTGAACATTGATCCTGATGCAGAGGTGGGGATTTTTATCACACAAGAAAGGAAGCTGCTTAGGTGCAAACATCAGCTGTGAGCTGGGCTCAAACCCAGGAGTCTCTGCCTCCAGCTGTGCCGAAAAGTTGGTGCTGTGCAAGTTTGTGATCTGTTTTTGATTTTAACTTGGTTCTATTTCTCTAAAGACCTAAACTGAATAATACAATCCTGGGAAAAGACTTGTAGAACATCACATTTTAATTAGAGACCTTTCTGGGAGGTTAAAAACAGTCTAATTTAAATGGTTTCTTGTCATTTCTCAGTGTACAAAATATAGATTCGACTGTATTCTTAATTTGAGTTTTATGAAAGAATAAAAAAATCAATTCTAGTTCATTTAGTTCACATCCTTTTTTGTAAAAATATCCCCAAATCTCAAATGTATCCTCTCCTGAAGTTATATTTCATCCTGGGGAGGGGCTTCATTTGTTTATTCAATATCTTAGCTTGTAACAGTTTCTGATGTTGGTACATAAAACTGATGAGAAATATTAATCACTGTAGTTTTTGATTCCAGAGGAGAAATTCTATTTTAGAAATTTTCATGATCAATGTCATTTAATAATTATGCTACCTGGATTGTGTAAGCAAAATTAAGACTCCTATTTGCTTTCTTACCTCTCAGCCCATCGTATTTGCCAGTCTATTGTCTGCATTTTTGGACTCAAGGTCAGCCAAGGATTAATAGCTTTAGGTCTGTTTGCCTTGCCTCTTATTTAGCTGAATTTAGCTTTTGAGATAAAAGCATTTTCCCTGTACTTGAGTGAAATTTTAATCTCGACCTTTGGTTATACTTTTGGATTCCACACTCTATTCTAGTAAGGTGAGAAATCAGATTATAGAGGGCGAATCTAATTATGTTTTTAATGATGCTAAAAAAATATTAGTAGGAAATAATATAGTTTGGATAAGACCTTTTCCACTTCAATTTAGTAAATTGTTTTTTAGGGAAGAGAAACAATATTATTTGTTAGAGGAGCAAAACATATTATAATATTATTTGCTTGAAAGCATTGATTAAAATCATATTGTTGAAAGAGATTTCAGCCCAGTGCCTCTTTGATATATAATTTGATAGATGGCTTAAGTTAAATATCTTGTGGAGGAAATCCAGGTATTTCTGAGCCCTGGAGCTCCTATGTGGACTATTTCTATCCCTTTTCTAATCCAGTATAATCCAGATGTTCTTTTCAGATAGGAAAGACCTTGATTCAAGGAGAGAGTGTTCCTTCAGATTCTGAGAGTTCAGGCTATTCAGAGAGAGGAACAGAGGGTGGTTCTCACCCCTTTCTTGGGGGCCTCATCAATGGAACCTTTTTTTGGTCTAAACTGGGATGCAGTTGTGGGGTATTTCACAAATCCTGGTGCTTGAGAAAATGAAAGTGCTATCCAATCCTTTGCTTATCATAGGAAGAGATAGAGTTGGGAAGGAATTTCTGGTATTCTTGTTGTATTAACCTAATGAGAACCTAGTTTTGAAACCAAGGTACCACCTTTGTACTGCCAACTTGTTGAGAAACCCCAACAGTCAACAAATATCCTGGGAGAAGGAAGCACTTCCTGGAGGATTAAGGCCAACTCTTTCATGTCTGCACTCTCAAGACAAAAGTAAGATGGAAAAAAAATCTGTTCCTTTATAAACAGAAATAATTCATGTTCCCTATAAACAGTTCGTTACACATGCAATATGTCTTAAGGAAATAAAGATAAATATTTCCCAAATGTTAATGACTGGTGCTATCTACAAATGACATTTTTATGCCATAAAAAACTGAATAACCAGCATTATCGTAAGTGATGCTTCAGATGGGGCCCACAAGAAAGATTGCTCAGTTTGCATAGAGAAAAGAGGGGCGAGAGAGTAAATATTTTATCAGAATCATCCACTGAGGGGGAGACAAAGCCTAAATAAAAATGCCCAGCTCTGGGACATTGTTGTGTCACCAGAGGAAGGGACAAGTCTGTCCTTGACTAGTGCTGGCAGCTGTTTATTCTCTGCCATCCTTAGCAGAACTCAGCTGATGGGGCCAATGAGGTGGTTTGTGTCAGAATAGGTGCATTATCAAACTGTGGGCCTCTCGCCCCATAATGTAAGGCAGAGGGAGGAGAGGGTGACCGGGGAGGCTTCCTGGGCCCACAGCTGTGGTACCTGTTAGCTTCATGAGGTTGGAGGAGAACTGCCCTGCGGTTAGGGAAAGCACACTGCTAGCCTTTACTCCGAAGTCTAGGTGAGCAAAATGACTAGTGAAAATTTGTGTCTTGTCCTTGGTCCCCTTCAGAAAGAAAAGTCCTTTGGAAGCCAACGTGGTCACAGCCGACATTTAGGAAACTCAAGCCCACCTCTGGGTGAAATAGCTGTTGGCTCTGTGCACTGCAGCTGCCACTGCATAGATATTGCTGGTAATCCCTGCATTTCTGTATTTTTCCTCTTCCTAAAATAAACAGCAGGGTAGCTTAAATGTACCAGAAGAGCTATAAGTTCACATTTCAAGGTAGGAACCCAGGTACACTCCATTAACCAATGTCCACACAATTGCTCTGTGGTGGAAGCTCATCTTGTTAACGGAAGCAGCGGCACAGCAGCCAGCATCCTTTCACAGACCTTAAGACCCTCTACAATACACGGGCCCTAAGAATCCCCTCCAGTTCCAGTCCTTCTGCTCCTGCCTTGCTGATCTGTATGGGGATGTCGGCCTCTGATTCTGAACTACAACCATGCTCAAGATCACTTACTTATGGTTTAGATCTGAAATGGCCTCCCACACCTGATGCTTTTAGATAAAGGGCTTATTATCACTGACTTGCTGTTAGGAGGTAGGGTCTGTCCTTAGAAAAGGCAGGTCCCTGTGGGCGGGCCTGAGGGGAAGGGTGTGTCCTACTTCCTGGCTCCTCCCCTCATTCTCTGCGTCCCATCCAGACTGAGGTTGCAGCTTTGGTCTGTGGGACCTTCCTCCACCCCACTTCTGCTGTAGCTGGCCCACTGGGCGAGAACGGAAACTTCGAAAATGTGAGCCACAGTAACCCTCTCCTCCTTTAAGCTGCAGTTGTCTGGCATTGCGTCTCAAAGAGGAAGAAAGTGACCAAGATACTTGGAAATCACAAGCCATCGATATTAGATAATTTAATAGAATATAACCTTTATTACATTAGCATTTATCTTACGGCAACTTGTCCTTCCTCTTGCCTGAGTTCCACTTCTGCCCTAGCAGCTGCTGTACTGACTGTGGGTAAACTGTTCAACCATGCTCTGCCTCAGTTTCTACAGCTGCAAATGGAGATAATGGGGTCCACCTCACAGAACCATTATGAAGGTTAAATTTCGTATTTGCCTTTCTCCCCCAGTGCCCTGTACCATACCTGGCTCATGGTTACAAAAAGATTATTTGTGAATTATTTTACTTAGTGTAATTTTCTATAAATTTCCCTGGGAGACTGAGCTTAAAGGTTTGTTTGTCAGGGTTTTAAGAGTAGCAGTTTCCTCGAGTGCTTTTCTTTTAATCAGTCTGAGGTGAAGATAGTGTCTATAAAGAAAAGTTGAAACCAGATAACCCTTTCTGACAACACCTGAGGAATGTTAGGCTGTCTCCTGTTTCACGGTTGGATGTGCTCTCGGAATTGCCCTCTGTGTCCCCTCTGAGATGGCTACAAGTGGATTTGAATCTCTCCCTGGAGTCATGGGCCAGGGCTCCTGAATGTTCCTTATTGTCTGGCTTTAGCCAGCAGTGGTCTCTCTCTTTCTCTCGGGCGTCCTGAGCCCTGGGTCTGATGCCCTTTACTGGACGTTCTAGTGCACGCTGAGGACATCCGTGCATTCAGATCTGTCAGTTAATTGGCAGAGGTTCACTTTGTATTTCAGCTGGCCACAGCTCCTGCTAAGGAGGGCTGTCTGTCTCTCTCTCTCACAGGGTCCATCAGTGTCGGGAAGAGGTGCAATGAACTGTCTGGTGATTGATGGGTCTAAAATTATGTTTGTCCCACAATTCTGAAAATGTCATTTCTGGAAGGGAAGGTGTTGAGCAGCCTTCTCTTGAGAGCTTTATAAATTGCATAGGTTTCATCACCTGATTGGGGTGAGGGAAGTGAGGTCTTCAGGGGGCAATGGAATAGCCTCTGGTTCCAAAACTGGAATTATTTGAATGTTACTTTGAGCACACGTTTGAAAATAATGTGTTGAAAGTATGAGAGGATATTCCATGGCGGGATGTTCTGTTCAGATAAGGGTGAGGAGCAAGCCAGAGATGCAGGTAACTGGAAAAACATTTTCTGGTTCTGAAACTGGAAGAGAAGGAGAGGGCAGTGATGAGAGGAAGGGCTCTCAGCCCAGGGCAAGCCAGTCTGCACGTTTTGCCAGGCCTTGACAATCCACAGAGCCAAAGAGCAGCAGTACTGGTTTCCTGTCATTCTCACAACAATACTGAAATTTTGGGAACTAAAGATGACGTGCATTTGTTACTATCTTAGTACATTTTCTGTTGAATATGCGAGAATGGGTTGTTTATAAAGAACAGAAACTGGTTATCTCACAGTCCTGGAGGACTGGAAAGCCCAAGGCCAAGGTGCTGGCCTGTGGAATGGGCCTTCCTGTGCCCATCAGGGCGGAAGGTGGAGAGCCTTCTCCTTCTGCAGGCTCTTCCTGGGGTGGTGTTAGTCCGATTCTGAGTGGAGCCTCCGGACCTGAACATCTCCTGAGGCCCCACTTCCCAACACTGCTGCACTGAGGATTAAGTTGCCAACCCAGGAGTTTTGGGGAACATTCAGACCATTGCCCTTACTTTATAAATTCTCTAGCTCAGAAGCCCAGTGAGTATGTGAGCTAAAATCAGCTTCTCCATTTGGCTATTTCTGCAGCACCTGAGATTTTAAAAACTCCAGGTTTCTACCCAAACTTCTTTTGTCCTCCTGCCTCAGTAAGTACCAATTCTGTTTTGGCCACTGCTCAGGTTTAACATTTTGGAGCCATCCTCTGTTCCTCTCTCTTTATAAGCCCCTTGCAGCAAATCCAACTGGCTCTACCTTCAAAATGGCATCCACGATCTGATTGTTTCCCACCATCTCTCACCTCAGTCGCGTGGTAGTGTTTATAACTGTTTTCTTCATCTTTGTCTCATGTCCCAGTTCTGTCTGTCCTCAGCACAGCCGCCAGGGTGATCCTGCTGAAACATGTGCGGGCCTGCTACTCCTCAGTTCTCTGCAGTCAGCTGTGTCATCTCATTCAGAGGAAAAGCCAGACACAATATGATGGCCTGAGAGGCGGCCCCATCTGGGTCTTCCTGAAGAGCCCCACTCATCAGCCTTCTGCCTGCCGTGGATAGGGATCATTCTGAAGGCAGATTCCACAGCAGATAGAAACGCCCAGTTCTACTGGGTGCTTTGGCCCATCTGGCCATCTCTCATCCCTGCTGTGATAGTTACAGGCCTGAATTGACACCTTTTCCTGCCTCTCTCAGAAAGTTGATAGGAATAGATTTCTCTACAGAGGTCCAAGCTCAGGGTCATTTTCTGGTTCTACTGCACTTGCATCCAGTCAGACCAATAACTGCAGAGGCAGCTGCAAGCCATGTGAGGAGAGGGCCAATGGTCTCAGAAGAAACAATGGGGTGGGGTGGTTCCTATTGTATGCTAGCCAAAGCAGTCTTCTGATTTCCTCGGTTGGCTCACAGCGTCTCTGTGGCCTACCTTTGGCCCCTCTGACTCCCAGGCCCCTTTGTGCATTCTCCCTTCACTGCAGCCTTACTGTTCAGCCCATGCCATTCCCGCGAGGAGACTCTGAGATGTCCTGGCTCCTGCCCGTAGCCTACAGGACTTGGTTCCATTCCCAGGGATTGTGTGCAGTAGCTGGGGGTCTCTGACAACCAGTGCTCCTTGTTGAATTTAGCAGCTGGTGGAAGGTGAGAAGGCCTTTCCTGAAAGGACAGCAGGAGGGTGACAGTGTTACAATGCCTTTTCTTGTACCCCTTTTTCGTGCTTAGATGGCACAATGTGATTTAAAAAAAAACCAAACTGGACTGGCATTTTTAAAAAGCTTATGAAGGTATCAGTTGAAAAATAAGTGACATAAAATAAGACCTAGCATATAAGCATCTTATTATTGTTGGAATTTACTATCAGTTCAGCCAAGGAAGCAGAATGGGGCTGAAGCAGCCAACGTGCATTTTAGAACTCCGGAGGTGACAGTGGGTTCATGTGTTGTGTCCTGTTTTTGTCTGATAGGTCATTGCTTGTGAGCAGCAGTATGACTCTTCCTATGACGCTCGCTGTGACGTCTGGTCCCTGGGGATCACGGCTATTGAACTGGGGGATGGAGACCCTCCCCTCTTTGACATGCACCCTGTGAAAACGCTCTTTAAGATTCCAAGGTAGGACGCAAGATGGCGCCCTTGATTCATTTGTGCTTTGGGAAAGCGTCCTTTGAGAGACAATAAATAGTTTCTATGTGATTTCTCTCCAAACCTGAGAAAGCATGATTGCATATATTTCCTTTTGGAAAAGAAAAAGGAGAGGGGCATTTGGGCGCAGGGAAGGATGTTCCTGAAAGATAATATACCCCAAGGAAAAATGGGACCGTATAACAATTACATAATTTCCACACTCCAGTTTTTCTGAGATGTTCATTTTTTGGTGCTTTGCATAAGAATACAAATGCAATTTAGGATTAAGTGATCTGTGTAAACACTGGTGTTTTCTTTTTGGTTATTTACTCTCACTAGTATTTGGGAAATTGAGAGGCTCAAAAATGCTTATTATATGGCTGTATTCACTCAGATCAGCACTGAAATATATCACAAAAATGTTTCATCAGTCATTTGTCTTACTCTTCATCCCTTAATTTCCTACTCAATGGGAAATCATGATGAAAGAGGTCTGTTTGAAGGGTGTTTAAATGCAAGTATATTTTCTACCCTCTGTATTCATTAGGGGTTTGTACAAGAGGTTTGGTTTATTTTCATAGGAGTGGGGCTGATGTATGACCACCTCGAGGCTCCGGTTAGGAGAAATGAAGCTTTCTGAGTCCATCAGTCCAGCCAGGGTGCTGACTGATAGATATTTACACTTTCTAAATTTCTCTTTCAAAGGAAGGCTCTGGGCAGGCTGGGAGCCATTTAACTGCTCTAACAATACAAGTATTGACCTTTCCTTATCTGCACAATCACATAGCTATTAGCGCCTTTAAAAATTTCTCCTGATTGCAATTTGCATTTCTGATTAGGTCTATTTATATGCAGATGAGGCTCTCTGGTGTTCATCATAATAATGTTATCGTTTTCTACCTAATCCAGATATGAACACCCCCAAGCTACTATTCCAAAAATGTTTCTCATCCTAGTCTGGGGTGGTTTGTTTTGCCTCTTCTAAAATGCAAAAGCAGGTCCTGGTGATTTGAGCAGACTGAGCTCTTGGCTTTTTAAATTAATAGTTTTTGGTGAGCATTCAAAAGTATGTAAGAACCCAAAGCCAATACACATTGTGTACCACACACAATGTGTAAGGAAATGAGAAATAGGATCTGGAATGATCTGTGGTGTGGTTTGATTTCCAAGCAGCACAATAGTGCACAGTTTAGGATTACAATGTGGCTTCTGATTGGCAAGAAGTATGCATAATACTTTTAATAAGAGATCATTTCTGTTGGTGTGTTTAGGTTTCGTTTTTAGTATGCATTTGTGTGCAGACCAGTTGTTTAAAATTTTCACAAGGTGATGAATGGCTAGCAGCTAAGAAAGAGCATACAGGAGTGTGTGTTTAAATAGACCCTTCAGTTCCAGTGACTCCTCTTTGCTTGCTCATGTGCCCAGCCAAGCCTCCGGTCTCTAGTTCTCTCTATTCTCTCACTCAGCTCGCCTCTTATAAAATGCAAAAGCAGGTCCTGGTGACTCAAGCAGACTAAGCACCTGGCTGTTTAAATTAATTCCATCTCGGGAGAAACCTTCAGATCTGGACATAAATAACTAGCACACGCGTGCACACACACACACACACACACACTCACACACTCATGCACGCTGCCTGCTTCAGGAAGTGTGAGACTCAGGAACAGGGCAATTGCAGTAAAACACTGCTAAAACAACTTAGCCTGAGACTGTTTCCCTCCTGTGAACCCCCCCATCCCGTTACCACTTCTCAGTCCCTTTATAAGTGGTGATCAGATGGAAGGAGGTGCTGTCAACAGTAATGGGTCAGCAGATTCTCAGTGCGATTGTATGTTCCTAACATTTGCCATTGTCACAGTCCTCCTGGGCTGCTCTGACATCGTGGACAGGAAGGAGGATATGTTGGGTTTCTGTTCCCCAAGTTACTTACTTAAAAATTATACTGTCGACGCCAGGGGTTTCGTTCAGTGGCACAAGTACCTGGCTGGCAAGTGCGAGGTCATGAGTTTGATCCCAGGTACCAAAAAAAAAAAAAAAAAAAAAAAAAAAAAATCTCCTGTCAATTAGAATTGCACAGTTTGGGTCATCTGAGTGCATATGCAGACAAATATGTGTGCAATTAGGTGTGCATGTGTGAGGGAGTGTGTATACTATTTTAATTTTGAGAGCTAAAAACGTATCCTTTTGTCAGAACAGCTCTTGATGGGGGATGGATAAACTAAGCATTCACACATTTTAAAAAGCCACCCAAATTATTTCAGTGTTTCATGGTGATCTGTCTCTTCCTAGCCCTCTCTCTTTTTCTAATAGAAAAAAGGAAATGACAGAGACAAAAATCTTTTGAGTCACTTGGCCTAAGAATTATGTCTTTTCTATTTGAATGTAACTACTGTGTTTTAGAATTCTTTTCAAATAACAGGGAAAGTCCCTTTCGAGGCATGCTGGGTGCCAGAATGCCATGACTTCTTCCTCTGAGTTTCCTCACTGGCTGCCTCCCTGGAACCTTTTGCTTACTGGAAATATATGGACTACTAACTGTGAGAAGAAAAGAAAATCTTGACAAAGCCAGGGAAGAAGTAGCTTTCACAAGTTGCAGAGCACTTGAGAGTTAATGAAGTGCTGGGCACCTGTGAGGTGAGGGCTTCAGATGTCAACAAAAGTGGCAATGACACAGGCTCCCTGGACACTGCGGGAAGATAAGACCAAGGCTGCCTGTGGCTGCTCGGTCTGCAGGCTCCTGGCTCTCCCCTCTCTACTCCCTGCCCACCTTCTCCTTTCTCTTGACCTTCACATCGGAAGATGACACACCGAGTACTCGTGACCTGTCTTTGAAATATTGTAGGACTTGAAATCTTTCCTGTACTTAAACACACAGAAATTATCTCCTGATTGGCAGAGCATTTGCAATTTGCTGAAGCTGACAGCATGTGTCATCTTGTCTAACGCCTTTGCTCCAAAAAAGTCACCCTTTTTAGCTACCGCGGCACTGTCTGCTGCTATTTTTCTCCAGTATTTAGAAGACAGGAGAGTGAAAAGCGTTTCTCTAAATATCAGTACATTCAACTCTTTCATGACTCTTTCCCAAGGACTCTGTCAAGGACAAATTTTGGAGGCTAAGTGAGATCTTGCAGATAACCTGGGCATTTTTTCCCCCTTAAAAAGAGATCCGTTTCATAGATAAAACTGCAAGAACCAGTAGAGTTAAGAGAAATACACAATTTCTTTCACTTTGGGTCTTTGATCAGTTCTCCGTCAGTCTCCACAGAGGGGCTCAGAAGTAGATGGGACCCTTGTTAGTGTCTGCAGGACAATCAGTGAGAACCACTGTCTGCGCCCTTTCATCCAAGGCCAGGTACCAGCTGACTTTGCCCAGAGTCTCCTGGCAAGCTGAATGCTTCCACTTTGTTTCTTGTGGGAAAATGCAGGCTATTTTCAAAATCCCCAGCAGAAAAGCTTCTGGCTGAAGCAGCTGAGTCCAACTGGCCTGAATATTCCAGTCCCAAAGCCTGTAATTACCCCTTCCTAGGAGAACTTTCCCTGCAGTTTTATTCAATTTAAGAAAAGAAGAACATGTGATAATTATCCCTTGATATTTCAGCTTGTTTCCCTTTCTTAATTGAGGTTGCTCCAGAGTCATCTGTCCTTAACCATGTGAGCTTCCTGGGGCTGCCACAACACATGATGGCACAAACTGAGTACTTATCACAAGGGACATCTACTCTCTTGCAGTTCTGAAGGCCTAAAAGCATGACTCCGCAGGGCTTTTCTTCCACTTGAGCCCTCTAGGGTAGTATCCTTCCCTGGCCTGGACAGTGTCTGGTGGTCTTTGTTGTTCCTGGGCTGGTGGCACCATGACTTCAGTCTCTGGATCCATCATTATGGCCATCTTTCCTGTGTCTCTGGGTCTTTCATCCTGTCTCTTTTAAGAGCATTGGATTTGGGGACTATCCTAATCCAGGATGAGTTCATCTCCAGGACCTCGCCTTAAATAATTATATCAGCAAAGACCCTTATTCCAGATGAGGTCAACTCTCAGGTTCTGCATAGAGGTGTCTTTTGGGAGCCACAGGTCAACTCACTACATCTAACTGAATTTCATGTCTACCAGACTCCCTACCAAACTAATTTGAGGCCAACATATGAGACAAGTAGCTCAACAATGAAGGGCAAAACAACAATAGCTAGGATCTTTCAGGTGCTAGCTATGTGGCAGGCACGGTGCCTGTGTTTCATTGATGTGGGTTTAGTCTCTGCTGCGATGGCAGGAGCTATGCAGGTGACATCGTCAGCCCTTTTTCCAGATGAGAGACCCAAAAGCCCACCAAGGCTCAACAATCAACACTTGGTGCTGCTCTTGCAGAGAAAGAACTATTTGAATCTGAGACGTTTGAGTCCTAAGGCCACAAGCTTTGCTGCTACACTGAAAAGTGAAAGGCCTTCCTTAGATTGTATCAAACAGTTGGCGAATTATGGGCCGACCACCAAAGGGATGAAGTACACAAAAATGAATAGAACGTAGTCTGATGTTTTGGAAGCTCTCAAACCAGGATCCTTCCTGGCTCCTAATTTTAAACTAACATTTTCAACTTGAAATTTAGAATTTTTATTAGCATCAGTGTTCTGTTAAAGAAATGATGAGTGGACATTAAATGTTATTATAGGTGATTACGGGAATAGCTTTCGTCATTCATGACCCCGAACACAGAACTTCTCTTTGCCAACCTCTGCTTCAAGCAGCTGCCTTGTATTTCCTATGTTGGAACACTTACGACGAGTGTTGCATAAAGATTTATGCAGTGTACAAGCTGTGCCATACTTTGGGACAGCATTTGGGTACGCATGTTACTCTCCTTGGTATTCTGCATCTGCTAGGCCAGGCCTGTTTCTGAGTTAGTCAGCACCTTCTTCCCCATTACCTTTTTTTGCTCTTACCTTTTTTAGTAGAGAAACTTTCTCTGGTTTCTGGGGGAAGTGCATGTCTGTGTCTGGCAGCCTGAGCTGGAATGCATTTTCTTTTTTTTTTGTCTTTTTCGTTTTTATCGGTACCAGGGATCGAACTCACAACTGCCTGCTTGCAAGGCAGGTGCTTATGCCGCTGAGCTAAATCCCCAGCCCCCATGGAATGCATTTTCTTACGAAAGTGGTATTTTATATGATAACTTAGGAGGAGGTGATACAATAGCTGATACTCTCTACTTTGGGTGCATTATTAGATTTTACTTTTATGGCTAAATAAAGCTTTATAGGCTAGTCTAAAGATTTAGTCTCTGTTAGTGTTTGCTTGTAGAAAAAAATTGTTTCCAAGGTTGGAAATTTACAACGTACAATTGTGTTGGAACACAATCCCTGGGAATTTGGGAACATTCACATCCTTTATCCTTTATCCTAGGATGCCTTTTGCTTTGTTCATTCTGACTCAGCCTTAGGTTGGCTGTGAGAGTTACACAGATGAATAAGACAGAGCTTTTACTCCTAAGGAGAACGTAATTCTACTGTTCCTTTCCCATTTACTGGTAGACGTGAAGTGAGCAGAATTTGGGTAGAGAAAAGGGAAGGAAATCTGACTTCAGGAAAGTAGGGGCTGGGTTCTCTTGGGCTGCCTGGATGTTGTGCGTGGTGAGGCTTGGGCAGGAAAGTCACTCCTTGAAACATTTGTGAGTCTGCTTGAAACATCTCAGGGACTCTTGTCCTGGGTCAGAATCCTTGGGGTGAATTTTCATCTTATGTAAGCGTTTTTAAGGTAAAGGTTTCTTTTGGTTCCCACTTTCCTAATTCATATACCAAAGCCATCCTACATGGGATACAGCAGTTCCTGCCTGCTCTGCAGCTGTACAAGGATACAGAGGCCATGGGGGGCCCTGAGCCGCCAGTAATTGTCTTCCTATTACAGAATTGTTGCATGACATTTTCCCTTAAGGCTGTGAAATACAAGGAAAAGACATTAAAACTAAACTGTTGTCGTTGTTGAAGTGTAATGAGTGAGGGGTGATGGGTGCTTAATGGCACAGTAAGGCTGGATTTGCTCCTGGGAGTTTTGGTTTCTCTTCACCAGCCTAGGTCACTTAGCTGCTGGCCTTTTGAGCAATGAACCTTCACAATACTGTTTCTCTCCTAAAGTAAGAAGTGCTAAGAGAATTAGCATCATTTAGCATTTATTGAAGTGTCTAATAGGGAAAAAAAAGTTTTGAAATACTCCAATAGAAGAACAATTATCTTTTATGAGTCGTTTTCTTTTTGGGGAGATTTCAGATCCCACTGCAGTAGACTGTGGTCCGAATCCCTCAGGACGCCCTGAGTGGGCGCCCTGCCACCACCTTGGAATATCTCTGTGCACAGGAATTGACACTTCATTGCCCTGGGAACCCAGGAGCTGGAAGCCCCTGACACCAATGGCCCAGAAGGCTTCCACTCTGGAACATCTTTCCAAATTCTTTTTTAATTTGAGTTGAGCAGTTGGGCCCATTAGTTCCTGTGGAGGTATAGCTTACTGCTCCCTGAGTCCTGGCAGGCAGGAGGAGTTCAGTTTTGCAAGGTTTCATTAGGGGTATCAGGTGGCAAAGCAGGAGCATGCTTCAGGGACTGCTGATCCCCATCCGCATGCAGAGTCAGAAATCAGCCCACCCTGCAGGAAGGGAACGGCCAGAGTTGTGAGGTGTTGATTTTCAGCTCTGTCAGTGCTTTCTCCCTCGTTGCCTTGCTTTTATTATGTTGGCACCATTCGCTTTGGTGAATTCCAGTTTAGCTCCTAAATGATGGAGAGATGGGCAAAGGGGATAGGCAAGGAAACAGTACCAGAGAATTGAGGCACCCTGATTTCTTCTGCACTCCAGCTAAAAACTAGGCTAGCACTGAGTTTATGACAGGGCAGGGGCAAGACAGGAATGAATAAGATGAGGCAGAAACCTGGAAGAAAGCTCTTCATAGCTGGAGCTGCCCATTCTGGAGAATCCTAGATCAGGCACTGGCTTCACCTGAACTAGAGAAGAAAATTACAGTGTAGTGGTCAAACGTGCATGTTTAAATCAATTATCTGCAGATGTGTAACCAACTGCCCTCAAAGTTGGTTGCCTAAAACAACCATCATTTATTATTTCTCAGGAATCTGTAGATTCTCTGGGTGGTTCTGTAGTTCTTGGCTGTGCTTACATATACATCTTTGGTCTACTGAGGCTGCCTGGTCTAGGATGACCATGGGTGGGTGACTTGGTGACCCTCCATGTGGTTTGTTGTCCTCTACCTGAATGGCCAAAACTGCTTCCACATCAGTGACAGGGTTCTGAGCCTGGACACAGGAAGGGGTAGAGAACTGGGTTCATTTCATAATCAGTTTACTACTTTGATCAATCTGCATGGGCTCAACCAGCAGCTACACCATCTTTTAGCTAGGTGAACTTGATCAAGTTACTTCATATCTTTATGTCTTTCCCTATACTCCTATTGGAGTATGAATAGTGTCAGCCTCATAAAGTTAGTGTGAAGAGTTATGAGTGCCAAGTGCTTGAAACGGTATATAATAAGCATTCAATTGTTGCTGAGCGCTACCAAAGAAAAGATCTCAAGAGTGTGTTTATATCATTAGGAATTTTCTTTTGCTTGTAGTTTAACAACTAAAAACTTTCATTCTAAAGGCGGTATCCATGAAACTGATCATTTGAGATTTAGCCTATTGATTGATTGATGATATGGGGAATTGAGAGAGAATGAAGATTGATTTATTAATACATTCTTACTACTTACCCTGCATCTGTCTGAAAGAACTCTGGGATTAGCACTCGCTGTCATAACTCCTTTGTTAGTAGGTGCACTCCTAAGAGACATGGATACTGACTGTGTCTATAAACACACTTGAATGCTGTTGTCAGGAGCTGTCTGTCGGGAAGCAGGACCAGCCTTCGTCACAACTCTCCCTATGTCTATAATAAATGGGGATGCTGTCATCCTCTGAGAGGACTTGCTTGTCATTTCTGTCTTTTGTGGTGGCTTTGTGCCTGGCCAATGAGTTGTGTGATGAGGGCTAGGCTGTCTCCCTTTCAACAGTGCTTTCTGCCACTTGATAGGTTCACCCTTCCCCCAGGTTCTAGAAATTTCTTTTCCCCAGGTAAAGAGACAATAGCAGGATTCGAATACACAGGGTCACTGACTCAAATGAGTCACTATGCTGTCATTTTTAAAATCAGAGTGAATTATTTTTTCCCAGCCCAGTCTAGGAAGGCCAAAAGCATTGGCAAGAGGAGATGGAAACCCAAACCCGGTGAGAAGATAGTAAGTTGTTCCCGGTGAGTTAGGTTTCTTGGCCAGGAGGAGCAATACCCCAGGTCGTGAGCACAAGGCTGCTGACCCACTGCAGGTGACTGTAGAAGAATTCTGGAGAACAGGGCTAATGTTACAGGAGTGGAGTCAGGAGAATGTGTTTTCGTTCTTCGAAAAGGAGAAGAAAGCAGAGTTTGCAAACTTCTATCTGGTGAGCTTGACTTTTATTGTGGGCTGTTTACTACAATCTCTCTCTTTCTCTCTCTTTTTCCTCTCTTATTCTCTGGCTCTCTGGCTTGCTCTCTATTTTTCTCTAAGTTTGTGAATTTTTAGAAGGAAAAACTATGCTCTCTAGGAATTAGTAGGCAATCACTATAAACAAGTCATGTTATACTAATTTCCTTATGGTGCGATTCCAACACTGGTATGAATGGGTCTGTTTATTTGAATTTTGGGCCTTAGGCAAATTCTACTGTGATTCCTTCATGACCAGGATGGAGAAACAGACTAGAGAATGGTGGGAGTGATGAATTCATCTCCCAGGAAGGATTATATTGAGGAGTGCTAGATAATGGTTTCAGGGTCAATGGACTAAGTGGGGGACATCCTGGAGATTTGAGGCAGGGCCTTGCTTGCCTTCCTGGCTGCTGAATGTTTTCAAATGTCTGATGAGTTGCAGGACCTCTGGTAGCCTATCTGTCATTTGTGGGAGGGGTAGTTTGTATGCTGGATGACTGACGTAGAATCCCAGAAGATTGCAATTGGCAAAGATAATGGGGGTCTTTAACCAGCAAATAGAACCCCTGGAAACCCTATTCTTGTTGTACAGTCTGAGTGCCATGACTTAACAACCCATAGGTTAAAAAGGTGAATTTAATTGTGCCTCTTGTTTAGTAGTAACAGTGAGATGACTTAGTGCAATTAACAAGCAGTTTGAGAGAACAATATCCATCCTCCCACAGTGGCTACCCTACCAGACAGAGCGATGGCTCTATTCTGGATGTCACACTAGAACTGCTCCAAGAGAATCTTCCCTCAGGACTCTAACAGGCTTCAAACTGGGACTCAGACACTTGGATGCTGTGTCGCCATTCCATCATTTCACTTCTCAGAGAGGGGAAACTGGCCAGCATCTATGAGCAAGAATATTTTGCGTACAGATTTTAAATGGGCCTGTTTAGTTTGCTTCAATATCCTCTCCTCACAGGTGCTCATGAAAGAGGCACGACAGAAACCACTGACTGCAGGCCTGAGCCATTCCTACAGTAGCAAGTCTCACCCAGGGCTGGGGTCTCAATCCTTGCTGTGGGTTTGAATCAGGGAAGCTTTAAAACATGCACTGGGCACCTGGGCACCACTCCCAGAGATATTAATTTAGTTGTTCTGGGTCAACATACAAACAGTATGTGGCTGAAAGTTGAGAGGTGAGAGATGATACTGATAAGAGTATGTTACATGTCATACAGAAAGTAAATATAGGGGAAAAGAAAAGATTTTTGGTAGGTCAGTGGTGACTGCTGTGAGTTGAACTGTGGTGTGGTTTAACTTCAACATGTGACCTTATTTGGAAATAGGATCGGTGCAGATATCAGCTCTTAGGATGAGGTTATATTGGAGCGGTGCAGACCTTTAATCCAAAGTGTCTTACACCCTGACAAGAAAAGGAAAATTTGGACATAGACACATAAGCAAAGAGGAGAACAGCATGATCACCATGCTGTTCCCAGGCAAGGCACACACATCTGCCCCACCTGGCTGAAAGAGGCAAACAAAGACTCTCCATAGAGGCTTGAGAGGGAGCACGGCCCTTCTGAGGCTAAGTAGCACCGAGAGAATCCATTCCTGTTGCTGTAAGCCAACCACTCTGATGTCTTGTGGCAGCCTCACTGAATAATACAGAGAGGTCTAGCTTGGGACCTGTTGCTCGTAGCCCTACCTTGGAGGGCTGTAAAAGGCATGATTAGGGGTGGAGTCATTGAGGGTGGCGGGGAGGTGACACCCAGGAGAGTCCTAGGTGTTTAGACTGGCCAGCCTTTAAGCTCCATCCATCCCTAAAATTCATTTCTATAGAAACCAAGACAGTCTTATAGAATATGGCTGATAGGTCTTGAGCTTCTTGTAGATTAAAACAAAAAACAAAAAACATCCAGGAGAGTTTCCTTCTTTTTCTTATGCTTCTGACTGCCCAGTGCAGAACCTCCTTCCTATCCAGATCCTTCTGCAGAACTCAGGGTAGAGAAGGGGCTCTAAATTTCTTCTCTGCACTCTCTGTATTTAGCATTTCTAGAGTGGAGTGCAGAATGAAAGGACATGGCTCCTAACCTTGACCTTCAGTCCTTCCAGCTCAGAACTAAGCACTTGTGGCATCAAGAGGAGGCTGTCGTGGTCCACCTGGGACGGCTGCTATAGGTTTGCTGAAGATTTTCTAGAAGATTGAGTGACCAAACCCTTGTGAAGCACAAGTTGGGGAGCAGCACCATCTGCTTCCTGTGTCCTGTTGATGCTTGAAACCCACACAGAGGACAGGCGGGCATCCTGGCATCATACATTCCTGGTCACAGGAAATTGACTTCTACCAGCCTTTCTCCAGATTTGGTTCTCTATGTCCAACTCACAAATGGCCATTTCAGGGTGTCTTAGCCCATTTGATTGCTGTAACAAAACACTCCACTGAGTAGTTCATAAAAAACAGTGATTTGTTCTCATAGTCTGAAAGCTGAGAAGTCCAGTATTGAAACACTGGCAGATTTGGTGTCTGTTAAGGGCCCACTGCATGCTTTCTGGTTCTCTCTGTGCTGCTGCATGTGGGAAGGGATAAAAGTGTCTCTCATCAGGCCACTCTTTTGCCATTATCTTATTCATGAAAGTTCTGCCCTCGTGACCTGCTCTTCCCCAAAGGCTTTACTTCTTCTTCTTTTTTTTCCTTTTTGAGACAGGGTCTCACTATGCAGTTCAGGTGACCTTGAGCTGACTTTGTAGCCTAGACTGGTCTCGAACTCTCAACAGTTCTCTGCTTTAGCCCTCTGAATGCTGGGGTTACAGGTGTGTGCCACCATGCCCAACTTTAACACTACTGTATTAATGATCAGGTTTCATCATGTGCATTTTGGGACGTACCCACTTTCAGACTGAGGGACAGGGAATGGTGAGGAAGCTCCTCCTGGACCTTCTGTCTTGCTGCTTCCTCTGCTTCTGAATCCCCAGCCTCAGTCTTCGTGTGAAGCCTGGCCTGCTTCCTGGACTCATGGTACCTGTCTCTCCCTTTCCTGTCCCTTGGACTGGAAGCTCCCGAGTTCATGCTATATTTCTCATCAGTTTGGATGAGCAAGGCCTCCTTGCTACCTTACCGCACCTACCTCAAGGAAAGTGTCCTTCTCTTTTTTAAATCCTCTCAGAAGACTGAGGGGATCGGAAGTCTAATATTTGTGAATCTTTAGACCACCAAGGCAGGGATCATACCTGATTCAGAAGTTTCTGAAGCCACTCAGTATCTGCAGGGTAATCTTGCTTTGTATTTATGTCTTCAAGTGCCTTCAGGCTCAGTCCTATTGTAGGAAGATCTAAGCTGCACACTTGCTGTGTTGGTTTCCCATTGTAGTGGTTTACAACAACACATATTTGTCATCATTCTGAAAGTCAGGACTGAAATGGGATTTCCTGACCTAAAAGTGGGGAGTCACAGGGTTGCACTCCTCTCTGGAGGGGAATCTTTTTCTAGCTCCCAAAGGTTGCCTACATTCTTGGACGAGGGCCTCCTTCTGTATTAGAAGCCAGTGATGGCTCCTTGAGTCTGTCTCACATTACATTGCTCTGACACTGGCTCTCCCGCCTGCCTCTTCCCAGTGTAAGGACCATTGCGATTATAATGAATCACGTAGGCATCTGAGGATAATCTTACTATTTTAAGATCAGCTGATTAGTGACCACAATTCTGTCTGCAAGCTTAATGCCCCTTTGGAATGAAATCTAACATATTCACAGGTACTGGAGGTTGGGTTGTAAACATCCTGAGAGCCCATTATTCTTCTGATGATACTACCCAAAATATTTTCCACAAGTTCTTAGAAATCTTCAAGGATGCAGTCCTCAGGTCTCTGATGCCCATAGCTTCCTCCACCCCCACCATGATGCTGAGCATTGATCCCAGGACCTTACACTTGTTAGGCAAGTACTCAGTCACTAAGCCACACCCTCAGCCTCATGACCCATTTTTATGTGACTTCACCTCCATTATGTTCTCTTATTTTGCTTATATTGGCTCTTCTTTGCCCATATTTTCTACCTACTCATGCCCCATCAGAATACTTCTCTCGGGTGTCTAGAGCTGCTGATTGGAGTTACTGCCAGTCCTCCAATCCTAGGTACCTCAGCACTGGGTTCTACTCGGAGGAAGGGAAGTGAACCCTCCTCTGGGCTCCCAGCCTACCTTTCCACTTGGTCCCTAAGCAATGTTGCTTGTATCTAGAACTCACCATTAGGGTCAGCCTCTGGCTTCCTCCCTTGTCAGAGTAACATCAATCCCACCAGTAAAACAGGCCTTCCTATTTTTACCCACATTCTTACAATGAGTTAGAGAGGAAGCAAACCCACAGCTCTCTTCACACCCTCCTCCACACTTCCTCTGCCTAAAACTCACCCTTTGGGCTCAGCAGTTACTAAACAGATTCTCTTATTTGTTCCAACATCCATCTGAGGGAGGAGAGGAATAAGGCAGAGTGCTGACTATTCCTGTGGGCTCCAATGTGGAAACACAAAACCATCCCTCAGGGTGCAGAAAGAAATTATTAGGATTTCTATACCTATACATTTTTAATCTAAAAAACCAGAAGCAAATTATGCTTTCCTGTTACAAAGTGTGAAGAGTGGCACAGCAGGCCAAATGCTGGATGGGCCTGCATGGTGTGGTTCATAGACAGTCACCCTGGGGGCTCCACAGTGAGGGGCTGAAAACCCCAAGTGTGGGTGCAGTTTTTTAGTCTTGAGAAGCACTATCATTTGGGGATACCTCATGAAATGGTTGCATAGCAAATCCCATTGTGTTTCAACTAAATAAACCTTCATAAAATGGACAAGTAGCTTTAAAAGATTTCTGCAAAGAAACTTCAGACTGAATCTAATTCTACTAATGTGAGCATACGCAACAGGGAAGATGGCTGGATGACCACACTTGTAGGACAGCCTCTTCCTCAGCCGGCTGAGGATAAGACCAATGGCAAACTAATTAGATCTGCCAAGAAATCATTTAATTTTTGAGGTGGTACTGGGAATTGAACTCATGACCTCGAGCTTACAGGGACAAGTGCTTACGCCGCTAAGCTAAACCCCCAGCCCCAAGAAATCATTTAAAATGTCAGATTACCAAGAAGACTGTTTAAAATAAGCATTGACAGCCACATTATGACTGGGGAGCTCTCCTCCTGCGTGTGTTTTGTGCATGAAGTTATTGATGTGATGTCACTGAAAATAATCAGAGTTCAGAACAGAAGATGAACCTCTGTAGTTTAACTGTAAAACAGATTATTTCACTTTATTTTCATTGTTGACTTTATTTTTTTAAATTTTATTTTGAAAGTAGTAAAAATACAACAGAACAGGACAGAACAAAGCCAATTGAGACAATGAAGTGAATTGGTACAGGAGGAATCCTGATGGCTGGGAGTCAGTTGTTTCTCATCCCCACACATTTGGACTCGAAAGTTCAAATTTGAAGGCAACTTATTGGTTGACTATAGCTCTGTCCCCACTCATGCCCACCTGCCTTGTAAGTTCCCATGTTTTCCCCATCTTAAACCTGTCTCACCTTGTGGTTTTGCTCTATAAAAGTCCCTGGAAAAGACAGAGTCTTTGGTAACCCACTCAGGACCCCTTCTGTCTCTCAGACAGAAGCTTCCTTTCTCTCAGTAACTATATTCTGCTCTTAAAAAAATTCAAAGGCAAGAGAAATGAATGTGGGGGGAATTGGCTGGTCTCCCTCACTGCTCAACTGGGTGTTGGTCTTGCCTTGGTGGTCTTCCTTGATCTGGCAGAGCTCCCCACTCTTCCATTGACTTCAAGGGAACGAATGAAGAGTGTTTCCTCTTTGCCTTGACAGTGGTGATTGTACTGTACTTGGAGATCATAATCCTTTTCCTGGTTTCATGTCTTCCTCCTTCCTTGCAAAGGTCATGTCAGCACTTCAGCGTCTACTGAAAGGAAAGAAAAATACTCAGCAATGACTAAATGTGTCTTCCAACAACAATAAAAAAATAATACATTGGCTAGGTAATAATATATTATTCCACTGGATAGGGATTTTTGAAAATCAATTCATCTGGCACAAAATTAAAAGTGAGAAAGAATGACCTCAGGGAAAAATTTTGCCAAATGAGTTTGGCAAAATGCAAGAGCTTCCTAATTAAAAGTATTTCAGTTCTCCAGGAGCATGTGTGTGAACAGCGACCTACTTAGACTGTAAGTCGATACTGGGAACTACTTTATTCATCATTTGATAAATATTTGTTAAGTGTTTGCTCTGGTCAGACACTGGGTCAGGCACACAGTGACTAAAGTCCTTGTCCTTTTGGAGTTCACATCACAGAAATAATAAGTGCCTGTCTGAAGATAAAGTAGAATAAAGGGACTAGAGAGTAGCATCTGGACTGGGGCTTGCAATGACAAAGGTCAGTGATGGCGAACCTGTGGCATGTGTGCTGCGTGTGACTGTTGTTACCACTGAAAACTCCGAAAGGTTTGCCATCGCTGGTACAGGTGCTGAGGAAGGCTTCTCTGTAAAGGTAAAGAGCAGTCTCGAGAGGATAAAGGAGCAAGCCCTGTCTAGGAAAAAGGTAAGGTGGGAAATTGATGGGCACATGTTAGGAATAGCAAACGGGAAGCTGGAACGCAGTGAGAACTGGAGAAAGTGGGACACCAAAGAGAGAGCTGGGGATAGATGTCACAGAAGGGCCTTTACCCCACTGGGATTCGGATATTTCTATGAATGAGATGGGAAGCCGTTATGGTCTGGAGTAAAAAGTAACAAATATATATATATATATATATATATATATATATATATATATATCAGGAGAACATGCCAGGCTGTGGTTTGATGCTATGCTTGGTATGGTTTCAGCCTATGTAGTATGATTTGAAACTGTTAGGACTTAATTTTCCTCTTCTAGGCTGAGCATACAAGTGACTAAGAATGACTGGATTAGCATACTTCACCAGAGGTCAGTTATGTAAATGCTTAGGATGGAATAACCTCATTGGAATATTTATGCATGAACGAACACCTATAGTGCATGAGGGCGGCTCAGCCTGGGGAGATGTAGTGGTTCAGGCAGGCAGAGCTTCTCTCCTTAGTCGTTCGGTTTATTTGAAACACCATTACATAACTAAGAGCACACATCAGGCAGAATCAAGTGAAGAGTTGTAGGAAGTGAGGGGAGAGGAGAGATGATTTATTTGACCAAGGAGAACCAGGAAGACCTTGGATGTCATTTGAACTGAACCTGCACGGGGCAGAATTTCCCCAGCGATGGAGAGGGGCGAGGTGACCCTTCAGCACTGAAGGAACAGCTGTGCAGAGATGGGCCCAGGCCTGGAGCTGCGGGTCCAAGAGATGTGGCTGAAGTTATCCTAAGAACAGAACGCAGAGGATCTTGGTGGCCGTGAGGCACTGTTGGTTGGGGCTGTAAGGAACTGGGATCCGCTAGCTGCTTTTGAGAGTAGTGACAAAGATTCCATCTGTTTTAGAAAGGTCCCTCTGGAGAGGGTAAGGATGAACTGGAAAAAATAGGAGGAGGCGTGGTGAGGATGAAGAGGGGCTAATGGTGACTCAGAGCAGCAGCACAGGACAGGACAGTGTGGGGAAGTGGCTGTGTGGCCTCTGTAACTGATTGTGGACGGGGGAATCCAAGGCTGACCTGTGCCACCACTTGAGTGGGTTCCACTGGCTGTGTATTGAACACCTATACATTTTGGGATCCTGGCAGAACCGGGGCATCTCTTTCCTGATCCGGTCCCAGCCCCAGCATCTACTTTCGTTCACTCCTTTGTGTACAGAGGTTGTTTGTGCGACTGATTCTCCCTGTACCAAGTATAAGGCTCTGCGAAGGCTGGGACCAGGCCTTTCTGAATCTTCTTATATGTTATAGCACCAAGCACTGTATTTTATGCAACTAGGAGCTCAAAATGTCTTTAAATTTAGAAAGTGATTTGGAGGTAACTGGCATTGTTGCATCCTTAGATAAGTCTTAATGTACAGCAGATTCAGTTGGTTTGTAGAAATTAGTGAGGAGATCGCAAAATGTAGAAAGGCCACATTTTGAGAGTCAGACTTTTCTTACTTAGTGCTGTGTAACAAATGACTCTAGCAGTGGCTTTAATGACAAGTTGTGGTTAATCACAAGTCTGGGGTCAGGATCTCAGCCAGGGCTTGATGGTGGTTTTTCTGTACTACATAGTATCAGTTAAGCCATCAACACAGCCGCTACACCCAGCTGGTAAGTGGGCACAGCTAGAAGTCTGAGAAATCATCACCCGTGTGCCCAAGTGTCCCTCATACCACCACTCTGCCCAGGTCTGACTTTCTCACAGAGCATGATTGTGGGTAGTAAGACATTTTTCCTGGTGGCTGTTTCTAAGAGGCCTCTGCCTTGGAAATTGTACACATTGCTCCTGCCACGTTCTACTGACCAGAACAACCTGGGCCAGCCCCATGTTCAGGGGAGAAAAAAAATTCCACCTCTCCAAATGAGGAGTATCAGCCTCTGTAGCCACATCCCGCCATACATACATTCTTGGATGTGAATCCTGGGCCTGCCACTTGCTGCTTATGTGAGTTGGAGTAAGTTATGTGAACTCCTAGCTGACATAATTTTTAATTTTTGTAGTACTGAGGATTGGGCCCACGGCCTTGTGCTTGCTAGGCAAGCACTGTGCCACTGAGCTACCCCCTGACTCTCAGGATGCTAACGTTACTGGCTGTTGTGAGTGAATCATGGCATGGCAAAGCGCTCTGATGTAGTGGATGCTCAGTGTCATTGTCATGTGCATTTAAAGGTTAAATGTAGTAGAAATTGGAAAGAAGATGCTGTTGGGATTTGGCATGTCATAGACCTTTAGTGACTGTCTCCACTTGGAAGAGAACAGTAACAAAGAGCTAGTGGCAAAGGTCAAGCCATAAGTGGATTTGAGGGCAGTGCCAGGGGAAATCTGGGCCTCATGTGGGAAAATCAGGTTAAGCAGAAGGGTCAGTTAGAGAGGTGGAAAATGAAGACAGGTGAGAGGAGATAATTGATGAGGCCAGGCCTGTTTTGCCCTTTCTTTCTTTCTTTTGAGATTTTTCAGAGTCATGTTTAGAATGTGGTGATTCTGAATTGGCCATTGGGTCAGCTTCATAATGGGGTCGCATCTCTTTATTGCCTCTTGGGGAGGGCTTCCTCCTCCTCATCTCCCAACATCTCTCCTCAACTGGAAACACCAACAAAGATTCTTTCCCTGAGTTAAACAAATGCATTTCCAGATTTTTATTTGTTTTGCATTTCTAGATTTTTAAATCTTGGCCTCAATCTCTGAGCACCAAGATAGCTTAGGTTATAAATCATAGCTATAGATTCCAAGACTCTGAAAAGATTCAAGCATTTAAAAAAAAATTCTAAAAGAAAATACTTCTTTGTAGAACTTGGAAGGTAAATGCGATTAAAAAAAAAAAAAAAAACCTACATCAGCTGTGAATGTGGGGGTAATTATAACATGACTGGGGCCAAAATCAGCAGATTAGAATTCTCAGGGGCCCGGCTTTCAGGCCAAGAGGAAGGTAGACACGGAGACCGAGGCAGTCAAGGTCAGGCTAAGCAGGCACACGGGGAAGGAGCGGTGGTGTCAGGGATGCTGGGATCAGGAGCTTCAGGGCAGGCAGACATAATGGAAGTTAGAAGATGCAGGCAGTTTAGGCAATGCTGGATGTGTTGTATGAAGAAAATTTGTGATCCTGTGGAGACTTGACATTTGGCTTCCACTCTTTCATTTTTCTCTCATTTCTAATTAAGTGTACATCTTTCCATTGCTTAGCTCATTTCAAAAAGTATGTAAGACTATTTAGAAAAATACGGAATATACAAGAAGGTGAAAACACGTGAGGGAAGGAATTTTGCATGAAAAGAAAAGAGAGGAAGAAGACAGAGAAGGAGAAGGAAAAGATTAAACCAAGGGGAGGTTAGTAAACAACACACACACACCATATTTTTCTTATCATTTGTGAACCACACACTTGCTTCTGAGTTTCCCACCTACCAAGGCAAAAAGGGAATCAACATCAGTTGCTATTTACAGTGTAAAATTCCTGAGTAGAGTGCTCAGGATGGACAATATAGAAAATGATGCCTTCACTATCATCTTTATGGTACATCCCAAGAACAGTTTTTCAATGTAGATTGGTATCATGACTATACAGAAATGCAGAAAAGTTGATGACATTAATAAAATGCTACAGCACTCTTGTGTAGTTCTCCTGTGGCTTGGCTTAATGCATTATTGGGTTTTGCATAGTAATGGAATAAGTGCCCATCTTGGTTATAAAGCAAAGTATATCTAAACTCAACAGTTTTAATGGATTTTAATATTTAAACTAACTTTATATTATTTCCTGGTGTGCTTCCTGAGTTAAACTTAATGTTGTTTAATCCAGGCACATCTGTCAGGTCCTGTCTTTGCCTGGCCCTGTCTTTGCCACCATGCCCTGTATATAATTTGCCTACAGCATGACAGTCCTTGTTAGGGCCACCATTTTCCATTGTCTTTGGTTGCTGCAGGGCAGTTGGGATGGTCACTAGGACAGGAATTGGGGGTGGGACAGAGCTGCGATGCCAGAAAAAGCCTTTTCCAGGCAAAATCTCCATTGCAAGACGCTTGGTACATGCCTTTGTTTACCCCATTAGCCTTTCTTCAGTTGAATTTCCATTTGTGGCAGAAGAGAAAGAAAAATATTTTCTCTACCACTGGAGCCAGGTTCACATTCATAAGCCGTGCAACACGTCATGAGTTCTATGCTGTGTTCATATGTGTCATCTCTGTTAATTCTCTGACCCTATGAGTAAAGGTTGTCCCTATTTCTCAGACTGGAAAACTGAAGCCCATAAAGATGACTAGTAAGAAGCAATGTTGGGCCTCACATCCAGTTTTGTAGCCTCAATTCCCACTGCCAACAGTTCAGTAATGAGAAAGATTTCTCACTTCTCTCTTCAGAGTATTGTTTCACCATTTGTTAGGGGGGCACTGAAGTGAATGGGGAATAGGCAATGTTAGAACAGTGAGCATGTTTTAGCTCTGAAGCTTTCAATTGGACAATGGCATAATCTTAAGGTAAATGTTAGGGCTTTGTTTCTCAATAATGCACACATTTCCTTTCAACAAAATGGAGCCTCATAGGTAGCTCATAAATCTCTTGAATAGGGCCCTCTGGTGCCTACAGATACAGATAAATCATGCTGAGAGGATGCTGAACCATGAAATGATTCTGTTAGTATGTCATCTGTCTAGAATATATTTTCAAATCTCCAACAGAAGGGTCTAAATTATGAAGGGAGGTGGCCTAGCAAAGTTGATACTTCTGTACTTGATACTTTTAACCTCCTCCATCTGCTGCCTCTGCCTCAGTGTGGCGTCTGGCCCAGTGAGTGAAGCAAACATGGCTGAATGTTGAGTACACACAGTCAGCCATTTTGACATTCAGTGAACCCAGAACTCCCTTAAGCTCTGTCATCTTGTGACAAGTGATAGATCAGTGCTACTTGTCTGATTTTATGAAACACTTTTGAACATTGCTAAGTCATAATGAGAATTTTATCCACTAAGGAACCAAATTTAGTGAGTTATTGCTTCAAGCCCAGTAATGACTCTGATGTTACAATAATATTTGGAAACTATCCCTAAAATGGCTTTTGCCTTTAAATTGCTTGAACATAGCCTCCACATTTGAGGAAGGGAGTTGTGGTTTTTAGTGGCAGAGTTTCAGTATAAAACAATGTGAAAATATCTTTTTGTGCCTAGTAATCTTGTAAACGTCAGCTACTTATGAGAGACAGTTTTGTCTTAGTGCCTATAGTATAAGTGGCATCACTTTTTCTAAATGGAGGTAGAAGGAAAATACTTCCTTTTTGATTTGCCCTATGAACAGGCAATTCCAATGGTTCTCTGAGTTTGGCACGTGAACATACAGAGTGGGTTAGAATATGAATCCTATACCTTACCCTAGGCTTACTGAATTAGAAAGTTGGGAGTGGAACCCAATATTGTGAGTTCACCTAGGCCCTGTGGGTGATTTTGAGGATCACTTGGGCTTGTGAACACAGGGCAGCATAGTCCCACTTCAGCTCCTCACTTGGGCCATTGGAGTGGTCCAGCCGCTCATCCCTTCCATCCCAGAGTCAACTCTTCACTCCATTCTCCACATCACTGTGGGCCTTCATAATGAAACACCAGCATCTTCTTATCACCAGTGGAAGGAACATTGAGCACTGTCAGGAGGGAGCTCAGATTTCCCCCTTTACTCTATTCACATGGTATAGCTTGAGGCAGTGGAGGAAGCTGACCACAGCAGTGATGGGGGTATCTAGGAGTGGTTAGTAGCCACTATGGGAAGGAGTAGTGGACAAATTGCCTGCTCATTCTTTTCTTTTATATGGGAGTAGCGTATTATACATGTGCTTCCCTTGGGATTCAATTTATTTGCCATCTGAATCTTAAGATTAAGAGGGCCAAATTCAAAAGTGGGTTTCCAGGAAAAATCCAAAAAGGCCACTCCTGCTTTTGTTGTAGAGGAGCCTGTTGTGTTCTCTAAAATCTGGCTCTTCTCTCCCAGTGATTATGCAAAAGGTTAGGTTAGAGGCTCAGTTGATAATTTGGAGGATTTAGCCAGGAACAAATCTGGATTTTTCTCTTGTGAACTGGAGGCAAAGGTGGAAATGTGAGAATTCTGGGACTCTGGGTCCTTGCTCTTTATTATCATAACAAGTCTAGCATCTTTTTCTTTCCTCAAATCTCAGGGTACCTGCAGGATGAAGGCCAGATCTCTCACCACTGACCATAGGCTTTTCACGTTCTAGTTCCTACTGGTTTCCTCTTTATATTATCTGTTATGGTTTGTGTCTGGATGTTCCCCCAAAGCCTCATGCATTGATAGAGGCATCTGAATCTAGTGTTTGTGATTGGTTCATTGTCTAGTGCTGGGTTGGTAGTGTGAATATTGTACCTGCATACAACAAAAAGAGGGAAAGAGGCTTGCTCCTCCCCTTGTTCTCCTTCCTTTTGTCCTTTGGCTCTTGTTGCTTTCTTGTCTTCTAACACAGCTGCCATGAATGGTTGCTTCTCAGCTGTGCCATCCTACCTTGGAGCTAGCTGAGCATGGACTGAAACCTCCACAGACTGTAAACAAAATAAACCTCTCCTTCATTTTGAGTGTCAGGTATTTTGTCTCAGCAACAAGGGAAAAGTAACCCAGACACTATTCAAATATATCCTGCCCTAGGGGCTGGAGGTTTAGCTCAGCAGCATAAGCGCCTGACTTGCAAGCAAGCAGGCAGTCGTGAGTTCGATCCCTGGTACCAATAAAAAGGAAAAAGACAAAAAAAAAAAAAAAAAAAAATATATATATATATATATATATATATATATATATATATATATCCTGCCCTGAATCCATATTAAATGGAGTTCCTCACACAAGGTGTGTTTTTCTTGATGCTTTCTGTTCTCAGATGCTGTCTTCTTAGCCTGAAATGCTCATCCCTTCCCACTCTCACATTTTCCATTTGTCATTATCTACACTGTTATGGTTTATGTTCAGGATGCCCCCTCAAGCTTCATGCAATTATGGACAGGACCAAATTTAGCTTTTGTGATTGGTTCGTTGTCTAGCACTTGGATTGGTGGTAGAGTGCAACACCCATCCAGGAGTGGAGCCAGCATACAGTGTAATGAAGAGAAGAAGGCGTGTCTTTTGCTCTTTTTCTGTTTGTGCTTGCTGTTTATGGTGGCCTGGCCATGCCACCCTGTTGCTGGAGGGAACTGAGTATGGACCAAAATCTCCAATCTATTAGAAATAAACCTTCCCTTCCCTACTTCGGGCATTAGGTATTTTGTCTCAACAATGAGAGAAAAAAGTAACCAAGACAATAAACAAATTCCCGTTGAAGGGGTGGAATTCCTAGGCTAGGGTTGTAGCTTAATGGTGGAGCACTTGTCTAGCATGTACAAGGTCATAGGTTTGATCCCCAATACTGTAAAACAAAGCAAAGCAAACAACTCACAGGTCACCTCCTCTGTGAAACCGTCCTCAAACCCACCAAGCAGGATTGGACATTTGTATGTATTATTGTGACATTTGCCTTAATCTTGGATGAAGATAGCATGATCCCAAATGACCCCAGTTTCTTAAACCATAGTGGTTAATAGAGGATTGGAGAGCACACTTTTAATGGGAAAGAGAGCCAGGGAAGCCATAGACTGTGGTATCAGCTCAACCTGATTTCCTCCCTTGGAACTCTATTAACAGAGACCTAGAGGTCAGCCAATTAGTGATATGCAAGCAAGCTGAAACGTTCAAAAGAACTGGTGCTGACATGGCTGCATTTGATCTCTATCAGAATGGGTAAACAGAGCAAAGTAGGAGAAAAAGGGTACAGAGAGAGGATCAGAGGAAATGGTAGGGGGAGAGAGGGAGTTTGGGGATGGAGAGTCAAAACGACTTTAGAATCTGATAGGACAATATAATCCGGAGACATGAACCTAATTTTCTGGCTTTCTTGTTTGTCTTCCTAGCCTGGTCCATCTGAGGCCTGAATGAATATAATTTTGTGTGCTCATCATAATGCTGTATACTGTGTACCCCTAAATAAAAATCCTTCTCTCAAGCTATTTGAAGCAACTAGCTGTTCGCTGCCAGTAGGAGAGCTCTGGGAGCTGCAGCTTATCTCTGGGAGCCTTTTACAGGAAGGTACACATCTTCTCTACACCCTCAGCTGCACGTGGTACAGTGCCTGTTTTACTGAGTACTCAGCGAATATTGGAGGAGTGAACTGACAGTCAGCACTGAGGGTGCTGCTGATTAGCCAGGAAGTTACGCTGTAGAATTAAACCTAAAAGCTAGGAGTGCGAGAGTGACTCCAAACAGGCAGGATGCAACTGTTTGGAGTGATAGACGTGTCCTGCATCTTGATTCTGGTGGTGATCAGATGACTTCACGTGTGTGTCAAAATATACAGAGCTGTTCACCTAAAAAGGATAACTTTCATTGCACGTAAATTCCAAGTTAGAGACCCTGACTTCAACAGAAATTTTTTTAAAAGAAGACAAAGTAAAGAAACATATACTTGCAACAATATACAATTTCCTAAAAAAGAATTTTAACATTTTTAAAATAGTTATACTCAATTCTCTTTCTCTCTTCTCTATGACCTTATATCCCAATAATAGGGATGTTAATTGTGTAACATGATTCTGGTTTTTGCCCTGCTTGGTACTGTCCAAAATGTTGCCATATACAAGGCACCATTTTTTTACTTTTTAGTTTTGAGTAATGATAGAAACAAAAGATCAGATTCAAAGAGAAGTAAATCTAGATTCCTGAGGTCCCGTTCCTTTAATGTTATTGGCAAATTATTAACTATTATTAACTATTGACTTGAGAGCGTTAAGCAGTATTGATTATGCTTTCCTAAGCAGGCATCTCCCCAACTTAAATGATGGTTTGTGGGATGTTTAACCAGATTAATTGAAAACAGCAACTTAGGAAGGAGATCAAATTCATTTGAGAAATCCTGGGTTGAACAACGTAAACACAACTCTTTATTACAGGATTTTCTGATGTCTTAGAGTAGACATCAAATTTCATAATGTTCAGAGTTGCCATTTCTTTCCCACAACTTAATTGTGGAACTTGATGCAATGAAATCATTACTATTACTATGACATATTTTCATATATATTATGTCTGAATACTGTGTGGTTGTATTCATTTTAAGTTGCTTTCTTTTAAGAAGTCACAAAGCTAGGACCTTTTGAACTTGTGGTTCATGTTTATGCCATATAACACGTGCATTAGCTGTGTGCCAGTCTATCTTAAAAATAATTGTTTGGCACTGAGTAAGGAAGACTCATTGTCAGAGTGCGAATGGGTTTCCTGCCTTTAGAAGTTTTGACTACTAAGGCATGTTTCTTTTTCTGTTTTTTTTTTTTTTTTTTTTTTGGTACTGGGGATTGTACTCATGACCTCATGCTTGCCAGGCAGACGCTTAGGCTGCTGAAATAAATCCTCAGCCCTATGTTTCTTTATTAAGGAAGTGTTTTATGCTTTGCAAAGGATGCATAGTATTGAAAAACTGATAAAAATCTGTGCAAACAACAACAACAAATAACAAAACAGAAAACCACCACCAAAATAAAAACACAGCAAATGCCAGTTATTTGCTATTCTGCAGGGGTAAAGGAAGAAATTTTTGTCTTAAATAATAGTGTTCCAGGCTAGCAAGGAAAAAAACCCCCAAAATTAACATCTCTGAGTGCTTCTACATATAGTTACAGTGATTGTGGAGCTTTGAATACTCCCCATCATTTTTGTTCTTTTTTAACAGCAGAATTTTGTAAACTTTACTAAATCTGAGCTGCTCTTCTCTCTACAATGATAGAGGACCTTGGAGGTACAGTTCTGTATTTTTCCATGGCAGCCAATGTTGTTTCTTGGAAGGAGTCATTCTTAGGTCACTTTTGAAATTTTCCCTAGGATAGTGTTGGTCACTGTAGACAAATGAAATCATAGGAAAAGCTTATATAGGTTTCTCACTATCTACCCTGTAAGTGATAGAGACTCACCCGAGGCAGGAGTGGGTGATGTGCAAACTGACATAGATTAAGTCCTGAATGAATTATTCCCAGTGTGGCCCATGGAATGGCAAATACATGAATCACTTACAGAACACTGGAGTGATATGATTGGACCCTCTGGTATTTGTGGGTTACTTGTTCATAACACCCAAGTTATATTAATTCTGATCTCATAATGCACTAAAAAGCTTTCTAGTATAAAACCCTAGTTATCCAAGAGCTTCCAAGATGCACTTTGGTAAAATGAGAAAACATTATATAGTATGAAAAACATTACATACAGTATGCTTAACTGTCCTGCCATCTTAACTGTACACTTTGCTGCTATAATTAGATTGTAAATTTGTGGGAAGGTACATCTGGCCAATTATCAAAAGCACAAAAAAATCATTAAATTGTTATTAGAGCCTAAATTGATAACCATCACATGGGCAGGTAGTATTCAGCATTAAGTCCCTTACAGGGATTCAGTCCTTTACAGGTATATAATATAATGCTTTCCCAGTAAAACTAATTACTTGTTTCAAAACATAAACATATTTTGATCTCCATTCTCTTTTACAACAGCAATTTCCTAATGTAAATTTTAACAGCAGAAAAAGTATCAGAACCTTTTGGGACAAAGGGGTTCTTTTTTTTGCTTTATAGTCTATTTATTTATTTAGATCACAGTTCTCACTTCTGGATTTTGCATATTGTAGTCTAGATTATTCTGTGAGACCCCCTTCCCTAGGTCTGGGTCATTTTATGGATTATATAGTAAATGGGCTCTCCCATAAATTGTTATTATTCAAAACCAACTGGTTAGGCTGGCAAGATGTCTGAGACACGGTGAGCACCAGCCCTGTTGGCTGTAGTGGGAGATGTCATGCTGACAGGGTCTGAGCTGGGAGCAGGTATCATCAGACAGCACCTGGGAGGGCTGCGCTGAGGCCCTACTATGTCTGCTGTGTGTCAAGTGCAGGTGTGAAGAGCCAGGCTCCAGCTGCACCTAGAAGCCCTGTTTTGCAGTAGATTCAGGGATGCACAGACCCTGTCCTAAGGATTGTGCTTGTTAATCACATCACTTCTACTGTGCTTTTGGAGCATGCTATGCTTTAAATAGCATCTCTCAAGAAGCTGAAACAATTTGCATTGACCATAGCTGTTTTGTAGCGTTTTCTTGGATAGGTAGCATCTATAGCTGGTGCAAAAGTCCTTAGATCAAAGCACATCAATTGCTGACTTCCATTTTTGCATGATGAAACTTGTGTAAGGGTAACTGGATTGTGGCTGACTGTGATTGCCAAAGAACTCACTGACCAGTGCTTTTATAAAGGAAAGCGGGCCAGGGTGAACTCTGTCCTTCATGAGTAGCTTCCTCTCTTCATTCTGCTTAGAAGCTATTTCATTTAGGCTGGTGATTTAAGGCTAGTGCTGCTGAGGACCAGGAATTTGTTTTTACTTGTACAGTCTCACCTGATTACAAAAGTAGTATGCTGACTGCAAAAAAACAACAAAACAAAAAAACCCCCATTACATAAATTTGCACCTTTCAGGGAATGAAAGAAGGCCTCCTGAAAAATCCTCCTTCTCAGAGTACCATTATCAACAGTTTGCTGAATGTTTATCAGCTATTTTCCATGGAGAACAAATACACATACATTTCTGCAATTTGTTGCCATTTTAGCAGAAATGCATTTTAGAAGAAAATTTTCTGATATATCATAATAGAGACTAATTTTTCTGTATATTAGCTTTTTCAAATTATGTTTGTGTGCCTGGAATAGGTTAAGATTGAGGCATTTTCAATGCCTATTTATCTGCATAATTATCCTAAATCCTTAGAGGCTGTGGATGGTTTATTAGATAGATTTAGAAAGAATAACTGCAGTACTAAGCTTTTTGCTTTGGAGTGGGCTTCCAATGCACAAAGCATTACAATTATTTGGAGACAATCTGTAACCTTGGAAACAATATGGCAGTAGTGACATCAGCAGCAATTATGTGTAATTTTTACCCCCAGTTTGTCACCTAGGTAACCAGAGCAGGTTTCTCTGCTTGAAATTTTAAGAATGTTGTAGTCCTATATACAGCGTGGAGGCAGGAAAAGATTATACTCAGGATCCCTCCTATAATTCATTCCATTTCCCTTATAAAAGAGCCTTTTGGAATTTAAATACCACACATCTATTTTTGGCAACAGCTGCAAGTTTCTGAAGCTATAAAATGAGTTCAAATACCCAAAATACGAAAAGGAATTTACTGTAGTGTGAAAATTTTTCTTCCCCATTAGCATAATCCTTTTTGCTTTGAACTGCAGTTATAGAACCACCCTTTACAGAATAGAAGAAGGAAGCCAAGTTGAAGGAATATCTTTTGGTCCTCTGTAATATACAGACTGACTCATTCCCGAAACAAACTGCCTTAAGACTGTAAGTCACCGACAACAATCCTAATGGCCTCTTCCCGGATTAAGAGCTTCAGATGGCTCTCTGTGCAGGGCTGCATGTCACAAGGCTGGAGATGACCGTAGTTAAGGTTGGACATCCCATTTGTTTTCTTTGATTATTTCTTGAAAGTCCGGAAGAGCTGCCTACTGATTCTGAGGGAATACATAGTGGAGGAGTCAGTAAAAGATGCACAGGTGTGTGTCACTGTGTGTTGTTGCACCAATGCTGTGCCATTCTTTTTCTAAGAATCCCGTTTGCCCTGTGGGGAGCAGCTTCTTGGGAGTTCTTTGCTCATATATGAACCTCTAGTCCTTTCCTTAGGGAAAATTCCAGGAAACAAAGACTTCAGTGACCATGCCGCAGTCTGTTGCTGAATCATTGTGTACAGTGGAAAAATATCTGTACCATCTATCTGTCTTTTAAACCCAGGGGGAAGGGACTGAAGGAGAGGTACAGATGAAATTCTCATCTCACTGTTATGGGATCAGTTTGATTTTCCTGACCCCTGAGCATCCCAGGAGCACCAACGATAAAAGGCAGTGAGTGACTCAGATGTGGATGTTCAGGGGCCCCCAATTTGGTAGGAAAGATAGTGAGAATGTAATTCTAGGCAAAAGCTTATGACATGCCCTATATTCAGCTTCTCTGATTTATAAAAAGCACCACTCAGGTGAGTCAACCTCTACTAGATAAATAAGCACATTTATATAAGTATATGTAAATATGTATTATTTATGTTCAAGGGCTGGAAATTTTCTTCCAGAGAACTAAAATTATTCTCAAAGTAATTTATTTCCAAATCAGGTCCCAGCCTGCAAAGGAATAGTCCAAATGAGCCTCAGAGGATGAAATATTAGGATCCATGGCAGGAATGGGAAGGAGACCTGGGGGCTATGGCCTTCCCAGGGTACCAGCCAAATCCCACCCCTGGAAGGTGGGTTCTAGCTGACAGGAAGTGAGAATCGTAGTTCTTCTCTGAGGGATGTTTTCATTTTAACAAAAGAGAGACATTCTTAGACTAAAGAACTTAGATGGAACTTCAGGGACAGAATCTCAAGCACAGAAGCATAGAAAATCTGCCCTGCGAGTTTTGCATGGGTGATGATGAGGAGCTGCCTGGCTCTCCCCAGGGTTTACCAGAAGTCCAGAAGGAGGAAGAGAAAGGAGAAAAGGGAGAGTGCAGAGTGAGGAGTCTGGGAATCTTTTCAGAGGAGTTGAGGCCTGTAGGGAATTTTAATGAACTCTGAGGAAGATGGAAAGAAGAGGAAGGAGAAAAGAGGTCTTTGGGAAAGATGTTCATGATAAAATAACTTATTTCCTGAGCAGAATAACCTGCATTATTAACTCTGATTTTATTTTCATGCTACATATTTAAAACATAGCAAAACACTTAAAAAATAATATGAGTTTCCACATAGTCAAAATAATGAGTGAATTTTTCACATTTGTTTAAATTCTTTTTCTTTCTGAATAAGATGTAATGAAGTTTTTAATTTTAGTGTACTCAAATCTCTCATCCTTTTGTCTTTGGCTATGGTTTTTTGTATTCTAGAAATTATTACCTACATTACAGTCATGAAGCTATTATCTACTTTATTTTTCTAAAAGTATATTAAAGTTCTGCTTTTCTCACTTAAAGTTTTAAATTTATTTATATTTATTTATATTTATATTTTAAATTTTTGTATATGATGTGAGGGAAAAATATGTCTTTTATATGGAAATCCAATTGTTCCCATATGATTTATTTATTGGTATCTGACCCACAGTTTTATAATGGCATAATTTGGATCTCATCTATGTCTAACTCTGTTTCTGGTCTCTGTATTTGGATCTACTGGTCTATTTTGATCACACAATTTGAATTATTAATGCTTTTATAATTATTCTTGTTAGTGTAAAGTAAGTCCCCTTTAATAAGCCAAATCTTGGAGTGTGGTCCAGGTTTGAGGGTGGGTGAAATTCTGGAGCAGCTAATGTCTACAACTTTCCTGTGCATCTCCCATGTCCCTGTGTATCTCACTAAATTTATATCTGAAAGTCAAAGTTCTTGGTAGTTCTTGCAGAGGAAGATGCTTTCTAGATCTGATAAACCATAAAGTTGGGGCTAAATGTCAGTTATTTAGCCCTGGCCCTGGGTCTTACTGGGAAGTACTGGGGCCCTGTGCTCTATCTGCACCAATGCTCTATGATCAAGGATGATTCCCATTTCTGTGTACTCTGAGGTCTTCCTGGACAGATGTACTCATGGTCATCACATTCTTTGTCTTTTTCCTCCTCCTTTTCAAAGTGTATAGTGGATATTCTTGACATTTTACTTTTTCATGTGAAATTTAGGAAAACTGTGTCAAGTTCTATCCTATAGTGAGTTTATCTAGAGTTACATAAAAGTAATTAAGAAGAGGGTTGGGGGCTTAGCTCAGTGGCATAGTGTCTGCCTGGCAAGCATGAGGTCATGAGTTTCATCCCTGGTACCAAAAATAAAAAAAAGTTAATTAAGAATTCACTTCTTTAATTTATGAGTCTTCTCACATATCAAAATGGCATAGCTGCCAGATGTGGTGGCTCACCCTTATAATCCCAGCACTGGGGAGGCTGAGACAGGAGGATCATTGCAAGTTTGAGATCAGCTTGAGCTACAAAGTGAGCCTAAGGCTAGCCTGAGCTGCATAGCGAGAGGCTGTCTCAAAAAGACCAAAAGAAAAAAAAAAGGTATAGTTCTCCTTTAATTTAGATCTTATTTCATGCCTTCCAGGTAAGTTTTACCCTTTTCCCATTAAAATTTTGTACATTAGAAAAAGATCTTTTTATACATTTATTGTTAGCTGTTACTATTATAAATGTGTTTTTGCTTATTAGTTCTAATACTTCTTATTAGTTTTAGCATATATTTTTTATGTTAAAAAGTGGTGGCGGTGGGTCTCTGCTTTGCTTCCTATTTTAAAAATCAGTCTCTGTCTCTTTCTTTCTCCATTGTAATACTGTGTCAGGCTGTAAATCTTTATAGGGCTACTTTCACAAGGTCTCTCTCTCTCTCTCTCTCTCTCTCTCTCTCTCTCTCTTTGGCCATGCTCATGGTATTTTCAAGTTCACTCTCTGCCAGACATCTGGGGATTCACATTTTCTGCTTGGTTACACATCTCCTATGTCTGCATTTTGAGCCAAGTTACTGGAAGATGGAGAGAAAAGCAATTGGGGTTCACCCCACCTTTTAGGACACAGTTCCTCAAATGGCCTCCTTCAGAGTTTTAGGTGCCACTGGCTGCCAGGAGGCTCTTTTCTTGCCTCTTAATATGAAATAGAAATATTTGGCTGAAGCCCTTGTCTGGGCTAATAACAAATGTCCAGGCTGCTTTGAGACCAGTCAGGGGACTATGGAGGAAGGAAAAAAACAAGATAAATTCATCACTAGTTGGGTGATACTTAGAATTTTGATCCCCCCAATCTACCTGTTCCCATTTAAGTTTTCAGAGTTCTTAAATAATTGCTCTGAATATCCTGTACAAATTTTGTGACTGTGTTCAATGGGAGAGACAGGTCAGAGTGTGTTTCCTTCCTTTTACCTAGATTGAGAATTTATTGAGCTTTTAAAAAGAAACAGCTTTTGGTTGGATCAATTATATTCTTTTTTTCTATATCGTTAATTTTCATACTTAAAATTTCCTGCACAGTATTTTCTCTGGACTTAGTTTGTGATTCTTCTACCTTATGCCCAATCTTGAGTCAAAACAATCTTGAGTCAAAATACGTTCTAAAAACTAATTTTGAATATTTATTTTCATTGTAAGTGCATTCAAAATAGTTCCTAGTTCCTATTTTAATAATTTTCTTTAATTCAATAAGTTATTTATATTTGTTTACTCTTTCAAAGAAAGAGTTTATAACATTTTTTTCTTGCTTTTTTTTTTTTTTTAAATCTTTTTTTTGGTACCAGGGGTCAAACTCACGATCTTATGCTTGCCAGCCAGGCACTTACACTGTTGAGCTAAATCCCCAGCCCCAAGTTGGCAACATTTTGAAAATTGATTTCTAGTTATATTTTACTGTAGTAATACACTGTGGTTTGTAAGACTTCAATTTTGTACTATTTATTGAAACTTTGTGAGCCAATTTGTGTTCAATTTTTGGATTCCTAGATGCCTGAGAGGATTGTTTGCCCTATGCTTATTGTAAGTGGCAAGATCCTACCTATATCCATCACATTAATCTTGTTAAAACTTCTCACACTCAGTGAAACCATCCCATATGATACAGTCAAGTGGTTCATGGTGGTGGCTCCTGTCACTGTAAATTTGTCCTGACTCATATAACAGATGCCATCAGGAGAAACTCTTAAGACAAACTGTGGTTTGGGTCATAGTGATGCGTCAGTGCAGGTTCAATTGCCCCAGCCTGGTGGGGGATGGAGAATGGAGGAGTCTATGCATGTGTTGGGGAGGGGCTATCTGGGAAATCTCTATGCTTTCTGCTCAGCTTTTCTGTGGACTCAAATCTGCTCTAATAAATAGTCTATTAAAAATAATTCCTACCACTGATTATACACTTAGCAATTTCTTCTTATAATTCCTTACATTTTTATAAATACAGGACTATTATTCATTATTGATGAATAGTCCCCTTTGTCGTTATATAATTTCGTATTATTTCACTAACCAAAGATTGTTTATTTAGTACTAGGGATTGAACTAGGGCTTTGCTTCACACGTGTTAGAAAGCTGAGCCTTTTCCCCAGCCAGCCTCCAACCATATTTTGGTTAGCTCTGGCTTATATCTTCTTAAATCCCCTCTTTTTGATTTTGTTGCTTTTTTATGCTTCAAGCATACCTTATAAATAACATACATATAGCTGAAATTTTTAAAAATTTGAGACTTCATTGGCTAGATTATTCTGTTTATGCTCATGATTTCTTACATCTTTGGATTTATTTCTACTATGTAATTTTATTTGCTATGCTTTTCTTTTTGTGTACATCCTATTGTACTGATTTGAGTTTATTGTTTCCTTTATACTATTTAATGACTATCTTTAATTTCTTAACATGGCCTATCAAGATTTAAATGTGATCTGTATTTTTATATGTTTAGTAAAGAATAGAAGGAATGTTAAAAAACATTAACTCTGTATATCTCAGTTCTTCCACATATACTATTTATATCTTATTTTCAGCATTTCTTACCCTCAAATTAATCATCACTATTATAATTTTGAAAATTGCTTATGTTGCCACATATCTTTGTTCATATAACTTATTTTTTCATTCAGAGTGCAAGTACAACCTTAACTAGGTCTTTCAGAGTCTTTGAGTGATAAAATCTCTGACTTTATCTTCCTAAAACATTTTTGATATTCTTTATTATAAGACATGTTTATCTCTGATAAATAGCTGGATATAGAATTCCACATTGAATATTATGTTTCTCTCTGCATGTTGGAAATATCATTCCATGGAATATTGGTCCTCTTTAAGCCTCTGATCTGAACTCAGTTGTATCTGCTAAGCCAATGGACCTCACCTTTTTCATACAACCTACTGCCTAGAAAAACGGGTAAAATTTGAGAGTTTGAACCGAGTGTGGTGGCACGTACCTGTAATCCCAGCACTTGGGAGGCTAAGGCAGGAAAATTGCTGTGAATTCAAGGCCAGCCCGGGCTACAAAATGAGTTGAAGTCAGCCTGAACTGCATAGTGACACCCTGTCTCAAAAAGACAAAAAAATTGAGAGTTTGAAATGCTCTGAAGCTCATCTGTAGGTCCAGGTTAAGAGCACTCACTGGGAATGAGGCTTCCAAGCACTGGTGGTCTTCCCAAGTGGGAGGCATGTGTCTTTTCATGTAGAAATTTGGCCTTAAAGTTCCAGCTGTCATGAACAAAGGGCTGGAACATAAATGCCCTGAGAGGGCTTCCTTTTACTTTCTGGTCTTAGCTAATAGAAAGAGACAGCAGTAGAGAAAGGAAACTAATTCAATGGAGACTAGATTGTTGGCAGGCTATCTAAGTAGTGGCTGAAGGTGAATTACAGATTGCTAAATTGTTACTGGTCTGTCCATACCACTAGTGGCTAAAGGTGTGGTTATACCCAATGACCCACCACAAGAGGGATGGATGGTCAAATGGACTCAACAGAAGTCGTGACTTAGATGTCTTCACATCAATGAAGTCCACCGAAGAGTCTTGCTATTGCGGCATTGGAAACTATAGAATGACATTGTGAGGGACTGGAAGTCGGCCACTGAGTGGAGCAGAGCCCTGTGATAGGTATGGGGTCACAAGCCTACTATTGTGGTCAGAAGGAAAGCAAAGCTTTTCACCAGTTGATCTCGTTTACATAGTGAATAAGATTATTAATAGAAGAGAGCTGTGGACGAGTTTATAAGAAGATGTTCAATTTCTTCTTCATTTTCAACAAGCTTTAATCTAATGTCCTGTGTGTCTGAGGCATGTCAGAAGGTTCAACAATGTAAAAATTCACCTTAGAAAAAGATTCTTTTCCTCCTCTCCCTGTGATATTTCATAAGCCCAAGAAACATAAACCCCCATTGCATAGACACCCCATGTTGTTGACACAGACTGTTAAGAATGTGTGGGTGTTCTCCTTCTACCTTTTTAAATGAATTGAGCTAAATTATAGCTTCCCACTTATAAAACAGTGGTAGTCTAAAGCTGCAGAGTACAAAATTCAGATATTGCCATAGTAACTCTGGTTTTCCCAGGAAGTAGCTGAAAAAAGGCACTTTTTACAAAAATAGAATATTAATGTTCATATCTATAAAGGAATTAATTTACTGACTGATAGAGGAGAAAGAAGAAAGATGAACCATCGAGCTGTATTTTAATATGATTGCGATTATCCCCAGGGTGGCAGGCAGTTTAAACTTGTTCTTTTATTTTTGCAGTAAAGAGCACTTTTCTTTTCGGCTGGATTTGTATATGGAAATAGTTTCCAGAAATACATAGGAATTAGTGAGCACATTTCATAAAACACTGAGAGGCTCCAGTTTGTTTCTTGCTATTATCAATTTGATGAATGTTAAAATTGCTTGCCAGATATTTAATTGCTATTCGTGATTAGTATGACAGCAATACTATAGGAATAGCTGTGAATGTGCCTTAGCAATGAGGATATGCTAGACTATCACAGGTGCCGCCGTGAGACCAAAGACACAAGCATGTGAAGGAAAAATGATTAGGCTAGGAAATAATAATAGTGATAATCATATGCTAGAAATACATTTGGAGGGTTGTTAGAATTCTGATGAAAGCTTGTATATGTGTGTATTTATATCTGCGTATATATCAGTATGTGTCATATATATTCTAGGATTGCTTCTTTGGAAATTTTCTTTCAGAAAACCAGAATTATTTGCAAGATAATTTATGTTATTTCCAAGGCAGATTCCAGTTGCTAAGAAATAGTCCAAATGAATGAATTCAGCTGGCAAAGTATTAGGTCCTGCCACAAAAACATGGAGGAGAACTTAAGGATGTGTCCCTGCCAGAATACCATCCAGATCCGGCCCTGAAAAGGGCCTAGCTTGCCAGAGTGAGATGGATGTAGTTCTTCTTTCAGGACTATTTTCATTTTAACAGGAGAAAGACCTTCTTAAGGTAACATGCTAGAACTTCAGGAATGGAATCTCAAGCACAGATATATAGGTGAGAGTGATGACTAGGGCTATTTGGGTCTCCTTAGGATTTATATCTGTGATGGTGTTTCTTATGTTCAAAACCACTGTACTAATATTTGTCTCTCTGTGCATCTCCTCGGATATGAGCACATATCCAGGGGAATGGATATATGGGAAAGGAAGCAAGAGTCATAGGTCTGGCATAGCAGAGTATGGTAAATAGATACATGAAGATTGATTGGCTGATTTATGAATGAATCTGCTGAGTGTGGCTTACACACTGTTTTCTATGGCCATTCTTGCTTCCTGAATTTTGCCACTGACATCACAGGTATCTTCTTTAATACTCAAGACACTTAAAAGGATTTTCCAGTATTTTTTCTTAAAAAATAAAACCACTATCAATGGAATAATTGCTGTGAACTAGGCATGAGTTTAAGTATTTTGACTATTACTATGTATATTATCTTCTGACATCATAGGAAGGTGTTATTAGTATCTCCACTCTTTACAGAAGAAAATCAAAGCTCTGAAAGAATGTGTAACTTAAGATTTTGTAACTAGCAATGGTAGAGCCAGAGTTAGAAACCAAGCACTCTAGCTTCAATGTTTTTCCCTTTTTGTTTCCAGGCCACTGAGTATAAATTGAAATAAATTCAATTCTAGACCTCAGAAAATATGGCAAACATTTTTAAATTGTGAGCAAGAGAGGCAAGCGATCACATTACCACTAGGATCTAGGATCACGGGAACAGTTCTGTGGGATCTCTGATGAGATCAAAAGACCTATGAAGCATTTTCTGAATATCAGGAAACATGCCTATGTTGCAGTAGTGGGACTATAGGATCTGTGCGTGGAAATGTTCTTGAGTATTTGCAGTGGTGTGGCGCTTGACAAGATAACACACTATTGTCTGATGCTTCTGATTTTAAAAGAACATTCACATCTTGTCTTATTTGACCCTCATATCCTCTCTGAGATAGTTCATGCGGATGTGACAATCAGTAGAGCTGGCCGATGTTCTGGTTCCTTTATTTGAACACAGCATAGATTACTACATTTACTGAGTCTTCTAAATGGATCTGGCCATAAGAGCTTCTTCAACCAAGGAATGTGAGTGGAGGTACCACATGGTGTTCCTTTGATGGAAGCCTTTGATAGATGATTCGCTGTGGTCTCTTTGCCCTGTTACAATGATCCACATCCTGAGTAGTGCAGGCTTATCAGCCCATGTGCTTGGAGAGCTGACACTAGGGCTGAAATCCGTATATCAACTCCTCCCTTGTTTCCTTTACCAGGCCCCACAGCGCCACAGAGAAGACTCATCTTTAGTCCTCAATCTAAGGAAATGTCTATTTTTGCCCTTTTAGTGCTGTTTTTATTAATGTATGACTTATGTAGCGCAAAATTCATGCTTTTTGCACAATTCTTCTTTTTGAAAAATTCTTTTTTTCTGCAGTTTTCTGTTCACATCAAAATTGAACATAAAGTACAGAGTTCCTGTACTCGTCCACCTCTCTCACCATCGCTGGCAGTCTCCTTCACTACCAATATCACCACCAGTGTGATATTTTTAAACGGTTTTATCTATCTATTTAATTTACTTTTATTTTTTGGTACCAGGAATCAAACAACTTTGCATTTGCCAGGCAGGTGCTATGCTGCTGAGCCATATCCATGGCCCTTGGTACATTTTCAATATACATAATGATCATATTTGTACCTGTAGATGATATATCTTGCTTCTTTTTTCCATTCCCCTTCCCTCCCTTCAACCCTTATTCTCTTATTTTCCATTTTTCCGCTTTGTTTCCATTTTTCCTTCTGTTCTCATCATTTTTTCTTTTCCTTTTCTTCCTCTCTCTCTCCTCCCCTCCCTAGTTCCGCTTCCCATTTAAATATTTTCTTCCTATTTCACAGTATCTATTGCAGATTTTGGTCCTTATTTAGTTTCTCATACCAGGGAAACAATGTGATATTTACGCATGTATGTCCAAATTATTTCACTTACGAGTATGGTCTAGAAATGTCTTAAGTTTATCCTTTCTTGTGACAGAGTAGTACTTCACTGTGTTTAAAAAGCCCACCTCTTCGTTAGTCATTGGTTGATTGGTTGATTGGTGTTAGCTATTATGACTGTGTTGCTATAAACGGGTGTGCATGTATGGGAATGTCATTTTTAAGTCCTTATTATTTATGTATTTTATCTCAATCGCTGTCCTCAAGCATGTCCCTCTGAGGTTTATGTGGACAGTGCCTCGTTGGGAGGCAGTGATCAGGCAGGAAGGCACATGGTGGCTGGAGCAGGTGGTAAAACAAAGAACTTAACACTAGAGATGCAAGAAACCTTTCCCCTGCTTTTTTTTTTAACCTTTGGGATTTGAAATAGGGACAAGCATTATAGGACACAGTACCCATGTTCAACTTAAAATCCTGGAGGCTGCTTTCACTTTGGCACATCCAGTTTGCAAGCAGCTTCAGCCACCGCCCATGAAGCAGACTCACAGTGCAGCATCTTTCTACTTTTCAGAACTTGCCGAATAATATCTTAAGTGATTTAGTTGACAAGACCTGGATTGAAGGTTTGTTTTTGTTTTCATTTGTCCCCATCTCAAAATTGGCTAAGTGTGAAGATGTGATAGATCTCTTGGAGACTGAAACCAAATCTCAGAAAGAGGTACTGAATTAATTATAAGGAGAGTTCATTTAGTTCACAGATGAACCATGGCAGGTCCAACATAGAGGCACCCCTGACTTGTGTGCATGCTGCCTGTAGAGAAGGCTTCCCAGGCTGCAAAGATCCTCCAGCAGGAAGGGATCTGAACAGCAGTAAGAGCAGTTTCCTTGATTGTTAACCCGACTGAGCTGTCTGGGAGGTGATCGCTCACTCAGCTGAATGGAGACCAAGACCTGAATATTCAGCTGTGTTTTATTCTGATGATCAAACCCCTACTTAATAGGATACTACTTGATTAATGAAACTATTCTAGATTAACATAAATAACTAAATCCCAACTATATATTCAAGTGTCAAACTTGGGGATGTTGATACTTTAGGTTACTTTCTGCATCAAATGATTTATCTGAAATGAAAAGATAGCTACTTACAATCATAGTACCTCAAATTGAATTAATAATGGTCATGGATGGTTGTGATTTTACACACAGTCAAGAGCACAAAACAGTCAAGATAGGGTAGGATTGACAAAAAGATTTCTCTGTATTTAAACTCTTATTCTAAGTTCAGGTTATACTTAAAAAGGCTAGAAGGAGAAAGCAGTAGGATCATTTAAGGAAAGTTCCGTGAGCCAGAATGCCAGTGTCTATCAAGCAAAATGAAACAATGCTTGGGAGTTAATGACTAATCTTCAATTGTAGATGTGCAATAACAAATGATAGTTATCATGAGTAATTGTTTCCTGATTGCATGGTGCAGTCACGGGGAGGGGGCCGGTGTGGACTCACTGGCTCAGGAGTCCAGGGCCTTGTGTGTGAGGATCTTTGCAAGATAAGGAAGTGCTCAGGACATGGGCATTGCAGAGCTGCCACAGAGGCCAAGTGGAGGCAGGAGACCGGATTTCCCCTCTCAGGCACTGGCTAGATAATTAGAACCAGCAGCAGGAGGCAAATTAAAGCCTTATTGGGAAATTCTAAATAGATAGGTGTTTGTAGTTTTTGGAGACTTCTCTGAAGCCCTCAAGCAAGACTGAAATGCCAGAGCAGGCATCATCAAGTCTTTCCACCAAGCTGGATGTTAGCAGGTCTTAAAGTCCCTTGAAAACATTATGTCGCCATAGGGAATAAGGTCCTCATGACTTCTGGTTTTAAAAAAAATAGACACAGAAAGCACAATGAGTAATAACAGTGGAATTAGAATTTGTGACTATGAGTCTTGTATGCTGCCTTGTATTTCTTTGATTCTTACTCTACAAGGCACTTGCTCTTAGAGTTAATAATATATGGACCTACATAATCAGTAGGTTATGAATTCAATTATTGTTTTAAAATAAAACAAATCTGCAGTGCTGATTGATAGTATTTACCTTAAATGAGTGAGTCCTTTGTTTTCCAGAACTGGAAAAAGTTAGGATGAAGTACCATACAAGCTTCTGGCATTAGTGACAAAGGATTCCATTTCTTCCCAGGATTCTAAAGGAATTAAGTAGCCAGATTTTAAAGCTGTGGGTCCCAGCCTTTTCCTGCCTCCAAACTCCTAAGGACTGTAGCACACTCCTGTTTGAGGAGGGACTTCCATAGTTGTGAAGTTCATTCTAGTTTGTTCTAGTGGAGCTCCACAGCACCACGGAGGAGTGTAAGGAAGGATATTATTTGCAGTGAATGAGGTCTGTATCTTTTGAAGTTTCACTTTCCTGCTTTGTGACCATAGTTTTAGAGAACTGGTCTGTGCAAACAACCCCAACCCTGTTAGTTGATCTCTCAGGTGCTGAGCATGTATCAGGAGAAAGAAATGAGACACAGATGTGGGCAACTTTGGTGTTGTGATGCCACTGCAAAGAGAAAATGATATTTGACCCACCATGATTCTGTCTATTCTTCTTTATGCTTCAACTACTATACATGGACTGACATAGGTCCCTGTATCAGTCAGTACTTAGTAGAGAAACAGATTTGATGCAAGATCTAAAAATATCTAAGAATTTAGAAGACTGTCTACAATGGTTGCCTGTAGAGTCAGGTTTGGAAGAAGGCAAAAGGGCGGTCCATGTGCTGGGGACAAAGGTCTGAAGCTCACTGCAGTGTCCTGTGGGAATCTAAATCAGGGGCCAGAGGGCCTGCACTGAAGTCAGGAGGTGATGACATCCAGAATGAAGGTAAAAGCTGGTGCTCTTCTGAATAAACAGAAGGAAGCCTTCCTTTCCTGGCTCCCTTTTGTACCATTCAGGCACCAACCCTCCCAAGGGTGAGTCTTCCACACCCAGAGGTGGAGCCAGTGCAGTTGGACGTTTCTAACGTTGACCCAGTCAGTTAACTGTCACAGTCTTTAGAAAAAGACACTCAATCCAAAATACTGTTCATCTCTCTGCTAGGTGGAGCCACTGACTGTAGTTTAGTTTACTTTTTCTACTACATCTTCTCTTTTGTGTTTTTCTTATGCATATACTAATATATGTTAACACATATAGACAATATCGTAGAATATATTCTTCATTTTCCTATTTGGATAGTTCATTCTAGCCCAATGATTTAAAATATCTTAATCTCACACCGAATCATATACATGATCTATATTTTCTATTCTGTGGTATGATCAAAACAGATTGATACTCTTTCTATACTTTAAAGTATATTTTCTTATCTCAGAGGGCAAGTCCTAATTTTTAAAAAAAAATCTTGCTGATTTTAGTCTATTTATTGTTTATTGTTTTTGAGGCTGGAATGGACAATTATTTAGTCCAGGTACAACCCTTGCATTTCTAGTTTCCTAATGTGTTCCTAAGATTTAAGTCTTGACTAATAAGAAGGAAAAAAAAATTAGCAGACTTTTCTCTGTCTGCTAATTAATACCTTCTCAGGACAGTTTACTCCATGCCCATCAGTCAAGAGGTCTTAGCTCTGGGATCCTGTGAATTTTGTTCCATGTGCCTATTGCTGTGTAATGAACCATCTCAAGCTGTAGTGAGTTAAAACAATCAGCTTTTTTTTTTTTTTTTTTTTTTTTTTTTCCCAATTTCATGGTGGAGCAGAGTCAGGAATTTGGGCAGAGCTGGGTGATACTTTTATCTCCCATGATAAGCCTGTGGTCAGCCAGCATCATTCTGCTGGTAACTAAGTAGTTCTTGGTCTACAAGATCCAAGATAGCCAGGCTTCACTCATGTCCCTGTGTCCTGGTGGGAATGGCTGGAAACCCAGACTCGGCTGGATCCTTCTGTTTATACACGTGGTCTCTCCAGAAGTATAGTCAGACTCACAGGTCTTTTCAGAGTTCCAAGTACAGATATTCCCAGAGCTTGGAGATAGAGGCTGCCACCCTTTTAAGGTCTGAGTTCCCAATCTGGCATGACATCACTTCTGCAAGATTGTATCGGTCAGAGCAGTTTACCTAGATCCAAGGAGTGAGGGCATAGATCCTGCCTCTCAATGGAAAGAGTGTCAAGAATGTGGATGTGGCAGTTTCTAGTGATTATTTTGGGTACATTTCATAGCATACATGATGCCATGTCAGAGAGGTGTGAGGGCTTCTGTGTTTCATGAACTTCGTAAATGGACATAGAAAATATATCAGGGCCAGAGACATAGCTCAGTGGCACAGTGCTTATCTGCCAAGTGCAAGGTCCTGAGTTTGATTTCTGGTAAAAACAAAAAACAGACAAAAAAAAAAAAAAAAAAAAGAAAAGAAATGAAATGAAATGTAAAGAAAAGGTATGAATGTGTATGGGTGGTGTAATATGGAGAAATTTGAATTCAAACAACCTGATCCTTAAAAATAATTTGTTATCAGATGGATGACTGATCTTCAGGTTGACTTGTGGTTTTCGAAAGATCCTTGCCAAATAGAGTCCAGTTGACAGGGCACTGTGCGTATGAGCCCAAAGCTGGGGCGTCCATTCCCAGGTGAGACAGGGAGGCCCCTGCAGTCCTGGTCCCCAGCTGGTCTGTCTGCCATTACCTAGGTTGGTATCAAGGGACTCATGGACAGGTGACTGGTTGGGGGAAAAGCAAACCCAAATTCTAGTGAGGCCAGGTCTATGATGCATCAGTCCCTTTGTTTTAGGTTGACCATGACATTCTATTTATGTGCCAACTGTCGATCAAAAATTTTACCACAAAACAAGTTTTTCAGAAACAGGCAGTGGATTATATCTTTAACTTATGAAAATTTAAAATGTTCTGTTCATTGAGTCAAAAGGTTTTTTTTTTTTTTCAATGCTACTTTTCTTGCTGCTACAGCATGATGGAGAAGTTAGGGTCCCTCTCTCCTGTACCCTCTTCAGCTGTTAAATTGTGTTGCGGTATAGGCTGTCCCATATGCCCTCCTGGCCTCCAAGTATGAAGTCAAGGAAGGCCTGTTCTGTTACAGAAGCAAGGAGTTATTTCTCTAAGCCAAGAGTGGGAAGTTATTCTTTCCTGTGACCCCCATGTCTCGCCTGCTCTGGCTCACAGCAAGTACTCATTACATATTTATTGAGGGAATGGCCAGGGCAATGATGTGAATGTACAAACCTCCTATTCCCAGCCGCTTGTTTGCCCTGTTGAACTCCATTGTCTCAGAGCACACTGTGATAATAGATTGCTCTTACTTCCTGAGTGAACATGAATGTTCCATTCTAGCAACCTTGCAAACGGGTGTTGTAATTGCTACAGGCAGTGCCCTTTGGAGGCCTTTCTAGCAGGCAGAAACTTGAAGGTGAAAATCAAACCATGGCCTGCTGTAATTATTTTTGTAGCCATGTTGCAGTGAGAGTGTGACATGTGCGTGTTCTTTCGTGACTCAAAGGCACCTCCCTGGGCTTGGTGGGCATAGATCAAAGCATCCCTACAATGGATTCATGTCAGTGGATGCATGAGCATCACATGTCAGTCGCAGTCTCCATCTGCAGAAGGACAAGGTGGGTTCTCCTTGGTCTCAGGTGTTCTCCAGTGCTGGGCACACTCTGGGTAGATGTGGGTTGCTGTGTTTTAAAATCCAAGGGGCTGCTTCCACATTCATGTTGATTTAATTTCTCACCTCTCAGTAATCCTTTTAACTTTCAGTGTTTCAAAGATGCCAACTTTATTCTGTATTACAGTTAAAGATGTCTTCTCATATTCCTACAGATATTCTCCATTGAACTCTCCCACTCCTCTCATCCCCAGCCTTTAAGAAAGACCACACCAGGATCAGGGATTTATCTCAGTGGCACAGGGCCTGCCTGGCAAGTGCAAAGTCCTGAGTTTGATTCTCTGGTACAAAAAAAAAAAAAAAAAAAAAAAAAATGACCACACCTAACGCTAATCAAAGACTTGCTGATATTCTTATTCCTTTAGGAGGGGCACAAATTCAAATTCAGTTAGAGGCCAAACAGAAAATAAAGATAAGGACAATGTTTGCGTATAAATTGGACAACAGGAGGAGAAGGGGTCTGGGGTAGACTGAAGAGGTCATGGCTTTCTGTGAAGCATTCAGGATCTTTATGTTTTAAGGTCATAGAGGGCAAACAAAATTCATCTCCTGGCTAAATATGTAGATATATCCAGCATTAACATTCACTTTCTCTTTTGAATCTGTAAAGCACTCTGTATTCAAGAGAGACCTTTTAAGACCTTTAAAATCATTTGTACTGCAGTAATGTGTAATTTCTCCCATGAAACACCACAGAGTATGTGAAAAATTTAAGTGGAGCTTTGCACACTAAATGAAAATATGATAGTGAAAACAGCAAAGTTGGCTGGGCTTACTTGACCTGGTCTTTTGCACTGGCTCTTTGGAGGGCCCAGCCCTGTCTCACTGCCTATAATATTTCTGTTTAACTCAGCTGCCTATAACAATTTGATTAACCCTTGTCTTGACAGGCACATGGATGCTGGTCTCACTATCTTGTCCCTAGAATATTTTTTACTCTCCACTAGACTTATCCCTATTATTGGATGAGTGAATTTTCTCTAGAGATTTTTCTTTTTTAAAATTTGCCATTACTGGAGTATTATTTAATATAAAATCAATGTAACAAAATAATCAACCATTTAAGTTGAACAATTTCATTGCACTTAGTACATTTATACTATTATGCAACCACCCCTTTATATAGTTCTAAAATATTTTTGTTCATCTCCAGAGGAAACCTTTACCCATTAAATAGTTGCTCTCCACTGTTACTCTCTTGATTGTAGCCACTGCCAATCTGCATTTTGCATTTATGAATTTACTTTTTCCAGATATTTTCTGTAAATGGAAATTTTCGTGTCCAGCTTCCTTTCCTTAGCATGTTTTTGAGTATCATCTCCATCATGCGTACACCAGTACTACAGTCTTTTTATGATGCAATAGTGATCCTTTGTATCTGTAATCCACAATTTGTTTAGCATCCATTGATGACATTCGGGCTCTTTTCACCTTTTGGCTATTGTGAATATTGTCAATAGGAACACATGTGTATGTGCGTATGTATGTGGATTTGAGTACAGTTAAGTCCCTGATACATGAAAATGAGTTCTGTTCCAAGAGAATGTTTCTAAATTAGATTTACTCATAAGTTCTGAGAAGTGAGGGGTCTATTTTCCACCATACCTGCATCATTTTACATTTCCACTGGCAGTTCATAGAGGTTCCAGTTTTTCCACATCCTCTCCATTACTGATTAAAACAGCCATTCTTGAGGGTGTGAAGTGGTACCTCATTGTGGTTTGATTTGTATTTCTTTAATGAATAATGATGTTTGACATCTTTTATGTGTTTCTTGGCCATTTGTCTATCGTCTTTGGCAAATGTCTATCAAGTTTTTTGCTCATTCTTTAATTTAGCTATATATTTGTATTTTTATTAAGTTACAAGATTTTTAAAAATATATGTTTATTATAGATACCAGATCCTTATCAAGATTTGGAAATCTTTTCTCCCATTCTGTTGGTTGTTTTCTTCTTGATAATGTCCTTGACAACTCAAAATTTCAGGCTCTTTTTCTGGAGACAAGATCTTATTATGTAGTTCAGGCTGGCCTTGAACTCACTATGTAGCCCTGGCTGGCCTCAAACTTTTGATGATCTTCCTGCCTCAGCCTTCCAAATGCTGGGATTACAAATGTACAGTATAGGGAACTGATCCAGACTTCATCATGCAAATATAAACTTTTGTAATGCCAGGAAAAAGTTATTAGAATTCTAGTAAATAAACTTCAATTGACACTTCCAGTGCAACCCACTCAACAGTGAGAATAAACAAAGACCTATCTATAGTTGTGAGGAGCCAAGGGGGTCCTAAATTCAGTCACAACAATGGCTAACTGGAACAAAGGCCGTTGCCCAGCTCAATGGGGATTTTATTAATTTGAGAAGAGGGGAGTGGCTTGGAGTAGAGTGACTGTGAGAATGGTAGGAAGTATGTGAGTGTGTGAGTACTGTGAGCTAGGCAGGAGGCACAATGCCCCTCTGCAATATGCAGAGAGAGGTTTGGGATTCCAGTAACAGTCTCTAAGTTTGGAGGAATCTGCATAACACGGTTTGAGGAATTATCTTGTATTTTTATGGGTGGCTAAATCCATTTGCATTGCTTAAAGCTAATTGAAGGGATAGAGTATTTTCCTAGCCAGCTCTGTACATGTCAGTACATTGAAAGAGGGAAAGGTTAGCCAAAATGGAGAAAAATGGTCTTCTTTTAGGGAGAGCCTTCCCAGTGGGCCTCCACAATGTACCACCACACCTGGTAACAACTGATGGTGACAGTTATTTTTTCCCTTTGTTGTTTGTGCTTTGGTATCACACCTAAGAATACACTGCTAAATCCAAGTTCCCAAAAATTTAACCCCTGTGTTTTTTTCCTAAGTGCTATATGGTTTTAGCTCTTATATTTAGACTATTGATCAATTCTAAGTTTATTTGTATGTATATATCCAGTTGCCTCAGTACCATTTGTTGAATAGATTATTCTTTCTCAATTGAATAGCTTTGATACCTTTGTTGAAAAAAAAAAAGCAATCAGGCATAGATAAAGGGGGTTATTTCTATTTTAATTCTGTTCCTTCAATCTGTATGTGGACTTTTATGTCAAAGCAGTACTGGGCTTTTCTTCTCTTTCTCTTTCTCCTTTTCCTTTTCCTTTTTCCTTATTGTTTTGATACTGGAGATTGAACCTGGAACCTTCACACTGAGCTACATCCCCAGACCCTTTTTGAGACAGAGTCTCACTAAGTCACAAAGTTGCCCAGTCTTTGCTTAAACGTGCAGTTTTCCTGCTTTGGCCTCCCAGACTGCTAGGATTGCAGGTGTGCACCAGCGTGCCCAGTTTACATGCTGCTTTGATTATCATGCTGCTTTTCAGTCAGTTTTAGAATCATTTCCAATAGTGTTTTGCACTGGGTAATCTTTGCTTTGTAACTAGTAATTTCTTCTCCCTTTGCATACCTTCTCAATGTCTTTTCCATAATTCACACAGCTGAGTGTCCTAAGATGCACATTTCTTTACAGGTTCATTTCTTTTCTTACAGTCATAAATGTTTTCAGAGAATCATTCAAGTTTGCTATGACTTCATATGACTATATATATATATATATATAAAGAAAGACTGCTTGAGATTAGGATGAACAGATACCAGGGAGTAAAATCTGACACTAGCATCCTTCTCTGACCCATTCAGCTAGGACTCCAGTGTCTCCTTAAGTTGCCAGGCTCATACTTGCTATCCTTCTGCCTCCACTTTGAGGGTGAAAGAGTTTTGGCCCAGACAGGACACTGTAGCCGGTAAAGACTCAGGCGGAACCAAAGAGCTCCATCTCTCCCACCTGGAAATTTACCTGTGGCCCTATCTTCCCCACCCCTAGGAATTTGCCCCTGGTGCCAAACGAGTGCCAATGAGATACCTGTGCATCTCTAATGGCCCTAGGGCACCACCTTAAACTTAGGCTACTTATAAGACCACACGCCACGTGTCTGCCAGAGAGAAAGCCAGACTCCAGTGGTGGTGGTGGTGGGGTTTGTTTTCTCTCTCTGCATTCTCAGAATAAAGGCCTCTTTTGTTTTATACTTCTCATCTTTTGGACGCACTATGATCTTATCAGAGAGCAGCTGGGATTAAGGCACATGCCCACATGCCTGGAAAGACAGCACTTTTTTCATGGTGCTTTTACTTATCTGTAAGCACTTAGACCATGAAGATGGTGCACCAAACAGGAAGCCCATACTCTGCATGTCAGTCTATTACTGACAAACAAATCCCTGACCAGATCAGTTAGATACTTTCTCATGCTCTAGGAAGGACTCCAACTCCACTGACAAAGGAATTGTTGCTGGTGATTAATACACCAGTTCTTAAATTATGATCTCAGTTTGATCTAAACCAATAGACAAATACCATCAAAGTAAGCCCTTCATGGAAGGATGGTGAAAGAGTTTTGCCCTACAATAAGTTATAGGATTGGCAGTGGGAGGCTGAACCTGGGGATGTTTGCCCTGAGGCCACTCCTCCTCCCCCTATTACAACTTCCTTTTTCCTTTCCCAGTGCCTGCAAAGAGTTCCAATCAGCTCCTCGAATGTCATCAATGCCCGCCCTAAGCAACACTCCTGGTCAGAGGTTGTTTATATATCCCATATCCCACGTTTCAGTCAGAGGAAGCCAGATCGCCTATGGTCATGGACTCCTCTCCACATCCTTGGAATAAAGGCTACTTTTTACTTTTACACTTTGCCCTTTTATTGCACTGAAAATGCTAACAGGTGGCAGGAAGGAATGAAAATGTTTTGCAGTTAGCTACGGATAGGACTTTTCTTGGTCCTTAGGTGGACGGCTATGCTAACCGTCTTTCCTGGAAATTATAGGCTTGTTGAAATCACTTCCATCTGTTTGCCATGGAAATTGCATCTAACTTAAGTTTAAGGAGTGTGTTTACCTACATTTATTTTTATTGAGAGAGTTTTGCTCTATATTCCAGGTTGGCCTTGAACTCACTAAGTAGGCCAAACTGGCCTCAGCCTCACAGTAATCCTGTTGCTTCTGCCTCGTGAGTGCTGAGATCATAGGTGTGCATCACCATGCACAGTGCTGCAATTTTTATTTGTTTAATGTTACATGTTTCTAATATATAATGACAACTTTCCTTGTGGATATTTGGTACATGACCTGTCATGGTTTATGTCAGTGGCCCCCAAGCCTCATGCAATTATGGACTCAACCAAATCTAGGATTTACGATTGTTTGTTGTCTAGCACTCAGACTGCTGGTGTGAGTGTTATACCTGTCTAGTGATGGAGCCAGCATAGGATGTAATGGCAGGAAGAAGGTGTCTCGCTCACTTGCCCGGTTCAAGCCTCCCCATTTGAGGCAGCTGTGAATAGCAGCCCTGCCATGCCACCCTGCCTTGGAGCCAGCTGAGCTGAATTAAAACCTCCAAGAACTGTAAGAAATAAACCTTTCCTTCCTTCATTTTGTCCCAGCAACAAATAAAAGGTAACTAAGACATGACTCATCTTAATGCTTCTTTTATGTCATCTTCCTTTCCCACATTTTTCCCTTCCCTCCCTCTCTTGGTCCCACTCCCATTTGCAGTAGCTCTATCTCCCTGTGTCCTGTCATCTGTCTTTTAATTTGCTCTTTATTTGTACTTTGTATTTCTGAGAAACCACATGGCATTTAAACCTGTGAATCTGATTTAATCACTTAATGTTGTGGACTCAAGGTGCACCTATTGTTGCTTGACTTCTGTTTGCCCTTGAGGCTGGTTTGTTTCTTTGTGCCTTGTATATATGGAGCTGGCATTTTTCCACCCACATACCGTCTATGTTTTTCTAAGTTGTGCATGGAAAAGTTATCCATATTTCATTTGTAATATAATCAGTAAGTTTTATTTTCTTAGACACTATGAAATTGCAGGACCTAGATAATGGAGTGTGTGTTTTAGATAATAATAATAATAATAATAATAATATATTTTCAGTTCCCCCTCTCTTATTCTCAGTAATTGGCATTCTTGCTTTCTAAATTTCTTTGATTTAAAAGGCATCAATATTTTGGAATATTTTCTAAATTAAAAATAAAATCTGTTACTGCACTTTGACATCTTTGATGCCTACTTTGATCTACCTTTCTTGCTTTGAAATGTCATTTCAAAGAAGGAGCGATGAATATCATAGACATACTGCACTTAGCTTGAAAGATGACCGTTAGCGAGTGGAATTTCTCTCTCCTCTCAGGTCTGGATTGGACGTTGAACATCCCCGCAGGTCATGTGCAAAGGCCTAGACTCCAGGGTGGCCCGGTTGGGAGGTGACAGAACCTTTAGGTAGGGACCAGTGGGGAGTCCTTTGCAGCAGCTGGCCTGCCTGACCTTTGCCCTGACATACTGGATAGGGTGTATGCAGGTTGTGGGGCGCAGGCCTCACTGGCAAGTGGGAGGATTCTTGGGGGCCCAACTAAGAATTACTTACTCATCCTTTGTTTCCAGATTTCCTTAGACAGTCCAGGTGACTCTGGATCACCCAAAGCTTACAGTTAAAGTACAGGTAGAGTATGCCAGACAGCTTTCCAACCCTGTAATATAATACCTGGGATAATTAACTTATAAAGATGAAAGGAATATTTTCACAGTTTTGAATGTTCCAGCCCATGACAAATTGGCCCTTTGCCTGGCTGCTCACTCTGCCCCTTCACACCCTTGTGCCAATCATTTTGCCTCTTTGAACTTCCACTTTTTGCTGTGTAGAGTGAACATTTGGACCATTCTCTTGCAAAGGAGTGCTACGGATGACTTACGATGTGTAGATATTTTATATGACTTGTGCTTAAGCATGAGCACTCAGTAAGTAAACAAGAGCTCTAAAAGGGTTGGGAAGGGGTGGGAGAGAATCTAGAAATTGTCTCATCTAAGCTCAGTGAGAAACTGCTGTCCCCCAGAAAAGTGATCCCTGGTGCAGAAGGGAGAAGCCTACAGCTAAGGTCTGTGGTTTAGGGCTGCATCTGTACCACCCTCAGCCAGATCTCATCTTCCTGCTGTCTGCGACAGTGACTACATACTTACAGCTGAGCATTCAAAATATTCCTAAAAGGAAGCTAGTTTGCATACATATGCAGCCAGCTGCCTACTCCCCAGATTGGGTTTTAATGTAAGCAACTCTGATATTTTAGGAATACTTTTTTTTTGAGAATACACTGAATCCATTTTGATGGTTTCTCCCCTCCTGACAAGATCTCTCTTCCTTTCTCTACCCACCCCTTGGCTGCCTTCTCATCCTGGCAGCTGTGGGAAGATTTCTATCCAGCTGTCCATCAAGTCTTCAAAAGCTAGCTGGGTTGTAATTGTAATCTATTTTCCACCCTTCAACAGTGGTGGGTCAACACACACACACACACACACACACACACACACACACACACACGGCTCAAAATTGCAGGGAGACTGGAGCCAGAGCTGCCTTGTGACTCACACAAAGCTCCACATGGGTAATTACTGCCATTCATTACTGGCCCAGGAAAGAAAATAGGGTCTGGTTGGATTTCAGTGAACCAGAAGCTTGATGAGCACGAGGGGGCAAGCGGAGCTGTGTTCCTCCCTGCCTCATCACATGCCATTTCCAGGAAAATAACATCCTTCTGACCACTCTCCTTCCAGGGCACATCTTTTATTAAGCTTATTTAGTATGTAGTTTAGTCAGAACTATGGCCAAATTCTGCCCAGCACCTCTCCCCATATGACTCCATAACCTTGAGCCAGCACCTGATTTGGGAGTTTTCCTGAATGAGAGGTAACTGGGCTCAGTTTCATTAACTCACGTATGCATTCAACAAGCGGCTGTCTGAAGTCACAGTGGAGAGCTGATTCTGTGGACAAAGTCAAAGTGGCATCCGTGTAGAGGAGTATGTTTGTTTCTCCACCCATCTCAGCCCTGCCAACGGACACTACCTGTAGCCAGGCCACAGTGCCATTTGCGGCATCATCCCACTTAAGGCATTCTTTCCCTCCTCTGAATTTCTTTGGTTATGCTCTGTTTATTGCCTTTCATTAGATCTTTTATTTGTTGGAAGCAAAAACCATGGTTGAGAAAAGAGGAGTATATCCAAAAGCACATGGATATCAGCTCTTAACACAGAGTTTTGTGTATTATTTGCAGGCAGTTCAATTCAGCATGAAAGAATGAATGAATGACCATTTCAGTAAGGAACTATTTTTTTAAGCTAAATATCTTCGGCTAACTAAGGGGGCAACAAATTCTAGGGAAAAAGTGAGACTTGGGTGAATTGAGAGATGAATAGTCTTTCTAGAATGGGAAGAGTTGGAAGAAAAGCATCTTGTACTAGTACTGTGAATCTCTGCAGTTAGAATACATTCGAGAACAGACTAAGACTATGTTAGTGAACAATGTATTACTCAGCACTACTCAGATTTGTCTCCGTAGTGCTCCTCAAGGGTGGCTGAGCAGTATCAAGGACTTCATATGCAGCCAGCCTTGCTCTGCAGAAGCTCATTAGCTGCATGGCATTTGTGTAGGATAGTTAAGACCCCTCCTGATACTTTGGGGACTGTCAAGTTTTGCTTCAGATAATGTGCATGGTATTGTTTTTAGTTTTATTCTGTTACATTTTGGTTCTTACAAAAGCAATATAAGATGGAGGGGAGTGAAAGGGGATGAAAAAGAAATTAAGATGTGTTATGTATATGTATCAACTCCACACAAAGAGTGTAAACATTGTACACTATAATGGGTATATCCTCACAATCCTATTTTACATATAAAGAAAACAAGGCTTGGAGGGGTTAAGAAATTGCCCAGGCTCATGCAGATAGCAAGTGGTGAAGTGGAAACTGGACCCAGGCAATGTGACTTCAGCACTCACACTGTCAAGCTCTACCAGCCGTGACTTTTCCCTGTACCTGGAACTCTGGTCCTGACACACATCTGAAAAGATCAGATTATCTCCTGTCATTTAGCATATCAGTGGAAATGTGACCTCTGTGGGACAAATCAAAGTGCATAGCTACATTTACTACAAGAACTGGAACTTTCTGGAAGCAATCCTAACTGTATTTTCAAAACAGAGTTACAGCACATCTGCAGAAGAATCATTCAGGAAATCCAGATGTCTGGGCTCTTGCAGAGATCATTCTAAAGCTCAGTTAGTGGGGTTATTTTTTATAAGGCAGAATTACTACTAATAGTTATTGATTTTTCTTTTTTTTTTTTTTCTCTTGTACTAAGGATTGAACTCAGGGCATTTGTATGTTTTAATATTTTTTATTTTGACACAGAGTCTCAAAATAAAGTTGTCCAGATTGGGCTTAAACTGGCACTTCTCCTACCCCAGCTTTCTAGGAGTATAGGAGGTATGAGCCACCATTCCTGGTTTGCAATTGCATTTTTAGGTGAAATAATTTGCTAAGAATTCCATACTAATTATTCTCAGAATTATGATCTTTAAAACATGTATATATTCATATGTATGGCATATTTAATTTAAGAAGGCAATTATTTTAATTACTTTGTGTGCACCAACCCACTGAACTCTTCCCAAATTACTCTGAAACCAAGCTATTCCTAGGGGAATCACTGAAGTTCTTCACATGATCTTTAAATGGATTGTTTGCTCTTCCAAAAAGCTCTTTTTGGTGGTTGTTCCCAAGAACAATCAATCTTCTCTAACTGTATCTTCTGAATACTCATAAAATTTTTCTTTTAAAATCTGAAAAGGTTATCTTGTCTATCCATGTGTGCCTGGACAGCAAATCTTAAAAGATCATACTTCTGTTTTCAGTGACCCACAGAGGATGCCACACCACTGAACTTGGTATCTTGCCATTCCTGATAATCCAAATAGTTGGCACATACTTCCTTGTGTGCAGTTCATATCTCTCCTGCTGCCTTGGCTCATTCCATTTGATTGTCATGGTGCTGATATCATTGTGCTCACGGTTCTTTTCCCAAGGCCAGAAAACCACAGCTTTTTATAACTGAGTCAGTTGTTGTGGTCACATTCCAATTTCCTTAAGTGCTTCCATCTTGAACAGCCCTCTAAGTCTCAATTTTTGTAATGTGACTGAAGAGCTGTAAGAATACCATCTGTTTGCAAGAATGGCGCCACTGGTGACTGTACACTGGACTCTAAAGATGGCATGTGTGTCCAAATCAAGATTTTAGATCTAAAAGAACTGACCTTGGACATCTAGGTTGATTGCTTCATTGTAGGGAGATGTGGCCATTTGCAGCTAATTGGATGGAAACATGAGCCTGGAGTAGCATTTATGCAGCAGTTTTTGTTTATTGAGTATAACTGCTGTACTCTGGGTAAAGCATGGGACTAATAGGATCAAATTAAGCAAAGCCACTTAGATGGAATAGCAGGGAAGTTTCCCTAATGAAGAGTTCTGATAGACCATGGAATAGTCTTCCCCAGGAAGGCTGGTCTCACTGAGATGTGGTTATTTACCAAGGAACCAAATTGTCCCCCTCTGGATGCATCTTGGGCCATTTTCATTTTAGTTTGTGACTTTGATTTAATTGAAAGAATGTCTCACATCTGTTGTTGACTACCTTAGGCTGTGTTGCTCAAATTCTAGTCCTGTTGGAATCACTTTGTGAGCTTGCTAAAATGCAGATTCACTGCTTCTGTCCATAGATATTCTGTTTTGTTAGGTCTGGCCACCTTGTTCTTTAGATTTCCTGGATGATTCTTCTGCAGATGTGCTGTAAACTGTTTTGACAATACAGTTAGGATTGCTTCCAGAAGGTTCCAGATCTTACAGTAAATGTAGCTGTGTGCTTTTATGTGTCCCTTATCCTTGTCCTAGTAACCTACTCTGTCTCATCATCAAAGTCTCTTTCAAAACTTGGAGATGGAAAAGAATGTTTTCTGAAAGAAGAATGATCCTCCAGAGTCCTTCTTTCTCAATCTGGCATTCCCTGTGGTTCCAAAGGCCACTAGGTGAAGGCAGTGTTTCTCAAAATTCGTGGCATGTTAAAAGCAGAGTCCCATGGTCAAGTAAGTATAAGAAACACCGTGAAAACACTGTGGGAACCAGATTTCTTTCTTGCAGGGCTTGCCAGAGTCTTTATCATAATGAAAACCACTACTTCTCAAATGTTTGGTAACACAGTTTCTCACTGGATTGCTGATTCGTGGAACTTACTACAAAAACTCAGTGATAAGAAAGCAAGTTCAATTTAGGTTGCAAACTCAACTCTTTACCCAAATAGCTGAGTAACTTTGGATACATCCTTTATAATCCTTGAATTTATTTCCTCATCTCTGAAACAGTGGTAGAGCAGAGCCACTCATTTCATGGCCGAAATGTGAAAAAAGAAACAGGAAGAGGCTAAGGAGTCCCACTGTCCCCTTCAAGGCACAGCCCCAATGACTGGGAGCCCTCCCCTAGGCCCGCCTCTTAAAGTTTCCACCACCTCCCAAATGGCCAGGACTTGCAGACCAGCCTTTAACATATGGGCCTTTGGGTGACATTTACCAACCAGTCATAGCAGGAGGTTAGAAAAATCTATGTCATGTGTCAAGGTTTTTACCAAATCAGCTGCACTTAGCCCTAATGGTGTGATGTAGTACAATTTACAGAAACTATAATATAGCAATGGTAGAAAAAGAATGGAATTTGAGAGGAGAGGCTGGAAGATCACATATTTGGGGTTAATCAGATGCAGGTTTCAAAATTAATTCTAGACCATATCTGCCAAGAATGACCAAATGCCAAGTAAATTGTTTCAGTTCACACAGGTAATAGATAAATGTTGGTGTGTAGACTTGAATTCACAAAGCCTGACTCCAGAGCTGAGCTCTCTTTCATCACACTGTTTCTTCTATTTCACTGCAACAAAGTGAAAAAATCCAATATAGCACTCGGTAGATTTGAGATGGCAAAAGAAACACACGCACGCACACACACACACACACACACACACACACACACGCACGCACATTCACGCACGCACACATGCACATGCACACAGGGTGACCAAAATATGCAGCTAAAATTTAAATTTCTAGAACTATTCTAGTAAAAGGCACATCACCATCAATCCCCCATAAATGCTCCTCTTGCTTTCAGCTCACAGGTCTCATCGTTCTTGCCGCCTTCTGAAGCAGGTCTGGAAAGCCTCTTGCATGAGTGTCCACACAGTGTGCTAAAAAATATGGTGAGGCTGCTGCCAAGCGCCATCCAGCAAGAATGCAGGCGTATAAAAACGTCGCGATGGTCCCTGTCCACCTTACTCACTGGGGCTGCCGCCGTGTGCCTTTTGGCTCTTCCCCAGAGCTAAAACAATCATGAAAGAGAAACATTTTTAATTGATCCAGGACACCAAGGCATCTGTGACAGGGCAGCTAGAGATACTTACAAGGAGGACTCCAGAACTGCTTCAGAAAATGGCAAGGGTGCGGTGAGTGAAGGTGAGAGGGAGTATTCCGAGGAGGTACTAATGGCAATGTGTCTTTTACTGTAATACTTTTTTACCACACTTATCAATCATACTGTGTATGTATTCATGTATTTTATATATACTTATATGTGTATCTGAAGAGCCAATAGGTGAGAAAAACTCACGTTTTAAAAAATAACCCACATTTGATGAAAAACACTGGTCTGTACATGTAAGCAACTTAAAGTAGGATAAATACAAAGAGACTGACACCGCTATACACTGTAGTCAAACACTTAAAAAGGAGAAACATTGAACTGGCAAGGGAAAAGCACCTGGTCGTGTATAGGGTAGCATAAATGTGATTAACGGTTGGCTTTTCATTTTGAAAAATGAAGTCAAAAGGTAGGTAGTGCAGTGACATATTCAAAGTGCTAAAAAAATAGTCAACCAAGAATTTTACAGCTAGCGAGATCTGCTGCTATGGTGGGGGAGGGAGCCCACGGGGATAGGACAGACCCGGGTGTAACTTTGCTGACCTCCAGGGAAGGTAGGCCGGCTGTGGAGCATTAAGGAAGGTGGCAGGAAGAATACACAGCTAGCGATGGACAGAAAATCTTGAGACTTTCCCCTTGGCCTGGATCAGGAGTGGCCCGCCCAGCTGGGGTCTGGGAAGGAGGGTGCAGAGGGTGCTCTGCTCAGGCTTGCAGCCAGGAGAGGATGGGAGAGGACTGGGACAGCAGAGGGTGGGGCTTGGAGTAGGTTACCCACCCAGGCCTGAGATCAGGGACCCAGGCCCCACACCCTACTTAGGAGCCACCTGAGCCCTTTCCCCTTTGCCCAGATGGAGCAGCACTCGTGACTGCAGTGGCTGTCAGCTTGAACTATGGCACAGGCTGGGCAGTGGCAGCAACAACAGGTGCCTGTTGCTGAGCCCTGCTCAACTCGGACCCACCAAGGCCAATCACATAATAAACTTGTATTTATAGATGTACAATATCAGAAGTCAAATTCAAGAAACACAGCTTCTTAGGGGTTCACATTCTTATTGCACATGGCTCCTACCATCTAGGGACAGCAAGTGGTCAGGACCAGCCAGTCAGGGTGCCATGGCAGAGTACCAGGGCCCCTGCTGGTGTGGCACTTTGGTCTTCTGTTCTTACTCTCCCTCTGGTCAGGATGGCCCCTTCACTGCAGGGTGTGACCTTGTTTAAAAACCAGGGTCAGTGTTTCTTTACCAAATTTCTTTTCCCAGCAAGATTCCTATGGGGAGGGGCTTTTAAGAAACAGAATTTTACAGCTAGCAAAATTACCCTTCAAAAAAACAAAGATAAGAACAGAGTGTGAGTGCTGAGTGTGACAGCACATGCCTGTAGACTCAGCTACTTAGGAGGCCTAGACATAAGGATTGTGTGAGCCCACAAATTTGAGACCAGTCTGGACAATCATAGAGAGATTCCTAATTCAAAAGAAAAAAAAAAAAAAAAAAAAGAAGAAGAAGAAGAAGAAGAAGGAGGAGAAGGAGACAGAGAAGGAAAAGAAAAGTCAAGTCAAATAAAGGAAATCTCAGATTTAAAAAAAAGTTGAAATATTTTGTTTTGTTAGCTGACCACCTTACAAGAAGTGCTAATATCCAAGTCGTTCAGGCTGAAAGAAGGTGATGGTAAATAGTAACAGCATTCCACAGTAACAGAGAGCACAGGGAATGGTAAATATGCAGGTTCACGTGAAAGATACCTGTTTCTTAGCCAGGCATGGTACAGCATGACTATAACTGCAACACTCAGGAGACTGAAGCAGGAGTATTGCCACAGGTTTAAGGCCAGCTTGGGTTACATAGTGAGAACCTGTCTCAAAAAATGAAAACAAAAACAACTTTCTGTAAAAGAAGCTGAATGAGGATAAGTCATGGCTGTGTAGTGTCTAGAAGTTGGTCTGTTCTGGCTCTTCTTCAACAGACTATGACTAGAATAAGGAGAAACACATATCACTCCAGACAGACCACCATAAAGTGAGAAGTGTGCCTTCAGATAGTTAAATGGATTTAATTGGTCTAAGGCATCAGAAAATTTGTCCCAATCTTGAATTTGTCTGTTAAATTTTTGGGTTTGCTGGAACATTGACAACACCACCTTCTGGAGGTATTGGTTTTCATAGTAATTTATTTATTTATTGGTACCAGGAATCAAACTTAGGACTTTGCACTTGCCAGGGAGGTGCTTATGCCACTGAGCTATATCCCTGGCTTATAATAATATTTTAAAGTATAGCTTCTTGCACACATTTCTCCCAAGGATGCATAGATTTGTTAAAGGCAAGAGAGTTATACAGAAACAAGTGGCCTTGTAATGGCACTTCAGTCCTTGTAATAGGTGTAGACTTCCTATTTGGTCTCCAATCCATAACGCGGAAGTTTCTAGCATGCTAAGCTGTGCCTGTAATTTAGCATCTATGTTATGTTGTATTTTCCATGCTTCATCAGCAATCTCTGTTCAATTATCTATGAAATGAGCCATTTACACAGAATGTGTGGTGGCCATTGAGGAAACCACCACACTGGAAATTTGGAGAACCAGAGAAACAATTCCAGCAATAATCAAGCCAAGCATTTTTTTTGTTCTGTGTGCCAAATGTTTCGCTAGTGTGTGTAGCAAATGCGACACTGGACTGTAGGATCACATTTCAGTGATATTAGTAGGGATCCAAACTCCTGGCCTGCAACCCATTAATAATAATGTCTGTCCATAAACAGTACCTGATTTTGCACATAGTTTGATTTGTTTTTTTAAACATAAATTGGTTTTTACATAATTTGAGCTCTTAAAGGAATTAGCATTCTAAGATACTCTGCCATATACATAAGAATTATAAATGCAAATGGAAGTTTGGACAGTTTTGCAATGTTTTAATTAAAGAACTTCCTTATTATTTAATTTTATGCCTTTGCTAGTCCATATACTTTCTTTTATGAAAGGTAGTGCAAATTTCCAAAAAGACTGTGTTGGTCCTACTTGTCCATCATAGATTATACGTGGCTTACTGAGCCCCAAGCTGATCCGATTTATGAGTTGTACAGGTAAAGACTGTTTAGTAATATTATTTGAATATGTTCAGTTTAGGATCTGCCATGGGTCTGTGCTTTTACCCTGTCAATGATTGCTCCCCATGGGCTTCAGTTGATAAACTCATACTGTTTATTTTTCCTTTAATTCCTACTTTGGCCCGACAAGCAGTCCAGTGCCAAACAGCACCTTCATGTATTTTTAAGAAATGATTACAGAACAAATAGTTATCATTGGCTTCCACAAGCCTTTCATACTTCCCGGGGTAGTTGTAGATCCCAGGGTGATAAAAACCAGTTGCTCCAAAGTGTTTTCCATTCAAGTTTGTGGGTGAGCAAGATAGCAATGTTCTGATTTCACTTTAACATCTTCAACACTAATGGCAAAAAAAAAAAAAAAAAAAAAAAATTGTGAAGTATAATTAACAATTGTCTTGTCTGGCATCTCAATAGGGATGACTGGACCTGGAATGGTATCTAATTTAGGATCAGTTGTGTCTGTTTCATGATAAATCTCAGGTAGAGAATCTGTCCAAGTAATGGGTCTAAGTAATGGTGGATTGGTGACTCAAGTCCAATACTCCTAAAACAGGAATTATACATATGGATGCTGCCCATATGGATGAGCCATTAAGGCAACCAGAATATTCTCAGGGGTTGGTGGAATTCCCCTTTTGGTAACTACATCTCTAGCCTCACGAATCATTGCTTAGATGTTGCTCCACTGGATTACTTGTCCTTTATCTTCTTTTGGGGGAGCTTGAGGTGGATTTCCTGGCTGGTTCATTGGGGTTGAGCTTGGACCAGGCTCATCCTCAGGAGGGCCCAGGTTGGCAGAGCCATCACCAGGGACATCTCCAGCATTGTTCATGTCTGCTGTCAAGGTTCCTGGATGGCAGCCACCTTTTTCATCACCTGTTAAGACACAAGCATAACCTTGCCCCCATGTTATTAATCGCACTGGTCCTTTATTTATTTATTAATTGGTACTGAGGGTCAAACTTATGACCTCTCATTTGCCAGGCAAGTGCTTATACTGCTGAATTAAATCCCTGGCTCCTGCACTGGTCCTTTAAAGTTTAAAGTAGGCACTGCAAAAGCAAAAACCTATCTGTGGGAAAAAGAGGAATGTTTAAAAAAAAGTCTTCTTAAAATCAGTTATGATGACAGGCCAGACTCTAGAAACTGCAATTAGATTTTTAAAATTTACAGTAAAAATAGCTAAATCTAATTGTGCTTGTGGGGATAACTGTATCCTTCATTTTGCATTTGCAAAGCCAGCCATAACCTGAATCATCATAGTTGTTTTATACGATTTGGTTCAAATATCCTGACAAGCTCAAATATATGTGGTTAAATCATAAGTTGGTTTTATAGGATTTAAAGCTTGTTTTCAGTCTCAGTTGGTATTTGCATATGCCAATGGTAGAATTAAAATCTCTGCAGCTTGCATGTTTAGAACCTGTCTGTGAACAAATTGTTGTAACTTAGTCACAAATTGAGTAAAGGGCTCCTTAGGTCCTTGAAGAGTGTGTAAAAAGGACTGCATGGGAGCTCATCCTATGGAATAGTTGACATTACCCTTTTTAGTAAACCTACCAGTTGTGAATATAGTTAAGCAGGACATTGGATCTGTTCCCCAAGGGGTACATATTGTCCCTCCCAGAAAGTATCTCATTTATTTCTGAATGCAGATTAGGACCCATTCTGTTTAGAAGTTTGCTCTGAAATAAGATTTTTTTTTTATTTTGAAGAGAATCAAACCAAGCAAAATAAAACCAATCAAAAAAAGCCAATCAAAATAAACCAGTGCAAGTGACACAGAACTTCAAAACAATAGGAAATCAACAATGGTTACTACAGTGCCTCTTGCTGTCTTCAAAATAGCTACACATACCTTTAGACATAGTGAAAATCAAACAAAACAGAATAGAATAGAACCAATAAAAACAAAACAATGAATTCAATAAAAGATTTCAAAACAAGATAAGAGTAAATCCAAAATGGCTACCATAATATACCTTGTTCTTTTTAAAATAACTGTTCATGCCATTGGATATAATAAAATCAAACAAAACAAAACAGAATAAAACCCAACCTAAAAAAACAATGAAAATGATTCAGGACTTCAAAACAAGATGACAGGGAATTAACAATGGCTACCACCTTCAGAAGGAGATCCCTCATTATGCTACATTGTGTATTGTTATCCTCTGAGTATATGATCAGACTACTGGCTTTAGACCTGCAAAGTCTGTGAAACACTAAACACTACAAGAGTTAAATTGTATTTTTTACATCTATAGCTATCACTGAAGCCTGTGTTTTTCTGGATCAGCTGGTCACTTATGGTGGGAGAGGGTGGGCAATATGTTGGCTCTGCTTGTTCCCCAGCCTGCATGCCAGAAGGGGCTGGCATCTGGCTGTTCTCCAGCAGCCCACACATGGTGCCAATTTTCAGGGAGGGCTTGGTTCTTGGTGATTTCTTGTTTTCTTGCCCCATAGTCCATGATGAAACAAGATTTTTTAAAATGCACATCAAAATGAGGGAATTGAACAGGAGATAGGCATGTTTGTGGTAGATGTTTGATATCATAAGGTGTCAATTGATATTTATCCAAAACATTTTGTAAATGCATTTTGAACTCCATTGTTAGTCACACTTTAAGATTTTTTAGCACTTGTATCTCAAAAGGTATATGACAAAAAAATTCCTTGTTACTAGTCCACTGAGTTCCAACTGGGAAGCAAACAGGGGCCAACGATTTCCCCTTTTGTGGTCACTTCTCCCCTTGAAACCTGCAAGTTTCTAGATAGATACATAAGTAACTTTCCTTTTAAAGGCTCTGGCTCCTGCTTAGTTGGTCCCTTTAAAGGCTCTGCTTTGTCAGCAGATACCTCTGCACTAAACTGTTTTATTTCCTTGGTGTCTGAATCAGAAGCTGTTGACTTCAAGCTCTGTAACAGACTCAAAACTGAATGAATCAGATTCCAAGTTGAGCACATCTCAGGGGAAATAACTTTTCCTTTTCTATGTGCCTTTTAAAGAATTTTTCCATCTCTTTTCCAATTATCAATATCTATAGTGTCTGCCTGAGGAAACTATGGATTATATTTGGTTATCTCTTATAACATTTTTGTTAGGTCTTCTGTGGGCACATAAGCCCCCTGAGCATTTGAGCAGGCCTTAGAGCAGCTGAATGTATCTTTGCTCTCTGCCTGAAAATTTGGCCCATTTTACTCTCAAATGAAATGGCCTGTTCCTAGCTGGAAGACTCAATCCTTCAAGGCTTCTCTTCTCCAGGCAAAGTTTCTTCCTGTGACTGCCTTCTCCATCTCCCACATTTTTCACTCTAAGTAGATGTACTCATTTAGACTAAAAGTTCCCCAGTGAATGGATTTTAGGTCCCTGTTCAGGCACCAGTCATCACTGTATGATCAGGCCCACAACCTCTCAAATGAGTGAACAGTGAAGGCTTAAATAAGGGACAAGTGGTGTGGTTTTAGGACTCCAAGAGGATCAAAACCCTCTAGGAGAATTCAAGATTCTCTGGGAGCTGAGATAAAGAACTCTCTGGGCAGCTCAAATTTATTCAAACAAGAAAAAGGATAAGAATGGAAAATATGGAAAACTGAGCAGGACCTTGGGAGTCATTCAAGGACGTCTCCAAGTAATAAATTATGTTAATTTAGGAGAACACTCTTATCTCCAGGTTGACTTTCACTGCAGGCGTTAGATGCCTGCAGCTACAGTCATTTTCTAGTTAATTGGAGTGGGAGCCAGACATCCTCAGATGTGGCCTTGTCTTGTCCTTTGAGGCATCAGGGCAGCACAAGCCACTACAGGCCTCACCTGGGACCAGTGATTCATAGAGGTTCACTTGTTATGAATCCACTGTCCATCTCCAAACATGGGGCTTAGGCCTGGGACAGACTCAGAAGTAAACATAAAAAACCAATTGGTTAATTTTAAATCCTGCTCAGAGCTGCTTCCTGGTGGTCTGCATCAGAAATTCCCCCCAAAAGATATTTGTTTCTAATTTCCTTTTTGGTTCTTTTAATTACTTTAAAATATGGTGAATTTTATAAAGTAAAATTTTAACATTGAGTTCTTAGTATTAGTATATGTTGAATTCAGGATTTTTATTTTTTTAAAGAAAGTACTTTTTAGTAGGTGCTATTTTATAATAAAGTTGTAGGAAGGATGTCTATTTATGGCATCATGTTCTTAAAGCAGAAATTTTAGAAAATACAGAGATTCATGTTGGTTGCAGAATTTAATGAACCTGTTTCATTACATGAGATATAGATTTTTAAAAATAGTTTCAGAGAACATATGTGCCTCTGTTAATGCTTCCATGGACTCTTGAACATTCTCTATTTTTGAGGGTCAGAGTTTGAGATATCTATTCCTATAATATACTTTTTATATAGCAATATTTATAATGTATACTTGTTATATAATATATTTAAATATGTGCTGATATTTAAATACATTTTTAAAGGTCTATGTATCCGTATCTCTATTTAAGTAAAAATATATGCTACAAAGCCCAGAAAGACATTCTCAAACTAAAAATATATAAATAATATAGACAATATTTTCTGGCCACAAATAAACAAGAAATTTGCAGAAACCAAAAAGTCCTAATAAGTTTTGGTATAAAAAACCAAAACTGTCTTTAACAGTTTAATTTAAGAAAATCTCAGTGGAAATTGAGGTAGAGATAGAAAATCATGATTATCAAAATTTTCCTTATCAAAGTTAATACTGCATGCCAGAATTAATGAGAAATAGTTAAAGCAGGGATTAGAGGCAAATTCATAGCCTCAAACACTTGTATTGATAATCAAGAAAGAATGGTAAGTAAGTGAATTAAGCTTCCAACCCAAAAAATTAAAAACTTTTTAAAAAAGGAAAATTTTAAATAAAAGAAATTAATAAGCAGAAAATAGAAAAACAGTGAAGACAATATATGGATATTTAACTTTTTAAAATAAAAGCAATTAAATAAAGAGAAATCATTAACTACCTAGTCAAGAAGAAAAATGTAAGCTTCAGTGCACAACATAAAAAGAAGAAAGTAAGCACTGACAGGAGAAATGAAAAGAATTCTGTCATCTGTATGTACTTAGCTCAGTCTCTTGCAAATTAACTCAAATGTAGTGAATGTGTCTTTCTTGGAGAAACATGCAATTTAGTGAGCAAGGATGCCAGCCAGCCAGCCAAAAACAGTCACAGTGAGAGAGACTGTAGGATTCCTTCACCACTTGTCTGAGACCTTCTTGACACAATGCAATTGATACTTTGTAAACTTACTATATTTCTCATGGCTTGATTTTTTTTCTTTTTCTTTTTTTTTGTACCAGGAACCAAACTCAGGACCTTGTGCTTGCCAGGCAGGCACTTTGTTGCTGAGCTAAATCCTCACCTCATGGCTTGATGTTGATGTGCTTATTTTTCATCTTGATCAACACGCAATGCCAGTGATTCACTTCCAGCTTTGCTGAATATGCTTGTGTAAATATACTTGCTGGTGTCATGTATTTTTTGCTAGAACAGTAGCTACGGTATGATTATATAGCACAGTTTCTTCTTGCCTAGAGTACCCCTACCCCAGGAGGACACAAGAGATTGATTTTTGAAGGGGAGTCTGTGAAATAAATACAAATCCACTCATCTGTACATCTCAGGGTCCCTCGCCCATATTTCTGTCCTTTCAAAAGGTTGCTAGGCAACCAGGTAGAAAAATGGCCGAAGCCCTTGTAAAGAGAAAACATGTTTATAAAATCAGAAAAATGGATGTGGACTTCCTCATTTGGGCCTCCTTTACAAACTGTCAGCATTTGTGACATAATCAATTAAGTAGCAGTTCTTGCAGTTGAGCTTGAAGCTGGTGAAAACAATGGGCTATAATCTGGCTCAGTGGATTCCTGACCCAAGCCACTGGGAAGGGGGCTGGGGTGCTGGCTTTTACCCTTGAAAGGAGACGTGTGTTCAGTCCCTTCCTCAGAGGGTCAGCTTGTCTGCCTGAGTCTGTGTAATTTCATTTCTGAGGTTAGCACAGTCTCCACAGAGCATTCTTGAAGCTTGCTGTTGCTAAGTCCCAATCTTTCTGAGGAAATTCTGCTACTTATCCCCTGGCATTTCATGCATCTGCCTGATTTTCAATGGAGCCTGCCTGCCTGTTCTCCTGTGGGCACTGGCATGTGTGATGTCTCTGGTGGCCCGAGCTCCGATTGCTCCAAGGAACTGCACAGCCTTGCTACCTGGTGTGTGTGCCAGGGTCTGTTCATGGTGACAGGTGCTGACGTTCAGCTGCTAATTTCCCCCATTAGAGACAATGTGGTAGGATCTGATGATACAATCTGTTCATCTGAGATCTGCCCTGATTCTTTTTGTCTAGAATATATTGCTAACTTTATGGAAACAACAAAAGAAAGAATAGACGCACAATCTACCCTTTAAATGGTTTTGCTTTGCTTTGCTGGGGGGTGAAATCCATAGCATTCAATTTCGTTTTGTCTGTTATAAATTTATTAACAATGTGTTGTAATTAGGTGCATGGCTTTGCCTTAGAGGACAAATGGTGCTTGGTGAACTGTGAAGTTGGTCTGATTATGGTAAAATGATCCATTTGGTTTTACCAGCTGTGACTTTGGAGGGAGCTGAATTACAGAAAAGACATAAACTCCGCAGATGAAACATTCTCAGCTTATACTCCATATTACCGATCCTCCTGTATCCCAAAGAAAATGTTCTTTGGATTTGCTGATTGATGCTTTGGTAATCTGAAATTACATGGACATGATGTCAGAGGTGACCTGGCTGATATATTACTCCATATTTCCATGAATATGACAGAAGTTGCTCTGGCAGAATATAAAAACGTCTCAGTGTCTTATTAACCAAGAGGAATTCCTAAGCTGGGGAGCAGGGCGGTGCAGTGGTTGGGAGTGTGGCATTGCGGTTGAGGTACTTGTTTTTGAAGGCTGGCCACACTGTCACTAGTTTCTGCACTTCTCTAAGCCTTGGTTTCCTTATTTATAAAATGGGGATATGCATATCTGCCTCATAGGATTTATGTGAAGATAAATGAGTAAATGTTTAGCATAGTGCTCACACGTAATAAGCTCTCAGACATGTTAACTAGGACTATGCTCAGCTGCACAGTGCCTGTCTGGCAAGTACAAGGTTATGAGTTTGATTCCTGGTGCCAAAAACAAAAAACCCAAAAAACAAACAAAAAAAAGGAACATTAACTGTTGTTAGCACTATGACTTGGAGAAACTGTCACCTACAGAGAAGCCTTGGGTTCCTGCCTCCCCTAAGGGAGGGAGGGGAGGAGCCACTTTCAGCCCCCTCCACCTGCTCCCTCTCCACCTAGCTCTTATTACTGCCGCAGGTAGAAACGGGCTCACAAGGAAAGGGAGTTCCCCTCCGTGGCCAGGATCCTGCAAAGGAGTTTTGGCCACTTGGCTTTGTTGATTCTTTTATCTTTCTGTGAGGGGAGAAATATTGGTGACAGAGGGACTGGAAGGAGTAAAGGGACGCTGCACTACCCCAGTGTCCACTTCCTCAGCCTGGACAAGGCTGGGTCCAGCGGGCTGCAAAAGCACAGAGAAATCAAGTCTGTGTTTGTGGCCCCATCCTTCACTCCTCCCTGTGCTGAGCCGGTTTCTCTAAATTTTATTCTTGACTTTCATTCATCCCAAAGATAATTTGGGGCAACAGGAATTTATACCAGGAGGTCTCCCGGAATTCTCCCATTCTGATAAGGGACTTCTGGGATACAAAGCAATGAGTCTTAATAAGGAAATTTATGGCCTCAACAAGACAGATTTTTTAAACAGGAAAGAGGTTTCCCATGACCTCTTCATTACCTCCCAAATACATCCAGCATTTAATGTGATTGCTTGAAATTTCCTATTTAAACCTGAAATGAAAATTTCTCAAAATCTGATGTTTTACTTTAAAAAAGAAAAATCTGTAGCACTCCTGGCCTCCCTCTGTTTTCTCATTCACTTGATTCCTGACCAGCTACCAAGTTACCGCCTGCTGTGCTCTGCGTGGTGGGCTGGTGAACTTTTCTCCACGGCCAAGTGGCAGATGTTAAGTTTTGTCAGTAGAGGGCACTGGAAGGCCACTGCAGGAGGAAAGGACGCGTTGCCTTCAGTGTTGCTTTTCCTTCTTGCTCTGTGGCCTCTGCTCGGGTAGTACTTGGAGCACCCTGTGACTCACCTGCATGGTGTCACATGGAAGGCACTCACCTTCCATGCACGCAGTTAAATGGCTTCTCGTGAGACCCCAAGGCAGGGGACTCCTGCTAGCTAACCCTGGCTGTGTCACCTCAGAGAACCTTCCACCATCTTGTGCCATTGCCAGCCCTTCCTGAGGGGAGCTGAATCTCACCATGGGTCTGGGGACAGGCGCTCTTTGAAATTTGGTTCTTCTTGGGTTCTGTCTTCCTGAGAGGCTGTGGCTGCTTCCAGGATCTGCAGTTCCTCTATTCTTTAGGATTCTCTTTTCTCTCAGTCACAAGTGAATCATTCTTTAAATCCATCTAATTTTCTCTGTTCAAATTCCTGGTGTGGTTTTTATCTTTTCATTGCACCTGGATGCATTGGGTCTTGGGGGTCCTGAGCTGAATTATGTGGATGGTGAATTTGGGGAGTCAAGAGGACAGGTGTGGGTGGTTCCCAAGAGGTTCCCTTTTTTCTTTGAGACCCTGCAGGCCAGTTTGATTGCTGTCTGTATAGCAAGCTCAGTGGTCAACGTTTTGCCTGGGAGGGACCAGTGGTGGTCTAGCCCACTCCTCAGCTGGACAGTTGGGACTGTCAAGCTCTGCCTTGCAGGCTGAGGCAGTGCCCTCTCTGTAAATGAAAGTCACATTTTCCAAGGTCAGTGCCATCGGTAACAAGAGTGTTATTTAGAACTTACCTACTTTTTAACCTTGTTCCTTGATTGGTTCAGAATCAAGCAAAAAGAAGCCCTGCTTTTTACTGCCTCCTCTCTTTCCCCGATGACTTTCATATAAAACTATTTTAAATAAGTATCAGAGAAAATGATGTAGGCTCCAGGATATTATATTATGTTTGACTCATGGCTTTGTCTGTACCCTGTCCCTTTACCATATTACTGTGATTTCATCTCACTGCATATAAAGCTTTTTTAAAATAAAATGCTAATCTAATTGGAGAATGGTTCTATATTTCCAAAATGCTTAGACATCCCCAGTATGATAGGCTTCAAAGAATACAATCCAAAGAACCCCTAGGAGCAGCCCAGAATTTAATGATTGGGAGACATTTAGAAAACAATGTGATCTATTTCAAACATACCTTTTTGAGTAATGAACTTTTAAAAAAAACATGTATTTAAAAATGAACAGGTTTGTGATTTCTCCTCTTCACGAGGGACCCTGTAGGGTAAAAGTCATTGGCCAGCCCTTGTGCCACACTGAACAGTAACAGATTTGATAGGGTTGCGGGATTTGTACTGAAGGAGGAAAATAAACAGTGGGTGCCAGGAAATGACCACACTGGCTCCGACATCGGGCCACACATGCACTTGTCCCTCCGTCACCCCTACTGATATGGCACCTTGCCTTGTCCTTGACTTTCCCCTGCATTCTACACACATGGCCGAGCTGCTGTGTGTCCCGTGTGTTTACAGAAAGAGAGGACAGAAGAGGGAAAGCTCCGACCCAAATGTGCTTACAGCGAACAAGAAAATGCATATCATGCCTTCTATAAACATCTGTAATGTTGGGTTAGGGATTAATAGAGTTTGCTAATACCCTTTTCCCTGCAAGCTTGGGGTAATAATACTTGTCATAGGGAACACATACATTGGCATTCTGAGATGACCTTGGAAACTGACCTGTGCTGACCTGAAAAGCCAGAGGAAATGAATACCTTGTCACTTACTGACTGTGAGGCATTGAGGGTGGGTTTATTCTGAACCATGTGATTTGATGTACTAATTTTACATTTTAATGATTATGGCCTAACATTACTAATAGTGTTATTTAAGGTCTAGGATCAGATAGGTTATTAAGAATTAAAAACCAACTAGTTTGAAATTTAAGTATACATCTTTGATTTTCTCCTTAATGTCTTCTATAATTTCTTCAGTTATTATGGGATAAAATACTATATTTACTAATCATGAAACCTCTTCTAGGCAGTGGAGGTTTAAGGTGGAGATGTAACTTAGGCGTATTTTGTCTTTGTTTTCTTTGTATAACTCCCCATCTCCTGTTCTTTCTATAAATCTCTTCTCTCCTGCTTTTCCCCACTTCAGAGAATTGACTTTGCTTGGGAGAAGCCTTTCTAATGAATTGGGCATGCAGCAGATACCTTTTCCTACATGGAATGATTTAGCAACCTTTCATATGTAAGGTGAAGTGTATACATCGTGATGTGAAGTTTCTCTCCTCCCCCAGTCCTTCCTTCCCTTCCTTTTCCCCTTCCTTCTTCCTTCCTTTCTTCTTTGCTCTCTTATTTTTTGAAACACAGAGTAGTCTTGAACTTGCAATCCTCCTGCCATAGCCTTGTGATATTGATTTCTGTATCATTTTCATATCACTTATTTTCTGACTTTAAAGAAATATCTTCAACTATTTCTTTGATATTTTTTCAAGTGATCTCCCTTCCCTTTTTTTGTACTAGAAGTTGAATCCAGGATTTATCCTCAGCTTGGGCTGGGCTCAAACTCGTAATCCTCCTGCCAGCAGAGGTCTAGAATTACAAGTGTGTACTACCACACTCAGTTCAAGTGATTCCTCTTTAGCAGACTTATATGATTTTTTTTTTTAAGGACAATAAAACCTAACAAAACAAAAACTGAATAAATCCAATCAAAACAAAACAGTGAAAGTGGTACAGAACTTCGAAAACGGATAATAGGAAAATAACAATGGCTACCACAGTGTATCTTGTTATCCTCACAATAGTCCATTTCATCAGCTATAGCAAAATCAATCAAAAATAAAACAGAATAAAACCAATCAAAACAGAATATTGAATAAAGCAAAACAATTAATCAGAACAAAACAAAACAGTGAGAATAATATTGGATTTCAAAAACATGATAGAAGGAAATCCCCATATTTGCTGTATTGCATACTGTTTTTCTCCCTATAGATGTAGAATGCTGGTCCCAAGCATGCAAAGTCAACCAAACAATACAAACATTCAGTTGCTTTTTGTACCTCAGTTGCTATCAACTCAGCCTGCTATCAACTCCTCTGAACAGCCAGTTGCTCAAGGAGGAGAGGAAGTTGATCATTCTCAGCTCATGTACCAGTAGGCTCATGGGAGGTGCTATCTGACTTTTCCCTTCCTGGGCCTGCATGGCTTGTGTGACTTACCAGAAAGGCTGGCTATTTGGCTTGTTGATTGACTCCTCCCAGTCCCAGCATGGCCAATTCCAACACATGTATATTTTGCATAGGCTTTGGCTGGTGCCAACTATGTTGAGGTCGTTTTAAAGATACTCACCATTGGAACTAGGTATGACAGATACCTAGTTCTCAACAGTAGGACTGAACAAACCGAGATCACCATTCATTGTGTGTTCATGAAGTGTGGAAGGAGTGCTATTCACAGTCCTTTGGGACCTTTTGCTGGTTGCTTTCTCCTTTGTGTTAGCTGAGGGGCACCCTCTCTTGTGGAATTTCTCACCCTCTGAAAATGAGGTGATCAGCCAGCGTCTGGTCTGTCAGCATGTCAGTTATTTGGTTGGTTCTGAAGTGTTCACCAGCAAGAATTGTTTGCCACCAAAGAGACTTTTTGAAAGTTAGAAATCATGGTGACCTGTGGCATGTGTAAGGCATTTGAGCCTTCTTTCTCCTAGCGACAGTAATAGAAATGGGTGATGGTAGGGAAACCATAGCAGCCCAAGCTGCGGAACATCATTTAGGTACAAAGTGGATGTGAGGTTGTCTATCTGCTGTATCATTGAGTAGAAATTATGCTACTTACATGCAGCATATAGTCTCATTTCTTCTGCCCTTGAGTATATTATAAAGTTAATTTATATTGTATTTATTATATACTTATATCCCAGGAAACCATTGTCTATGATATGTTCATAGCAAATGTAACTAATATATATGAATGGTGTGAAAGACACATACCATGCAGTTACGGAGAAGAGGCTGGATTGGGTTGGAAGAGGAGAAGACTCCTGCTTCTTACTTCTATGAATCTGTATTACAGAATATTTTACACTAAAATGGTATTGTGTGTTTAAAATACACATTTTTGAATGATTAATTTTGAACAGGTGAACTGTGACTTAGGAAGCAAAACAGCTTTGACCAGGCCTGGGTGTGGTACTGAGGAGCGAGGCACAGGCACACGCCTAACCGCGGAGTCTTCAACTCTGTTAATGAGATGTACTCATTGTAATCAGAATTGTAGCTCTGTGGCCATAATTAATACTCTCTGAACAGTTAATTATGCTCATATGTCTTGCTTTATTGTTTTTATGGGTCAATAAATAGAATTCCTCTTGAATACACCCTGAAGTCTTCAACTATATATTAATGGTTATGAATGATTCTACTTCAAGCTTTCTACCTTCTTCTCGGTGCTCCTCCTTTCCTTCCTAAACACCTCCCTCCATTGCCAACTGCCTCAAAATTCCCGACTTGCAAGAAGCCTTTTAAAATTACTTAATGGAGAAGCCTCTGTTCAGTGTCACCTTGCTGAGTGTGCTTTGTTCCAGGGCTTCGCTCTGCACCTTCCGGAGGCCTTGCTTGCTAACTGGTTTCTGTCATGTTTGCATATACTTTCTCTTATTTCCCCTTTCAAAGTAGTAGACTTTATATGGTGACTCCGGGAAACAGAAGTGTGTGGACGATGGAGGAGGACCCGCATTGAAAACCCAACTCTTCCACTTTCTGCTGGATGGTTTTGAGAAATGTTTTCTTTGGAGCTGCATTTTCATCACCTGGGAAGGTGGAATATGGAATTCCTTGAATTACTTGGAATTGCTGTGTTCAGCTGAGCTATAAGTGAAGCCCTTGGCTGAGGATTTGTGGTAGCAAGTCTGCAATGTGTGATGGTCACTGGTGATTCCTCTTTCCATCTCCAATCCACCACGTGTGGGAACAGTATCCTGACACTGCATAGTGTCTGTAATGAGAGTGAAACTAAGGGGTATTTGCTCATTTTCATTATATGTGTTCAGGGACTTGGAGACATTTGGCTTCAAGAGTAGAGGGATGAGGAACATATTGTCCAGTCTAACTCATGTTGACATTCCATCATTCCTCAAACCTTGCTTGGTATGCATAATTTAGTTGCAATTTGCCCACATCTGAAAGAGCTGTTCCATATTTGTCTAATTTTTATGCTGGTTTGGGAGCTGAGCTCTGTCATGTCCTGGTACATTTCTTACTTACAACATTTGTATGCATGTATGTATTCATTTTCTTCACGTAGCAAAAGTTTTACTGAGTGCTGGTTTGCTAGCTATTGTGTATAGATAGGAAGCATAAATGGGGAAGGGACTGAGGAAGGATGTAGGAAGTAGAATCAAGAGGACTCAGTGCTTGGTTGATGCAGTAGTTCTCTATCATCACGACAAATTAACTGTGAATTTCGTGGCTTAAAACAATACAAGTTTATTATCTACAGTTTTCTAGTTTGGAATTGGACATGGCCTCACTGGTGTCAGTAGGCCTGCATGCCTTTCTTAAGGCTTAGGGAAGAATGTATTTTGTTGTTCATTCTGATTATGGGCACAGTTTGTTTCCTTGCCTTTGGTGTTGTTGTTGTTTTAAGGAGAATGAAACCCAACAATACAAAACAGAATAAAGCCAATCAAAACAAAGCAGTGAGAGTGGTACACAACTTCAAAACAGGCCAGTAGGTCATCAACAGTGGCTACCATAATATATCTTGTTATCTTCACAATAGTTGTCCATTTCTTCAGCATAGTAAAATCCTGTAAAACAAAACAGAATAAAACCAATCAAAATAAAGCATTGAATACAACAAAAATAAATCAGAACAAAACTGAACAGTGAGAATAATTCTGGATTTCAAAAACATGACAAAAATCACCCATGTTTTGCCATATTGCATACTGTCATCCTCCTAATAGATGCTTAGAATACCAGCCCTAGACTTGCAATATCAATCAAACAGTAAGAACATTTAGTTGTTCTTGTACCTCGATTGCTATCAACTCAGCCTGTCCTCTGACCCAGCTGGTTGCTTTCTGGGGTGGTGGTGGTAACGGTGGGGGAGGAGGGAGTAGAGTCTTGATTCTCAGCCCTTGTGCCGGTTGGCTTGCAGGAAAGGTGACCTGACTTCTGTTTTCCTGGGCACCAGCTGGCTTGCACAATTACAGGAAGATCAAGCCAGCTTCTTGATGTGCTTTTCCCAGACCCAGAATGGCCTTTACTGACTCATAGGAAGAACAGACTGGCTTCTCTTTTCCTGGGCCCCGCCTGGTCTGCATGCTTCCTTACTTTTGTAGAATGGAGGTCCTGTTTTTCTTGCTGAGCATCTTCCAGGGACTCTTAGTGCCCCCCCCCCCCCCCGCTCTGTCCTCAAAGGCAGCCATGGAGGGCTGAGTTTCTTTCCCGTGTTCGGTCGGTCTCTCCTGACTCTTGTTCTCTCTTTCTGCCTCCCTCTTCTACTTTAAAGGACTTGCAAGATTAAGCTGGGGGCTTGTCCAGATCCCCAAGTAACCTCTCCACCGCAGGGTGTACTACCTTGATCACATGAGTTGAGGCTCAGTGCCCCTAAGCTCTTGCAGTAACAGGTTCTGAGGAATAGAATGTACAAACCTTTGTAGAAGCTGTTCTGCCTTTGCCCATTGAAAGAAAATGTAGCATTCAGGTTTCTGACTTTACAACTAGGAGGAATGTGCAGTTTTAAGAAAAGAAGTTGAGTTTGTCTTTTTTGTTTTGTTTTTGAGTCAGGGTCTTGCTCTATAGACCAGGCTGGCCTTAAACTCCTGGCGATCCTCCTGCCTGTCTCCCAAATGCTGGAATTATAGGTGTGTGATACCAGGCCCAGTAAGAAGTTGCATTTGGTCTTGAATATATTGACTTTAAGATATCTCTGGAAACCATCTAGAAGTAGATGTACTAGCCAGAAGGCAGGAGAGAAATCAAGGCAGGAGACTCTGATAAGGCAGCTGCTGACATAGAGTGACCCTCAGTGACTGTGTGAAGTGGGAAGAGAACAGGGCTTTTGGCAGCATCCGGAACTGGCTGTGTTCTACGTGTAACTGTGGACAAAACACTCAGGAGTGACCTTCCTGGCCCCTCTTCCAGGGTCTCTGTCCCTTATGTTACTTGCCTTCCTTTTCCTCTACCTGGTTCCTCCCTTCCCAGTCACTTGGCTTTCTGCCTATTCATCATCTCTGCTTCCTAAAATTCAGCCTCACGTTGTGGCAGGAGCCCCTCCAGGCTGCCTCTTTGAGGAGGTTTTGGTTTTAATTCCCATTACCGAGCACCTGCTCTTTTGGGGTTTTCAGTTGGAGGTTTAAAACAAAAACTTTTGAAAAGAACAGGGTTGACCCATCCTATTTGGAGTCACACTGTAGCTTGGGTCACTCAATGAATTTAGGACTGGCTGTCCTAAGATCGAGTGCCCACCACAGTTCAGTCGACTGCTTCTTTGTTTCAGGAACCATGATGAACCTGATATGAGTGGTTGGCAAATCATTTTGTTCCACAGAAGCTTTGGAGGAAGAAGGTAAACTTTACCTGGATGGCATTTGCTGGGCCCAGAGTCGTGTTGAGAGTGGGAAGATTGGAGCTTCACCCGTCCATCTCAGCCTTCTGTAGGCCTAATGCTGTGTGAAGAAAGGAGCCCGCCCTTGTGGGACTTATATTTGGGATCCAAACTACAGGAAGAAAGTCCAGGCAGGCAGAACCCAGAGTGAACATAGTCATCTTCCTGCAGACTCATCTGCATTCTGCATTGCCTTGGTGTGTTTATAGACATTATTCAAGGAGAGCTAGTTATTCAATGTTGTGGACTTTCCAACTGCTCACCATTTGTCCACTGATAGCCTCTCCGCACATATCTGCTGCTGACCCGCCCATCCTTTTGCCTATGCTCTCTGAGCATCTCATTGAGAGAGACCTCCAGCAGGGCTGCAGTTTACATCACTGGGTTGGGAGAGCCAACAAGGTATCATTGCTTTTGTTTGGTGTCCTTGCTGGATTGTAAGAAAACCAGGATTTGTATTGCCACAGGAACAAAGAGCTATAGTCTTCAAATTCTTATTGATTTCCACTGTACACAGATAAGAATTTTTTTTTAACATTCTTGGAATTGAATGGAGGTAGCAATAAGGTATAGCCCCAGACTCTTTTTATTTTTTATTTTGAGGTAGAGTCCTGCTAAATTGCCCAAGCTGCACTCAAACTTCTAATTCTTCTTCCTTGGCCTCTCAAATAGCTGAAGATTATAGCTGTCAAGCTACAGATGAGCATCTTTTACAAGATTTTCAGCTGATAGACCTCAGGAAGAGCAGGACCTCTATAAGACTGAGAGCTCCTCTTGATCAAATTCCTCTAATGTCAAGCTTCGAAGATGTCTTTGAAGACGTCATGATCGTTTTGTGATGATCATGAGAAGCCACTCAAGTGACTGGGGTGTTTTGTGACTTGGGGGGCTGGCACCTAAGCAGTGGCCCTGCCCTAGTGCTTGCTGGGAACTGGACTGAAAGTAGGAAGGTGCAGAGTTCTTTATTCTGTAGTGGACACTTGCTGCCATTTTTCACTGGGCCCTTGCCAGATCGTTCTTGAATCTCAGAAGGGATCCTCCAAACTGGAGGATGCACTACAGTCAAAGGAATGTTCCAGACCCCAAGGAGTTCCTGAGCAGAAAGGGAGACTGCTGTTCGATGCTCCTAATCATTGGAAGTCCCAGAGGCCAGGCCAGCACTGGGCCTGCTGGTAGTGTTGCAACTGACTGTGTACAGTCTTTCTACAGATGACCTCTTGGTGGACATTTGTAGCTGCCTGGGGGTGAATGAAACTATTAGTAGTGAATTCTCTTGGGTCACTGATCTCAGTGAGAACAGGGTGAGCAGGAAGCCCTACAAGATCAAGGCAGGTGCAAGTCCTGCCCAGGGCTGGAGGGAGAACCTAGGAGACTCAGTGCCAGCACTGGGGCTGCCTTCTGAACCAAGCAGGCAGGCAAGTGGGTGTTTGACTGCAGCCAGTTGGAGCCAGGAGACGGAGGCAGTGAAACCAGTATTGAAGCTGACATTCTGCCATGGAAAGTAGACAGCAGATTCTGCAGAATGGATTGAACGAGATAAAGAGGCAGCCTTCAGAATAGTAGAGGGACCCCTTTTCCTCACCACTTCCTAGCTGAGAACCCAGATCACTGACATTCTGGCTTTTGAGTCAGAGGATCTGAAGGTAACATTAAGTCCTTGCAGAGCGAGTGACTCACACATTCCTCTTACCATTCCTCCTTCCCACTGTGTCTTCACCTCTTGTTCTCTTCAGAATCAAGGAATCCTTTGCAGTTTAACCTTTAAGTTGCTCATGATCTTTGAATCTGCCAGTCTTTACACCTTTGGAACTTGGTACATATTGTTTCATAACCCTGAAAATGCATCCCTCTCCTTCTCTGTCTTTAAAAATGTAACCTAATTGTTAGGAGCCAGCTCAATTTCATCTTCTTTATAAAGTCTTCTGGGACCTTTTTAGATTGGGTAAGCAGCCCCTAATTTTGCTTCCATATAACTTTGGTTTTTTGTTATATCACTTTATCAGATTGTGTTTTATTCATGTGATAGGTAACTGAAATGTTATTTGACTCAAGCATAGTCTTTGCTGCACGCATCAGTGCCTTAAAGACAGCAGAAGCTTATTTCTCTCCCCTGTTAAGAAGGACTATGGAGAAACAATCTAGAACTGGTGTGGCAGCTTTGCAATGTCATCATGAGTCTAGTTTCTCATTTATCTGCCCTGCCATGCTTAGCTCATAGCTTTCATCTTCAAGTTTGCTTTATGTCCACAATAGCTGCTCTAGTTTTGACCATTACACTCATGCTCCAAGATGCACGAGAGGGAAGAAGAAGGATTGCATGTCTCTTAGGGAAAGTTCCTAGTAATACCGTACAACGATTCTACTTATATATAATTGATCAGAACTCATGTGTCCACCTCTAAGTGTCAAGGAACAAGGAAACCGTAGTCTTAATTATGCCAGCAATGTGTCAAAATAAAAACTGCGTCATGAGAAATGAGAAGAGAATGGATATTGAAAGGCAAATTGCAATCATGCTATCTGATACTTTTTTGTTTCCAGTAGTTATTGTTTCCATTCTACTGCCTGTCGAAGCTGAGTAGTCTGTGGCTTTGGAAGCAGGTAGAACCCAGGTTAAAAAAAAAAAGATTATTTGTAATGGGCTTAACATTTGCGGTCATAATTTAAATGTGTAGTAATGCTACTTTTTATTTGCTAAACTTGACTCACTCATAAATCCTTATTCTTATTAATGGCTGGAGAAAAAAACATCTTATTAAAGGTAACACAGTAACTGCTGTTTTAACATTGAGTTCTTTGGGGTAACTATTGGGTTATATGTAGGGGTCTCCTCCTCTTTTCCTGCCTTCTTCCTGGCCTGCTGTTTTCTTCTTTTAGGCCCCCAATAATTAGGCACAGGATACTTCTGTCTCCCTTTCTTCCCAGGAGCCTCTGGGACTGGCCAGCTTTCTGTTGTAGAAGTTGGCACATGGGAAACAGTTAAAAATTGTGACTGATGCGTTTATGAGTCTCCTTTAGATGCTTCACGTAATTAATTCCAATGGTATCATAATGATCTGAAAATCTTGTACAATTAAAAGTCTATTTCTCTGAAGCCCCAGGCACTATACTTAAAGCTTTCTTTTAGCACTAATGCTTCTCTGCTCTCCCTAATGTGGCTTGTACACTTGCCTTACCCCTCATTTCGTGTCTGTCTCTGAGCTGTGTAGCTTTCACAGGTGTTGAGAGAGCTGGGGACCCAGGAAGCTGTCAGTCAGTGATAATGAGGGACCATAGGAACAGGCAATGAAATTTTGTAAGTTGTCACAGAGAATGGTTCCTCCCCTGGATGGAAAGGAAAAGAACTGATCACAGCTATCATACAAGGCCATCAATAAAGACAAGTTGTTGTTTTGCCTTTTACTGAAATTTTACCATATTTTTTAAAAAAAAATTGTTTTTGTTTTTCAGAAATCCTCCACCTACTTTACTGCATCCAGAAAACTGGTGTGGGGAATTCAACCACTTTATTTCACAGTGAGTATTTCTTCCATTGAAAATTGCTAATCTGCCAGGGTTTGAACACTGATTGGAGAAATCAGAGCTGTGGAATTTAACGACATTAGAAGTTGTTATACTTACCAGCTCATTAGGATGCAGGATATGTTCCAGTAAATGATAGAAGATGCCTCTATTGGATTTGAAAACTCAGGAATTGCATTTGACTGGGCTATAATCAGTCCTTCCAATGATATGAACCCTAGTTATCCAAAAACCTATGCTGGTGTAGGCTTAATATTGCTATCTTGCCGTTTGATGAAGGAGGAAATTCAATGTCTAAAAATCCTTTGATCACCCTGGGATCAGAGAAAAGACAGAGGCAAACAGACCCAGCCAGTTTTGCAGCATGGCTACTGGCTTTGCTCTAGGATCTGTGGTGTGGAGACAGGCCTCTGGCTGCTGAGATGATTGAGGGGACAAACTAGGAACTCACACCTGGGACGCCGAAGTGAGGTAGCTTAGACAAGGCTCATGGTGTGGAGAACAAGATGAAATCCCAGCTGATAGTAACATTTACTAGAACTAAGCCACATTTACTAGAACTAAGACAGCAGAACCAACAGTGACTCTAACAGGGTGACTCTTGCCGGGATTGTAGGCTTTGGTCTGGCTCTGCCAGGGGATCTTACTGGTCCCAAATCTGCAGAGTCTTGAGGAGGCCATGAGGCCCCAGGCTAGGGCCTAGTGCATCATGGAGGTGGAACTGTAGCCTTGGCATTAAAAGCCAAGCCATTGGGTAGGATCTGGAGAGAAGTAGCCTCCCACCCAGTACCTACATCGAACAGGTTTCACAGGTCATGCAAAGAGAAAAGAAGTGACCAAGTAGCTAACAGACATGCAATAGGAAAGGTCAACGCACAGTTTTCTCATTTATGCTACGTGTGGACTTCGCTGCCACAGTCTAGGCCACCAAACTAGCTAGAGGTCTCATTTGTTCTCCTTAATCACAGTAGAGATCTGTATTCCCTTATCCTCAATCCCAAAATTCAAAGAGCTCTGAAAAATGGGAGTTCTTTTGTAGCTAAGCTGATCAGCAGCAAAACCTGACCTTACATGAACTGATTTAATGGCAAGGCGTAACCCGAATGAGTGTGAGGCTATTTATAGTCATTATTTATTTTAGGTTGTGTGAATATTCATGTGTTTTGCTGTATATATTTTACTGTTTGATTATAGTGCTGCCCCAGATCCTGCCAGGAATATTACATGATATACAGTAAATGTATCAGTTTGCCTGTCTAAAATTTGATATAATTTGAAATTCTAAACATGTTTGGCCCCTCAAGGGTTACATAAGTAGTGTGAACCTGTACTTCATTTTCTTTTCAAGTGCAATATAGTTCAGGGTCTCTAAAACTATTTAGCCATCCAATCCCATCCAAAAGGGCTTGGGCCCTGTCCCTCAGGAGAAGGGGGCAGAAAAGAACTCAAAGAACTCTACCAAGAGAGGCCATATAGGAACATAACCACCAAGTTCAAGGCCAGGGGTGGGGGATGTATCCTTACCTCTCTAGCTGGACTCTGACAGTTTAAAGAATGCACCAGGCACAGCCATGAGTCAGGGGATGTTGGGCCAGGCTCTCGAGGAACAATAGCAGGGGACAGAGGAAAAGCCATGTCCCAAGGGTTGGGAGCCACAGGAGGAAGTGGAGAGAACAGAAGCCAAAGACTCCCTGGTGGCTTGGAATCACATTTCACACCACCCAGAGAGAAACCTGGGGCTGAGTTTCCAGTGATTTTGCTGGCAAAAAACAAATGAAAGACTTTTCATTTCATTGCTGCACAGATACCCTTGACTGACCTTCTCCAAGACGTTGGCCTAGAAAAATCCATTACATATTCACTAATACACCTTCTATTTCTGAGTTCTCCTGGTGCCTCTAGGATGTGATTTGACTCATAAGTTCGGCTTCAGTGTACTTATTCAAGGGTACGTTTGTGTTCTTAAATCAAGCACAGTGTTGCTTGGATGGATTTGAAATAAAGGTTTCTAATTGATGACAGGGTTGGGACTTTTAGAGCTATATATAATGTCAGAATTTCTCCCTGCCACTGATATTCCCTTGTGGCAAATCCTATTCCATGGCAATTCCAACCTACTTATGTTTTCCGTAATTTTGAGAATTCCAGATGCAATTTTAGTTTTACTTTTTTTCTTTTTCTTGGTACTAGGACTCAAACAGGGCCTTGTGCTTGCTAGGTAGGCGTAGTGTTGCTGAGCTACATCTCCAGCCCCTAGTTTTACTTTTGAAAAAGGCCTAGCACATTATGGAGGGTAAACTCAAACAACAATGGTTTTGAGTTTGCAGGGTCAAAGCAAACACATTGTCATACAGGGAGGAAGAGTCTGAACAGTCCTAATGAACCAAGGAGCATGAATAGACTAAGTGGTTGTGTGCTTTACTACTAATTTGAGAGATGTCATCAATTTTTTTCTTTAATAAGTTTTTCTTATTGTTTTTAAAGTGAAAATATTATGTAGTATAAGCGTTCATAGATTCTTTCTTGACCTTAGTTCTTCAATCCTGTTTTTCCCATAACATCTTACATTTCAGCTGTAAATTCTCCTAAAATATTTCATGTCTTTGGAGAGCAGCCTTCCCAAATAGCATCCTTTAGTTTCATAAATGAGACTGCTGCATCTAGGCTGCCATCATTCAGCCTGCCAAATGCAATTTGGCCAAATCCGATTTCATTATTCAAATCTATAATTAAATATAAACAATGACACTCTTGGGTTTGCAATGCTTATTTAATGATAGAGCCTTAGTTTGCTTTTATACTTACCTTGCTTATATTGGGAAGGAAGAATGGAGGATTAAGACCCTTGCATTATAAACTTTTCATTATTGGAAGGATTGGAGTGGGGAACATGATTATCTGGTGACTTTGGAAAAGTATTTTCAACCTGAAGTTTTCCGATAATTGCTTCATTTGCCTTTGCAAACCAAGGCACAGAATATCATATGAAACGGAACTGATTCTTCTAAAGAATGAACAGGTTTAGACATTTTTTAACGTATCTAAAACCTTTGGTTCCCTGTCTCCATGTGGCTGGTGAACCATGGTGGCCCAGTTGTTTAGGTCTTTGTTGATCACACTGCGCACTGCAGCAGGGGACTTGGAGGATGTCTTACTGGCAGGGGTCTTAGTGAGTTGGCTTGGCTGCAGCCTAGTGGTTATAACAATGTGGACAGAGGCCTGGTCGTGTGTGTGTGTGTGTGTGTGTGTGTGTGTGTAGGGTCAGAGAAAATGAGGGAGTGTGAACACTGACATTTAGCTTAGTGTTTTCAGATTTGCTTCTAGCCTCCTTATTTGGGGTTAGTAACAGAGCTTTATAAGAGAGCCTAAAAGTCTAAAATCCTATTAGCAAACCTGTCTTAGGGTTTAAAAAAAACCATTACCCTGTTTGGTTCTGAACCTTTGGTTGTTAGTGATAATTGACTCATTTATATGTGTTAGTTATGCATTTGTCAAAGCAGGACTCTTGACAGCTTAGTTATGATAAATTAAAAGCCATGCTCACATAAATTCTGCACTGCTTTTTATCCATATACTAGGGCCCTGTCTGATGTTTTTTGTCACCTCTATAATGTGTGTTTGGCTTTGTAGCGATTTCATTATCAGCCCTTTCCCCTATGGCTAAAGCTATTTGCATAACAAGTTTATCTGGTTCACGTACCAGCCAGACTTGTGCTTTGTCTGAAGGCTCTATTCAAAAGTAGCATTTTGATAAGATAACCATAATTTTCATTTTGCCAATTTCACCTTGGTCCTAATGGATGCTGCTGCTTCTCCCTTCAAGTTCAAACTAATTTAAGGTCTTTGGAGGAAACTACAAAAACAGTTTCCCAGCCCTTGGTCAAAAGGTATTTGTGAGCTATATTCTTTCATTTTGTCTCTAAAACTGTTGGGATTTTATTAGGACTTAGATTTAAGACTTCCTCATCAGGAGCTCTTGAGCTGATTAGTGAGACAATAAAGATGGATTTTCTTTGGTCAAGGGCAAATCCACCAGGAGCATGGCTGCTCAGCTTTGGATTTAATGATGACAACTATATATGATCACTTGCTTATAAACTTCTTTCTTAGAGTGGATAACTTGAGCAGTGCAGGGAAGAAAAGTAATTCTCCTCACCCAAGTACAGTTCATAGCTGAGACCTCCATAGACAGATTAACAAGAGAACAGCAAAGCAAATGTATTTACTGTAAGTTTTATGTAACAGGAGAGCATTCAGAAACGAAGTTCCAAAGACCCATGGGAAAGTGTATTGTTAGGTTTGATACAGAATGAACAGTCATGTGACACAAAGAGGGCACGACTGACTGGTAATACACTGGGAAGAGCTTGGCAAGGCCTATCTGATTCTCCCTGACCTGTTGGTATAACATTCCATTCTTCAGGAATGGGGCAGGACACTGTCACATGAGGGTCATCAAAAGAGAAGTGAGTAGGCCAGGGTCGGAGTGATCTTCCTGTGTCTTTCGGAATTTCCTTCAGGATGGAATATTCAGTATGTGAGGTGCCGTGCTGGAGGCGCCTCACCCCGCATTGGCAGTGAGCTCACAGGAGTGTCAGTTCCCCAGGGGGAACAGTGTGACAGAGCCTTGCTGTCCAGTCCCAGAGTGTGGGGGCAGCCTTTCTTAGCCCTCCAGATGACACTGAAATGGGTATAAGCATTTGTGCTGAATGTTAACAAGGTGATATCACTCTGAGCTATGGAAAGGAATGGGTATTTGCATATGTTTATTTGTTAAAAACTGAAACTTGCTTACTCTGTAGCTTGAATGTTGATAAATCTAACCATTTGCAGGGTCGTTGTTTCCTTGACATTGATTGGGTTTCACTAACGCAATAATTTCCAGCTCTTGCCTATTTCCATTTGGGTCTTTTCAGGCTGCTAAATTCTGCATGGCTTTACAATGTCTAGGAACAATGCCTCCAAAGATACATATCCTAAATCAGTAATTTATCAATTTCCGCAAATATTCTTGACTTTTTACATCTCACTGGATTCTTAGGAGGCCATGCAAAGGGTTAATACATCGTGGAGCAGGATAGGATAACCTTTATTTGCATTACTTCACATATTGGTAATTGTAATTAAAATGAGCAGCTGTATCTCAGTGACACACTCTCCCTTTTAGATTTACTTAGCCAATGATTAGCTATTATGGGTTCTTGAATTAATTAGCATCTCTTGAGCTACAGGGAATCAGAGAATTAATAAAAACTCATAGAGAAGTTCAAAATAAAAAATTCTAATTTAATAACCCCCAAATTCTCCTTTCCTTTCTTACCACATACTGATCAATACACTTACAAGTGCAGCTTAATTCCTTTTTCATGTTGAAAAATTGGGATCTCCCCCTCCCTCCCTTCATGGGAAGAACAAATAAAGCTGTGAGTTGCAAGGTTATGCCTCCTGGAAGACCATTGAGATCATGTAACAGTGCTGTAGCTAGGTCTGATTTGCTCTCATTGTAAACTCAGCTGGTACTGTCAGATTTTCTCAGAGACGAACTGAGAAGTGGCTGAGTGTGGCTGAAAGCTTGAAGCACTGTCCACTGGAACATTTTGTCTTCCTGGAACTACAGTAATGCAAGAGAAATGAGGGCCTGAGCCTCATCCAAAAGACCCAAAATAGTAAAATGGGTAATCTAGACTCGAGTCAGCATATTCTGTTCACTTTCTGACAGATGCTGGGTGTAGATCTTGTGAGAAACCAGATCGGGAGCATATGTCATAGAATTCACCCTAGTGCCTGTGGCACATTGTTAGCTGGCTTCTCGGGCTGCTCTGTGGATGTTGTATACCACTTTCCTTGTACAGGCCTTCTCCTATTAAAATAAATTATACTTGATTTTCATAATGTAAATCAAAGAGTCTGCGGCGAATACAAGGAGAAGTGACAGTGAGCTCTGAGCTGTGTGTGTGCCCTCACACTGGGCTGGGCGCCCGCGTGTCCCTTTGCCCCAGAGTGCCACCAGATGGTCACCAGAAAGTGGCTGCTGTGGAGGGCAGCTGTGTCATTCACTGGCTGTTCAGACATGGGAGAGCTATGTAGCTTAATGGTCCTTGGTTTTCATTTGTCAGATCCAAGCTGAACATAGGGTTACAGTGAAAATTACATGCTGTGTATATAAAGCCCAGCAAATAACAGTTGATGTATATAACACTCAAGCCAGGCACTGTTCCCTACATGCCTGTAATTCCTTTAACTCTTACGATCCTAAGAGATAGTTCTTCTGTTAGCCTCGTTTTATAGAAATTGAAGCAGACAGAGGCCAAGAGTCCTAAAAACATAGCCAGAAAGAGATAGAGCTTGGATTTGAACTCCAGAAGGCCTGTTGCAGGATTCCTCTCAATCAGAGGTGATTATTACATATTACCCTTTGCATTTGGTTCCTACCACCATGTCGAAACTGCTTCTGAAAGTGACTCTGCCATCCTTGCTACCTCTGCCATGTCTCACATTGTTGTTCACTTTTTCTTTATTTAGACTGCATCTAACTGGCTCCCCCAGACAGTCCAGGTCTCTAGCACACGAACACACACACACACACACACACACACACACACACACACACGATCCTGTCTCTTTGCCACAACAGCACTACACAACCCGCAAGCTCACCCTGAGACAATGGGCCAAGCAGGAGGTGACAGTGACCATCCCTCTTTACTCTGTGACACTCTCTCTGTTCACCAGGTCCAGGGAGGCTGCTCCAGTCCAGCTCCTAGGTCCCTGGGTCATCCAGCCACAGGCTCCTGCAGAGGGGCAGAGCACATGAAGGGAAGGGAAATGGATGCTGGGACGTGGCATTCTAGAGAGAGAAGAGTGAATGAAACTTGACTCTAATCTTTTGAGGGTTTTAGAAATATATATTGGAGTGATTAAGAACACACGATCTAAGTCAGGTCACGTTATGACACTGTTGCTTAGAATTTTGCCCTTGAACAAGTTACTTTACTTTTCTGAGCCTCAGTTTTATCTGTAAAATGAGAATAATAATAGTTATATAACGATAACCACAGTCTGTATGTGGTAGAAAACCCCAAATAACAGTGGCCTAACCCGGGTAGAGTTTTATTTTTCTCTTATACAAGATAAGTAAAATGTTGGGCCATGCAAGAACCGCTGCTGTTTCAGGGCCAGTGACAGCCACCTGGGCCCTGGCTCCGATGCTGCTCCACTGCCAAGGGTGTCTCATGGACCAAAGTAGCTGCTGGAGTGCTACCTTGAATGGGCTTATTTCTGTTAGAGAAAATGGGGAGAAAAATGCAGTCTTCTTACTTTAAGACCCACCAGCACTCAAAGTTTAGACAACACGTCCTTGGACACAACTGTATCATAGTCACACCCACCTGCAAAGGAACTTGAAAAATGTAGTCTCTGGGTCAGGCATCTGTGGTACCCATGGTACTGTAGGGCTGTAGCTCTGAGGAAGGCAGGGAATATGGAAACAGACCACAGTCTGCATGATGCCACTTGGTAGGGAGGTGGCGAGAATTAAGTGAGATACAGGGGGAGGCTAACAAGTGAGCAGCACGTTCTTTTGTCTAGTAACCACTCACACTATGACTCATAACACCACTGCCACCCAAAGCAACGGGGTGTCAGGAAAGTGAGCAGGCGGAGACCTCATGGTGCTGAATCACAGCCCAAGGGACCTCACTGAGCGTTGGCCATGCCCCTCCCCAAGGCTGGTCTGTGGGGGAAAGCAGTGGGGTGGCCATGTCTGTGTCCCTCCTGGGCCGTGACCCCCCAGCTGTGACGCCTCCTGTTTCTGTGCATCGCTCCAGCCTCTCCCTGCTCCTTTGGTCCTCGGCTCCTGTCATTTCCAAGGCCGCTTCCACAGTGTGGCTCCTGCAGCCTCTGGTTCTGGAGAGAGGATGGCTCTGGGTCAGGGAGACATTTAATTAAAAATGGAAACATAGGCCCTGCCATCAGCTCTGCATTCTTCATGCCCACTGATGATAAAAACAACAGATACAGCTTTTTGGCTGTGGTGATGAAAGGGGTTTGTGTTTTTAAAAAATGGATTCAACATTTTTAACAGCAGAATTAAAAGTATTAAATTAAAGTCATCAAATATGTGATATTTAGTTGTCATACTGGGCTAATGAGTGGGAAAAAAAATCACAATTAATTTTGACATAAAAGACTATTGTATGTTTTGTCTTTTTTTTTTTCCTGAAAGAAGGATTTAATTTTTAAAAAAACTGTATTTTTAGCCAGGAATGCCTGGAATCTTGGCATTCTTGGGAGGCTGAAGCAGGAGGATCACAAGTTTCACGCCTACCTGGGCAACTTACAGAGACACAGTCTGAAAATAAAAATAAAAAAGGCCGGGGTCTAGCTCACGGTGAAGGCCCTGGCTTCAATCCCTGGTACAACAACAACAACAACAACAACAACAAAAACAAATAAACTAATCTGTACTGCAGTGAGTAACGGGACTGCTTCTCTTTAAGTGTCCAGAAACTGGAGACTGAAGGCCTCAGAAGCGCTCCAAACACTGGGACAAAAAGCCTGGCTTTGGTTTCCACCCGTGTTATGGTTTGGCTGATGTCCTCTTCAAATCTTATGCTGAAAAAATTGGAGTCCTCAGTATCTCAGACCCAAAATGTGACTTCATTTGGGAACAGGGCGGCGGTGGGGATAGTTAGTTAGGATGCGACCATGCAGATGGCAGGCAGCCCTTGACTCTGTGTGAGGACCGCGGTCCTCATGAAGAGGGGAACTGTGGACACAGACCTATAGAGAACGCATAAGTGAAGTCCCAAGTCGGGCTGTCGGAGGCTGAGGAAGGACCTGGAGCTAGGAGACAGAGCTGAGCACACCCTCTCCGGCCCTCAGAGAGAACCTGGCCTTGCTGACACTGTGACCTGGTACTTCGGCCTCTGAGCTGTGAAACAATAAATGTCTGTTTAAGCCACTCAGTTTGTGACACTATATTACAGCAGAAATGAAAAGTGTATTATATGCATGACTGTGAAGCTAAGGACCTTAAGTCATTTGGTAATCCAGGCCTCTGTTTCCCAAACTGTGCATGGGGACAGCAGCTGTCCTCTCGAGGGTTGGATGAATACGGAACCATAGTACATCACTGCAGTTAAGAGTCTCAGCAGTGCACTTTAGAGTATGCATCTGACAGTAAGTGTGTCAAATTCTCCCTCCCAAACATACCACAGAAGCGGGGTATTTCTGTTATTGTCAGTACTTTTTGGTCTTTACAGAAGACTTCAGGAACTAAATACATTCCAGCATTAAGATTTCTTGGTCACATGCACCTCTGGAACAAATTGTCATTAAGAAGTAGGGCAAATTTGTATCATCTTGCATCCCACACTGAGCGACAGCTTGGTCACCTTCCTGGAATGCTGTGTTGAGGCGTCTGGGGTTGCATCTGGGGAGAGTGTCTAATCTCTGAGTGATATTTGCCATGGGCTTATTGTAGCTCCTAGCCTTGTGGACATAGAGTTCCATGTCTTTTTAATTATGAACAAGGTTTCTGCTATGTGAAAATCTTTATTGTAGCAATTTTTTTTTTTTTTGTATTTTTGTATTTTTACTGGTACCAGGGATCGAACTCATGACCACACGCTTGCAAGGCAGGCGCTATTATAGCAAAATTAACCAGAGAAAGCCAAATAGTTTACATTCAGCTAAATCAGGTATAGCCTAAATGATGCAGGAGGACTAAAATAAAACCAGTTAAATAAATTTGGAGTTCTCTGTGAAAATAGGACAGATAATTTTTTTGGTACTAGGAATTAAATCCAAAGCCATAATCCCAATCTCTCCCCACCTTTTAAAATTTTGAGACAGGTTTCTGTTGAGTTGCCCAGGGCAGCCTCAAACTGAAAATCTTCCTGCCTCAGCCTGAGTAGCTGTAATTACAGACATGAGCCACTGCCACCAAACGATAATTTTAATTTATACTGCTGGAAATCAACCAGGACCTCATGCATACTAGGCAAGTGTTCTTACCACCGAACTACACTCCCCGCCCTCACAACAAGCTTCATTTAAAGCTGATTGTCAGATGTTGTGTGTCTGCTATGGCGAAATTGTTCTTTATCTTGTTGCCACATGAGACAAGTTACTGTTCAGATGGGAAGCTGAGCTTCTTTGAGGGACGAGACAGACTTTAGTCTTCCTGGCTAGATCCTGGCAGAGCCAGATGCAAACTCAGGTCTTTCTGACGCCCGGGACGCTGGAGTATGTGAATATGGTTCCACTGATGTCAGAGTCACATAGTGTAGTGCTCACCACTTAACAATGAACAACTCAGGGCATTTAGGACATTCACAGGGTTATGCAGCTACCCTTTCTATCTAGTTCCAGAACTCTTTCATTATTCCACAAAGAAACCCTATACCAACTGACAAAGTTCTCCTATTTCTCATCCTCCTGTAGGCCCTGACAGCCAGCAGTTTACTTTCCATCTCTATGGTTTACCTATTCTGTGTATTTCATATAAATCAAATGATATAATTGACAAACTTAGGGCTTGGCTCCTGATACTCAATATACAACGTTTCTGAGTTCCAGCCATATTTATTGTGTGTCAGCACTTCATTCCTTTTTATGGCTGAATAATATTACCTGAACAGTATGTATTTGAGGCAGAATTTTATCAGACACCCCTGCATGTTTCTCCACTTAGAGATGAGAAGGGAACTCAAGTGTGGCTACTCAGCACCTCCTCCATTTCCCCTGTCCTTCACATGGACATGGAGCCATGGGTAGCCAGACTGCTACAACTCTAGGTGTTCTCCCTCTGCTCTTCTTGGACACATAGAAGCAGTCAGGGAGTTTGGGCAGGGTGTCCTGATGTCAGGCCCAGACCACTCAGTGATCTTAGAAGTCAGAGTATGGGCCATAGCTTAATACATGCGTCTGATTTCCCCAGTCCCCTCTCGGTTAGAAGTGGTCATTTTGTTTTGCTTCTTTGAGACAAGGTCTCACTATCTATATCCAGGCTGGCCCTGAATTCAAGGGGATTCTCTTGCCTCAAGTCTCTCAAACGCTGGGATTATGGACATGTGTCACCCACCATGTCCAGTTTGAGATTGATAATTCTGACTTCTTGTTCTGGGTGCCCAAAACATTCCACTTTACAGGTCTCTGGTGATCCTGAGAGATGATTCTGCTCTCTGCTCTATTCCGTCCACAGCACTTTCCTGGTCCAACAGCTGCAGCCATTGCAAACCACCCTGCACAAAGCAGTCAGTGTGAACTCCCTGAACCCCTGCCTGACCACATGACGCCCTGGTCCTAATGGTTTGTGGTTCCCTGATGCTTATTAGGTCCACTATGACTCTACCACACAAACTCATGAAGAATCTGACCGCTGCCCGTCTTTGCAACCCCATTCTCTTCTCCATACTTTCTGCCATCCTGGCAACATTTAACAGTGTAGCTTCCCCTGAGGGTCCAGGAAGACCGACCAGCCCCTCATGCTTTCATGTCCAAGGGGTGCCCTCTACACACCTTCGTTGTAAGGTAGAAGAGCCAAGCGCAGCAGACCTTCCTGGGATTATCGGCATGTCTTTCACTCAAGCTATGATTCCTGGACAGCAGAGATGGTGTCTTTTCTTCTTTGTATACCCAGTGCTTGGCTCAGTGCCTGACACATAACAGAAGCTAAGTAAACATTAGTTGCATTTAGAAATTCTAGAGAGGAAGAGATAGTCTTAAAATTATATGATGGACCTGATTACAAGTAGGATGCTAAAACTCATGGTCATTAGACAATACCTCCTAACCACAGTTTAGTATTGAGGAAGAGATAAGAAATAGGAAAAGTAAGCCAGGCATGGTGGCACACTCCTGTAATCCCAGCACTGGGGAGGCTGAGGCAGAAGGATCATTGCAAGTCTGAGACCACCCTGGGCTACAAAACGAGCTCAAGGGCAGCCTGAGCTGCATAGCCAGACCCTGTTTCAAAAAGACAAAAAAGAAAAGAAAAAAGTGGTTAAATGCACACACACACAGACACACAGACACACACACACACACACACACACACACACACTTTTTTCCAGAACAAATATGAAATTTGAACTCTTAGAAACGTAATAGGATTGTTATGGTTGATGAGAGCTACACTGGTAACTATGGATTCTTTTCTGTTCTTCGAATACGTGGGGATGACGTCAAAAGAAATCCTCCCCAGCATCTCACCGGTTAGTCCTCTCCACCAGTTAGTCCTCTCCACCAGTCTCTGCCCACTGTTCTCTACATTTCTTGTCCCATTTTCCTTGTCCCCCATTATCGCCCCAATCACCTGGTTCCAGATTCCAGGGAAAGACTCACGAGGGGCCACTTCCACACTCAGGACTGAGGGAAACAGCTGTGTTCTCATGGCTTCTGTTTCAAGACCACAGCCAGCACCAGGACACACAGAGATGGTGTTTTCTTGTAAATCATCGTGCACCGAGGCCACTTAGGGGAGTCAACAGGTGCAACTGGTAGAGATTAATGCATGGAAAAGTTCGTGGCCAGTGCCCTGAGCCTGGCTTCCTTGCAATGAAGTAGGGCTGGTGACTCCTCGTGTAGGTATTCATTTTGTCCATATGTGTTAATAACTTAATACATTCTTCATACCAGAAGTGAAGACACATACTAAAGAAAAATAATTTTGGATGGTAGTAAGCAGAAGAAATTATTGGGTACATTTGAATCTGAAGGGGTTTTGCTTTTTATTTTTTACTTTAGTTTACTGGTACATATAGTACCAGAGCAAAATGATTACACTCCTTGTGGGGAGTGAGTACATGTATATAACACATCTTAATTCTTTTTTTATCCCCCTTTCTTTATCTCTTGGTCCTCTTCCCTTTTGCAGAAAATTTATCTACCTGTTTGCTATTATCTATTATTTATTTTGCTTTTTAATTCATTTATCTATTGGGTTTCTCATATAAGAGAAACCACACAATATTTAAGCTTGCATGTCTGATTCATTTTGCTTAACGTTATGATCTCAAGGTGCATCCATTTCCTATAGATGACTTGAGCTTACCCTTATTTATGGCAGAGTAGTGTTCCACTGTGCACAAATACCATTTTCTTTAAAATTTTGTTGTTTTATTAGTACATGTTTGTAGTTCACAGCATTTCTTTGTTTTACATTCCCTCCCTCTTTCTTCCCCTTCCCCTCCCTCCTCTTCTAGTTCCCCATTCCATTTTTCATTTCTGTTGAGATTATTTGTCTTAGCTCATGTTGTGATCTATAATGTTTACATTAATTTGAATTAAGTTCCTGTAAGTAGCTGTCTTTATTTTTCTTATTTCCCTTTGCTCCCTCCTCTTCCTTCACCCTTGTTCCCTATTGCAGGAGATCCATCCTCGTATACCTTCCTATCCATCCTTTATCATTTTCTTTGTTTGTACTTTGTCTCAGGTGGGAGATACCAAATGGTATTTAAACGTGTGTGTCTAGTTTATTTTGCTCAACATTATATTTTCTGGGTGTATCCATTTTCCTACAAATGCCTCAAATTTGTCATTCTTTATAGCTGAATAGTATTCTACTTTATATAGACACCACAATGTATTTGTACAGTTGTCTGTTGATACATTTTCATTATCTATTCATTTGTTGATTGACATACAGGCAACTTCCAAGATTTAGCTATTAGATACTGCTATAGATATGGGTATGCTTGTATCTCTGATGTGCTGTTTTTACTCTTTAGGGAAGATGACGAAAAGGGAATAGCTGGGTTAAGTGGAAACTCTAGCTTTAGTGTTTTGAAGAATCTCCATACTGATTTCCATAAACGTTGAATTATTTTACATCCCCATTGGGGTTCCTTTTCCTTCCATGTTATTATTCAATTTCTTTCTTTCTTTCTTTCTTTCTTTCTTTCTTTCTTTCTTTCTTTCTTTCTTTCTTCTTTCTTTCTCTCTCTCCTCTCTCTCTCTCTCTCTCTCTCTCTCTCTCTCTCTCTCTCTCTCTCTCTCCCTCTCTGTACTGGGAATTGAACGCAGGGCCTCATGCTTGCTAGGAAGGCACTGAGCCTTTACTATGCCACTGAGCTACATCCCCAGCCTTTATCTGATTTCTTGATGACAGCCATTCTTTCTCAAATAAGATGGAATTTCAGTGTTGTTTTAATTTGCATTTCTTTAATGGCCAGAGATGTTGAATGTTTTTCATGGATTTATTGACCATTTGTATTTCTTTTGAGAAGTATCTGTTTGTTTCAGTTGCCTGCTTTTTGATTGAGTCTTTTGTTGGGGGAGGGTCTAAATTTTTTTTTTTTTTGAGTTTGTTATATATTCTAGACATTTGTCCTCTGTCTGAGGAATTGCTGGTAATTTTTTCCCCCGTTCTGTAGGTTGTCTCTTTACTATGTTGGTTGTTTCTTTTGCTGTGCAATTTAATTTGGTATGAGTTTTGTTTTTTGCAAAAAGGTTTTATTAGGTAATTCAGGCTTGCCCTGAACTCACTTTGTAGCCATGGCTAGCCTTAAATTTGCAGTGATTCTCTTGCCTCAGCCTCCCAAATGCTGGAATTACAGGCATTTGCCACCATGCCTGGCCTATAATCAGATTTATTGATTCTTGATGTTATTTCTTGTGCAATTGAAGTTCTGTTCAGAAAGTCGTTGCCTACATCTATGTCTTCAAAAACTAAACTGTTTTCCAACAGATTCTCTTTTGACATTTAGATCTCTGATCCATTTTGATTTTAGTTTACTCCATGGTGAAAGATATGGATCTAAATCAACCTTATATGTAATTAACCAGTTTTCCCAGCACCATTTGTTACAGAGCTTTCTTTCCTCCAGCAAATGTTTTTGGTCCCTTAGTCAAAAATCAGATGGTTGAATGTGCCAGGTTATTTCTGTATCCTTTATTCTATCCCACTGATTCACATGCATTTTTATGCCAATATTATGCTGTTTCTATCACTGTAGCTTTGTAATACAGCCTGAAGTATGGGCTTGTGATGCCTCCTGCTTTGCTGTTGTTGCCCAGGATTGTCTTTATCATTCTGAGTCTCTTCTGACTCCATATTAATTTTAGGATAATTTACTGAGTTCTGGGAAGAATGCCATTGGTATTTTGCTTGGAATTGCATTATATTACATATCAGCTTTGAAAGTGTGGACATTTTGACAATTTTTATTCTACCTATCCAGCTGTATATTTCAATTTTCTAATGTTCTCTTTGATTTCCTTTTTCAGAGTATGGTAATATTTATTGTAGAGGCTTTTCACTTCCTTGATTCATAAGTATCTAATTTTTCTTGTGAATGGTATTATTTTTTTAATTTGTTTCTTGATGAATTCATTATGGATGTACAAGTATGCTACTGATTTTCTATCCTGCTAAAATACTGAATTTGGTTATTGATTCAAATAATTTTTGGTGGAATTTTTAGATTTTCTATGTGGGGACCATATTATCGGCAAATAATAATTTTACTTCTTCCTTTCCTATACATATCCCCTTTATTTCTTTTTCTTGTCTGATTTCTCTGGGTGATGTTTTAGTACTACATTTTATGGGACTGGTGATAGTGGGTATCTTTGCCTTGTTCCTGAATTTAGATGGAAAGCTTTCAGCTTTTCCTCATTTAATATGATGCTGGTTGTAAGTTTGTCATAAAAGGTCTTTATCAGATTGAGATACAGTCCTTCTTCATGGTTTTTTAAAAACATGAATGGATGTTGGATTTTGTCAAAGGCTTTCTTTGCATTGGTTGAGATAATCATGTGATATTTATTTGTCTTTGCTTCTATTTTTGTGATGTATTACATTTATTTTTGCATATTTTGAACCATAAGCCTATTTGGTGATGATGTATGATCTGTTTGCTAATTCATTGCATTCTCTTTGCCAGTATCTTGTTGATGATTTTTGCATCTGTGTTTATTAAAGTAATTAGGCTGATAGTGCAATGGCAAACAGAAACACTAAAACGTCACCCAGGATTTGGAGGCAGATTTATTTATATCAGTGGGTGCTGACAAGGAATCAGTCCTTATAAGAATGTCAGGCCTCGAAGACTCAGCAAGGGAGGTTTTTATGGAGCTCAAAAGGGGAAGTACAAAGGCAGAGTAATTGGTTGTTTTTGATTGGTTCTTACAATATGCATCACATGGGGCTGGGGATTTAGCTCAGCGGCATAAGCACCTGCCTTGTAAGCAGGCGGTCGTGAGTTCGATCCCTGGTACCGGTAAAAATGAAAAAGACAAAAAAAAAAAAAAAAAAAAAAACAATATGCATCACAGTGACCAGCTATGTATCACAGTGACTGGTCATTTCTAAGAAACAGAAGTAACAGGAACTGTGATTGGGGCAACTATCAGAAGCTGAAGTATATCAACTTGATGGGGGGCATTTTCTGCTAACGTAGTGCTCTTTTTTCGGTCAGGTTCTTGTCTAGTTTTGGAATCAGGATAATGCTAGCTTCCAGGGATGATTTTTGCAATACTGTTTCCTTTTTAATTTCATAAAAAATATTTGAGAAATATTATTAGTTATTATTATTATTTGAGAAATATTATTAGTTATTCCCTGAAGTTCTTGTAGAATTTAACAATGAATCCATTGAGTCCTGGGCTTTTCTTAGTTGGTAGGTTTGTTTTTTTTTTTTTTTTTTTTTAAATTACTGCTTCAATTTTGTTACCTGTTGTCTGTTTATTCAGAGTTTTTTAGATCTTGGTTCAGTTTTGGTAATTCATATTTATCTAGGAATTGGTTCATTTCTTTTGGATTTCCCAATTCTTTAGAGTACAGATTTGTAAAGTAGTTACTAATAATCTGGATTTTGGTGATGTTTCTTTAGATGCTTCTATGGAAGAGATTTTCTGTCAACATGGCTTTTTAAATTAAGCTTTTTTCCAAATACAAAATCTGAAAGGCAAAGTCAAAATATACTGTTAAGGAAGGAAGGTGGGAAGGAAGGGAGGGAGGGGGAAGAACCTAAACATTATGATGGACCAGAATGGAACATGAACACAAAATGCTGAGCTGGGTCGAAGTCTCAGGTCTGCTGATATTAGGAGTGGTGGTGGCTGGGAGTTTGACTCCTGTGGATAAAAAGGCTAAGAGGGCTCTAACCAGGGCGGAGTCCAGAGTTGGACTGTGCTTGAGCTGATGTCTATGCTTGCTGCTTCCAGGCTGATAAAACAGGCTGGAAAAATAGGTGGGTTATGGGAGGAGCTCACAGTATAGCAATCTCTTCCACGTTCTCTGTCATCTGGGCTAAGCTTGTGTGTCATCTGGATCCACAGCTTTGAGCCACTTTCTTGTGAGGATAGGAGAAGGATAAATGGACAGCTAGCCCTTCTACCGCGACTGTGATGGGCCCATGCACATACCTAATACAACCATGGGGCGGGAGCCAAAATGCTGTGCTAAAGCCTGACTCTCATCGAGTGAGAGAAAAACTCAGTGGTAGAGCACTTGCCTAGCATGCCCACGGCCCTAGGTTTGATTCTCAGTGTTATGAAACAAACAAACATCTGGCTTTATGCTGGAGATGCAGTCAAGAAGATGTAACTGCAGCATCATTAGACTAGGAGTGAGGCACAGAGGAAAAACAAGAAAGAGAGAGAGGGGAGACAGCTACCTTCCTTCTCCGAGTGAGCCTGCCAGCTGAGGTTTCAAAACACATGCATAAGTTTAAGGCTAAAATTTGCAAACTACCCAAACAACAAATGAGGCATAAATTAATTTGAAAAGAAATTAATTTCCAAAGGCAGTCTAAAGGAGTAAAACAGGAACTATTAATGGTGAAAGGAAAACAATTTTGCATAAAGTATGTAAAAGCTAGTTCTAATCATAAGATAGGGAGAAGGGCAGTAAGTACTCCAGGTACGGTTTAGGCATATCTAGGCTTTTGTGCTCAAAAAGAGAATAGAAGGTAAATGTAGTGGCACACTCCTGTTACCCTAGCACTCTGGGAGGCTGAAGCAGCAGGATCAGGAGTTTGAGCCCAGCCTGGCAATATAGCAATTCCTTGAGATCCTATCTCAAAAAAATGAGGGACTGGGGATGTAGCTCAGTGCAAAGGCCCTAGGTTCAATCCTCAGTGCCTCTCCCACGAAAAAGCAAGAAGATAAACTAGTGGAAAATTTGTACTTGAGTTAATATGTTAAAGTCATAGGGTAATCACTAAAACCATAGAAAAACAATGTTTAGTTTCAAAACCAACAAGAGAAAAAGTAGAAATTTTAGCAATTGGAGGCACAAGGTTAGAAAACAGAAGAAGAGGGTAGCATCTCTGTGGCAGTGGTTTGAATTACTGGACAGTCAGTTTTCTGCTTTCCTCCTGCTCTCCAGCATGCAAGCAGGGTACCCTGGCTTATGCAGAATATCTGGCTGAATGGAGGGGGACTGGGCCCAGTTCCAGTGGTTACTGGTTTCTGTGGTAAAATATTTCCATGGTGGTCAGTTGCAGCTTCCAATTAAACATTAACCATTGTCAAAATTCCTAGAATGATAACCATAATGTCTAGGGACCCTGCATGTGCTGGGTCCTGAATGCTACTCTGTATTTAGGAAAGACAGGCTGTTTTCCATGATCTACATAGTACATATAACTTTTGATAATAAAATAAAAATTAAACAGATTTAACAACAGTGAGATGACCAGACTCTGAGACACTGGCAGCACCAAATGCTGGGGAGGCTGTGGAGGAGCAGAACCCTTAGCCAATGCTGTTGAGAATGTAAAATGGCACAGCCACTTTGGAAGAGAGCTCGCTGGTTTCTTAAAAAGCTAAACATACTCTTATCCAATGATGAAGGAATCACACACCTTGGTATTTAACCATGAGGAGTTGAAAATTTATGTCTAGACAAAAATCTACATATGGATGCTTATTTATAATTGTCAAACCTGGAAGCAACCAATATGTCCCAGAAGAAGTAAACTGCTAAACAAACCATGGTACACCCAGACAGAGGAATATTTAGTGCTAAAAAGAAATGAGCTATTACATTTTGAAAAGACATAGGAGAATCTTAAATGCATATGACTAAATGAAATCAGTCAATGTGAAAGGCTATATATAGTGTGATCACAATCATATGATACTCTGGAAAAGACAGAAGGTATGGGGACAGTGAAAAGATTTGTGGTTGTCAGGAGCTAGGGTGGGGATGAAAAGGCATAACAGGGATTTTTAGGGCAGTGAAAATATGCTGTATGATACTATCAGAGTGGACACATGTCATTATTTATTTGTTCAAACCCATAGAATGTGTGACACCAAGAGTGAACCTAAGGTAAACTATGGGCTTCAAGTAATTACGATGTGTCAGTGTGTGTTCATCTGTAGTAGTAAATGTGTACTCTGGTGGGGGATGATAATAAGGAGGTAGGTTATGCTTGGGGTGGGAGCAGGGGGCATATATAAGGGAATCTTGGAGGCTGGGGATTTAGCTTAATGGTACAGCACCTGTCTAGCAAATGCGAGGTCGTGAGTTTGATCCCTGGTACAAAAAAAAAAAAAAAAAAAAAAGGAGTAACGGGGAATCTCTGCCCTTCCTCTCAGTTTTGCTATGAACCCAAAACTGCTCTGAAAAATAAAATAAAATAAAATAAAATAAAATAAAATATTCTCTGCATATTTCTTCTCTAACTGAAACCATAAGGAAATTTATTGGGAAACGGGAGTTGGCGGTATTGTTATTAGCATATTTATCACACAGTTATGAAAGGCTAGTAATTTATGATCCTGGCTAGCAAAGCTAGATCAATACAGAGATAAATGTCCTCCGCAAAATAGAATTTATATCATCCACATGATAATTGACCACTGTGTCATGCGTTCAGTCATCCATCTCATTACCTGATATAACTAGCAGGAAGGCTAGTATGTATGTTTCATTTATTAATAGACCCTGATATGAAATCCTCCAACCAGGTAACCTGGTACCTGTCCTTGGCAACACAATACACAGTTGTTCATCTCAGTAACAAGATCCCACAGAAAGATCAAACAACCTTTTTCAGTGTTGGACATCTGTTGTAGATATCTGAGAATGTCTAGGCTAGCATTATGTCGTCTCTTTCCTTTCTCCCAGGTGTGGGTTCTGTCTCCTTTTTTCCCTCAGACACAAGTGACATGCCTTGGAATAGAGGTGGGTATGCAAATGTTTTAAAAACATCTTTGTCGTCACTGACTCACAGTTCTGAGTATAATTTGAGACACAGTTATTTCACATCACCCATATTTGCCTTCCCTGAGCTATAGTGGCTATCTGTCCTCTGGGAAGAGACATGGGGAAGGTGAGAAAGGAAATTAGAAAGCTAACCATGTGTAAAACCTGTGCATGGAGTCAGCTCCATGACAGGGAGTGGAAACCATTCCAAATGCCTTCCTCCCTTCTTTTTCAGCCCACTGGGCACATTTGTTGCCTGCAGTATCTTTGTTTAGCTTTGCAGGGGTTAATCAGTTGGCCTATTATTCAGAAAATTAAAGGCTTGGCTGCTTGAGAGTTCCTTTCAGAAAGGATTAGGGTCTCTGATGAGGCTTTGATGTAATAGATGGAGCTGTTCTGCTTCATCATGCTAATGGAGGAGTTTTAAGGACTCCCCAGACTCTCTTTGACAGTGCATGTCTTTATTCATTCCCTTGCTTAAAATTAAAAAAAAAAAAATTATCTTAAGAAAACTTAGCACTTGAACAAAGCACTGGATGGGCATCCCTGGAGTAGGTGGCAAAATGTTCATTTCTTGGTCTAGCAGTACACAGAAGCCGTCCTTGCTGGCTTCCTTGGGTGGCCACTTCCTCTCTCCAAAGAAAAGAACCACCTCTTCAAAGAGAAGCAACAGTGATAATTATGACCTTGTTCCTTACTGCCTTTTGAAACTTTTGGCTCAGAAGGTGGGCAGAAAGGATGACAGGTGACAGTTATGATGGTGATATCTGTCCTCAGGAATATGAACCAAGGCAGCTATTGGCTGTGAAAAATCCAAATTTGCATAAAACATTTGCCTATTATCTTAAAAAAAATTATCCAGGCTTTTTAGTACTGGTTAAGTTGTTACAAAAGCCTGGCTTAGTTTATTTTCCCCAATTTTATGCTCATACTATCTGTAATGGTCATGTAATTGGCAATCGGCCAAAGAACAGTTGTCTCTTTACATCTTTAGCAAAGAGCACACATTAGGAAAGGAGGTGAAATGTGGGTGACAGTACCATGAGGACTGTTGCAGCTGTAGGCTATTATCTTTCCTCTTAAGTGGATCCCCCCACCACTATGTATTATGGCCTGAAATTCTAGTTGAAACCATCATTATCGTCATTTAGGAGGCAAATCTGATGTCCTGTTGCTTCCACACCCACCTGCGCGATGCTCCAGTCCTCTTTCCCCTCCCCCGACTCCCGCTGTTGGGATTAAATTGCTGCCTCCTTTAGCTGCTTTCAATCCACAGGCCGTATTTCTGCAATTTCCTTTGCGTTCTTTGCAGTAAACAGTGAGCGAATGGCAGCTTGGCGTCTGTTTTCCTTTACTTGAGCTATGCAACTTCTGGGCATTGTGTTCTGCAGGTTAGAATCAAGGGATGAGTCTGTACAGTTCGTCAGACCTCTGGGAGGGTTAGCCCTGGGCCTAGGTCAGAACTCAGGGCCTCTGTGTATTGGCCACCCATGGGAGCTTTTTCACTAACTGGCTCTCTGATACTAGGCATCAGTTGGGACTGAAGAGCATTACAAGGAACAGTCTGTGAAGCTGGGTGTGTTGGCTGGTGTGTGCCTATGGTCTCAGCACTGAGCTAGGGCCAGGGATGTAGCTCAGTGTGGGGGCTCCGGATTCATTCCCCACTAACACAAAAGCATGCAGAAACCTCTGAGACTTAAGGCCATGTGCATGGGAGGATAATAGTGTTTGTTATGTTACGTGTAGTATTTTCTGTGAAAGCTCACAGAAGCTGTATCTTTAGCAGTTATCATCTTCAGATGGTAGTTTTCAAGGCAACTAATCTGTTTGGTATTGTGGATTTTAAGAACTATAGGATGCTAATTTTTCTTTTCACGTTGCCTGTGAGAAATTCCAGAGCCAAACATGTGGCTCCTCTTTAAGCAAAATCCTTTCTTTTGTAGTCTAATTCCTTTGGATTTTCCCTTTGCTTCATTTTTCTCTTTTACCTGTAATTATTTTTTATCTTGCCTTGTTGCATGCACCTGATTTATTTAAGCATGTGTTGTTGAAGGATGCCTTAAATTATTTAAGAAATAATACTACAAACCAATCACATGCCCTCCTGGTGGGGATATAAAATAGCGACTGCTGCTCTGGAAAACAGGCCACTAGTTTTTCAAAAGATGAATATAATGTTAATAAGTGGTCCAGCAATTCTCCACCTAGATACATACCTAAGAAAAATAAAAGCGTGTGTCTGCATAAAAACAAGTGCAGATGGGGGCTGAGGATTTAGCTCAGCGGCGTAAGTGCCTGCCTTGCAAGTGCGTGGTCATGAGTTCAATCCCCTGTACCGATAAAAAAAAAAGAAAAACAAGTGCAGAAACATTAATAGCAGTATGAATTAATAATAGCTTTAAGTATAAAGGGTTGGGATGTAGTTCAGTGGTAGAATGCCTACTTGGTATATACAAGGCCCCAAGTTCTATACCTAGTACTACAAAAGTAAATAAAATAAAATGGAAAAAGGAAAGAAAATGGAAAACAAACATGGCACATCCGTACCAGGAAGCATTATTTAGCAATACGGGCAAGTTCAAGGTCATGAGTTTGATCCCTGGTTAAAAAAAAAAAAAAAAAAAAGGAGTTGCAGAAAGCCATACATACTACATGAAATGTCCAGATTAAGCAAATATTTAGAAACAGAAACAGATTAGTAGTTGCCCAGAATCAAGGGAGTTGAGGGAAGTAGAGGGTGACTGCTAATGGGTACAAGGTTTTTTTTGGGGGTGATGAAAATGTCCTAAAATTGATCTTGGCAATGGTTACATAACTGTGTGAACATGCTAAAAGTCTTTGAACTATACATTTTAAATAAATGAACTGTATGGTGTGTGAATTATTAAAGCTGTTATTAAAATCATTTGCAGTAATTAGTGATAAATTTTATGGAGTAGCTTTTGCTAGTCTTCTTACACTTTTAATTTTAATTTCCAGATATACACATTATAGTTAAATCCACTCATATTCAGCAGCATCTACATACTTGCTTGGGATCTTGAGTCTCTAAAGTGAGAGATGACCTTCTCCATAGTATGAAAATTCCCTCTCTACTATTGTGTCTATGATGTTTGATTCATTAGAAAACTCTGTAGTGGCTCACGTTCTAAGCCAGCAACACATATACTAAAATAGGAATAATACAGAGAAGATTAGCATGGTCCTTGTGCAAGGATGACATGCAAATTCATGAAGTGTTCCATATTTTTAGCCAGGTGTGGTGGCACATGCCTGTAATCCCAGTACTTGGGAAGCTGGGGCAGGAAGATCATTGCAAGTTCAAGACCAGCCTGCACTACAAAGTGAACTCAAGGCCAGTCTGAACTGCATAGTGAGACGCTGTCTTAAAAAAGAAAAGAAAAAAAAAATGCTGTCAATTCTGTCCATTGGTCCTAATTTTTGCATACCCCGTCTTCTCTGTCCTTGCCATCTTCCTCTACCTCATAGTGAATGTAAATGAGCAAGAGTGGTCAAGAAGTAAGAGGATAAGTAAGAGAAGAAGCATCATTGCAGTCAAGGAAAGAGAATGTTCTAGAAAGTGGGCAGGACGGTGGCCGCCATCAGAGTGTTGAGCAATAAGTCCAATGAAAACTAAAGAGGTCATGGAATCAGTAACTTGAGTCCTTTGAGAGAAGTTTCGGTGGGCAAGAAAGCTAAAGATGTTTACATTGACAAAGGTTTAGCTGCAGGTCCATCTATTAAATTTAAATTTGTCTAAGATTCCAGTGACACTCATGACATCTTCACATTCCACATCTAGAACTACCTTTGTCTCTGTATTTCCTTAGTTCAAACTGTCTGCTTCCTAGAAGGATGTCCTTCTATCCCTCCAATAGACTCCGTAATGTGGCACATTTGCTTTGCAAAGCAAATAGCTACTTTTGTTATCTCTCTGCTCAAAAATCTGGTGATGCATGGCTGAGGAAGTAGTCCTGAGCTGAAGATATAGCTCAGTGGCTGAGCACTTGCTTAACTGTGCAAAGCCTGCATTTTAATAAATAAAATAAAATAAAAAAATATGCCAGCCAGCCCAAGCTCACTGGGCAGGGCCTTCTATGTTTAAATGAGTGACTGAATGGATGATTCCAGCTAGATTCTCTCTCCCATTTCCATTAGAACTGTAGTAGTGGTCTACTCTGTTCCCCACATGAGGCTTTCTCAGGCCTCGTGGAGTTGGTTGCTCATTTCTTATAAAGGATGTCTGTGTATTATCCATTCCTTCATCTTGTAGGGAGAGAAATGCATACAAATGAGAATTATGGATCTAATTCAGGGCAGGGTGGCAAGTAGGATCAAGCAGAGCAATGCACTTCATATGTCCTTGGGCACTTACACCTGGACAAAGAAGCAGAACATGCCTGTCAAAATGGAAATGGATTTTTGAATCAAAGAAATTAGCCAGACATTCAAAAACAAAAGTACTCAAAGGCTTGAACTTGAAAATGTCAAAGCTTTTGCTTTGTGCTGAATTGTTAGACCTCAAATGTTGCCTTCTCTTCAGAATTTTGCAAGTTCTGATTAGGGCATCTGTGAAACAGGAATTTTGTCTCAGTGATAGGAATCACACTGAGAGAATATAACTAGTGGGTACAGTATTATGCATTTCTGATTCAAGGACCCAGTGAACATTAACATTCCCTTCTGGTTGTAGTTTGACTTTTCCAAAATTTGGGTGCTCCCCATGTGATAATATTGAGGCGGGCTGGCCAGGTTCTGATATCTATGACTGTAACTTTAGCTATTCCTGAGGGCTGAGGAAGTCAGGTCAGCTTAGTGAGGTGAACATTCACTAAATTAACGTAGGCAATGTCAACTTTCTCAGCCTGCCTTCTTTTCTTTTTTGAGGCATTAGTCATTTTGGGAAAATGCCTGTTTGTCATAGTCTTGTCTTCCAGAGTGGAAATTTTCTTCTAAGTCAGAGCACAGAGCCCTGCAATTCAGCCTATAATTAGTGCACACTCTGGAGCATTTGCTCCCCTTGAATTGGAGGCCTCTTTGTCAGTCAGGCTGCTGTTTGATGATGATAGGAACGGTGAATCATGGGCAGGGAAACATTGGTCGAATCAAAAACATTTAGATTTTCTGTACCCACAGGAACACTTAACAAGTTGCAAGCCTACAAGAAAATAGCAGAAAGTCTTCAAGACAAAAAGCTTGATAGACAGATGAAAAGCCAGGAGAATCCCGAGTTCTGATCTACTTTTGTCCGTCTGAGTGGTGTAAGATTGCTGTTACTCAGTCTCTTCTCACGAAGTTCACCAGTATTTTTAGTTTTGCTTTTTCAGCTGTTCTGTAGGAAGGATGTTTATTCATGAGTAAATATCAGTTTGTGACTAGTGATAAATAGCTCCTCTTTGTAGATACCCAGTTTTTTGGTTATGAAATCACATTTGGCAGTGATGGTGTGGCTGAGATTATGTCTGTAAGCAGGGAATGTGCAGGCAGCTTCAACTCCAGAGCCTGATCCTGCCTCTTGCTAAGAAATGTCCCCTTCTTGCCTGTTTCTGGCATAAGCCAGTCTGGAAGATCACTACAAATGGCTACAAAAACCTGTGTTCAATGTGGTGACACTAATGAATTCTTAGAATTAATCTTCAGCCTAGAAAGCATGATGGAAAGTACTAGAATTTCAAATTAGGTGGTGGATTGATTTCCTTAAGGCTGAAAGTTGTTCCTTTTCTCTTCTAGTGGGTTTTCCTATCATATTCAGTGCAACCACCAAAGCCTTATAAATCCAGGATCTCTTATACATGTCTCATCGTATGAAGAGGTTTTTATTGTGTTGTTTTATTTTGTTCCTTAGCACAGAGAAACATCTAAAACCCAATTTTAAAAGAGAAAAAAATCTTGCAGTGAAAGATTTACTTATGATTTGGAGGGGGAAAAGTTTTCAAAGTTAATCTATGCTTAACTTCTTTTTTTTAGAGCAAGAGACTGGAAACAGCTAAGCTGGGAAATAGATTTCTACTGTGAGTCACTGTCTCCTATAGAAACAGTAGCCCATAGAGTAACAGATGTGGGGATAACTAGGGGTCTCTGAGTCTCCCCACAATTTACTAACATTCCCCAGTTCCACCTTCATCTCTGCCCCTCATTCTTGCAACACAGCTTCTGAGGATGACATCTGGGGGGCTCATTAACACAAACAGGAGAAAGCAGTCTGCAGCCAAGTAAGTTCGGAGATGTGGCATCAAACGAAATTAAACATTTTCTTAACCCTCAAGACTTTAACAGGCTCCTGTGCATCCACTTGACTTGATTTCGAGAACTGTTGATGTCCCCAGTCTTCTTTGACCAGGAAACTAGGGTTCTTTCCTGGAATGACTTGCATGTATAATGCTTTACCCACCCACCTCACCTCACATAGGCTGGCCCCCATTTCCCATGACGATTCAGCTTTTTATGCATCCTTCTGAAAACTTTGCTCAGTCTCTGGCTGGAGGAAGATATTCTGTGTCTGAAATAATTCCTCACTTATTAAATAATCCTGAAATGAATAAATACTCACTTTCATTAGTTTTATACATTCTTTCTCCACAGCAGGAGAGAGGTGTGTTGGCATGATGTGTTCTCCATATGTCTGCATTAAAAATTGTATAGAGGCTTTCAGGAGTTTTAATGACCCCAATGGTTCCTTCTTCATCCTCTGTATTGTTTTACACATTGCACCATTTTAAACAACGCAGAGCCAAGTAAGAAGGATCCCTCTGAGAAATGGGGCATTGACCTCATCACTGTCAGGGCTTGACCTCAGTTTTCTCACCTCTGAAAATAGAGGGTTTGAGTAGGAAATCTTAAACCCTGTGACTCTGAAACTCTGTTTTTGTGTTATTAGTCCTAAAATATATGCACACACTGGTTTTGCTGTTTCTGTCTTTTCTCTCTTTTCAATTGGATTGTAGATCTGGAGGGAAAACATCACAATTCTTTATGGATTTGTTTTAGGTTATTCTGATGCTGTGTAATAAATGTTTGCTGAGTGAATGCCCTCTTTCTAGTAATGCATGATGTTCAGCCCTATCTGCTCCTAAGAGAGAACTTTCCTCTGTTGATCAACGCAATGATAATCCCCTTTCATACTGGCTCTTAAGCCGCATGAGAAAAAAGTACACAGGAGTGTTTTAGTATGCTTTCAAGGTCTTCTTGCCTTTCACCTAAAAACTCTCCAACGTGGTTGGATTTGTTACAATGCTGCTTAGCATTTCTCTCATACCCACTAGGATTCCATTTCACTGATCTCATAATATGACATTCAGCATACTCCAGTCTTATCAAGAGAAATTAACAAATCCTCTTGGTCATTGCTTCTAGACAGTGATGTGTACACTGTCTTCATTTCTTTTGGATCCTCACAAGATAACCGATTGGCCAGTTTCTTCTTGTCTGATTCTCTTACTTCCTTGCACTTTATTTTTATTCCCTCTGTGAACCAGAGAGACCCTAGCTAACATACCAGATGATTTTACAACCTTTCTGGAAGCCTTGCTTCTCCAGTGGGTGCTAAAATTGTAAAACAAAACAGACCACTTTCAGTTGCATCCCTAGACTCCAGGAGAGACCCAGTGTTACAGCTGGATGAAGTGTAGGGTTCCTGGCCTTTCTCATATCCTATTTCAGAGCTTTACTTCTTAAAGTACCCAAAGAAACCTGTTTTTGGACCCATCTGGAATGCTGGCCTTGGGCACCTGTGCCCTCACATGCCCTGATATTTTTTCTAATTGTCACTCTCACCCTCTTCTAAGCCCCCTTAGTTCGGCTCTGGTGAAGATGCAGAGACAGCTGCCCCAGTCCTTTTGGGTTATTTTTTTTCTTTTTTCAGTGAGCACTTACTGGCTGTCAGATGAAAGTTCACAACAGGAGGGAGCAAATCAAATGTGTTTTTCAGGGAAACTGGAGTTTTCTATTCCTGTGTTGCAGAAACAGATATCTGGTGATGAGAAAGACAGTATAACCTGACCGCTGTCCCGGGGCAGTCCTAGCTGTGATCCAGCAGATCCTGTTGTACCCATTCCCTTGAAGGCACCAGGAATGTTATGTAACTGTGGTTTTGTCTTCAGCTGGAAGCCTCAGGGGACATGTGGCTATTTTTATTTTAGACGTTTTCATATACCATGCCCCAAGCTAGAAGGACAGGGCTATTATTGATCTAATAACTACTTTTTGGGTTCCTTCTCTCTCAGGAAACATGGTGATTCACATTTGATTTCCTTTGACAGTCACATAGACAGGTGAATATAACTGATGTCAAGAGAAGACTGGTGATATAGGAATAGGATTACAGTCTTTTTTAGCATGTGTACTGATTTTGTATAATTGATAAGAAATATAATAGGTTACACAAAAGGCCTTGAAACTATAAAAGTCAAATGATTGATTTCTTTCCAAGGCAAGGTGGGGGTGGTATTTATAGTCCTGCAGGCAGCACAGGGGGATTTAGGTACTGCAGCTCCACAAGGCAAGGAAGGCCCTGAATCAATGTTCAACTGGACTAAGGGGCAAAGCGACCAAATGGCCTTTGGGACTAGAAGGTGAGGGATATGAAAGAGTTTTGAAGAAAAACTGCAGAGGTGAAGTAAAGCTTTCCTTGTAAATCTAATCACTGAGGATTGCTTTAGGAATTCTGCTTAACTGTCTGAAAAGATGTTCAAGGTGATGCTTTTTACCATTCGCCTGTGCATTTGATTTTTTAAAATGTGATGCTTTGGATGTCGGTGGTATTGGGAAAAGTAAAGGCATTTAGTTCATGGAGGGGACAGAATGGCACCGGTGTGTATTCAAAGCCTCCAGTGCGAGTTAAAGACTCACAGCTTCCCAGTGTGCATGCTGAAACTGCCTCCTCTCACTCAGGGCAGTTACTCAGAATAGAAATGTGGTGGTAATTCCATTTTTCTAGAAACTTCTGTGTATCAGAATCATCTTTAGCAACACAGAGAATGCAGCAAAATGTATTGCTATTGTTTTCTTTGAAAAGGACATTGAATCTGAAACAGAAAGTGGTTACACCAGTGTGGTTTTAACCAATTAACTGCAGAGGAGCTTAAAAGACTGAATTTTACTACTTCGAATGGACTTTTTGTTCCCTGTTTACATAATTTCATCCCAGTTCTTCTGAATTATATGGTAGTCACTTCCTGTTCTGAGGTTTCTTTTCTTCTTCAGAAGACATTAGAAATCAATCTGCCTGCCTTTCTTTTTCTTTGAGATTTGTTTCTTTTCTTGCAAATATACTTTCTCCATTACTAAATAAAGGATGTTTCATATTTTAAGATTCACTTGAGGTGATAGTATTTAATTCTAGATATTTGTGAAACTTGATTCCATTGAAAAACATTTTTCTGTAATGAAAAATCAGATAGAAAATTGTCTGACCACTCTGTTTTTAAATGTTTTAAATACTACCAAGTAAATCGATGTTAAATTTTGATTTCACATTAAGTATTTACTTAAACTAAATAGAGTTCTGATTTTTTAATTCAACTGATATTGTTTTTTACTTTCTGGTGTTAATAAAGAGTTATGTATGATGATTGGCGAGGTTTTATAAATGAGCCTTCTCATCTCCTCTCCCCCTGTTCACCAAGGAACAGGGTGTCTCAGTCTGTACTTTCGATTGTTGATTTTTTTCAAACAGGTGTCTTATTAAGGATTTTGAAAAGCGACCTTCCGTCACACAGCTCCTGGACCACCCATTTATTAAAGAAGCTCACGGAAAGGTTCTGTTTCTGCAGAAACAGCTGGCCAAGGTGCTTCAAGAGCAGAAGCATCTGAACCCTGTTGCTAAAACCAGGTACGATTCTCTGTGTCCTGCATCTTCCCTCCTGTTGTTTATAAATATGATATGGCGTGTTTTTGGATTTGCCCGGCATTGTTGCTGTTCAGTTCCATTTACGTGACATGAAGCGCTCCCTGCCCAGAGGGAGAACAGGCAGCCTGCAGAGACAAACAGTCTCTGCAGTTTGTGCTCAGCAGCTAATTTCCATCAGATGGCTGAAACTTCACTGCCCTTGTATTCAGTTAGCTCTAGGTAAAAATCAGCAGATACATGTATATGTTTATATTTAATATAAATATGGAGTTTTTAAGCCAATGAAGGTAACTGTACAAAAGCAGCCACAGCTTGAGATTGTGTGAAAAATCTCTACCTAGTCCTTGCAAACTGGAGAGCCAAAATACAGGCTGTAAAATAATTGCAGAAAGGTTTGCATTCAATAGTAGAGGTTTTTCTTTAATATGCTCTGAGACTGTTTCTACTTTATTTAAACATTCCTTAGAGTCAATTTAATATTCTAGATGATTATTTCAGATCTTGTCCATGCTCTCTAAAGCAACTGTGATTCTCACCCCACCCTATCCTCTTTTTAAAAGAGATAGAGTTTTTAAAATGTTTATTTTCAGGGGCAAGTTCTTAAAACAGTATTTTGTGGTGAATCTCAAAGAAATAGATCATTGGTTTCTGTCCAGTGGGTGGCAGAATCTCTCTTTAAGAAAAAAATTAAATGCAAATAAGTCTACCTCTTCTGCTCAGCAAGTATTTGGTTTTATAAAACTGGTCAGGATACAGATAAGCTCCAGTCTATTATTAACTGAAAGAACATTGAAGGAGGTGAAGAAAATAAAATGTTAAGTCACAAATTCTAGAAATATTCATGTATTCTGCAGAAAATGAGTTACAAAGCAAGAAGCCAAACGCAGCCTCAGACCTCCAACTAGCCAGAGGCATAGTACAGAGGTGATTTTTCTCAGCCATAACCTGCTTTCTTTTTAGACAGTTCAAAACACATTCTCTGTGACAGCTTGTTTCTATGACTTCTCTACGTAGTGGAGAAACAGAAACATTCTTGTGATTTGATGTCTTTTTGAAGCAAGAGGATCTTGTGTTTGAGCCCTGGGAACTAAAGCCTCCTTTCTTCCTGTGGCTTCTGTCCCTGTATCAGCCGAAGAGAGTCCTCTACAACCTGCTCTAGTGTACACAGAGACACACACAGCCGTGGGGTTAACACCCAGAATGAAGATGAGGTGCAGCGAGGCATACCACCCAAAGCACCCCCAGCCCTTAGCTGCTCTGAGTCGAGCCCTGTCCCCTTCAGTGTTCTTGTTCTGAGATCTGCTGTCAGACAGTTTCTGCAGTTTCATTGCAGAGTGATCCAGCTTTGCATGCCTGCCTTACTTTACCTGTCCAGATCTACGTTTTCTTAAAAACAAAAAACTCAAAAAATCTTTTCTCCTTTCCCCACAGAAAAATCATGACTGCATGCTCTCTCATCCCTTTGCTCTAATTTTTCTTTATTTTTTTTTTTAATTTTACCAACATCACTTTACTTATTTTTTTATTTTTTATTTTTTATCGGTACTGGGGATCGAACTCACGACCGCCTGCTTGCAAGGCAGGTGCTTATGCCGCTGAGCTAAATCCCCAGCCCCAATTTTTCTTTATTTTTGGTAAGTTTTTCGATGTCAAAAGTCCCTTAGGGTGGCGAAGGCTTCTCACAGGGTCTTTATAATCTTGAGTTTCTTGTAGTAGTTTGTATTTCTTTCAACAGTCATTTTAAAAAATACAGCCTCAAAAATAGATATCAAAACTTTAAATGGTCTCCTTTTTAGGAGCCAGGAGAATTAATTCCAAAGGGAACATGATGCGTGTAATCAATAGTTGCCCTGCTTGTTAGTCCACGGAGTGAGTCACTTCTGATCAGTAGCTGCTGAAATGTTGGCTATATATGAAGCGTGATAAAAAACATGATTGTTTAATTGTTTTTAAAATTATTACAGTGAAAGACACATTGGTATTAATTCCCACTAAACCTCCAACCCCTTGCTTTGAGCCTCCTTATTCTTGCCATTTTCGAAAGCAGTTGTGGAAGTTCTTTTCTGAGTTCTTTAGTTGTGCTGGTGTGATTGTCTCAGTGTCCTGAGTAGATTCAAAACATTCACCTTTCGTGGTTGTTTTGACGTTGGAGAAGAGCCAGAAGTTGCATGATGCCAGATTCAGCAAATAAGGTAGAAGAAGATACACTAGAATATTTCACCACACTGCCTTTCTGTTGCATGGCATGAAGCAGCAACCTTCACCGGGTTTCCAATCACACCTCATAAGATACCAGGAAGGAGGGCTTCCAAAGCTGTGTCAGGAAGTGGTGAGAACATTGGAATAAGCGTGTTTCAAGCAAGGAAGAGAATTATGAGAGAAGTTAATGGAAATGTGTCTTTTACTCGGATAAATTTAAAAATTTTACCATTCACTGTTGATCACACCTCGTATATGTTTTTAAAGCCCATCCAGGAATACTCTTAGCCATCATTTGATGTTAATAAGTCAATGTATTTAAGATCACGTGCTTCTCCAAAAGGTGGAAAGGACAAAGAATAATTGAACTGAGAGCACAGATAAGTGAGGCTAATGGGCAATCACTTTTAACACAGTGACTGCATTAGAGTAGGCAGGACCATATAGGGGGTCTACCAGGTTTGAATCCTGGTTCAGCCACTTAACTGGTTAAATTATTTATTTTTTCTTTTTGAAGTTTCTTCTATAAAATGGAGATTATTTTGAGGGTTGAGGCTACACATAAAATTTTGCCGTAGTGCTCTATTCAGACACCCCTCAATTAATGTTAGTAGTATACAGTCTACTTAACTGGGATCCTTTCATTTTTTTTAACACCAATTTCCTCTTGCCCTCAATTTGTGAAAACTTATCTTTTTACTTACTTTAGACGATCATAGCAATAAACAGTCCCAAAGCACTAAAGGTAAAAAACACCAACTTCTATCTCTTATTCAAAGTCTAATTTATTCATTTATTCTCTGTAGAGACATTGATATGTGTATAGGTGTCGGGTTCTATGCTGAACACAGGAACTACAAAGGCAAATTAGATAGGGTCTCTGATAAGAAGCTAATAGTCTGATGTGTGATATGGACAAGAATCAGGTAAGAACAGCTTACATGAAATGGCTGGGCTACCTCAGAGCCCTTGGAAAAGGACACTTAGGCCAGTTCTGGGTTGGAATGCTTGGGGAAGACTCCCTGAGACTGATGGGGAAAGAATCCTTAAATTGTCCTGGAGAACAAATAGAGGTGATCAGGGAAGTAGGTTATGTAGGTAGAGGGAAAAGAATGAGCAGGGGGCAAGGGCAAAGGCACAAGGGCTGAGAGAGGGCGGGGAACAAGTGGTTGGCCTCACTGAGTCTAGGGAAGGCCAAGTAGGAGAGAGACACAAGGCAGGCAGAGGTCAGGTCTGGATGAGGCTGGGGAGACTGATTTGTTCCTTAGGCAGTAGGGGGCCACTGAAAAGATTCAAGCAGGGATGTGCTCCTGAGGTCATTCTGACTGTAATGTGGAGAATGGAGCGGAACAAGGAGTGGGCGGCCATGCGGTTATAAATGGCAGAGGATGCTGCGGGAATGGTAATGTCAGAAGTGGTATGCATTGGTTGGAGGAGTTTAGGGAAAGAGAGAAGAGTATAGGGTGAGCCAATCTGAGCTGCCTCCTGCCTTGGTTCCCATTGCAATCAACTAGAAGTTGCCAGATATTAACAGAGACCAGTCAAACCGGTGCTTCCTCTTCCTATCCTATCAAGGTAATGCCAAGTATGTACACGGGTTACACAGTTTCCAGCTTTCTGCCCAAAATAGGGTTCTTTAGTGGTGCAAACAGTCCTACCCACTCCCCCCACGCTGGAGTAACTTGATTTTGAGAGTGAATCCTGAGAAATGAGCACTCACAGAATACTGCTTGTTCCTTGCAAAGGCGAGAAAGGTCTGGTCCTCCCTTAGCACTGGGCCCACAGCCGAGAGAAGCTGCTGGAGAGAAGGCAGAAGGATGGGGAGGAAATGGACATGGAAAGAAGGATCTCATGGAGAGGGGCACACTGAAAGAGGAAGCAATAGAAGCAGCAGGAGGGAGTGGATAAAGGAAGTAAGAGGGAGGTTGGTAGACTAAAGAGAAAGAAGCTCTAAATTAGGAAAGATACTTAGAGGTGAAATGAAAATGCTCATAAAACCTGAGGGAGTAGAGGGACTATTTATGAGGAAACTAATGTTGAAAGGCCTTGATGTTTTCAAAATATGAAGAAAATGTGGTCTCAGAGTTGAGAGTGGGCTTTGGACTCCAGGGAGGTGCTACATCTTTAAGAGAGACAACTTGGAGAATATGATAAAGAATCAATTAAAGGAAGACACAAGGTTACTCAAAAGAAATCCAGGTAGAAAGTAACTGAATAGTACTTCAGTGCAGTGAACTTAGTGAGTGTTTAAGCTACTACACGTAAGACATTCAGGACAGTATTTAGCACCGGAAACTCTCAGAAAATACACCATTGGTACCATCTTCCTGTCTGTCACCTTGAGAGACTGTTAGGGACAGGGAGCAGAGTTAGCGATGCAGGTTCTGTTGGCTTCTTGGGGCAGAACCTTGTGTCAGTGGACATGGATAATAAACAGGGCAGAGCAGTCCAGGAAGAGGGGAGAGAAAGAGAAGATGTAGTGGCTTATTGACCTCCAGGCTGATCTAGGCAGAGAGCAGTTTCTGTGAAGGTGAAGAGTAGACTGATTGAGTGTAAGACAGTGTGAAGGACGATTGTGGAACTGAGATTTGGGGAACTTTCAAGAGATGAACAGAAACTAGTCAGAGTTGACAACTTCAATGCAGTAGAAACAAGAGTTTTTAAAGCATCAACAAGTTGAGGAATCTGTGAGTAGAACATGAGAGCAGTGAAAAAGTAATTGATGATAACAAGGGGAAAACTCAAGCTTGATAACAGGAGGAAGGGTGTGGAGACTGCAATTGGGAGTCAGGTGCTTAAGAGGATGACATAAAATGATGGTATGAGAGGAAGACCTGAGGCCGCTGTGACAGCAGAAAAGAGATCGGTTAGGGAGAGCAGAGGTTGGGTAAGCCAAGGGGGCAGGAGGATAGCATACCCAGTGGTCTGAGGCTGAAGCAAGAGGAGCACATGTATAAGCCTAGCCGGGGTGATCTAGCAAGATACTAACAACAACAACAACAAAAAAAGCTGGGATGTAGCTCAGTGTTTTGGGTTCAGTTCCACAGACAAATAGGAAATGTACTTGACCCACAATGAAACACATTACTGTATAACACACACACACACACACACACACTACTCAAGAACAAGGTAGGAATCATGAGGAGCTAGTGTACAATACAAGGAAGGTGCACTGAGTCTTGGGCTTGAGTGGTGCAGCCTCTCTCACCTCTCCTGGGTCTGAGCCTTCCATCTATTCTCAGGCACAGTGCTATACTTGCCCTAGGGTGGGTAGCCTGCGTGCTATATAAGGGACAGAAAGAGGCTAGCCTTGTGCTCTTTCTCTGCTTCCCTCCCTTGTTGCTTCTGCTGTCTTCCACTGCCAGGAACTTTTCCTCCTTGCCATGTGCCACTCTGTCTTGGAGTTAACTAGTTATGGACTGAAACCTCCTCAAACTGTGAGCTAAATAAATCTTTCTTCCTTTAACTTTGGGCATCAGGTATTTTGTCTCAGCAATGAAAAAAGTAACCAAGACACATGGCAGATATTCAATTTAGGCAGAGCAGTTGTGTATCCAAGGCTGATTCTCTTAAAGGAGATTAAAAAGTTCTAAAATTCCATAAGCAATAGTTTGAGGCTGCTTTCTTGTTCCAACTGTCAGGAATGCTTTTAAGCAGTTTGCTCATTTCCTTGATATTAGCTTTTATTTCCTTGACCTTCTTTCTGAAGGATTTCTTTGACTTTATTTATTTATTTATTTTACTTTATTTGTTAATATTAAGAAGAAAAGGTAAAACAAATTTTCACAACAAAGTAATGAAAAAGTAACAATTGTTGATAAATTACACAACATTATCTTTAGTCACTCAAGTACAAAATATGGGCATAAAAATTTCTTCAATCAATATTAGCACAATCTTTCCTATTCAGTGAACTAAGTGACACTAATGGTATAACTAACTTGCATTTTTTTCTTTTCCCTTCTATCCTTTCTCTTTTCCCCTATCTTAGTTTCTTCTTTTTATTGAACAGTTTCCTCCCATTTCACAGTGACTATTGTATATTTTGAACCTTATGGTTTTACATATGTCACTGTGGTGTGATGTTTTTCAATCCTTCTGGAAAGATACACAGAAGGGGAATACCTGGGTTGAATGGGACCTCTAATCCTAATTTTTTGAGGAATCTCCACACTGATTTCCACAGTGTTTGTACTAGCCTACTCTCTAACCAACAGTTGTAAAGGGTTTCTTTTTCCCTACTCTTTGACTTTTTTTAAAGGACTTCTTTGAAAAACTAGTTTTTTAAACCCTTGAATTCATTGATATTACATGGTCTGTCACCTCATCGTTAAAGTTCAAAGAAGTAGACTTGAGGTTCAAAGAAGTAGACTTGAAATCATGCATTTTATTATTTATAAGCATTCTGGAGAGAAGAGAACACCACTCCCTGAAGTGTGGGAAGGCCCTGATCAGTTGCCATGACCATGAACTCAACTGTGAACCTCAAGAAAACCACAAGTTCCAGCATGTCCTGCCCCGTAGGAGGCTTGGAGCTAGCTGAGAGGCAAATGTTGAACCCGCAAAGGCCAGAGGTCTACTTTAAGTGTTGCATGTTGCTTTGTAGAAGAAATTGCTAGTCTTTTTTTTTTTTTTTCTGCTGTTTAATGGATTTTGTTCTGCCCTCGTAATTTGCCTGAGGCTGATTAAGGCAATGACTTCAGTTTTTTTGTTTTGTTTTTAATTTCTTTTCAACCTGCAGCAGTGACCTTTAAAAACAGATTTCTTACCGGTTACCTACTGTGCTTTCCCCAGCTGGCCTTGCTCCCTCACTGCTTATTCTGCCTGTGAAAACACACACATACACGTGAACTCACGTTTGTACACCACTCTATTACATATACTGATGGATTCTGGGTTCCTGTGTAAATTAGTGGTGCTGGAATGATTATTTCATAACGTGCCAAAAGATACTCAACACACAGGAGGTTCCCAAAACCCAAGGCTATCCTTAGTCTGCACTCCATCTCACTACTGTGGCAAGCTGAAACTCTTGGTAAATGTTCCAAGCAAATGTTCCCGTTGGAGTCTCAGTTCTTCCAAAACTCCATTTGGTTGAGAAGCAGGGCCTGGCAACCAACATGCTTAGAGCCTCCTAAACACAGTAGGAAATCTAGAAAAATGCAATATAGACTTACCTGGATTTGAAAATGTCTTTGAGCCATTAAAAATGTCAAGAGCCATACTCTTTTGATATAACAAAATCAAACTCTCTCTCTCTCTCTCTCTCTGCTTTTCTCCCTCCCTCCTTCTATTTCTCTATCCTTTAGAATACTCACCCAAGTACTTTGTAGTAATTTTCATAGGAAAGAAGGAATTTTTCAGCAAAAATCAGGAGTGGATGTTATTCTTATATAAGGCACTAGGTGGAGCATGTGGATTTGAAGAAAATTTAAAATTGGAGTTAGTAGCAGTAGTGATAATCATTTAATGCAAGGAAACTGAAAAAAATTATACCAAATTTATTTTCATTAATGTCAGCTATAGAGAAATATAAAATAATGTAACAATTTTTGCAAGTATATCTGAAGTCTAAGATAATGTTTTAAAAAGAGATAGAAATTAAAATCAATAATGTTTTTCTTTAATAAACTCTCCAACCCAAAGGAAGATAACAAGCTCTCTAAACCCCAGAGCCAAAGGAAAGTAAGTCAGGCAGTAGTTTCAGAGGACATTGTTGGGTTGGTATGAGTGCACATGTGTGTGTGTGTGTGTGTGTGTGTGTGTGTGTGTGTGTGCATTTTCTGGTTGGGAAAGTGGAAGATTTTTATCAGAGTAGAAAAATCTTGTATCTACATCACTTCTAGGTGATCAACTTCAATTTTTGGCGTAAATACTAAGTATTTTAATTGACCATAACAGGGAAAGAAGTCATGCAGTGCTAGTAACAGCAGGTAAAATCTTTTGAAAGTTTGTGGGTTCATTTGTTTATAAAATATTACTGGGGAAAACCCCTGTGAGAATCAAACACAGACAGCATCTACATGATGCTTGGAAGGCTGTATTTGTGCTATAGGCAGATAGGTCACTGCAAATATAGACAGTCTGCTACAGGCTCAGAAGATGCTAATCCCCAGCCTGGTGGTTTGGTGCTACGTGTGTTTACACGGGAAGTGTACTGGTGAAGTTCCAGTGGAAGTCTCCCCTACAGTGCTTTCCTTCTAGTTGGCTCTAAGAAGCTTGGCATTTGGGGATATGGTTCAGAGGACATTTGAGTCACAGTCAGGAGTATCTGGGAAGCGCACGATGGGTCCAGGGCCACTTTGTATTCTTGTTTCCTTCCCCAGTCTGCCTGTTACTGTTCTGCTCTCAGAGTCCTGAGACAGCTGCTGTCTTTCCAAGATGTTTAGTTGAACCTGGTGGAGAGACAGAGGAAAAGTGCTTATTCATTCCATCTTGACAGGAGCCAGGTCCGCTGACAAAGTTTTAATTCTTGACTTTCTTTGTCAAATGATATGTAGGATAAATTCCAACTTACCTTATTTCACACAGATGTAAGACAAATTTAAGAAGGACATAAATTTGCTGAACTTAATATGATGAGAATTTAATTATTCTATTAAAAAGCATTAAAGCATTGTGTAATTTTTCTGGACAAGTAACTTCAAGCAGAAAAAAAAGCTTTGGTTCATATAGGGGTTTTGATCAGAAAGGTGTGCCTTTCTTTTCTTTTATCAGTGAAATGGTTACCTAGAAGCAGGGAGCTGCTCTGAGTTATAGTAAAATTTCACACAAATTTGATTTCTCTTTGTTATCACCAATATACAAAGATACCAATGAATAAATTGTTCTGTTTGATAACTTAAAGATGCTTAGATTATACGAAGCATTGTGGTGCATGCCTGTAATTCCAGCACTCAACAGGCTGAGGCAGGAGAATTGCTTGACTCAGAGCCAACTTGGGTTACACAGTGAGTTCAAGGCCAGTCTAAACTACATAGTGAGACCTTGTCTCAAAAACAAACAAATAACCAAAAAATGCCCTCCCAAACAACAACAATAAAGATTTTAAAAAGATGAAAAAATACCAAGGTTATACATTTTATTTTAAATAAAGTTAAGCTGCGTTCTATATAGGTCCTTTATATGAATAGCAGCAATACTGATCCTAGTACAAAAAATGACTGACAGCATGTTTGTAATCTTCCTTCCTCAAATCTGTCAGAGAGAGAGATTGGGAAGGGAGATTTAATTTAATAGACTTGAAATAAACAGGAAAAGAGCCAATTTTTTATTTGTCTCTTTCCATTGTGTTGTATGCTTAAGACTCAATACGTAGAGCTGATGAGTTTGCATCTTTCTTTTTTACCTACACTTAGTAGGTGTATATCAAAATTCTATGACTTCTAAATTGTACTCACAGGCAAAGTGGAGGTAGAACCCACTTGTGGACCTGGCTAGATTGGACCATGTCAGTGGGTGACATCCTACTGAGCTGTGATGAGGGTTGGCAAACAAGGTATCAGAAGAACCCGGTTGTGAAGCTTCTCTTGGCGAGTTTACAGTACATGAGAGAATATGTGTAGTTGTGTTTAATTAATGGTACTCTGAATAATGTGTTGATTCCAGATTTTGACAAGGATATAAATACAGGACTTGATGCGTTTTTTTCTGGCCCTTCTGTGTTTTTGTTCTTTGGTTTTTTGATAGAGGGTCTCACTCTGTGGTTCAGTCTGGCCTTGCACTCACAATGATCCTTCTGCTTCAGCCTCCCTAGCGGTAGGGTTACAGGCATGCACCACTCCCAGCTCCTTCTGCATTTTTCTCTTTCTTTTATTTCTTTGGTACTGAGGATCAAACTCATGTACGCTTGCCAGGTAGGCCCGTGTGCTGCCTGAGCAAAACCCCTGGCTCCTTCTGCATTTTTGTATCTGTGGCTACATATGCTACCAATCACCCGTGGGATAGATAGACCAGTCATAAATGAGTCTATTTGTAGGTTGGAAAATTAAGATATTGGAAGGTAGAGGAGTTTCTGAGTGTCCCATACTCACACATCTGGGGCTAGAACCCAGAGCTCTAACTTCTAAATTAGTACTTTCCCACAACACCATATTAAGTCTTAACAAGTTTATGAAAGGTATTGAAGGAAGGTCTATTTTGACGTAGAATTAATGTTATGCCTCAAAGAACTATTTTTTGGTGTACTGTGGCAAACGGATTGTTGTTATTACCAACCAAGTTTTTAAAATGTCTGGTGAGCAATGTCCCCCCCCAGAAAAAAAACTCACATTTATATACAAAAAGATATGTCTAATATATTGTGTGCTATGTTGTTTTTAGTAGCCAAAAAAAAAAAAAAAAAAAAAGAATTAGCGTAAATGTTGGCCAACATAAAAAAAATGGGTAAGTAGGTTGACATATCTTTATTTGATGAGACATTGTCCATGTTAAGGTGACTGATAGCTTAAAAAATCATAATACTGAATGAAACAAGTAAGTTTACAGAATGAGCGTCTGGGATTTAGCTCAGCGGCATAAGCGCCTGCCTTGCAAGCATGTGGTCGTGAGTTCGATCCCTGGTACTGGTAAAAAAAACCAGAATTTACAGAATGAAATCTAGAGTATAATATAATTTTTATAATTAAACCTAAAGAACTTATTCATCTTATTCATGTGTATGTCCACATATTTGGCCAGCATTTGAAATAGACTGCAAGGGCACACACCAAATAATGGTCACCTCATGAGAGGACCAGGATGGGACAGAGGTTACAAAAGGAATTTGAATAAACAAATAAGGTAAAATATAAATGATGATCAGTTCTTTGGTCTTTATTATTCTCAGAAGTTTTCTGTAGTTTTAAAAATATTTCAAAAAGTTGAGAATGGTGCTGGCAGATGAGGCACTCAAACATCTCCTCCAAGCAAAAATCCTGACTATGATAGAAACAGGGTGCACAATGGCATCAGTGAGATGCCTGCCTATTAAGGGCTCAGAATTTTTATGACTTGGTCTCTTACATGCAATATTGCACATGGAAAAAAAGTGATCTTGCATCACCCTGAGCAGAGGAAATGTATGGTTTACCTATTCCTGGAAGGGCTATGGCTGGAACTGAAAAAAAAAACAAATATATGTGGCAGGTAACTGGTAATGCTCCTCCTCACTGTAAGAGAAAAGAGGCTCGAGCTATGGAGTTTGCTTCTCTGTTGGCTCCGCAGGGAAGGGCTTGGGCATCTGGCCTGCACTTGGTGTCTCTGAGGTCTCTGAATGCACCATGTGATAAGACTGTGAATGAGTCCTCACACATCATTTACTGTCAGAAAGCTAATACTCTCTTGATATATTTCTAGGCATGAAAGGATGCATACTGGAAGACCCTATCATGTGGAAAATGCTGAAAAATACTGCCTTGAGGATGATTTGGTCAATCTAGAGGTCCTGGATGAGGTGCTGAATATTTAGTAGACAATGCTCATTTATGGCTTTTGTTTTATATAAGTACATGTTCTTTTAAGGTCATTTGAAAATTTAATTGTATAGCCATGCAAAACCGGGTACACTCGGTTACTAAGGCTATGATCCTGTGTTGTGTTCATTTATAGTCTCTGGGGTGAAGAGAAAGGATCTAAATTTTTCTAGGAAAGCTTTTTCTATCATAGGCCTTTAGGACAGATTCTACCTGCTGAAATTCATTTCTGCTTAATAAAAAGTTGCTGTTAATTATTAAAATAGTCGTTTGCTCTTCATAAAGAGAAGCTACACTTAGTGAAGTAGTAAAGTTACATGCTTGCATTCTAAATCTAAAAACTGTAATAATTCCTTTTTAACATGTGCATGGTTAATGGAGCATTTAATTACACTGGACCTGCTTTTGCTGAGTCTAACTCTGGGGACCTCTAACTTTAACATCTCCATCACACATGTAATATCAAAATGTTGCGATTCAGATTTCTACCGCATAGATTTCAGGTGCAACATTTTGAGAAATGAAACTGTTATTTTTTTTGTCTGTGCTTTACATTAGGAATAGCCTAGTAAATCAAATTCTAAATAGAATATTTCCCCCCCAATAACAAGTAAAATTTTTGTTGGATATCTCTGTGTTCTAATTCTTCTAGCATATTTCTGTTCTTAATTCTTTCATAACATTAAGATCACTGTATGATTTAAATGGATACTTTAATTTTCTAGAGAAAAATATTCTTGTAATAATGTGTTGTTTATAGAAACTACCTTGACTGAATACAGTGTTTATTCTCCCCACCATTTATCCTCTCCTTAGGATACAATTATTCATCAGTTGCAGAAACGTTATGCAGACTTACTGATTTATACATATGTTGGAGACATCCTAATAGCCTTAAACCCCTTCCAGAATCTCAGCATATATTCTCCGCAGGTAAGGGAGACTTTAAGAGCATATTGGTCCTTAATGGAAAACTAAGCACCATAGGGGCTGGGCTGGGCTAGGCTGGGGATGCAGCTCAGCAACAGAGTGCTTGCCTAGCATCCCCGCAGCCCTGACCTCCATCCCCAGCACCGAGAAAGAATCATGTGGGCAAAGCAAAATGTGTTACTAAAAGCCATGTCACCCTAAGGGTGTATACCCCAAGCTACAGATAATAATGCAAAACAAATGGAGTTTTTACCTTTGGGGTAAGGAAGGTACAATAATAATAGCTAAAAATACTGAGTGCCTCCTATATACCAGGCACTGGATTATGTCACTTTTCATAATTCTGTGAGGCAGGGGCCACTATTGAGCCAATTTGGTGGCCAAGGAGACTTAACATAGGGAAGTAACACCCTTGCACCAGCTCATGAAGCCAATATATGCAGTTACAATTTGAACTCTGGCCAGGAGATGCCAGACAGAGCCTTTTGAGGAGGAGGCTAACAAGTGTCAAAACCTTGGTTTCCTGGGCAACAGATAGTGAGAGCTTTAGATGTTCTAGCAGAAAATTAGAATCTTCCTTTAAATTAGTCACTTTTTCTTTCAGTTTTCCAGGCTGTATCATGGGGTGAGACGTGCCTCAAATCCCCCCCACATATTTGCATCAGCAGACGCTGCTTACCAGTGCTTGGTTACTTTCAGCAAAGACCAGGTAGGGACTTGCCTTCCTTCCTCTTCAACTTCTAAAGCTTCCTGAAACCATGCTGTTCCAATTGCCCAAGGAAATGAGAAGTGAAGTCACAGCTCTGAGCACCCATAACACTGATAAAGCCATGGTATCAGGAAGAGGAGAAACAGCTTTTAAGAGACATGAACAGCACCCACTCACTTTCGTAAAATGTGATGAAGATACTTCTACCATGGTATCATGAGAACATAAAGCAGACCACTGATTAATAGCAATGATTGTAAAAAAGGCTGGATGCAGAATGGTATAAATCGAATTCCTTTCCATTAATGTCTCAGTATTTTCATGACTTGGTTTTTATATATGAAATTTTAGCCAGGTATAGGGGTGCACGCCTATCATTCCAGCCCTTGGCAGGCTGAGAAAGGAGAATCTTCTTTGTGAGTTTGAGGCCAAACTGAGTCACAAAGTGAGTGCCAGGCCAACCTGAACTGAAACCCTGTTTCAAAAAGAAAAAAAAAATTTTTTTTGGAATCACACCATTTAGCTGCTGAGAAATGGTGGGTTAGGTTAAAATTGAATAAACCTCAAACTCAATGTTAATGAAACACAAACTTTACTTATACAGTTTTTTTGAGACAAGATCTGAATCTATAACTCAGGCTGGCTTTGAACTCATTATGTAGTCCAGGCTAATCTCAAATTTATGGCAATCCTCCCGCCTCAGCCTCCTGAGCGAGGGATTACAGGCATGTGCCACTGTGCCTGGATACTTACACAATTTTTACTTTGTAGACTTCCAATTCACAGTTGGTGGCATACTACTTTGATATCAATAGATGTATTCTCTTTGTTTCTTATTCTATTTGCAACACAGGTAATCTAATTCGGTGAGTAAGCTTTTTGAGAGAATCATCATATGTGTATTTTCTGAGATCTGTGAAATCCAAACTTTTGGTTTTTGAGATATAAATAAAATGACAACAATGTAAGTTGCAAAATGGAACACGTGGATTCATTGTAGGTTAAAAATTTGGCTTCTCCGGCTTCTTATTCATCTCAAGGACTTGTGAAACGCTGATAAATTTCACAGAAAGGAAGTAAATGGAGAGAGAAAATGTGGTTTGCAAGTTGAGAAGTTGCCCCACTGAGTCGTCCTTTTTCTGGACACCAAATATTGTGTTTTCTGACACCAACCAATTCTCCAAGCCTCTGACAACTGGCCTTCTATAATTCAATTCACTTCTGACACTAGGAGAGAACATATTGGTGTAGAGTCCTTAGCAAAGCAATTTGGTAGTATTTATCAAATTTACAAATATCTTTACCTTTTGCTCTAACATCCTGAATTCTTGGATTTTATTTTGCAATGAACTTGCATATAAATATAATGATCTATATATAATATAGTGTATCTGCATATAACAATAACCACCTACATATAGCAATATTCATTGCAATTTTTGACAAAAAAACCATTCAAGTATCCACCCCAGTAAATAGATCATAGTACACCTGTACACTGGAGCAGTAACAGCTGGACAGGGACTGAAGAAGTTCTCTGTATACTGAAATGGAAAGAGTCCTAGAATAGATTTCCTGCCCAGTGAAAAATTAAGGTGTCCAGTAGAGGCTGCTCTGTGAAAACCGTAGCAAAAACCCAATGATTTCTGTGCCGAGAACTCTTCCGTTGACTCTGTGTCATTTTCTGTGTCAGTGCATCGTTA